>NW_022995747.1:12170-759353 GCF_900245975.1 Drosophila guanche | reverse complement strand
ACCCCCCCCCCCCCCCCCCCACAAAAGAGATAAAAGAAAAGAAAAGAAAAGAAAACAATCATCAGACAAACTCTAAAATTGCTCATCGATCGATTGATCTCCAGTGAAAGTTCCTCCTGTGTCATGTGATTTTCCCCCAAAGACAAACATTCCCCAGGGATGCGAAAGTGAAAGTGCCACAACAGACCTTGACTCATCAATTAACACCAAAAGTCAATTCAAAACAAAAACAAACATACAACCAGCTCGAGTATTTGCTAATCTCTGTGCCTTCCGTGTCTCCCCTCTCTCTCTCTCTCTCTCTCTCTGCAGCTCTTCCGCAAGGCCAAGTCCATCTTTGACAATCCCCAAATCGAACTCTTCGGCGGCGTCTCCCTGGTCAAGGCCAACGAAGGACGCCAGGGCAAGTCGCTAGACAACTCGGTCGCCGTTGAGGCCGCACCCACCGTTGAGGCCCGCACCGCCGAGATGGGCAACTACTTCATGGACAACGCCAAGAGCTTCTTCGCCGAGCGCTCCCTGAACTTCAACTTCGCCAATGCCGCACGCAGCGTTGCCCGTGCCATCCCCGATGACATCAAGGCTGATCTCCGTGAGCTGGTTGTCGAGTCCCGCACCCGCAAGAAGAAGCTCCTCAAGAAGTTCCTGCCAATCCTGTTGGGCGTCGGTGCTAAGATCGCTGTTCTCGGCGTTGGCTCCATCTTCGGCCTGCTCTTCCTGGCCAAGAAGGCTCTGGTTGTGTCTGTGATCGCTTTCTTCCTGGCTCTGGCTGCTGGCGCTTCCAGCGGACTCGGTCGCATTGGCGGCTCGGGCGGCGGCGGTGGTCTGCTGGGCGGTCTGGGTGGTCTTTTCGGTGGCAAGAACGCCGGCGGTGCCTCGGCTGCCAGCTCCGGTGGATGGTCCTCAGGTGGCGGTGCTGCCGCAAGCAATGGCTGGTCCTCGGGCGGCAGCTCCGGCTGGGATACCCATGGTGCCTACAGCTCCCCCGTGGCCCAGACCATCGCCTACCAGGGCTACAAGCAGGCCAGGCGGTAAGCTCTGAGCCCCGCTCCCCCCCACATACACCCTCGAAGCAGGACCCCGGATGCCGACGTCCAGGTGGTCCGTGAAGGAGAGAGAACATTCGCGAAAATGATGACCAGTTAATTAATGCCTATATTTATATTTACTTATAAATTATTTATTTTAATTTATTTACTTGAACGAGACGAGAGTGCTGGGGCGGCGGTCGCTCCTGGCTGTCGCACCCACAACAACAAAAGTGCCTTCCATTAGTAAACTCTCGGCCCAGAGAGCCACCACCACCACCAAACACAAACACACCACCAACACCACCACCACCACCACCACCACCACCACGTTTCATCTACACCAATAACACCAGCCACAACGAAAAACAACAACCGTCAACAACCTCCACAACACACACACACCACTCTTTCACTCTTCACTCTTCACTCCTCAGTCTGTGCTCTCCACAGTCCCTACAACTCTACACTCTACACTCTATCTGTACTCTATCTGTAATTTCATGGCTGCTCCTCTGATTTATGGACTCCAAATGTGTTTCTTGCAAACCGACTAGTCGCGTCCATCAATCAAGGTCAGCCGCCTCGCCCTGTAACTATCTTTCATCTCTATCTATCTATCTATCTATCTACATCTGTACCTATGTCTAAATCTATCTGTGTCTTTTCCAACTTTACCGCAACGGAAAACACAATCAAATGCTGATAAATCAAAGAATCAAATAATAATTCAACATAAAACAAAGAAAATTCCATACAAAATTGTGACTCTCTTCTCCTTTCTTCCCATCTTTCCATAACTATTTCTGTGAAACTTTTCCCTTTCAATTTGCATACGCAACCCTTCATTCTCTCTCTCTCTCTCTCTCTCTCATTCGCATCTGCTCTTCACGACAGCCTCTCGACAACATCACTCATACGCCTCGTTGTCTGGCCAGGCAATTTGCATTTGTATTTGGCGCCAGGCAACTTTCATTTCACTTCATTCTTTGCTATCGCGCCACCAAAATCGAACTCTGGAAATGTTTTCTACAAAAGATTTCACCCACTTTTTCATGTTTTGCTCCATCATCTCTTCTGCTCAATCTTCATTTTCTTCACTGCACTTTCTTCGCTCTTTGGGTCTCTCGTAGCCAGAATACGAACAAAGCAATTTGCTAAAAATAAAACAAACATTTAGCTACGCGCATTTTGGCTCATTCAAGGCGGGGCCGAGCCACCGAGGCAACAATGGGCACTTGTATTTTAATATTTTTTCCACCTGCCAACTGGCCATTGTTGTGCGTCGCTTAACACCTTTTGGCTGAAAGAAAGTTCGAGACGAGACGGGATGGGATGGCAGAGAGAAGCAGTTGAGGGCCTGGCTCAATTGAGCCTAAGTAACTGCAGTTTCTGTGCTGTCTGCTGGCTGCTGGCAAGCCAAGGCACGGCAAAACGGCACTTTTCAGCCGCTTGATGGGTGCTTTACTTATGAATATGACCCACAAACCAGATGTGTAGATGCTGTGCGTTGGTCTGGCTGCTGTGGCTACGTGCACAGATGCCATTGACTGCCTTTGACTGCTGTGACTCTGGGCCCGGTCTTGGCTGTGCCTCTCCGGCTTTCTCGTACCCGGCAGCAATTAATGTGTCGCCGACTGCCTGCCTTTTGAGCACTTTTCTATGCTCATTTGGGCCGTCGCATAGCGTCTGGCCGCTTCACAGCGTTTTGTTGTTGGATTTGTTTAGCATCCAAAATTCTGCTTTTTGCTGCTGTCGTTTACAGCACACAAACACACACACGCTTACACCGAAACAACTCTCTCATGACTTGGTTTTTTTTCGGGTTTTTTGTTAAGTGAAATTTCTAAGCGGTTCTCCGCTGACACGGTGTCACGCTCAAAATCAATTGCCATTGTCCACAGACACACAACACCGAAACATGCCTAGTTCGGAAAGTCATTGCCGGGTGTCAGTGCGCTGGAAGACAATCAATCTCCTGCCCAATCGTGTCATAAATGTTCTGCAGCTGAGAAAAGGGAAAGTGTGAGGGAGTCAATGGAGCTCTAAGGTCGTTCGGGAAAATTCCTTCCTCGGATCATTTTTCTTCAATAAATTGGAATTTAAGGCTGATTAATGTTCCTTCATGTCATTCTAAATAATGCAATAAATCAACCATGAGGCAGAAGCAGCTCAATTAATTTCATTTTAATGTCTCAATTAAAAGTTAAGCTCGATTTTTAGGGAGCTTAAGCACCTTAGATATCCCAGAGGTAACAAAATAATTTCCATAAAAAGAGGCAACGGATCAAGCTGGATAGATGATCTGCTCCTGCACATTGGTGGGAAACAAATATACTGAATTGTTGAACATCCCCTCTGGTTCTATTATCTCCACCACTGTCAGCCACCGTTGTCGTAATTCTACATAAAATATACACAACGATCGTGTAGTTCGGCTGGTGGGAAACTTCGCTTGATCTAAACTCAAAGCTTTTGGTGGCAGATCTTTACTAAAAAGCTGTACCAAAAGCTGCACTCTGAAGCTTTGCAAAGCTTATCAAAAATATCGATGGTAAAAATAGTTATTGGCTGGCTACCTTTTCTGAGACGCACCTTGGCAACTTCCGTGTAGAAGTCAAGTGGATGAGGAGCTTCCATTTAGCGAAGTTTTCAACCCATTCGTGATCGTCGGCACTTTGCAGATAAATACTTGAAATATTACCACAAAAGGGTACAATATTTGATTACCATTTGAATTATATTTAATCTTGATTAATTTCATAAAATTGTTTTATTTTTAAATATTGAAAATATAATTTCAGCCATAAAAACGATGGAAAAAGTCCTAAGAACTGAAAACGAACTTTTGAGTTGAATTTTTGCTTCAACTTAATAGAATGAAATTCTATTTCTCTGCTATTAGGTGCCTTTTGTCCAGCTCCCTTTGCGTCCTGCAAAACCTGCAAGCTCTGAGTGTAATGATGCTGGAGGCACTGTGTGGTCTGGTGCGAGGCGATCTGGCGGGTAGTGCTCCAGCCAGCACCCAAGCCGAGAGCTTTTCCGGTTTGGCGGTTGGGAGTTGGCGGTTTGGTGGTTGGCACAACGTTTGGGTCAATGTACACTTTACGGATTTGGCTTTGAAACTCTGGCCATTTCACTCCCCAAATCCAGGGACAGAGACGGGTTGGCGGGTGCCAAGAGGCCAGCTGCAGTCTGTGAAAGTGTTGCAACTCCCAGGGGGGGTGGGCTGTATTATCATAATACGTATGGCCAGGCTGAGGCCTGACATTGTTGAATAATACAGGGCCGTGCGGCAAGCAGCTCGAAATACAATAAGTGGAATGGATCTGGGCATGGATGGGCTCGTCCCAAAAGGCAGTAAAAGTGTAATTTTCAAGTGGCATTTACAACTTTTCGCACAATGCTAAGCCAAAGTGTGAAAGTTGTCAGAGTGCCACTTGGGCATTGTCAACATATTAACGAATGGAACGGGGAGCCCAACAAGCCGATGATGTCCCTCATCATCATCAGCGTCGTCGTCATCGTGATCGCTCTTGGACAACTTGTTTAGCGATTACAAAGCAGCCAGTGGAGAGTCGAGCGCTGCTTTTGGCCAACAAAAGAACAAATTGTCGGCCAACAACGAAAGTGAAATGTGAAATGCTATTCCCCGGACTCGACTCCACTCGATCATAATTACGACAATGACAAATTTATGTTCCGCAATGAAACGAAATTGAATTTGGCCTGAAAGTGAAACCCGAGCAATTAAAACGGCAATTGGCACGCCCCCTGCTCGTTCCTGCTTTCGTTTTGTACTCCCTCCCCGACCGTTGGCGATTACACCATCTGGGCGTGGCTGCAGCCAAAAGGGCGCAAAAGATATTTTTGGCGCATTTTAGAAACGAAAGAAAGAAAAAGCCAACAAATCCCAGCGCCGACTCTGATTATCAAGTGGAAACTCTCACTTTTACGATTATTTTTCTTATGGCTTTCGGTGGGCATGATCTTCCACCATTCATCGCTGGAGCTGGAGCTGGAGCTGGAGCTGGAACTGCTCCATTGTTGCCCTCGTATTGTGATTAGACTTTCTGCGGCTAGAAAATCAGGCATAAAAGTCTCAATTTTATGCTCAGTTTTCTGTTTTCAGTTTTCGGTTTTCTGTTTTCTGTTTTCTGTCGCTGATTGGCCAAACCCCGACCGATCGTAACTGCTCTTGTGATTTGGAGCAACACTAAATATCTCAATTAGAAGTTATTGTAGGGCCCGGCAATCACCTGATGTGGGTCGTGCCAGGCCGCCTGCCTTTCTCCGCCACTCGAGCTGCCATGGATATGGGACAGATGCCCGATCCCAGCTCTTTATTCATTCATTCGGCTAGCCCAGCCCTCTGACAATTAATTAAAGTCAAATTGTTATTTGAAGTTTGTCTTCGTCTTCCATCTCCTCTGCCTGTGGCTGCGGTGTCTGTTGCTGTGGCAGTGACAGTGACTGTTGTAGTTTGTGGTTTGTGGCTGCCACGCGCTCAAAGTCCAAGGCGAACTATTTTTATTTCGATACCGGTTGCCCGGTCCGCAGCCCAAAGCCAAAAGCAAACTCTTTCAATTTTCAATTTCTTTCATTTCTAAGGCTGCAGCGAGGCAAACGAGTTGCCCCAGCAGCAGCAGAGGCAGCAGCAGAGGCAGTTGCCGCCGCCGAAGAAAGTGCCGGTGCCTCGGTTTGGGCCGCTGCCGCTGCCGCTGCTCGACATTGGCCATCTCCATCTCCATCTCCCTCTTCTTCTCCTTCTTGTTGTTGTTTTTTGAGTGCTGGCCATATCCGTTTTTGGCTCGATTTATGCCTTTTGATAAAGGCAGCGCCAAAACACAATCAACACAGCGACAGAGGGGAAGCCAGCCACAGTCCATCCATTCAGTTACATCGATGACGAGCGACTGGGCAGAGGTGAGACGAGGTGTGGCGGGGGGCAGCGCAGTATAAATCGAAAAGATTAAAAAACAAGAAAAAAAGTTTCACTTTCTCAAGAGTTTACAGTTACTTATAAATATGGAAGCTTTCGGCCAGCAAAAGTTATTGCTCTTTGGCCCAAGGATGAACGTGAATGAGGGGGAAGTGACTGGCAGAAGCAGCCTTGGGGCAGCCACAAAGAGCAACAGAATTCCACTCTCTATCTCCGCAGATTGCAGGATGAAATGGTTTTACTTCAAGTCAGATAAGGAAGTTTTCACAGAAAAATTCGAGGACTGGCAACGTCAAATAATGTGACACTGATGGAGCCGTTGGCATTCGATGGATGTGCATTCGATCAGGTGCAATTTGTCGTGGATAGAAAGAGCTTTTGGCACATCCGCCACGCCGAGCCGCACGAGACACATTTTTATGATTTATGATCCAACACTGGGTGGGGTGTGGACTCCACGAGTGGAGTCTGCTAAGCATTATTGGCTTAGGTCAGGCGTGAAGTTCCCCCAGTGACGCTTTGTTCATGAATTATAATCCCAGTCCCAGTGCCTGCCCCCTTGGGGCCTTAACGACAAAGTGTCGAAGGGAACCTGTGCTGCAAAATCTCTTTCGGCATACTAATTACACGGGCGTTGCGGGTTACCAGAAGACAATGGCCATAACCATAAGCCACAACACAATGGATAACAACAGCAACGACAAAGCGTAGTGGACATTGACCAGCAGTTTGGGCCTCGACTCTAATGGGCCTTGCTGCAAGTTCATTTCACATTCGCACGCGGATTCGGACTCTTGGATCTGTTGTAGATTCACTCGTTCACTCTCGCACTTGTGGCAGTGCTGCTGCTGCCCGTGTGCACTCGTGAGTCTCTTTTTTGTGGCCACAAAACTTTCACTGAAGTTGATTTCGAGCGGCGGTTTTGTGTTGTCGCCTCTGCTCCTGTCAAAAAGCATGAGCATTTCATCATTAATACCAGCATCGTGACGAAAAGCCATCCAGCAACTGGACATTGACACTTGCCATACACTTCAAATACTTTCATTTGGCAAAGAAACATTTTCGTTGAAGTGCTGTTCCTACACCGTTTCACATGCCACTTGAAAGAGGCCTCAACTATAAGTTATAATTGGCCATATCGCACTTGGCCGGGCAGCCACTCGAGGCGAGGGCGTGCTCCAGTTGGCTCGAAGCACTTTTGTGGCTGCAGGTCAACCGGAAATACCGTTTTATCAATCAATTCAATTCTAGGCATTAAGTCAACAACTTTGTTGTTGTTGCTGCATTATCAACCATCAGCGTCGGGGTTTTTTTATTTTGTGACCGAAATACCATTGAAAGCAAAAGAAAGAAAGTTTCTCAATGCCAACGCACACACACACAACACACACACACACACACACACACACACACACACACACACTTTATTCAGCATTTCCTTGGCTTTGCGAACCAGTTGGCTAGGCGCCTTTTTTTTTGTTAGTTTTTATTTGACTTCATTTAATTAAGAGCCGTCGTTTAGAGCAGCAATAAAATAAAATATATTGTAGCAGAAGTAGAAGTAGAAACAAAAGCACTGGCAGAACGATCATTAAAGGGGCGAATGATCATTGGCAGTTACACGAATTTCACTTTAAAGAATGCAATGAACGAGCCAAGAGATCGACATCTCAGCCCCATCAGCAGTCCGCGGTCCGCGGTCCGCCAAAGGTTGCCCCCGGGGCCCAACGAAACGATGCATTACTTATGCCACAAAGTGGGGCACAGAGCATCCAGCAGCACGCCCTTGCCGGCACCGTGGCTGCTGCTGATGGCTGATGCGTGAAAGTTGCGGAAGCTGTCGGAGCTCCAAAAGTTATCCTCCAGAAAAAGCGAAAGGGCTGGAGGCTGGGCACACGTGCGCCGGATCGGAGAAATAAAAACTGCAATTTCGGCAAGTTTCTCATGCCGGAACGGCAAGTCAAGGAGGAAGGCAGGAGGGCAGGAAGGCAGCCCAAGCCCGGGTGGGCAGGTCGCTGCCTGCATGAGATGCGAAGTGAAACCCTTTCTCTTTCGAAAGAAAGCGATTGCTGGCAGTGTGAATTCTGTGTACGAAAACTGCACTCGAGTGCCATTAAAGTTTTTCACGCATTACATAAGCCATTTTATGTGCCAGCTTCCCGCTTCCCCCGTCTCATGTTGCGCCACTTGGCCATCATTTAACGCCTCACAAAATTACATAAAAATGCAAAATGGAAAACACAGCGCTAATAAATTATTAAATAAGTGCAGCAATAAACTAGAAATGGACAGCAAAGAGCCAAAGCAAACCCCGAATATGAAATGCTCTCTGGCGGCTTGCAGTGCTGTCTAAAGCCTGTAAAATATTGTTTTAAATATTTTAAAAATTAATATTTATGTTGAAGTTGATGTGAAGTGAAGTCCCCTGCAATTACTCTACACTCTTCTCTGACTGTGTCCACCCCTCAGACATAGCTGATGGACCCCTCTCTTGGTGTGCCTCTAAGTTACTCTCGATCTCCGGACTAGCTGTAAATTGTTGGTCGTCTGTTGTGGCATTAGATAATTTTAGATTTAAGCCAAATCCATAAATGTTTTTGTCTCTGGGTTTTCTACTGGGAAGCTGCATATTAGCGCGCCACGAAGCGCCGTTGGGGCGTCATGGAAAGTGAAAGTGATGCCTCCGCCGAGATTACATACTGAAATTCGTGCATTTATAATTCGGAACGGGTTGCCAGGCGTGCTAAAAAACAAACGCTTATGCTAATGGGCGTGGCAGGGGGCTGCGAGCTTAGCCTAAATGATTACAGCACCGGACGCTAATTTGTATCTGACCTTTCCCTGCGCCTGTCTGGCCGCTCGTTCCCATGACAGGCAGCAGAGTAAAAGCCCCAAAACTCCGCAATTAGATGAAGCAGCCATGAGTTGAAGCGGTAAAAGAAGTCATCAATGGGCGAGGGAGTGCAGCACGAAGCATAATATAAATAATAAATGCCGCAAAATACGCTTCAGGGCAACCAAATGTCGCCTTTCAGCCATCTCATCTTTTGTCTGTTTTTTGCTCCCCACTGGGCCGCTCTTCTGCAGAGGTTGCAAGTTCAAAATGAAGCTATTAAGTGGCAGTTGCAAGTTGTAGTTTGTTTTTGCATTTTCACCCTATGATTGAGTGCAGGGGCATCCGTCTTATCATTGACATTGGCAGTCATGGCCGCAGCCATTGTTGTCAACACCCACTCTCGGGTAATGGCCATGGGAACGGCTTGGCAATGGCAATGGGGAGTGCTGGGTCCGGCACTCACTTTGTCATTTGCCTCCTTCGCTCTTTGGCTCATTCATTCATTCATGCCGTTTGTTAGCTTACATTTTCGAGTTGTTGCAATGCTGCCTCGCTCTTTGCTCGCAAAAGGCTCAGTGAATGTTGTTGTCTGTGGTACAAGCGAAAAAAAAAAAGGAAAATTCAAGCTGAACTTTCTTTTTTGTGTACTGGCTGCAGCCTCCCTGCGACAACTGCGATATAAATACAATCAAATATATGCAGATTGATGCTCCAGCGCCACTCTGCAGCCTCTTGTTGTCTTGGCTCTATTATGAGTTTGCTCCTCATTTATGCAAACGCCAGACAAAGGCGAAAAAGTTGAACCTGTTGCTGTGGCCACAACAATAGAACACCAAAAGCGATCCGTTGCACGCGGCAGCTGCAGGTCTGGGCCTCGGGTGAGGGAGAGAGAGAGAGAGAGAGAGAGGTTTTCCGGGGCCAATGCAGTGAAAGTGTCGTTTCTCACTCTTACAAAATTTAATTAAATGTCAAATAATTCAACACTCGGTGTCGGCAGCTTTTTGCAGATTTCTGCAGGCTGGAGGAGCCTCACGCAATGCGTGGCAGATGCTGCCCCGTGCCCCGTGCCCCGTGCCCCGTGCCCCCTGCCTTCTCTGTCTCCCCACAGTCCACTGCCAGATGCATATGAAATTCGCTTTCACTGACTGCCACAGCGCGGAGCTTGAGCTGAGGCTTTTGGCTTCGGCTTTGGTTTTGGCTTTGGCTGAGGCTGATCTGGAAAAGCGTTTCCACGCCGCTTGCTGGCTGCCGAGTCCAATTCATAAGCGCATTTTTATTGCGTTTTCACACATTCATAACACTTTAATTAACCATTTTCAACACTTTCTTGGGGTCCGGCACGGCACGGCCCGGCCCGGCCCGGCCCGGCATTTGTATCCTGCTCGCGGTCATTTGCCCAGATATTTGGCAAGCGGATAAAAGCGGAAAAAAAACTCTCTCGCCGCTGGGCTGTGATGACTTTCATTTGCTCTGTGGGGCCCCGCACTGGCTGGGGCTACAGGCGGCTATCTGCTTGGCTCCTGGCTGTCTATTTGCGTACTTTTACCTGTCGCATCCAGTTAGTTAGTCACTCCACAGTGACTAGCTGCCGCTACTGGTGTTTGACAGTTGGTTGACTTTTTAGTCAATAACTCTTTGGCTTCAGCTTCAGCTGGAGCTTGGTCTGTTTGCCGTTTCTTATTTGACAATTTGCACATCAACAGCAGCCAGAAAGGGCAAAACCAAAAGCAAGGCAGAGCAAAGCAGAGCCCCACATACCTCAGAGATGTATCGTCAACTTTCCCTTTTCTGAATGGGGTTATGATTATTATTATTGGCACTGTCACTGGCCCCAGCCAGCGCCGGAGCGGCATGTCTTGCCGTGGCATAGATTTCCACCTGTCAGAACGTGCTCGTTTTTTATGCAACGTGAGTTCTAACGGGCACAAGCTGTGTGGCAACAGCATGGAAGCGGAGAGCAGGCAGCTGCAAGTGCAACTGTTGTTGCTGCTGCTCCTGTTCCTGCCACTGCCGCTTGAAAGGGAAATACTTTTACTTACTTTTACCCAAAAATTCAATTGGAAATTAAAGCGCGGACAATTAAGATTACGACTACGGCGATTTTTCGGCGCTTTTGTTTTTTTGGCTGGTCGGGTAAAAGTGACTTGCAGGAGGCTGTGGCCGAGGCTGTTGACAATGTTACATGAACTTCAGGCGAAAGCAGCGCTGCGGCAGAGCCAAATTACAGTAACAAAGCTTTTCCAAGTCGAAGCTTCTGGCGCTGCCTGCGTCGGCTGAGCATTACCGTTGCTTGAGCGTCGCTCGCTGGCTGCCAAAACGAAAGACTGAAGCGAGAAACTTGCACGACTAGTTTCCGAGTGGGGCAGAGAGTCGGGGAGAGCGGAGTGCGGAGTGCGAAGAGCATTGAGCGGAGGCATGGAGAAATGCTTTCGTTCGGGTCTGAGCTGGCAGCAGATGAGCATGAGCACGGTCGCTGCCTCAGCCTCAGCCTCGGTCGCTGCCTCTGTCTCAGCCTCAGCCTCAGCCACTGCCGCCGTATATAAATTGCCGTGTGGCTAGGAAAATGGTATCATTTCATCCTTACCCGTCAAAGCAGCAGCACGCCAGCTAGCAGAGTTGTGTGGCACGCCCCGAGAGACCCAAACAAAAAAAGTTTTTAACTGCAAAGAGAAAGTGCGTTCCGTGCGGTATCCAAGAAAAAAAAGTGCACAGCCCTCGAAGGACTATACGTAAACCGACAACAAAAAGTGCAAACAGAAAAAACAAACAAAAACAAACAAAATGGCAAACAATAAAGTTATTTTCGGTGTCTTGTGTTTGGTCACACTGGCCGCAGCCCTGCCGGCCGAGGAGACGCGCGGCCACGCCCGCAACGCAATCGGCGGCGAGAACGACATTATGGATAGCATCTACAGCGACTGCCTGAGGAAGGATTCGGTGTCGTGCGTCAAGTACAAGCTGTTCAACTTCGTGGACAAGGTGCTCGGCGCCCGCGACCAGTTCGCCCTCACCGAGGGCGTCACCGTTGTCCGCTCCGACGATGCGCCCGCGCAGGAGGCTGCCCGCTCCATCTCCGGCGACGAGTCGTTCGAGTCTTTGGCCCTCAACCGCATCAGCAGCTTCCTCAACTCGCACACCATCAAGGTGGAGCTGAAGGGCGCCGACATTGTCCAGGCTGTCAGCTCCACTGGCCGCGCCCTCGAGGACGCCTCCGAGTCCCTGTTCGGCAGCAACGATCCCAACGCACCCGAGGAGAGCCGCGGCAAGAAGAAGAAGGCCGCCAAGATCCTGGGCCCCATTCTGGCTCTGGTTGCCCTCAAGGCCGCCGCTCTGCTGCCCCTGCTGCTCGGCGCCATCGCCCTGATCGCCGGCAAGGCTCTGCTCATCGGTAAGATCGCTCTGGTCCTGTCCGCCGTGATCGGCCTGAAGAAGCTGCTCTCGCAGGAGAAGCACGTCACCTACGAGGTCGTCGCCCATCCCCATCACAGCAGCAGCCACTCGGCCAGCCACGACTCCTACGGCAGCGGCTACAGCGCCGATGCGGGCGCCTCCTCTGCCTCCTACGGCAGCAGCGGCCACGGTGGCTGGGGACGTTCCATCGATGCCCAGGATCTGGCCTACGGTGCCCAGAAGCCAGCACAGGCTTAAGTCAATCCGACAGACCACAATCAACCACAATCACAAGGAAAAACATCACAAAAAGAGAATCAAGCACGACTTTTGAGCGCCCAATCGAGCGCTCCTGAAGAGGAGAAGCATATTATTTATCGTTCGTTTTAATTAATTTATTAATTTAATTTATTTTATTTATTTCTCCACGCAAAACAAACACACACAAAGCAAAAGCAAAAGCAAAAATCAAACTAAAGCAACAAAAAAAAATATGTTAAACGAAGACAAAAACAAGCGACAAAAGAGAAGAAGAATCAGAAAGCAGAAAGCGGAAAGCAGAAGCTAAGCCCAGAGCCACGTTAGGTTTGTTACATGTGCATCTAGTTGTTATAAATACCCACATAATAACTGATAAAAGCTAACGTTAAGATTGTAAAAACAAACACAAAACAGAAGCCAGCGCTCGTACCCAATACTCAAAGGCCGAGCAGCCGTTCAGCGTTTAAGTTTAAGCTTGCACAGCCAGCATTTCACACTGTCAGCCCCACGACCACATCATCAGCGCACTGGAAGGACCTCATTGCACCAACGAAACTGAAACACTTTCACTCTCACTCATCTCTCTCTCTCTCTCTCTCTCTCTCATCTATGTCTGTCACTGGCTCTAACTCTAACTCTATTTCTGTCTCTGTAACTGTCTCTCTCTCTCTCTGTCTCGAGCTGTCTCTTCAGTCTCTTATCTATGCACTGCCTATACCAAAACAAACGTACAAATTCTGAACTTAAATCTATGCTTAACACTAAACTGTATCTACCATCTATGCTGCATGCTCCATGCTCCATGCTCCATGCTCTATGCTCCCACTGTCAAACTATTCTTCACATGCAATTCTAGTCTTACAATACAACAACAAACAACATCAAACATCAAACAACAAACAACAGCAACAAGCATGCCTCCTACCTACTATTAGCTTTAACTCTATCCAAACTTAAGCATCTCTCGCTCTACCTCTACTACCTCTTACACTCTCTATCTCTGTCTCTCTTCCGACTTCACTGTACTAGATCTTGAGTCATAGTTTTTGGTCATTTGCATGCCATAACTTGCCATAGGTTTCCACACACACTCGCACTCGCACTCGCAATCGCACACCAAACTGAACTCATTTTCCAACTTCAACTTTGCTCCGACTATTTCTTCACGACTTCATCTCGAAAACTCTTTCAAAACTTCCACTTCAACTCTTCAACTTTCTCATTTCTCTGTGCACCTTCATCTCTCAGTCTCAGTCTCCATCTCTCTTTCTCTCTCTCTCTCTCTCTTTCCCTCTCTGCCTATGCATCTGCCACTTTCTGGCGCTCTACTTTCCACTGTAAGGTTTTTTTTCCACTCCTTAATTGCTGCGACTTGAGCCCTTGCTGGGCCTGTGCGCTTGCCTTGCATTGTGCAGTTAAACATAATTTTTAATCCGCTTAAAAATACTTTGTTTAAAACATTTGGAAAGCTCTCCAGCCGCAGGCCGTAAGCCTCGAGTCGCCCCAGCAGCACGGCGGCTACTTTTAATTTAAATATTTAAGCAGAGTCGTACGGCACTTTCACAACTATAAACAAAGAAGGAGAAGGAGAAGGGGAAGGGGAAGGAGAAGCAGGAGAAGGAGAGGCGGCGCAGAGCAGAAGCTGCAGATGTTGTGGGCAAGCTCCCAACTCTCACACACAAAAGATAACACAAATCACGCACAAAGGAATGCCAATAGATTACAACAAATATTCTCTCTCTCTCTCTCTATCAATCTCTCTCTCTCTCTCTCTATCACTCTCTCTGTCTCTGTCACACATGCATGTCATTAAAAGAATGAAGAAAAACTGAAACACAAAACAAAAACGTTGAAAAAAACACAAGCAAGGAAGATTAATAAATAAAAAATCAATGAAAAATCAAAAGCGAAAAAGAGTTTATAATTTATGGCATGCCAGCGGGGTTCGGCTTCGAGTTCGGGTGAAAGCGAAACGACAAAAACTGAAATCCATTATGCATAAATCTCCCCACCAGACGCACCTCTCTCCCTCCCTCTCTCTCTCTCTGGTCAAGACAAAGTCTCAAAGTTGCCGTTGACAAGTCCATCTTGGGCCGAAATGCTTTCATTTCAAGTGAAATTGATTTGCGACCCAGTTGGCCAAGCTCCTCATAAAGATGTGCCCCGCTAATAGGTGTAAATAATTATGAGAGTCGCTCTCGCGCTCTGGCCAAGACAGGTTCAACAGCAAAATGCTGCCCCGCTGGCTTTCGACAGCAGCAACGGACAGCAACGGACAGCAACGGACAGTGAAAGTAAACAGTTAGGAAACCAAAACAGCAGCCAACAAAAACGTGCAGTGAAAAGTCCAAGCTGGCAATTGCTGGCACATGGCCGGAGCCGAAAAACGTTTTCCCCAAAAAGACAAGTTAATACGGTTTAATGTTAACAACTCATTTGAGCTGCTGCTGGCAGCTGCCAAGCTTAGGCAAACACTGACTGGACAGTGGCCGAGGGAAAAGACACCGCAAACACATGCTGAGGGATTGCTCTGCGGGGGGGATACCTTACAGGTAGAAGAAAGTTCATCTAAGAATCATCTAGAATGGTTTTGGGAACGGCACTTGTTGAATTTTCTTTTGTTTCGCATCCAAATCAAATGAGCCGCAGCCTATTTTTTCGGAATTCGAATACATTTCGTTAATGGCTAAATGGTCGAGTGTGCGGGTATATGCAAATCGACTAACCAAAACGAAAGCCTTACTATTTGATTTGGAGCGAACAACCGTTGTGGTGCCGCTGGAGAAATGCAACCAAACTGGTGCAGCATCAACAGAAGCACGCAGCAGGCAACATAGTTGGTTGGCTCTACCAATTTCACATTCTGAAAAACCAGATACGAAAAAAAGAGCCACAAAATTTGCAATAATTCATAAACCGGCAGCGCAATGCACACACCCGCAGCAGCAGCAAGGGGGGGGAAAGAATCGTGCAGAATGGCCAATTTGAAAGCAATTTCACTGTCAACTTGCAGCGGGGGGAGCTGGCAGATGGTGGGCAGTGGAGCTTCGGCTTCCCATGCCAAGTGGATGTCTGCAAGGGCGTCGTCGTCGTCGTCGTCGTCGTCGTGCGCAGAATGTTCAGTGAAATGAAAACGAGTTTTTGGCTCAGAAAGCAGGTCAGCAGAACGTACGTAGACACAGCCGAAGAAAAACTTGATTGCCGGCCTTGCTGCGCTGCACTGCGCTTGCGCTTTCGAGCACAAAGAAGGGTAGCCCAACCCCCCAAGCCCCCTCCACTGACTAATAATATTATTAAGCGCTTTGAGTTAATGCTGCTGCCATCATTTTACGCTCCAGCACGTTTTCCCACACTCGAAAAAAGATACATTCAAGCCGCACGCATGACACTCGTACTCCCACTCGCATTTTGTATTTTGTCTGCCTGTAATTGCTGTAATCGTTCGCCGTTTCGCGTTGCTTTTGCCCGCTGAGCATTTAATTAATTTTATTAATCCATTGCTTATGATTAATTGAAAGTGAAATAGTTTTTGGTCGCTCGTGCAGACAAACTGCTGTCGCTCGCTCGTTAGCGGTCAATTTGCATCGCGGATTACGGACTGCGGACTGCGGACTGCGGACTGCGGATACTCGGAAGATAGCGTTTCCAGTGGTTAGCAAACAATCGGCACTAATTGACGAACGGCATTTGCCTGGCATCGCGATTGCGTGTTGTGATGTCTTTGATTTCCAGTTCAAATTAAATATGAAATGAAGAGCGATTCAGTGGAATGAATGTCAGCAAGCGGTGGCTCAAAAATCATACACAATCAGGGAGCTTCTAAGGTAGTTATTATCTAAGGAGTATGCCTAAAGCTTTGGCCATCCTTTATTATCCGGATACAGATATGGACAGTCCAGAATATTCGTACCTTTAGCATTCATTGAACAATTTAAAAGGTAAGTGCCCCAAACGAGTTCACGTCTTACAATTGAATCAAACAAATATTTTAAGAAATTCTCAAAGTTGTCAAACTGTGGGAATTTCTCTTAAGCATCTCTCCCCTCACATCTGTGCTGTGTGTGTGTGGCTCGCTGCTTAACACTTGTCCATTATCCATTCATTAGCACCTCAATTAGGCGGCACGCCATCTGCTGGCATTTCCCCCAAGCTGCCGAAGGTCTCAAGCTTTCTGTCTTCGTCAAGTTCGTGCTCGAGTTCGCGTCTCAGCTCTTCCGTTTTTCGCGCACACCGCAAAGTATGCCACAAACGGCTGCCCCAAGAAAGAAGTGGAAAATTGATGAGTTGTGAAAAAAAAAGAAAAGTTTTGTGCTGGCAGTGAATCTGCATTGAAAAATGTGTGCATGGTTGCGGTCTAGTAAGCGGCGCCAAGCGAAGAGAGCGAGATGCCAAGACGAGGAACTGCCAGCTTCAATGCCATAGAACACCGAACAGTAAGCCAAACCGAATGTAATTTCAAATGAAAGGAGGGAGGCTGTGCGCTGTAAGCCAATATTTTCGGTTGCTTTCGCAGCGAAATCACGAAAGCGCAGCTCCAGTGGCCATCCAGCTCCAGCTCCACGTTGCAGCGCGGCAAACTGGCTAATTGCCGTGATATTTAGACTAAGACAAAAAAGTATGTTTTTCAATTTCAGCTGCCGGCTGACATGCGAGGCGCAATTATGCCGCCGCAGCAGCTGCAGCGGTATAAAATGCATACCATCTGCATGGCCACCACTCAGTTGAACATCAAAAGTGCAGTGCCCCGTTTGGACGAGTTGCGTCAGTGCCAGCATCCACAAGGATCATCCAAACAGACACTCCAGCCACCAGCCACCAGCCACCAGCCTCAGCTCAGACATGATCAAGTACGTGTGGCATGTGGCAGCCCTCATGATTGTCTTTTGCTGGCTGTCCACGGCTCACGGCGCCAGCTACCAGCATCAGCATCCGCATCAGAGTCTCAACAGCCTCGGGGGAGTTGGGCAGAAACCGCAGCCACAGCAACCGCAGCCAAGTGTCTCCAGCTCGGCCGCAGCTCCGGCTGGCTTCTGGAAGGACATGTCGCTGGTCTACCGCATCTATCAGCAGTGCACGGGCGAGAACATGTCCGTCTGCCTGAAGGTCAAGCTGCTGACCGGCCTGGAGAAGGCCTTTCGCTCGGCCAAGACCCTCTCGCTCTACGAGGGCGTGCAGTTTGTCAGCAGCTCCGGCAGTGAGGAGCACAAGCGAGCCAAGTTGCCGCCCATCAGCGAGCAGGATATTGTGGCTGTGTTGCCACGCAGCACGGACGCCAAGGATCAGGTGCTGAACAGCATGATCTTCAAGCGGTTGGGCAACTTCCTACAGGATCACACGCTGCAGGTGAGGTTTCCACATCCAGATCTCCATCCAAAATGTTTGATGTCTGATTTTTCGTTAGATCAAATTCCCGGACTTACGCGACTCGGACGGCAGCACGGCGGAGGGTCGCAAGAAGAAGGAGAAGAAGAGCAATGGCGCCTACATCATGATTCCGCTGCTGCTCGGCGGCACCTTTGTGCCCATCGCTTATGGCGCTCTGGCCATGCTCGCCGGCAAGGCGCTGATTGTGTCCAAGCTGGCTCTGGTGCTCGCCTCGATCATCGGCATCAAGAAGCTGCTCAGCGGCGGCGCCGGTGCCAATCAGGGCTCGCATGAGGTTGTCGTCAGTGGCGGTGGCAGCCACTCGGGCTGGGGTCGGGACTTCGATATGGCCTACAGCGGCTGGAAGCCGGCCAAGGACCAGCAGCAGCAGCAGCAGCAGCAGCATCAAGCGGGCGGCGCCAAGAGCTTGTAGGCGGCGGCGGGGCAAGGGGCAAGGGGCAAGGTGGCCCGCATTTGCATTTGGAGGAGAGAGTGGAGAGTGGAGAGTCGAGAGTCGAACCAAAGAAAAGATTGCCGCACGAAAAACTGTCTGACTAATGTCTAGTTTAATTTTGTCTAATCGATTACTAATTTTAACGAACTAAATGTGTGTGTTAGGTCTAAGTTTAAGCGCTAATTAAATATAGTCAATTCTGCTACACGAAGTGCACTGAGGGCCACTCCCCTGCTTGGATTTACGATAACAACTCAAGTTTCGATGGCATGGGGCTGACGTGCGTGCTAAAAATGGCAGACGACGCCGACAGACGCTGCTGCTTCGCTTTCTACCAAGTACATAAGTTGTACATATATGTACTACATATACATATGCAGCCTACATGTTTGCGTTCACTCAAAGTCCAATGCAATATTCATAGTTCAAATATGTGATGGCTCTGGCCTGCGCCGGCATGCGACAATTTCACTTTTGAGCCCATGAACAAAATATTAATGAGCTGCTCCGACGAGTACGTGGTAGAACATTGAACTTGGCTGACGACGATGGGCCCTGAGCAAGTGCTAGTTGTGGGTGACGTCACAAGCGCGGGACTTTCATTAATTGAAAATTACTCAAGCGCATTACGGTCTCCCGGCATGTCAACACGTAAAAGGTAACCAAAGTTGGTGCTGCTGAAGGGGAGGCTGTGACACAGAGGCAGGAGACACAGCGCTGTACCCGGAATTCGTACTCATGCGGAATGAAAGTGAAACTTTTGTAAAGGTGTCAATTTTGCGAGGCTGCGCCACCGACCAGGGGGGTTGCCGACTGTCGCGGGTGGGTTGGGGCCTGCTGCCGATTGTTTGCCTTCGCTTGGGCGCCAATGTGCGATGAGCAAAAACTTTTTACCTCAAAGCGAATATTTCGCATGACTATGTGGGTCAGCGTAGAGTGCGGATATACTAGAAGCAAGCAGCTTGAGAATTAATTGAGCAAACTCGAATGAGACGTAGATTCTAAGAGGGGGGAACAGAGTGGAAAGTATTCAGATCAACATAATTGTAGCACATTCCAAGAGGAGGATAGGCAGAGTGAGTTTTGGCATTCAATTTGCAACTCTCTTTAAGGCAAAACCTTTCTGTAATGTCTTTAGTTTCAGCTTTAAATCACAGCTTAAAGCCATGCCCCAATGTCATTGTGTAACTGAATGCCATGCCCAGCAGTGTGCAGTTTGAAGTTGAATAAAGTTGACTTCTTTTTTCTTTCTTTCACTTTCATTGTGCACGCACGTGGGTAGCAATTTTTCTTTCCTTTTGTGTTCATACGATGCGACCGCATTATGCCCTACACGACTCTCATCTATCAGTGCTGCCCGGTTTCGGGAAATTATAGCGGAAGGGCACATAAATCTCCGTACACGTGTCCAAGGTATTTGCATATTCCATCAGCTCGGGGGCTGGCTCAGATAATCGCCTGGTCTGCTGAGTGCTGAGTGCTGAGTGGCTTTTTGCAGCAGCATTTGACTGTTGATTTATTTTCCACGCAAATCCCGGGCGTAGCTTTCTTTTGGGGGGGCTGGCTGGGGGGGGGAGGCACTCGGCTAATGCGTAAATTACATGGCAAACGATGAAGCGAAAGAGACGAGCGAACGTGTGGCAATTTTCGAGTGCTGCAAATTAAAGCGACATAATGCCAATGAAACTCTCCTCATATCTATGTGTAGCTGTGGCTGTATTTGTATCTGTATTTGTATCTGTATCTGTATCTGCTGATGTTTCTGCAACTGGCCACGATTGGATTGGCATACAAAACTACTGCAGATAGTCGGCACATTATGCGAGAGGCACAAAAACAAACACATAAATAAAAAGCAAAATTAAAGTGAAATTTCTTTCCTCCATCATTGCCGCCTCCCTCCCGCCCGCTGCAAACTAGTTAATTTTCTATTTTACTCCAATTTAAGCCGCAGCAGCGGCGACTCTTGATGCGCTTTGCTTTCGGTCCAAATGGACAGCCATCTTAAATGGTGTTGCTGATTAGCCAGTCGCCTCCCCTGCCGCCCTCAATGCACGCTGTAGTCACGTGTTTGCAATTTGCAATGAAACGCAAGAAACCTTAACTAAGGTTTCCCCCCTTTAAATCTGTCTCCCTAAATAAGTCTGATTAAGCTGCCGATGAAGGTGCAACTATTGTCCCAAGGCAATTACTTCCCCGCTCAGCCAGCACCCCACCCCCCTTCCCTGTGTGCACAGCTAACTGCTGTTTAAGCACGTTGACAAACAGTGAGGCCAGCCAGAGAGCAAACACAAGCGCTGCCCGACGCTGCGTCGCTGCGCTCTGTCGCTGTCGGGTTGGGGGAGGGCAGCTCTTCGGCTCTTTCCACTTCGGCTCTGCGGTCAGTGCAGGTAGCCAGCCAGCCAGCCAGCCAGCCAGCCGATGCGCCTCATCGTCTTCGTGTGCGTCGGGTCGGGTTTGATGATTTAAATTCTAAGCTCGGCTACCGTCTGCGGGACAGGGACACCCGAGCGACCACTTGCAGCGCGTTAAAGCGTCAACATCGTCTCCAGCGTCGTTTGTCGTTGTCGTTGTCGTTGTCGCTGCTTCTGCTGCTGCTGCTATCTGCGCTGCTGCTGCTCTGCTGGCCGGGAATAAAACTCGATCCGCGTGCGTCTTCTAGCCACAGTTTACCGGTTGCCTTCTGACCGACAGATCGAACAAGCCAATCGAGCGCAGTGCAGGCCATTGAAGTGAAGCAAACAACAAAAAAAGAAAGAAAAACTCACAGCAAGGCGGCACTCCGAGGGCAGTGCACAGAGAAACGAGCAGCAAGGATAACGTCGACAGTGTCAAGTGCTTGCAGTGTGGCAAATAAATCCAATCAAGCCAATCAACCAATCAATCAATCAATCATGTTCAAGTTCGTGTGCCTTTTCGCGCTGATCGCCACAACGGCGGCAGCCGCCTCCGAGGCGGACAGTCTGCTGACAAGTGCCCTGAAAATGGTCAAGGATTGCGGCGATCGCTCGATGGTGCTGTGTATGAAGGTAACGACAAAGCCCAACCCTCCAGCCAATCCCAAAACAATCCTACAAACACTTCCCTCCAATAGGAACGCGCTCTGCACTATTTCGATACGGAGAACGGCGACGTGAGGCTGACCGAGGGCATTGCTCTGGTGAAGACAGACGACATACCCGTGGGCCGTTCCCTCAACGACATCCAGCTGCCCGAGGAGGTGGAGTCCCGCGAGGCTGAGGTCGACTCTCTGCTGGTGGAGCGTGTGGCGCGCTTCTTTGGCACTCACACTCTGCAGTTCAAGGTGCCCAAGGACTCGATTCAGGACATGCAGCGGGTGCTCGAGGAGTGTAAGTATCAGCACACAAATTAATGATCGATCGATCGATCGATCAGCCATTCTGGTTGCTGAACATGTTGCCAATTTGGGTTACTAATGCAGCGACCACTCGACCAGTTTGTGCAGGCAGATGGCAGCTCCCAGTCCCAAGTCTTGCGGCCAAATCCTGTTTTCACTGTTAAATTCTAGTCACATTGAGGTCATCCTGCTGCCTGATGCCAAAACCATTCAGCAAGCATCTAGCGGTGCATTGACAGTCCCCAAAGCGAGACTCAAGCGCAGTCTCTGCGGCTGTTATTAATTGCACTTTAGTTAGCCAGTTGGACTTACTTTCTTTTCTACGAGCCATGATCCGTGATCCGCAATTTCCGATTTCTAAACGCAGCCAGCCAGCCGGCCAGCCAGCCAGCCAGCCACATAGAAAGCGGCCGATCCTGTTCGCTGATTAATTATCTGTGTGCTCCAGTTGCTAATTAGCGGTCAGCGCATACTCGTACTCCCATCAAGCGAAAGTCAATCATCATGCAAATGTTTCTGCATCTTTTCAGCGCGCGGCAAGAAGAAGGAGAAGAAGAAGTACCTGATGCCCCTGCTGCTGCTGTTCAAGCTGAAGATGGCCGCCCTGCTGCCCCTGGCCATCGGCTTCCTGGCACTGATCTCATTCAAGGCCCTGGTCATCGGCAAGATCGCCCTGCTGCTCTCCGGCATCATTGGCCTGAAGAAGCTGCTGGAGTCCAAGAAGGAGAACTACGAGGTGGTGGCGCATCCCCACTACGAGCACGAGCACAGCTACGGACGGGCCCTGCCCGGCGGCATGGAGTCCCAGAATCTGGCCTACGCGGCGTACAAGCAATAAGCCAATAATAGCCAAAAAGAGACGATGCCAATCCTGCAGCAGAAAACAAACAAACAAAAAGCAATATTCAGTGCAATAAGGCGAGAAGAGAGAGAGAGAGAGAGGAAGAGCTGGGAGAAAGCTGAATGGGCGATCCATGGCTCATTTAATTTATTCTATTTATTTAATTTATTTTTATAGCATAGTTCATGCAAAGCTTACACGTAAGGCGCCATCATCTGCAATTGTCCGAAGGAATAAGTCCAAATAGGGAATAAGCTCAAATCACGCAGGGGGGGAAGGAGGCTGGAGGAGGCGTTGGGCTGCGGCTGCGGCTGCGGCAGCCTTTACCTTAATGTAACTTTTGTATTAATAATACTCAGAGCTTTACTATTGACTATTTTAACGCTATACGCTTTACGCTTTACGCTTTACGCTTAACTCCAACTACAACTAAAACTAATCTAAACTTAACTATTTAAACTTTGAACTGCTGCGAGGCGCTCGCTTCCAGCCACCCACCCCCCACAGACAGTCTTCAAAATCAATAAAACAAATCCTGCATTTATCACGACGAATCGCTGTTTTAGTTTGTCTCCAAATATTGCGCATACGCAACCTGTGCTCATCGCACAGCGCTGACTGTTTTTCCAGCGAAATGCTTTCACTCTTTCACCAAGTACGGCCAACGAGGCCACTGGATATCAGTTGCATGTGCGACACACAAAATCATGGCCGCAGTGCAGAGCAGAAAGCAAGCGGCAGAAATTTCACTTGAGCCAACCGAGGCGTAGCCTCAGAGTTAGACTCAGAGTCAGAGCCAGTTGGTGGGTTCCAGATCCCACATGGCCAGCTGGACTGCCGGACTGCCGGACTGCCGGCCGGCTGTGTCCCGCACTTCTCTCTGCGTTCGGATTATCGTCTCGAATGTCGCTCCAGAAAGCACACTCGAAAAATCTAATGAAAGTTGCGACCTGCTTTTAGCATTTGCGATGCAACACGTACGCCCGAGCCGCGATTGGGTGTGTGTGTGTGTGTGTGTTTGTGTGTGTCAATGAGATGGACACATGGGCGGAGAGCTGCAATTTATGGCCGTCGGCATTTGGCATATAAATGGCCAAAACAGCCAAAAGTCGGCCCGCTTGCTCGTACATCTCTTCTCTCAACTATTTGTGGACAATGTTTCGGGGGCTGCCCGCCCGCCTGCCTGCCTGCCTGCCTGCCTGCAGTCGTGAATTTCAAGTATTGCCGGTGAAAGTGTTTATTAATACAATTTCTTTTTTTTTTTGTGTGAATTGCAATTGGAAATTTATTGAGCTGCCGGCACACCGCTACGCGGCCTCACCTCTCTCTCTCAGCATGTTTATTCCCTCCCCAGTTTACATTTTGTGTCAAACTTTCGAAGTGGCAGAAAATTACAAAAGTTTTCGCGTCAAGCCGCAGAACATTAAACCGAAAAATCCCGCAAATAGCCAAATCAAGCTGCAGCCGGGACAGGGGATGCTGGCTGAAAAGTTTCGTCCGGTGTTTCATTAGTGGTGCGAAGAAAGGTGGGGCCACCACCACCTCTCCAAATGGCTGACACTCTTTGGTGTCTGGGTGGCGTCTCCTTGTCCCCTGACCAACCGAGATGACGTGCTGGCAACACCAAACTTTTTACTCAGCCTTAACATCCGCAGCCCGAAAGTAGGCTCTTGCCAGTTGCCTTTTTAGCCCCTCAATCTTTGTGGTTTGTTGCGGTGTGCATTACTTTTGATACCCTTTGCTTGGGCGCAGCTCTTAGCAGGCAGTTGACACAGCCTGAAGCACTCTATTATTTATGTGGCATTTGTTTTTCTCTGCGAAAGTTTGTCAATAAAGTTTGTCCTGCTTTGACTTGGAGTTTAACTTATTGATGGGAGTCTATGGTCTATGGTGGTCGCGTTATAACTCCCTTTACTGGCTCGATCTTAAGTCTAAGCTCTCTCTGTGCCTTTGTTTGTTTATTTTCCTAGCTGGCAGCAATTTGCAGCTCATTTTGCCCGCCTAAACGATGGAGCATTTCTGTTAATTCTGTGAACGCCTTCATTTGCTTAATGGGCGCACATTAGTGGGCATGGCAATGGGGAATTTTCCCAAAATGGCAGCGTGCCGGTCCGAGCTGTTTCATAATTTTGTGTGGATGGAATAACTCCATTGCATAATGGTCGAGATGTGCGAAAAAATTGGCCACAAGTCGTGTGCACTGACCATGACCATGCCGGCTCCCATAACAATAAAAAAATCAAAAACAAACCCGAGATGATCAGTAGAAGACGAAGAGCGACCACTTGGCGTTGATGTACAACAATTTCCGTTATTGGGCCATGGGGAGTACATTTGGGGCCCCAGCTGATTATTGTATAACTAGATGAGGTTGTGCCGCGGTGGCCTATAAAGCTCTGGGGTCAGCCGGCCAGCGGGCTCAGTTGGAATTCGCACACTTGACCAACATGTTGCTACTGCACACCGGCTTGATCCTAGTCCTGCTCCAACTTGGACTCATTGCTGGCCATGACTTCTCGCACGTTGGCTCCGCGGAGCTCAAGCAGTTCAAGCAGTGCGTGCGCGGCGCCAGTGGCCAGCGGCCCAGACTCAGCGAGTGCCTCGGGCGTTCGGCGCTCAACTTCATTCAACGCGTGGAGGAGAGTGACAATGTGAGCTTCGTGGCGGATTTTGCATCGGTCAAGAGCGACACTGCAGCGAGTAGATCCCTGGCCAATGTGCTGGACACGGACCCAGTGGACTTTCGTGGCATACTCGAGAACGCAGGCGCTGTCATGGGTCAGCGCAGTCTCGAGTGGCACATGGACGCACTGTATCCCGGACTCATGTTCAAAATTGGACCCACAACGGATGCCAACAGCGTGGCGGAGTTTGTGCTGGACGGTGCGGGCGTGCAGGGTGAGCGGCAGTTTGGCCACGAAGATCCATCAGCGGGTAGGCAAAAATATTCATAAATATTTCAGCATCATTTCTAGCTTAACTTTTGTTTCTTTTGTATCTGCAGGTCGCCTGCTGGCCAAGCAATATCTGTTGCCCTTTCTGCTGGGCCTCAAGTTCAATCTGGTGGCGCTGGTGCCCCTGCTCTTTGCTGGCATTTGCTTGCTGCTCAAGAAGTCGCTCTTTCTGGTCAAGCTGGCGGTGTATGTCAGCAGCTTCCTGGGCCTGGGCGGCGTTGTCAGCTCGTTGGGTGGATTGGGCGGCCTGTCTGGCGGTCTGGGCGGCTTTGGTGGCCTTGGCGCTGGCTCCAGCTTTGGCTTTCAGGGCCATCGACCTGTGGGACACTTTCCCGGCAAGACCACAGTCTTTGGGCATGGCGATGAGCTGCATCATCAGCAGGAGTACGATGTGCACGAGGCCTCGCCCTACCGTCGCAGCGAGCGCAAAGTTCGCTTCGAGCAGCCCCGAGCTGCTGCAGACAACACCGAGAAGCCTCATTCACCCACAGAGGATCGCTTCTATGAGTTTGAGCAGCAGCGCAGAGCCAGCAACAAGCTGGAGCCGGAGGACACCTTGATGAGGAGCAACTTCCAGGCGGGGATGCAGGGCTGGCAGGCCGTGGATGTGCGTTCCCTGTAGGGAGACGGGGGCCGCCACTTAGCCCAAGTCTTAGCGCAATTAATGTTAGTTTGTCACTAGAGTAAAACGCTTTCCAAAAATGAAAGTTTTCCGGGGGGGAGGGGAGATTCTCTTTGGTTTCGGCGTTTTTGGGCTGCTTCAAGGTTCAGCGAGCCGCCGCCGCAAAAACGTTTCTTATTCGATTCCTATCAAAAGTGCTGCTTTGACAAGCACCTTAATTGGCACTCCCAGTCCGTGTCTATAAATAATGAGACGAACTGGCTTCCAGGGCTATTTGTGGTTCAGCAAGAGTCGCGCTCGCTCGACAGACAACAATGTGGCGCGTGTTCCTGGTGCAGTGCGTCGCCTTCGTGCTGGCAAATGGAACATCCATCAGTGCGTGGAGCCCCCGCAGTGTGGGCAGGGTCATAGCTCAGTGTCTGGGCGGTGCAGAGGTGTGGCAGTGCCTGGGCGCGGAGAGCGAGCGAATGCTGGAGTTGGCCGCGCGGGACAACAGCAGCTGGCAGATCAACGAATATCTGAGCATAGAGCCGCCGCCAGTGGCGGAGGTGCAGGCCCGCAGTTTGGAGTCTGGACTCACAAGCAGGCTGTTGCAGCTGTTGCAAGGACGTGCGCTGCGGGTGCAACTGCCGCGACAGCTGACCGTCGCGAATGGCATCGATGAGGCCGAACTAGGCACGGATCAAGGTACTTATTCGCTCGTAGATGATAAAATCGATAGGATTGTGGCAGGATTTGGTAGTTTTGAGGCTCCGCAGACAACTGGCGATAAAGATAAGCACAAAAAGAAGCACAAAAAGAAGCACAAAGATACAAAGAAGAAAAAGAAAAAGAAAAAGAAGAAAGAGGCAAAGAAAAAGAAGAAAAAAGAGAAGAAGAAAACTAAAAAAAAAAGCACTAAACATAAAAATAAGAATAAAAACAAATGCTCCAACAAAACAGGTCGCAAGAAGAAGGACAAAGATAAGCACATGGCCATGATGGGCGGCATGATAATGATGGCCACGGTGGCCCAAATGTTCCTCGGCAAGGTGATCCTCATCGCCGGCTCTGCCTTCGTAATGGCCAAGATTGCGCTCGTCATATCCCTGCTGGTGAGTAACACCGAACAGAGGAGCAGCAGCGGATGGTGGCCCAGTCGTAACTCATTGGCGCTACGCCTCTATTTGCAGGGCAGTCTAAAAAAGGGATCGGCTGGCCACAGTGGTAGCGGCAGCGGCGGCCCCGAGCACGTGATTGTCACCAACACGGGCCACAGCCACGAGAGCGGCTGGCACCGCAGCATGCCCACGCACGAGTACAGCGGCGGTCAGCTGGAGGAGCCAACACATGCCCATGATCAGGGTTATTATGCCTACGAGATGGACACCTTGAAGCGGCGACAGTTCCAGCACCAACCTGAAGCAGAAGCAGAAGCAACCCGTGGATTTGTCTAGTATTTTAATTGCTTTTGATCCTTGATCTGTGGTAAATGTAACTACGATAAAAACTAAACCTAAGCTGGAGGAGGCTCTCGGGCGAACGAATGTAAATACAATAGTTCTCATGCAGATTGGAAGTGTGATCTTTGGTTGAGTACGGGCCTCGGGGTTCCTATCGCGACACCTTCGTAGAGCTGGCGGCAGCAGCAGCACCTGGAGAGCCAGCAGCCTGCGGCATCCATGCCTGGTAGGCCTTGTCCTGCATCATCATCTCGTCATCGATGCTGCGATGGTAGGAGCCGCCGCCAGAGTCGTGGCCGCCCGAGTCGTACTCCCCTTGGTGGCTGGTGGAGTAGGTGTGGCTCTGTTGCACCTGCGGATGCTTCACAATCTCGTAGGTGGTCCGCTCGCCAGCGTCCTGCCCGACGAGCTTCCTCAGTCCAATGATGGCGCTGATGATGAGCGCAATCTTGCCCACAATCAGCGCCTTGCCAGCCACAATGGCGATCGAGTGGTAGGCCATCTTCAGTATGGCCGTCTTCAGCAGCACGGCGGCAATGAACGGTCCCAGATACTTCTTGTCATCCTTCTTCTTGTGGCGTCCCTCGCTCTCGCTCTCGCCCGGGCTCTGGCCGTTGCTGTCCGCCTCCTTGCCGGACAGAAAGTACCCGAAGAGCGACTGCAGCCAGTCCTGGCTGTTGCGCTCCCCAAAGTGCAGCAGTCGCGGCAGATTCACCTGCAGCTGGTGGCTGTGCACAAAGCCCAGGAAACGCTCTAGCAGCAGCGCGTCCAAGCTCTTGCCGGACATCTGCTCCAGGTCCCGATTGTTCAGCTGACTCTCCGCAATGCTGGCGCGTGCCGTGCGCGTGTCCTGAGTGCCTGCAACACTCTCGCGCCTCACCAGACTAACGCCATCCACAATGCTGAGCTGCTGCACCTTGAGTGCGCGGCCCAGCAGTCGGGCGCCCTGCACCTTGCAGCACCAAAAAATATCCTCACTGTCCGCACACTGTCCGTACACGTGGCGCACGGTGCGCAGGAGTCCGCTGTCCCCCGAGTGGCTGCTGTTCTGTGCCAGCGCCCAGCTGATGCTTCGATGTGCCAGCAGCAGGGCCATGAGCAGGCACAGGCGCGAGTCCATTCTGTCCATATGTTTGCCTGATCCTTGCTGTGTTCTCTCTCTTTCTCTCTCTCTCTCTCGCTCTCTGGCTGTAGCTGCTGCAAACTCTCTTGGCCAACTGATCTTGTGCGCCAGTTTGTGCACCAAATTTATACACTTCACCTTGCCACAATTAGCCAGGCAGCCGTTGCATCCAGTTTTGCTTTTGTTGCCGATGCCTCGCTGTTGGCTATTTAGAGCGTAATATGCATGATAGCAGCCGCCTGCCGCAGTTGCCACTGCAGCAAAGCTTCGCTGCAGATTTAGTGCAGAGCAGAGCCAGCGAAGCAATTGCCGGGGCGCATTTGCCGCAATTAGCTCGATCTGGCAGCGGCAATTATTTGGAGTCTTTATATTGCCAGCGGTCCGCCGGCAGCCGCCTTCGACGCCCACTTTCATCGGCGAGCTGTGAAAAAAGAAGAAACGAAAAATAGAAATAGAAATAGAAATAGAAATAGAAATAGTTAGAAGCGGGCGAGAGCTTTGCCTGTGGCATTCATATTTATCCATTCGACACGCGCTGCATAGAAACCGAAATGAATGCTGCCTGAATGCCGGCTGTGTCTTTGTCTGTGGAAAATTGTAGAATTGGCAGTAGAGCCAATGAAAGTGCAGCCAGATCGAATCGTTGATTTTGGTGCCAGGTAGAGGAACGAAAATATTTCATGGAATTTGTTTCATTCCAACCAAAGGAAGTCAATTTGTAGACCTAACTCCGAGGTGCTTAAACACTTTGACGGAAAACAATAGGCCATTGAATTTATTTATTTGTTCTCCTCATTTCTATGGCAATATTTAAGTGGCAAACACTTATTTCTTTTTACTATTTCCAAGTGTAAATACAGTCCTGTCACTGCTGCATTTTCCGCAACTTTTAGTCGTTTCTTTCTTTCTTTTCTGTGCCTGCTGCAAATATTTGCTCTCGCCCTTTGCCCCAGCGAATTGATGCTTCCGTTTTGGCAAACACGTAGGAGCTGTGTGCCTTACGCTCATAATAATAAAATTGTTTAATTATTCAGTCAGCTCCTCATTGACTGAATTGTGTGTGGGCAATGGGCTGGCACGTAGTCACACATTTTTAATGAAATTATTCAATTATTCTGGGCTGATTAAAACGCAGTTAAGAGCTAAAACTTCTTGCATACAAACCGGTTCCTCGGCTGAGTTTTATCTTCCCAAAGTCAGGCATACTTTTGGGCGGCTGGGAGAAATGTGAAAGTACTTGGGGGATTTTCGCTCAGTGTGGCACAACGAGCGGGCCAACACCTTCGCATCGCATGCATAATTTATTCCAGACGCTTTTCATTTGTGGAATATTAATTACAAACAAAAAGAAACTCCCCCTAATGGGGGGGGGGGATTTTCACGTTTATCTCGGCGCAACATGCCACAAACGGCCGGGAAAGTGGCATGCCACAGATGTACATGCATCAATGTTTGATTTGTTGCAGAACAAACAATGAACTGAATGCTGGCCACAACACAACACAACACTTGCCGCTGCCATCGATAATTTATGATAATTCGCGTTTCGGCCGACACGCAATCGAAAATCCCACAGCCCACATCCCCTGCTAATGGCCCAAAACAACGCCTGGCCAGTGGCCAACAATTTGCTGTAATTGGCAAACAGCAAGAAAACACCAAAAAAAAAACACAAACAAAACGCTTCGTTTGGCTTAGTTTAGCCCAACGATCGATGGGCCAGAAACAAACCAAAAACTCTGACGACGGAACCTGCCTCTGTCGTAGATCGGCACGAAGCATTTATGGCCTTTGTTGCAACGTTTTGGGGCAGAAGGCACCATTCTGTGTGTTTGCTTTGGCTGGGAAAACTTTGCTTATGCATCTCGATGCGATTCAATGCAAAAAGCAATTGCAATTGCATAAAAGAAAAGCTTTTGCTGTGTTTTGTTTTTGTGGCAAACATTTTTCACTTTCACTTCTCTGTGTTGACATCTGAGTCCCCCGCCAAAAGGCAATCTTCGGACGATGCACAGGTTGAGATTAACCCAGCGGCACAATCAGACTCGGAGTTGCAGTTGGGACGTCCCACCCTCGCCGCACTCTCTTCAATCAAATTAAGTGCTGGCGGCCAATTACGTTTCACTCTGACCCCCCGACAACTGATGAACTGCAGCCGTGGAAAGCCAGCCGATCCGCTTCAGCTGTCTTGATGAATCTACAGCGACTTCACGTTCAAGTTGAAGTATTTACCCAAAATGATACATTTGTTTGTTTGCGTTTCCCATTTTCACTTGCCCGCAGAACGAGCTCCAAGCCAAACTCAATTTTGTGTTAAATTTCAATTTAAATTCCGCCTGCGGCACATATTTATATGTTTTTTTTTGTTGTGCACTGATTTAACTAGCTGCGAAATGTGGCAGAGTGCCCAAGCGTGGCGTGTCCTTGTCGCTGTTGTTTCCCATCTGTTTACAAATGTAACTTAATTTTTGGCGCACAAAAAACACTCAATTATGGCAGTAGATTCAATCCCCCGTCGCAGGACAGCTGCGAACATTTTTGTGGTGAAATTTTTGGGCATGCGAATATGAATGGAAATGCAAAGTTCACAGCCATGTTAAATGCCAATCCAGAGGGTTGGGGGGAAGGCCTCATCAATCAATGTGGCATGCCGCAACACAGCAACAACTTTGAAATTGCCATTGAAGAGAGATTGCCAAGAGATTTTCACAGACAACAGCCCCAAAAGCAGCATTCAGCATTCAGCATTCAGCATTTTCGTTGGCAACATTTTAAGTGAATTTAATGCCTAGCCTTGGCATTGTCACTCCATGCCGCAGGCCACAGGCCACACTCCACTCCACTTCAGTCTGTTTGCGTTCATGTCCAGCTTCAGCTTCAGCTCCATGTCCTCGTCCTCGTCCATGTCGGGCTGTCGGGCAAAACAAAACAAAATTTCATTTCATTTCAGTTGCTTCACATTATAATAATTTCTGGTCGCTGCAGACAGCTGGCGCCCGGGGCGGCTACTTAATATCGGACGGGAACAAATCTCACTTGAAGCATTTTTGTGGCAAAATAAATCACAGTTTGAATATTTGTCTCGGGCCCTGGCCAAGTGCGTTCCTCGGGTTGACAAATGACCCGAGCTTAACCCCTTTCGCGCTGTACCAAAACTTATTTGAATCTCCGGTTCAATGAACGTTGAAGGCGACGACGAGGAGGACTGCCCATGGATGATAAATTGAAGACAAGGCGAACGTGACAACGTGGCCGAAAGAAAAGTGAAAGCAACGGAAGCGGAGAGAAAATGCTAGCACAGGAATGGACCAGCAGGCAGCAGCCAGTTTTTGGCAACCTTTAACACAGCCGCCAGGGGAACGGCAGCATCAGAGTTCACTGCCACGGCTTGGTGCATGTAAACATGCAACGGGAGCGGGAGTGGATGGAGTGGATGTTCGATGAGACTTTCTTGCGGCAAAAGGGCAGTCATTCAATTCCATTGTCATTTGGCTGCGACTTGATGGCTCGAATTAGACACAAAGACATTGGGGTTGAGTGGCCCGACCATTACGCACTTTCGCGGCGACACATGAGAACTTAATTGGCAGCACCGCAAGCTGCAAGCTGCAAGTCGCAAGTCGCAAGTCGCAATTAATGTGGCGTGTCATTGGTCAGCGGTGGAAGATGGACCCTGGCTGACCCGGACAACATCTGCCGCAGCTTTGGTCGCGGTGTGAGGCGCCAAAGAAAGCGAAAAGCAAACGCATAATAAACGCTAACGGTGAAGAGTAATGAGAAAATGCTTGGCCACGATCCACTGAACTGGGCTCGGACCTAGCTGTATCCATCCATTCATCCATCCACCATCGTTCCCCTCTGGCAGTAATGAATAACGAGACCCTTGCGACACACCCGCAGACACTTTGAAAACTGCAAGTGGAATTGCATTGATTGCACTCACAAACTCAGACCATTGGGAGTAGCCACGCGACATAAAGTAAATGGCCAAAAGCCTAAACAAACAACAAAATATATTGGCTGGCGGCTGGACTGTCTGTCGGCTTATCGCGCCCGTCAGCACTGATCCCACATAAAAGTTAATTAGCGTGAGATTTGTGTGCGAGAGCGAGCGCGGCAGGCGGTAAACTTTGATTAGCGTCAATGTAGCGTCAAGACAAGCGATAAAAGCCAGCAGCAGCAGCAGCAGCAGCAGGCTCTGAAAAGTAAGTAAAACCCACACAGACAGACGTACAGCTCTCGCAAGGTATTTTCTTTTCGCTTTCTTTTGTTTGGGAAAATTGCAATTTTTATTGCACAAAAGCTGGGGCTGTGAACCTCAGCAGCAGCAGCAGCAGCAGCAGCAGGGCCCGGGCAGGGAAATAGAAATAGAAAGTTTTTGTTGCGGTGCGGCGTGCTCGTGGGTCAGTGCGGGTTCTAGGCGAAAAAAAACAAAACAAAAAAACCGAAAGTTAATTGGCCGCGCAATGCTCGTAACCCGTCAAAGGTTTTCGCACTTCCTCAAGAATTCAGAACAATCTGCGCTTGCTCCCAGCTTGTTGTTGTTTGTGGCTGTTTGGCGTTTGACTTTCTCTGTTTCTCTGAACAAATTTCACACACACTTAAGCCGCAACAACTTCCAGCCAGAGGAGGCAGGTGCAGCTGTGCCGAGCGCTGTGGTTGTTTAATGAAGCGCAATTCTTCTTTTCATTGTGCGAAAACTAATCGCTGTGGCTAACTTTTTGGCGGCTTTGTAGCTGCTTGGATTTGAGTCAAGTGTTGATACATTTTTTGTGCAGCAAACCAAAGCAAAACCAAATCATAGCCAACTATTATTTAATTTAAAAATCCAGCTGCAAGCGTATTGCCCACTTCGACTTCCACCCATTGCCATTGGTGTCATGTTTTTATTTTGTGTGTTTGCCAGGCCTGGCCTGGCAAAGTGGCACGGAAAAAACTTTGTGGAACATCTTTTTGGCCAGAGAGAAATGGGCAAGGCGCGGCTACAGACGACGGGGCTGGGGGGCTGTCGCATGGCCTTGCCAGCTGGAAAACCGCAGAGGAGGAAGACAATTGAAATTGTTTCACATGCGCTCGCGCAGCTTCAGCAGCATATGGATATGGCTACGTGTCTGCCACTGTTGGAGAAACGAGACTCCAGGGCGGAGGAAAAATCTTTGGCATTCGTTTTGGGTCTTTGCATTGTGGCTGCAAACGCAGCCGCTGCTGGGACATGGATAATGCGCACCTTGACGGACATTTTGACAGCTCAAGCCGAGAAAATGCAACACAAACAATGATGCACTCTCGAGACTCTGTAGAAAAGGAATACTTTAAGTATTCAGCACGGCAAGCGCTGATGGAAACCGCTTTATGTGCGTCCAATTATATTCAAAAGAAATTGTACAGAAAAAACACACGTAATCGGATACAAAACTAAATGAATTTTCGTTTGAAATACATTCAAGTACGCCCAAATTATAATCCCTTTTAATGAACTTGTTTGTTCTGTGCTCAAAAGGAGCACCCCTGTTGTTGCACAGTTTCTGGTTCAGTGCCTTCTTAAAGGTTCCTTTCTGGCAACAAAGCTGCCCGTAAATGCTTGCCACCTAAACGAAAGCGAACCCAAGTGCTGCCGCGCCTCTGGCTGTGCCCTGTGTCCGCTCGGCGGGCAGTGAAAGTGATCGAAGATATCTGAATGGGTAGCCTGGAAAGCGGCAGGCATAGAGATACTTTGCCCAAGTGCCGTGATTTAAGGTGCAATGCTGTGGCCAACCCAGTAGCCGCCGCCGCGGCCATTAGTCGAAAATCTATGTGGCCGGCGGTGCATTAATTTGCCTGTTTATTAGCTGGAAAATTGGCAACAAGCCCCGCGGCACATATCCCTTTTTGTACTCAAGCTTAAACTGATCCACGGGCAAACATTCAGAATGAATTTTCCTCGCTTTTTCTTTTTGGGTGAAACGTTTTTTGTTTGCTGCCACAGAGAGAGAGAGAGAGATAAACCACAGCTTTCTTTCCGCTTGAGGTAAAAGCACGTTCTAGTACTTGATGGCCAGATAGTCGCAGGTACTAGATACAAGGCCACAGCTCCGCATATTGCCAGCTCATGCTGACCCTCTGGCCTGGCTCCATTGCAGCTGCATCCATCGTATCATCGTTATGGATGGGGGGCACCGATCTACCTACATTGTAGGGCCATTAACACCCTCGTGGCCCCGCGGCATTTGCATAATAAAAAAGCAAAATGGCAATTTGTAAGTGTGTAGTAGCTGGCAGTGACTTTCTTTACGGCCAAAATCGAATGGCGAAAAATGCTAAAAAGCCAAATTGAAATTAAAGTGTCAACCGCAACGGGCAGCAGTGGCAGTGGCAATGGCAGTGCCTGATGGCCAAAACGGCAAAGAAATAACAACAAAAAAGTCAAGCTCCTAATATGTTTGGCCATAAACATCGAAAGCGATGCGCTGCCTGGAAAAACTCGTCGAAACTAGTTGGAAAATGCTGCTGGAGGTTCGCCTTCGCCTTTGCCTTCGTCTTTCTGGTTTCCAGTCTGGGCTCCAGTTCATTGAGGAGATCATCAAGCCCACACATAAGTATTTCCAGCAGTCAAGCACGAGTCGCAGCTCAGCCACGAAGCCACACGAAGCCACACGAAGCCACACGAAGCCGGCAACGAGTGGCGAAAGAAAAATCCAAAAAGTGCGATTAAGCGCCGCTTCGGGAGGCGAAAGAAAGGTCTATAAAAGAATAAAGCGCGCCAAGGCTGGGCATCAGTTTGATTTGAACTAGCAGCCAGACCAGAGTCCAGAGACCAGAGAGCTCCTGGCCAGATTAGCTCCAAGGATTAACCCCAGCAACCATCTGTCTGTCTGTCTGTCTGTGTGTCTGTTTCGCGTCGTGTGCCGCGTGTTCGTCGTGTTGTGTGAAGTGTGTGGAAAAGTGCAGCCAGGCAGAATGACATTCAAGCAACGGCATTTGCATCCGCTGAGCCTGCTCACCCTGTGCCTGCTCACCCTGTGCCTCGCCAGCCGCTGCGAGGCGGGCACCGAGCAGCTAAGCAATTTGTCAGCGGCCACCGCCAACACACAGAGTGCCGGGGCACGCACCTTGCTGCGCGTCTACGATGAGTGCACCCGTGCCGAGGCCGGATTCGTGCCATGCCTGAAGAAGAAGGCCATCTCCTTCATTGATCGCCTTGCCCCCATCGATGCCATAAACGTGGCCGACGGCATTAAGCTGGTCCGATTGGAAACGGCACCACGGCCAGCGGCCACCGCCACAAGTGAGAACGAGCTGCTGGAATCCTCGCTGCCACGTTCCGGCAGCGAGCGCGATGCCAAGCTGACGAACATGCTCACGGAGCGGCTCAGCTACTTCTTCAACGGCCACTCGCTGCAGGTCAGCTTCCCCAAGCTGACATCCGACGAGATTGGACGTGGCCTGGAGGAAGGTAAGCACTTTCTGTGGGCGGTCTAAATAATGTTACCGCTAACACACCCCAGTATCCATGGCGCGTAACAGTGACATAATTTGAGTCTGTGGTCGGTAAAGCGAGCTCCTCGGTAATTGCTGGCTCCACGGGAGGTGGTTATTAGAGCTGCAGCAGCCTCGTAATGATATCTTTGCCAATGACATTGGCTGACTATCTGCGGCTGACTGCTGTCCCACTTCCTTTGCTTATCAGGCCTGGCATTCTCTCTCCATTGTATGTTAAGAGGGTGAGGAATCGTTGTTGCTGCTGGGAAAATGCGCAATTGTTTTCAGTTTTATAACGCACTCACGAGAGAAACCCGTTCGGCGACTGAGGAATGAGGAATGACCCAGAAAAACCTAAGCAAACGAACAGCAGCGACAGGCAATGACAAAAATGTGAGGCCAGAATTTCGTGTTGGCCAAAAAAAAAAGAACGACATAAAATAAACATGACTTTGGGGGGGTAAGCTTTGCAGTAACCAACACGAATGTTTGATGCTCTTGAGAGGCAGTCGCAGAGGAAGAAATACTCATGTATATATGATCAAATAATTCTCAAAAATTACGCCACAGAGGAGCAATCTTCATACCGAAATTATCAAAGAAATCTCAAAAGTTAGCACTTTTTCCCCTGTAGAGAGTTACTCCTCTATCCCAATGATCTTCTAGGGCTTTCAGTGTACATCAAACGCTGAAACTGAGCCACTCTTTGCCATGTCATGACCATGTCAAATGGAATGAAAGTGCCAGCCGAGCGAAGTTTCTCTTGGGCCATGTTAAACACGACTCCTCGAGTCCAGACCAAAAGACTTTTTCCACTGCCATTGGCAGCATTGGCATTTCCATTTGTATTTCCATTTAAATTTGCCGACTTTTGAATCAATTACAAATTTGACACGAGCACTTAGAGCTGAATGCTGCATCAAGATTTATCCATGGCCATGAAAAGTGAACTTACTTTCACGCCACATGCATTTTTAACTCTCCTACTTTCAAATCATTGATCAACATCTTTAAATCGATCGAATACGAGTTGGCCAAACACTTTCCCAATGCCGCAGAGCCACAACCATTTTTGGCCAATACTTGCAGCAATCGAAGCCTGTCCCGAGAGAGCTGGTTATGACTGCAGCGACATCATCTCGCATCTGCTTAGTTTGGGCCTCGCATTAGTATGGACACTTTTGGTCTGCTCATTGCCACGGCCATATGCAATTTTTTGGCCTTGCTTGCAGGCAGGTGAAACCGCCCGAAGTGTCCCTAATGACTGCATCAAAATGAAAGCCACACACGGTGCAGCTGCCCCGAAACGAACGAAATGCTGCCGCAGCAAAATATTCTCACACAGCCTTTGGTAATTGAGCTGCTGCCTGGCACTTTCACCAGCTTGGGAGTCACTCGCAGATCTGTGCCCCCGCAGTAGGAAAAAAAAGGAAAATTATTAATTTCTCTCTCTGTCTCTTTGCAGGTCGCGGCAAAATGAAGAAAATGATGGGCATGATGATGATGGGCATGGCCATGAAAATGATGGGCATGATACCCATTGCCATGGGCGCCCTCTACATACTGGCTGGCAAGGCGCTGATCATCTCGAAGATAGCCCTGCTGCTGGCTGGCATCATCGGCCTGAAGAAGCTGATGTCGGGCAAGTCGTCGGGCGGCAGCAGCTCGGGCTGGTCATCGGGTGGCGGCGGAGGCGGCGGCGGTGGAGGCTGGTCGTCGGGCGGGGGTGGCGGCGGCGGTGGTGGCTGGGACAGGCGCTCCCTCAACGAGGCCCAAGAGATGGCATATCGTGCACACAAAGAGAAATTGGCGCATCCACAGCTATACCATCAGCAGCAACAACAACAAAATCAACATCAACATCAACAGCAGCAGCTGCAGCCGCTGCATTCGAAGTCGTCGGCGCCACAGGTGACCAAGTCATAGGACGGAACGGAATGGAATGGAACGGAACGGAACGGGCTCGGGGCCGGGCATGTGAAGACAATCTATGGGGGCATAGCTAGGGAATAGCTGCATTTATCTTGTGGATAAATTACGAGCAGACTACGGTGCACACAGATTGTAATTACAAGTAGATACATAGGCACATACATATTACATACATTTATACATACATACATACATACATACATATGTGTGTATGCATACATAACTCTCTTTTTGCACTTGCACTCGCGGCAGACAAGCAGACAAGTAGACATTGATGCGTTTTCTGCAACGGTTAACTCTCCGCCCAGTGGCACCCATGGATACAGCCACTGAAATGTATCCAGAACGTGCGTTCCCACTGTGGCCTCTGTCCGCACACATTTCTTCCTCTAATGATTAGTATTCGCTTTAAATCGATTATTGCTCGTCCACTATGTAGTGTCAGTGGCAGTGCTCAGTTCTCTGCTCCCCTCTTCTATTTTCTTTTCTGTTCCGCTCTGAACTGATCACTGTTTCCCCCTTCCTTCTTCTCTCTGCATTTGCATTTACAGCTAACCATCTGAACTCTGCCACTGCCTGCGCCTCTGTCGCTGTACTTGCTCTCTTTGTGCCTATGTCTCTCCTCTCTCTGCTGCTCGCTTCTCCTCTCTCTCTCTCTCTCTCTCTCTCTCGCTCACTGCTAACTGCACTTTTCAATTACTTCTCGTACTTCCGCCTCTGCGTAGTCAACTGCCAGCAGCTACCTGCTACCGTTCCTTACATCGCCCCTCCCTCTCCATAATCTCATTCTGCCAGCGCACACCACACATTAATCTTAACTTGTCTCTAACTGTTTGTAGTGTCTAAGTGTAATAATTTATTAATATTTATTTAACTTATTTATTTAGTAGCGCAGTAAGTGTAAATCGCATGTAAGCAGCAAAGTTTGTAAGAAACATAAAAGTTAAACACAAAAAAAATATATAAAACATATAAATAAATATTTACATAAATCAAGGAAATCTCCTTTCAATAAAAGCCGCACACCGCGCCCTTTAAGCTGCAAGATTAAAGGTAAAGTTCACCCGAAATACAACTTCCGTTTGCCCTATAAAACAGTTGCATCCCCGGGCATCCATAAACTCCACTCCACAAGTTGTGAGTGTGTCCCTGGCTGTTTGTCCCATTTTCGGCTGCCTCTTGGCCCACGTTTATGACTCTCTTGCTGCTGGCTGCCGGAGATTTCAAGCAAGATACAAGATGGACCAAAGTTCAACTGTGTAAACATTTGCACGACATGAAGAGCAAAGGCAAGTCAGAGAATAAAGATTGCTTCAACAAGCAGTAGGAACGAGGCGAGTATGCTCCCCCCCCCAGACTTAATCACAATTGGATACTCAGGGCTTACTGCCAGGGAACGGCACACATTGAATTAGGATAAAATTAATCATCATCCAATTAGCTGGTTCCCTTGTACTACGAGTATATGCTGCTCCTGTGGCTCCTGTTGTCTGTCTTAAGCAGCCAACGCTTTGTACATAAAAGAATTTGTCTTCCGGGCCGGCATTAGTGACATGGACTTGGAATTAAAGAGACAGAATAAGGCATACATAAAAGCGCTTTAAAGATAATAATACTTAGATTATGCCAGGATAAAATTACTCATGCTCAACGGCTAATAAAATAAACTTAATAAACCCATTTGCGACATTTATTTATTTTATTTATAGAAAAGTCAGTCCGGCCCGTTCACTTTTAAGCATATTTAAGAGGTGCTTAAATTTTGGTTAAAATTTATTGTCGCCATTAATTGAAGTTAGACGAAACCTGTTAATGGTTGGAAGACTCCAAAAATCTCCACCAATTTGGACAAACCCTCACCAAAATAGTTAAGCAATTAATTATTGTAACTCTGTTGAGAATGTTTCAAAAAGACCCCCATGATCACCCTCACAAATCAATGAATAATTAATAGCTAAATCAAGGTCAAAGAAAAAGTAAAATTATTTGTTTTAAATTATTGACTTTTGCTTTTTTTTATTGGTGCGACGTCGCGCAGTCTGTGATCGAATCTCAAACTAGTTTTTGGCTAATTTGGGGAGTAAAATCAATTGAACAAAGACGCTTCATGGGAAGTTTTTGGCAGGTACAGGTAAACTGGTTTTATATCTGGATTAGGGCTAAATCTAGCGGAAATCGGAGTAGGTTGGACTGGGTGGATGTCTACTTCTTCTTCCACCAGCCGGACTGACTGCCATGACCGCCGCCGTAGCTGCTGCCGTAGCTTTGGCCACTGCCATAGCCTCCTCCATAGCCTCCTCCATAGCCTCCACCGTAGCCACCACCAACTCCATGAGTGGTTGTGATGACCTTGTAGACATCCACGCGAGAGTGACCGCCACCATAGCCGCCTCCGTAGCCGCCTCCGCCGTAGCTTCCTCCCGAGCTGTAGCCACCTCCATAGCTGCCGCCGCCATAGCCTCCGCCATAGCCGCCTCCTCCGTAGCCGCCGCCTCCGTAGCCGCCGCCATGTCCGCCCTCAACGCTGTTGATCACTTTCACAATTTGAACGTTGCCACCACCACCGCCGCCGCTGTACCCACTGTAGCCACCGCCGCCGTAGCCACCCCCGTATCCTCCGCCATAGCCAGAGGAGCCACCGTAGCCACCGTAGCCACCGCCACCGCCGCCCTTCAGCAGACCCAGCAGTCCGGCATTTGTGGTGGCCAGAGTCGCGGCCAGCGCCAAGACACATACAAAGAACTGAGCAAAGGACGAAAAATGGGATTTTGGTTAGCTGATTTCTGCGGGGCGTATCCTCACTCAACTCACTTTCATGTTAGGGGAAACAAACGAACGCACACAAAGCGCAAGCAGAACTAATGCCAAATGCCAAACGCTTTTCGGTTTAATAGTCGACTCGCACAACCACAATGAAGGTGTTTCTGGTGTTTCTGGTGGAGCGCTTAAATGTCGCACACGCTTCGCCGTACAGCCACGGCCTTTGAGTCAGCCAAGTGGCTTTTGGGTAGTGGTGCAGCGCCCCCGAGGTGTCTGTGTGGCCCACAACCGGAGATTGTGAGCGAAATTTAATTTATGATTTCCATTATGTCGGGGCGTAGGAAGAGTTGTGATATTTTCTGAACTAGTTTCTATATAGCACAGGAGAGACAGCCGAAAGCGAGGCGATGAGACAGCATAAAGTGGGGAGCAGTGGAAAGGCAGCGGCAAGGCCAGGGAGGCGAGGCGGTGCCAAGGGGCGCGGCTAGTACAAGTTGTTAGCTCATCAAAAGCGGCAGTCAGCTCAAGCACATGCAAATGTTAGGTAATAAAAAATAAATGCTTCAAATGCTATCTGTGTGATCTCTGGATTGCCAGCACAAAAGACAAGTTTTAGTGCAGTGAAAGAGTCTTCCTTCTGGCACAATCAATCATGGGCAAGCTGTTAATGGCCATGGCAATTTCAATTGAACACAATTCGAGTCTCTGGCATTATCTGCTGCTGCTGCTGCTGCTGCACGCTGCCTTCCATCCATCATTTTGGACTCTCAACGAATGGAAGAACAAAGCCAATAGGCAATACGCACAAAGCCGTGCTTTCAGCAGCCTCAAGTCTGCATTTTCTATGCATCCAAAACGCCAACACATGTCCCTAAAGCTACACAAAAGAAACAACTTTAAGCCCACACTTGCAGGCTTTTGGAATGGCTTTGAAAAGGAGTTTCCAGCTGCAATAAAAGCCTCTGGGCATGCGTGATACAATGAATAAATCTGCCCAAATGTAGACCACATTGACAGGCCAATGTTCATGGAACTGCTGCAAAGTGTGCCACGTTTTTCGGCTTGTGTATAAGCCAGCCACATGGCGCCCAAGAGTATGTTTCAGATGCCAACAAGTGCAATACAAATTCATATTTTTCCATGGCCCTGCACGCTTGTTGCTGCCGCCGCTCACCTGTCGTGGCCCATCAGCCATTAGGAGAGATTAAACGCATGCTGGGCACTTGATGTGCGTATCCAACAGAGTGAGATGTTGCACAGACAGACGCAGAGACAGCATAAGTGGGCTGCCATTAGCACGCACGGAGACCAAATTACACGAACTTAAGCATTGGGCACACTTTCACAGGGCACAGAGATGGGACCAGGAGATGGACATCCAGCTACATAGAATGCCAGCGGAGGTGCCAGCCTGTCAGTTGGCCTCTTGCCGTTGAGCGTGCAACAGGGCAGTCGCAGGGCAACGATGCAGAAAAGTGAAACTATTAAGGCCCAGAGTCAGAGTCAGAGTTTGAGTCAAAGTGTACCATTATCGGGCCACAAGTGCGGGGCATTGTGTTCGTAATTAAAAGGGCAACGCTTCAATGGGCCACACAGCACGTGTAGCACACTCCACGAAGCATCGAACGGTGAACTTGCAACTGGACAAGAGCCCAACCCCACTCCATAACAACTAATGGCAAGTGGCAAGTTCTCTCCACGCCTGACAGACTACGTGTGAGAGTTGCTGTGTGCCTGCAATCTTGGATCAACTCAGCGATCAAATGGGCGCTTGACCACAGCCCAAAAAGCCACAATCAAAGTGGGAGCCACTTTTGGGGAAAGGCCGTTAAATCACTCAACTAAAACGTTCATAAAATGTCGAATGTCTTGTAGAATTTCGACTGCAAAAACAGATCTGGCAGAGCGGCCTCAGGCAGCCCTCAGTTCGATTCTAAGCGGCGTGCGGAGTGCGTGTGTCGAGTGCTGAGAAAAAGAGCCAACAGAGGAGGACCGACCATGTGGCAGCGTGTGGCAGTGCTTGTGCTTGGCATTTATGTGCTCATAACAATGAAGGCGGCAAGGGGCAGCACCAGCTCCAGCTCCAGCAACAATCGCTTTAATGGCGGCACATCCGGCGGCATCCTCGCGGCACGGGCCAAGGGGCAACTACAGTTGGAGCTGAATGCGTGGCAGCCATTCAGGCAGCGCAACAATTGGCTTATCCTGCAGGCAACGGCAGCCAGCTCAGTGCAGCCGGAAAGCGAGAACACCAACAGATTGTTGCCACAGCAACAGCAGCAACAGCAGGAGCAGCTCCAACGACTTCCTGTCAATTACTACGCCTACAATCATCGGTATAATGAGAGTGTGAGGCAGAGGGCTGTCAGCTCACCTTCGGCAGGCGGAAATTACAAACAGGCGGAGGCGGAGGCGCAGGCGAGCGATCCTGCCAGCTATGTCCTGGCCATAAGCCAGCTGCCACTTGCGGAGGCGGAAGCCGAACCAGCCTCAAGTCTAACCAACTCTGCCCACGCAGCCGATAAGCTGGAAGATGCGGCAGATAGCGACGCCAGCAAAGACACAGCTCTGGCTGGCATCCAGGCGTACTTGCTGCCCTTCCAGCGAACTCTGCTCAAAGTGCGCAACTTGTGCGACTCCCTGGGTACGCTACTCGGCGATGTGCTGGAGGAGGAACCACTGCAGCTGCCGGCAGGTGGGTGATTAAACACCTCGGGGGTCTGCGGCCTGTGACTGACCGTTTAATTAACTAACCAACCAACTAAACAGATCTTCCTGCTGTTGCCCAATTTGCAGATGAGACCAGATTCACTTCAAAGGAGTCGAGCCCGCGTCTGGCATTGGAGGGCCGCAAGCTGAAAAAGTTGAAAAAGAAATTCCAAAAGCTGCTGCTGCCGCTGCTGATTGCCTACAAGCTGAAGTTCCTCACCCTCATACCCGTGCTCATTGGCGGCCTAACACTGCTCGTCGGCACCACGGGCCTGGCCGGCTTCTTCTTTGCTCTCTTTACGGCCGTAATGAGCCTGAAGACCACTGGCGGCGGCGGCCATGGCAGCAAGGCAATTGTCTTGAAGAAAATCTGATGTGTCGGCAGCGTTTAGTACGAATTAAGATTTAGCTATTGATTAAGGTTAGTTAACAGTCCGCAGTCCGCAGTTCGTCCCCTCCTCCCTCTATTCGTAGAAGCAATTCGATGAAAGTTCGTTGCTCTGGCTGTGGGCTATAAAAATGGACTTCCGCTGAAACAAGTGACATGAAAGAAGCAGCAAAAAGCAGCAGGAAAAGTCCTGGCACAGAACTCCCTAAAACCCTCTTTAAATTCAATGCTTTCGCGGCTTAAGCAGGGTTTCCCCAGCCGCTGTGGTTATGCCCGGCAACCGGATGCCAAATAAAAGTAGTGCCGACACCGGACTGGCCATAAATTACATTCAGGCAGCTGCCACAGAGCCAAACGGAGAGGCAGCGACAGCAAAAGAGCTTTAGCTTATGAATCTAAATGACCATGTATATGTAATGTAATACATTATATACTGTAACAGTTACATGTACTCCTACGCTAAGTTCATTTGGCTCGTCTGCTTCGTTTTGCGCACAAATTCACTTTGTTTGTCATTTGATTTCCGTTGGCACTGCAGCATATTTCTTTTTGCTTGGATTTAATTAAGCGTATTTATACAGACACACACACAAGCAGCAGACACAAGAAAAAGCTTCAATTTGTTGCCCATTTTGGCTCGGCTTAATGCGAAAATTATTAATGCACTTTTAATAGAATTTCCATAATTAATTGCCAATTAATTGCAGAAAATAACCAAAATACCCAGGAAACTTTTACTTTATCAAAACTTTTTTATATTTGTAGTAAATGTATTTCCATTTATTTAGCATATTTATTAAATTATTTAATACTCAAACTAATGCGATTTTAATTGGTTCCAAGAACTATTTATTTTTGTGAAATTTTAAACTTTTCGCAGAACTTTAAAAGTAGTCCAAAATTTGCATAATTAATCGAAATTAGCAAAAGAGTCCTCGCTGGAGCATAGATCCCTGCGTGGTGCAAGCATTTGCACAGATTTGTGGCAGTTTTCAGGCAGTTTAGAAATGGAAAAACGTTTCCAGCCGTTGAACCGAAACGCGGCAGGGAAACTGCCACGAAAATGAAGAGTTTTTACTTGTTGATGGCAGCGACAAGTGACCCACGACGAGTGTGGCACACACAAGCAAGGCAATTGCCGTTTCGTTTATTAAACTGGGGGAAAATGTAATCTGTCCGTTCACGCTCAAGTAAGACTGAATCGAAGCAGCGGGCCCCTGCCCCTGCCCCTGCCCCAGTGTGCAGTAGAACCCAGAAGTGGCCCACCGAAGCGGCCAGCAAAAGAACTTGCAGCCCACCCCCGGTTGCAAGTGCAACCAAGTGCAACGATGAGGCGGAGGAGGGAGCGCACCGAGCATGCCCCATTACCATTACCGGTTGCAGTGGGCGCAGACTTCTGCTCAGTTGGCTGGGAGCTGTGCAACGGTCTAAACATGTTCAACACTTCGCTCGCAATTGCAGTTTTCCACTTGCTGTGTGCCGCGGTGTCCTTGGGCGTGGTGCACGGCCATCTGCCGCCTGCCGTGCAGCTGGGCGGTGCCATTGTGGCGGCCGTGGAGCAGGATGCCGAGCAGGAAGCCGCCGCCGCCGAGGAGCAGCACCAGCACCAGCACCAGCATCGAGTGCAACGTGAGTGGCTGCAGACTGCCGAGTTGCAGCTGCAGAAGCTCCTCAACGACCAACTGAGTGCCGAGGAGCTGGGCAACATGCTGGATACGTGGATGACAGCCGAGGCAGAAGGTGGGTTTGGGGCAGCATTTCCTCGATTTCCATTTGCTCAAGTGGCTCCCCCTCCCCCACACAGGTCGCGGCAAGCATCAGCAGAAGAAGCAGCAGAAGAAGCTGGCCAAAATGCTGTATCCCGTGCTGGCTGCCGCAGCTGTGGCCAAAATCGTACTGCTGCCGCTGGTCCTCAAGTGGCTGACGGCGCTCTCCACCTCGTCCTTTGTCATGGGTAAAATCGCCCTGGCCACCTCCGGTCTGCTGGCCCTCAAGTGGATCATGTCCAGCGGTGGGCATGCCAGGGATCGTCTCGAGATTATTCACTCATCGGTGCCGGCCTTCAAGGGCTTGCACGCGCTCGCGGCCCACGGGGATCTGACGCCCAGCGACAGCAGCTGGATGCCCATGCGGCCACCGTACATCCCACTGGGCGTGACCAAGGAGCATGGCCCAACCTTCTACAAGCCTTTCTTATAGGCAAGAACAAGGGAGACAAGTGTTAGTTCATAGACAAATAAGGCCACGTAACTCCCGACTTCATCATCAATTAATTAGCACATCAAATGCCGCACTGACGTTACGACCCAGCGCACAAAATTAACAGCATTGGCCGAGCCGCGTTGCCGTTATGCACATAACGGCTTATTGCGCATGCCAGAGACCAGAGACCTCGATCGAGCAGCGACCACGGCCAAGCCATCACTGTCAGCGGTCGTTCGGCACTTCCGCAAGTGCGTGCGCGTGTTGCAATGAAAGCAGACAGCCTGGACAGCAGCACGGCCAGCACGGCCAGGGTTATGTAAAGCCCAAAAAAAAACGAAAAAAAATTAAAGTGAACCAACAGGTTGTTGTCACCAATCAATCAGCATGCAGCGGCGACTTGGGAGGCCCGATAACACTCGTGTAGCATTAACCCCAAAAAGATTGAAAGTATTCCCCCCCCCCCCCCCCCCCCCCCCCCCCCCCCCCTACTTCCATCTTCCTCAGTCTTACAACCATTTATAGGTGTCTGTACATAACCGAACAAAAGTGCAATTTATCTAAAACTCAAACACACAAATAAGAGCTTAAAAAATAAAAGTAGAAACATAAAAGTTTAAAAAAAAGTTAAAAAAATAAAAAATAAAAAATAAAAAAGTTAAAAAATAAAAATAAAATTCCTTCAACATGTATTCTGAAACACGATTTACTTTTATGAACATTTATGAACATATATTTATGAAATACTTTTTTTATAACTCTTTATCTAAATTTATCTAAATAAATTTCAACTTATCTAAAACTCAAACACACAAATAAGAGCTTAAAAAATAAAAGTAGAAACATAAAAGTTTAAAAAAAAGTTTAAAAAATAAAAAATTAAAAGTTAAAAAATAAAAAAAAAATTCCTTCAACATGTATTCTGAAACACGATTTACTTTTATGAACAATATTTTTGAAATACTTTTTTAGAACTCTTTTTTTGTATTATTAAAATAAAAATTGATATTAAAACACATCACATTCAGTTTTTAGTAAAAAAGTAACAACATTTCTGATAACAAAAAAATTATGTGACAAATCATATTCAATTTTTGTTCGATTTTAAAAACTTTTACAAATGAGTTACAAAATTTCGGATGCTAAAAAGTAGTCCTAAAACTTACATTCATTTTTTATTATAACACAAATCGATACTAAACTGATTTAAATCAAAAATAGTTTAAAAAAAAATATTTTAAAAATCTATAAGTAAATTCCCTCCCACTAGGACACTCATTTGCAAGCCTCTAGCGGCTCCACGGCTGGCTGAGTATAATTTGACTCATTGTCTGGTTGCTCGGGCTACGCACATCGCGCCTCCATTTCCGCGCGGAGCCAGTGAAAGTTGTAGGGCGGGCGGCCATGCCCCGTGGACGGGGCCCATTCCATTTGGGTAAACAGCAGAGACACAATTGCAGGTGGCAGGTGGCAGGTGTGTGGGGCGTGGGGCGTGGGCAAAGGGTGGGGCAAAAGCGACAAGCGACAAGCGTCAGCGAGGTATGCGCATGCTTGCCGCGTATCTAACAAATCGATCAACAAAGCAGCAACCCAAAAAGACAGACCAGCAACCACAAGGCGTATCTTTATGGCGACGGCGACGGCGGCGACTTCTTTCTAAGTTGAGACGTTGAAAGTGAAGCTGAGAGGCAGGCCTTGGCATGGCAATTAGGCTGGAGCGGGAGACGTCAGCGGTGCTCTTTGGCGTTGCCTTTTGTCAGCTCGCATCTCGCATCGCGCATCTCTGTCTGGCTATTAACAACATTCTCTGACTGCGCAATGTTTGCGACTCTCACGAGATTACTTAACCAGGCCATTTAGCATAGACAACAGTACGGACAGAGCCAGAGCCAGAGCCAGAGCCATAGATGCAGCCACAATGTCGGGCCGGGCTTGTTGTTTGAACATTTGTGTCATCAATTTCACTTTCTTTCGCGCTCAGGCGGATGGGGCTAAACAAAGCGATGGCGATGATACTTAGGCCCAGACCCAGGCACTGGCTGTGGCTTTGGCTTTGGCTGTGGCTCTAAGTGATCCCACAAGCGCCCTTAATCATTTTTTCAGGGGCCACAATGGCAATTGCTCTGCATGCCATTTGTCCAGAGTGTGTGGCAAAAGGGAATTGAATTTGTTTTGGGGTTAAGCTGGGAGCAAGGTAATGGCTATGAATACACAAAAATCCATGCAAACATGCACACAAAATCCGTTCCACTCCACATTGGAGCTGCACTTTCTCAGCCAGACATCGATGGCTGCCTGCCACAGCGACTACGCACAATATTGACTTTTCATATTTGCACAAATGAAAAGAAAATCAATTTCACCTGTTGGCATTTTTTTGGTTGCGCTTAACCCAAACAAAACATAAAATATCTCAAAGAGTTACAAATTTTGTGCGGTTTTTGGCTGCGGCCTTAGCCGGGAAAAGGCGTGGGGCTTGGAGCTGAGAAAAAATATAAAATATTTGTAAGCAATTTGGCCTGTCCGTTTGTTCTTTGCCATTCCAGGAAGAGAGCTAAGCCCCGGCGCGTGTTTATCCCCTAAACTAATCAAATTAAAATTCTCTGAAAACTGTATCTCAGCTGTTTGCGAGAATATTGGCTGGCTCCTCCTCCTCCTGCTGGCCAGTGTGATGGAATGCCAAAAATTCTGTTGGCATGTCGATGGTTGGATACAAAAACACGCAAATGGGTCAGTGGAACGTGAGGCAAAGGCAGCCGAAAACGGCAACTGCAAAACTCGTGAAGCTAATTCGAAAAGCAAACGCACATGGGCAGAGGGGCAGAGGGGCAGTACGGGGCCACACCCACAAGCTGCGAGACGAAGGAAAGCGGCAAGTGGGAAGTCGAGCCAATTGCCAATCGTTGCTTAGGCCAACTTGTTGCCGGCTAATTGAGCGACGCCGCAGCAACAAAAAAAGAAACGAAACTAATTGACTCTGGATAAATAATGAAACGAATGCCTACACTTTGTGTGTGAGTAAAGAACGCATTATGTGGGGGAGGCAGACATGAGAAAGGTTATCAGAATTGACAGTTATCAAAAGCAGAGACCAAGCCACAGAGCCACAGAGCCACAGAGCTAGCAAAAAGAGAAATTGTTTATGATTGGCATTTAGAAACTTTGTTTGATTTGACAGCAGTTGGGGTGGGCAAAACTCGTAAAAATCCAGCGATAAGGTCTCGGATGGCGGTGCCGGGCAATCCGGTTTGCGCAGAGGGGCGGCGGCTGGCCCACTGCAGATTGCAAAACTCAATGGGAATTACATAACTTTCACTCAAAGCAGCGCTGACGCGAACTGCGAACTCTGTTGTGGCGTCAATGAATGGAGTAGAGCGAAACTGGATCGGGGACGGGGACGGGCATCATCATCATCAATGAATGGAAGCTCTCGGGAGGGCCATGCAAATGTTTGCAGCAAGTGAATCACTGCACAAAACTGTGCTCGATAAGGCATTCCTTTTCCTGCTGGCCAGCACGCACTTTCTTTTTCTTTTGGGCTAAAACAATAACCGAAAATAAAGGCGCGTCACTCATACGCAGCGTGTGACAAGCCGACGCCCGCGGCAGTGGCAGCAACAGGCCTGACGCCGCCGCACGGCAACAACATCGCAGCACATTGGGGGCAACATTTAGTGTCGCATTTCGTTGTAATATAAATGAAAGTGAGCGAGGCAGCGGCATACAATTTTCCCCCTTTGAATAAGCTGCTGGGAACAATAAAAACAATAAAAAATACAACATTTTGTTGCTGCCAAAAAACAAATTGAAGCTGCTTCGATTTGTATACTCCATCTAGAGATCTTTTCTACGAAACTTGACATTTTACGATGCATTGGCCCGGGCAGAGAAACTCGAATAGAACTCGAACATAAAACATGGCAATGCAGCGGACAAAATGTGGGCCGTGAGGGCAGAACGTGACTGGGAAAATCTTTGAGCGGAATGGAATGGATGAATCATAATACGTTCCTCAATGGACACATAAAAATAGACTCCAGAGAGAGAGAGAGAGAAAACTATGCGTCGGGCAGCAGAGCAGGGCTTAAGGGCAAGGTGGGATTGAAAATTGAGAATTCCGGCAGGTGGAATGTTGTGATAAAAGCAGTGGCATGCTCTGCTTTGTAACTGTAGAATAGCTATTAATATCTTGGCAGTAAATTCCTTGAGACTGAGCCATGAATTTGAACCTTATTTGCTTTTTTTTTAATGCATGTTTAATGCCCAAAACAATTTTATGACTTGATTTACTTCTGGCAAAAATGTGCAAAAATCTCCGAAAAATCACAAAAAATTCTTTTATCATTTATATTTATGTATATTTATTCTATCGTATATTTATTTGAATTTGTATACCTTTACTGCTCTGTTTTAATGGGGAAAAAAGCTACGAATACGATACGAATAGTTCCTTATTCCTTTGGTTGTTTTCACCCACTTAACCCCTTATTAAACCTTACATCACCTAAGTTTCCTACATTTTGTACCCCTTTTATGTTATTATTCATCATTAGACCCCACTTAACTTTCAATTATTACCACATAGACAGTCCAATTCAATCAGCAAAGTGCTAAACACTATTTCAGCAAACGATTCACAAGCCATTCCCCGCACCAACAGCAGCAGAGTGGACAAACACCAATGACCCATTTATGCGACAAAGAAAGGAGAGACACAACACACGGATACACGACACACACACACACCTGGAACACATATATGAAGAGCGTGAAATAAATGGCAACCGGATCGAAGCGTTCGGCTAAGAAGCGTAAATAAATTAGCAAATATGTGACTTTTGGTTATTGCGAGAGTCCGGAATGAAAGCTGGGACTGGGACTGGGACTGGGACTGGGGCTGGGCCACCGTGCAAACAGCCTCATTGAGGGCGTGTGCATATCGAAATGCCCCCAGACCATATCCCAGACCACCACCAATGAGCCAATGATGCCGCATGTTTACCAACGCACAGCCAAGCCAAGCCAAGCCAAGTACAAGTTTCTCTCTCTCTCTCCACTGGCGCTGACGACGCTGGCGACGTTGACGGATGAAGCCAGGCGCTCCCGAAAAAAAGGCAGCAGGCAGCAGGCAGCAGGGCTGCCCAACAAAGCCACCAAAATGAACATTTTTAGTGAACAAACAAGTTGACTTTATTTTCTAGATTTATGTACAAACGCGTTGCACGACGCTGACTCCGACTTCGGGAGAGCCGGCATATTTTTTCGCGTTTTTTTTTGTTTTTTTTGTCGTTTTGTTGGTTGCTTCCGCAGTCGACAGCTGCGTCGGCGGCTGCGGCTGCGGCTGCGTCTCGGCTGCTTTTATTTAATTTACTTTGAAATTGTTTTGTAATGCGGTGCGACTGCGCTGCCAGCAAAAACGCCGCCCAATATAAAAGGCTAGACGTCTCGAGACGCATACATCAAACTCATCTCAACGCTCTCGAAGCTCAGCAGCAGCCAGCATCAGACTCAGCCTCAGCCTCAGCCTCAGCTACAGCAAGGATTAAGGATTAAAGTTCAAGGAAAATGAAAGTGTTTGCCATCGCTTGTGTTACCTTGTTGGCGGCTGCCAGCTGCGCCTGGGCCGCTCCCAGTGTCCAAGATAATAGAATCGAAAGTGATAACACGCTCGGCAGGGCCGCCCGCTACTTGGGCGCCTGCTTGGAGAGCGATGACATGGCCACCTGTCTAGCTGTCAAGGGCATCACGGCCCTCAACCGTGCCGCCAGGAGCAACAACATTGAGCTGGCCAGCGGCATCACCTTCCAGAGGTGTGTGTTCCATTTGTTCTGTGTTTTTTCCCCGTGTTTCTGTGTTTGTGTTCATCAAATGAAATTGAAATTGAAATCGAATTGAAAACTGAAAGTGGCTTGCATTTGACAACGTTTTTAATGTGTTGCAGAGATCCCGCCAGTCCCGTGCAGCGCAGCGGCAAGGCCCTCAGCGAACAGGATATCTACGCGGAGCTGCCACAGAGCGCCGAGGACCGCAATGGTCGCCTCGTCGATCTGGCCATCTCCAGCGCCACCGAGTTCCTGTCCACCCACAACTTGGAGTTCAAGCTGCCCACGGAGACCACACAGCAGGTGGCACGCGCTCTCGATGAAGGTGAGTTCGAGGCTGTTGCCCCATCCCTTGAATTGGTTCTCAAATTTCTACATTCTTCTGCTCTGCAGGTCGCGGCAAGATCAAGAAGATGATTGGTCCCCTGGCTCTGGCTATTGGCGCCAAGCTGTTCGCCGTCATTCCATTGGTGTTGGGCTTCCTCGCTCTGCTGACCTTCAAGGCTGTGATCGTGGCCAAGATTGCCTTCTTCCTGGCCATCCTCGTCGGCGGCTCCCGTCTGCTGGGCGGCTTTGGCAACAAGTTCGGCGGCAGCTCCTTCGGCGGTGGCTACAACTCGAACGCCTGGTCTGCCCCGGCCAGTGCTGGCTGGAGCTCGGGCGCCTCCTCCTCGTATCCCTATGCGCGCAGCATCAGCGAGGAGCAGGTCGATGCCCAGCAGCTGGCATACGCCGGCCAGCAGCGGTAGGAAGGAGAGTCAGGAGCGTCAGAAGAGTAGCCGTGGTGCCACGAATGTGCCTTTGTTTCCCCCTAGCATGTAGTAATTTATTCAAAGAGTAATTAACTAATTTATTGTACCACAAGAGACAGTCGAACACACACAGCAAGAGAAATAGTCATTATGAATGTTTGAATAAAACTAAAAGTATTTCCTCAAGCCCTGGCATTCCTCACATGTGCAGAGCGAAATCCCTGCACGTGCCTCCACAACTGAAGCCGAGGGTTGGACAGAAGGTTTACCTGCTGGCAAAAGACTTTCCCATGGGGGCAGCTTAATTGAAATGCTGACAGACGACGACTCACCGGCAGACTGGTTGGGCGACAAAAATATTTGGAACTCAGTCGAATGGGGGCCCAAGTTGACCCAAGGCAACAAGGCAACAAGGCAACAAGTTTCTTGTGGCAATTAAAACTTGTGGCAGGTTCTGGCTACAGCCAAAAGCCTGAGCTGTGCAAAAAGAATTGATAAGCTTTGGATTCAGCCTCGGCCCTGTCGTCTGCTCATAATTGGAGTCTCAAATACTGTAGTGAGTCCACGGCGCGGCATGTTAATTGTCTGCCGCCACACAAGTTGCGGAGGAAACTTTCTACTTATGCTCATAAAAGTGTCAGTTTTGCGATTGAAACAGATATATCTGTGTGTGCGCTTTCTTTTGGGAATAGATTTAGAAGCAATTGAGATAGAAACGAATAGAGCGACACTTGACAAGAAAGAGAATGAAATCGAAAGCGTTGAAAGCGCGAACTAACTGGGCCAAAGCGGGCATTAAGTCACCACGTTGGAGGCATACCAAATAAGGGCAGGCCACTAATAATCGCTTTAATGGAATTCAATGGCACGCCTAATGAGCGATGGCGCAGCAGCTCGGGCACAGGCAGCTCCCAAGAATCTGGCACAGAGCCACCGCAGCAGTCACGTACCCCAGCCCGGCAATGGGGTAAACTTAAGGGACAAGTGTGGAGTGGAGTGGAGTGGAGTGGAGTGGAGTGCTGCATGCCAATTACAGTCAGCTAACGGTGCAAGGCATACAATTTGGGCCATTTGCTTATATAAAATATGTACACAAAAATCATATCCCGTCGGTCGGTCACTTCCCTTTCGTTCGCGGGCGACGTGCGTGGAAATATGGTCAAGAAATTGTTGGCTGGCCAGCATACGCATGCGTTTTGCATAAATTGGTGTCTGCTTTGGGTTTGGGTTTGGGTTTGCTGGATTGTTATTGCAGTGCGCTGCGTTTTTTATATACCATTTTTTTGGACACTGCGCGATTTCTAGCCACACAAAATTGGTCAATCGACTCTGTGCGGTGCCGGCGGGCACGCATCCGATTTTGTGGAAAAGGTATAAAATGCGGGGGCATTGCATACAATTAATCACAAAGCAATTTCCATTCGCAAAGCCAACAGCCCCAGCCCCAGCCAGTCGCAGTCCCGACCGACCGAACCGAACCGAACCAGTGTGGAATCCAATCGCAGGATTATCTATCAATAAATATAAATATCAATATTAATATCGATATAGCCGGAGAAATATGTGCGCGAAATTCGTTTGTGTTGTGCTGGTGGCCAGCTTTGTGTGCGGCGCTTTGGCCCTGCCGTCGCAGGATGGCAGTGAAAAGGATTTAGTGAACATGCTCAACAGATTGGATAACGAGGAGTCGGTGCCGCTGTTCGGCGGTCTGCGCATCGATCGCAGCGAGGCGGGACGCAGCTTTGGGGCCAACAAGGCCGTCGAATCGTTCGAGGATCGTGCCGAGCGCTATCTGGAGACCCACGAGCTCAATCTCTCCTTCTCCGGCGATGAGCAGGAGGAGAACACCGAGAACGAGTACACCGGCCGTGCCATGGATGGTGAGTAAACCGAAAGCGAAGTGTCGTGTCCCTGTACATTGCCTATACAACGTGTTGCACTGTCGGATTACACAGCAATAAAAGCGGCAACGTTGCATACTTTACTGCCGCTGCTCGAGTGGCAGTGAAAGCTTTCTCCGAGCTGCCACACATGGAATACTTTTGGGTGGCCTTCCCCACTGACTGTCTCTCCGCTTTCTCTTCGCTTTCTCTCTCCACGCACAGAATCGCGGAGCAAGCGCATGAAGAAGATGCTGCTGCCACTGCTGTTGGCTTTGAAACTGAAGAAGGCTGTGGTCGTCAAGGTCATGTTCACCATCATCAAGTTCATCTCGCTGAAGGCCCTCGCCATCTCCTTCCTGGCTCTCATTCTGGCTGGTAAGTTTCGCACGCTGAAGTGACAGCGAGGAAAGTTTACTCACTCCCGTTTTGCCCTGCAGGTGCCACCTTCTTCAAGGATCTGCTGGCCAAGAAGAAGGAACACATCACCACCGCCTACATCACTGGCAGCCCCCTGAACGCCGATATTGTGCACTCCGACTGGAGCCGCAATGGACAGGCCGCCGGTGCCGATTTGGCCTACAACCACTACGGCCTGGCTCAGCCCTTCTAAGCTGCCAACCCGCCATCCCGCCACCAAACCATCCATCCTCCTTCCCCCTCTTTACTAGTCCATTCCCCTACCCACCTGTGCTTCTCCCCCCCCCACCACTCACCCACCTTTCACCCTTCCCACATGAGACTTTACCCCCTGAAGAATGGCTTAATTCGTTGTAGTCAATAATTATGTATTTACGAGTAGTTACATTTTAGTTAGTTAGCTGCAACATACCAAATACCCAACAAGAAAAAAAACACAAAAAAAAACAAAGAACAAGGAAACTTAGAACGGGGATGCCCACGACTTGGCTAGCTCAGGACAATGCTTAAGGATTTATACACTCAATATTTTGCGCCATATTTATTGCACATTTCGTTCCACAATACATAACTCTTGGCGGATGTAAATGTCACTCAGGTCCAATCGAACACAACGAAGATTATGCCTGCTAAAGAGCTTACTCCACTTAATCACTAAGTATTTATTTTGATAACTTAAAGCAAAAGCAATTGAATAAAAATGATTCATCAAATGCAAAAAATCACAAATATTTCGTAAAGAAGCAAAAATTTATCAGCGAAAAATAACCTACAGCCATAAATAACATCAAAGTGAGGAAGCGGCATCCTGCCGTGATATATTGTACAAGCATTTTCAGGCTCGACCTTTTTTAGGCACTACGGCAATCCAACAAATAGCACAAATAGTCCACAATATTGATCAGAGGTGAAGATTAATGGCTGACTGTGCGATTGGATTGATTTCTGATTCGACAGAACCACAGTCACCACCAAGAGTTTTTACCCATAAATACCAGCGCACTGTTGAAAAGAGGCAATCAAAGAAATATAATCATTCAATCGGAACATGCACAAACCAGCAATTGAAAGAGCATGCAATGCGAGGGTGAAAGAACGCAGAATGCAATGACGAAATGAAATGACAAAAGTCGCTCCCGTTTAACGACAGCAAACAGCAAAAGCAACAAAATGCTAGCGCTTGCAAGCTTTTGTTGTTGTTACTGCGGGAGAGAATGGATGGCGAAGTGAAGATGAAAAGATAAGACTATTTGCGACTTCACTGCACGCAAAGCGAGTAGGTAGCCGGCTGCCGCTGCATCTCTGACGCAATAAATTGAAAAAGCATTCAATGAGAAGAAACGGTGCAAAGAGGAAATGAAACAAAAAAATTCGGTACCGTTTAACGACAGCAAACAGCAACAAAATGCAACCCCCAGCCTGCAAGCGCTTGCACAGCGTATGTGGTTGTTATTGTTGAGAGAGCAATGGCGAGAGCCATTGAAGATCAAGAGATAAGCCTGCACTAGCAAAGTGTGCAGGTAGCCGGCTGGCCCTCCATAGCTGACGTAACATGCGTAGGTACACCCAAGGAAAAAAAGCGCATGGTAATTGTAAACAACCATTTTTAAATAAATTATTCAATTATATTAATTTAAAACTTGCAATTTTTAGCGAACAATATTTAAATTAGATATAAAAATATTTCCTTTTTTTTAAATTTAGTTACTTTTTTTTCCTTTGGGTGTTTAGATATTACCCACTGGCCATCGTTGCTGAAAAGTTGCTTTCTTTGCCCAAATTGATTGGAAGCTCATGCAAAAATAGTGTGAACATTTGTGTTTCATTAATTGATTAGCAAATTTAATTGCCATGGGCCAGGCCCACCGGCTTTCTTTGCATATTCTTCCTAATTGATTACAGGAAAGTGTCCCAGTTATTCTGCCTGTATATAAGTGACAAAAATCGACCATTGACCATCAGTTCTGTTGGCCAGCACTAAGATGAACGGTAGAAGCAACAACATCGCAGGCGGATGCCTGATAAAAATCACCCTAATCGTAGGCTTGCTGGTGTCTCTTGCCTGGACACTGCCTGTCACCGAGGAGAGCTCCTCGACGGCAGCACCCGCTATCGTGGGTGACTCAATTCGAACAACCGAGAAGCTGCCTGCGAAGGCAGAGCTTGTGGATGCCCCTTTGGATGCTGATGGTCAACTGCGCTTTCCTCCAGATGAACACGATGGATTTTTTAAGAAATTCGGCCAAAGATTTAAAAATAAGAAGACCACGACAACCGCTGCCCCTATGCCCCCTCCAAAGCCATAAAGTTTAATATTCGAATAATAGTCGAATTGTTTAATATTTATTCAAATTTAATACACAATACCCTCAAAATGTAAAAAAAAAAAGTTAATAAAAAAATAGATATACAAGCTCAAATAATAAATTAAGACCTTCTTGTTGGGCCATTTGGAATCAAACTAATGGAAAGGCCAAAATCAAAGAGCAGCTCCACAATGATTCGCAGAGTGTAATATGAATATAAAGAGAGTCAAGAGGCAGTCAAGATGGAGTACGGAAAGATATATTACTTACCTCATGGGCATAGAAAGTGGCGAAACGAGCGTCGGCAGAGGCTGGAAGAGAAGAGAAATTATATGAAAATGTAGTAATAATTAACAATGAATTGTTGGTTAGTCCCCAGTTAGGCAGACAAAATGTTGTGACTTAATTTATGGAAGTCCAAGGCACGCGACTTTTATCTGCCTCTGGTAATTATGCGGAGTCTCAGCTTCCAGGGCTCTCCGGGAATTCATTAGCTGGAACTTTTTTGGTGACAGAATTAGCCGTAGTTCGGACCGTCGTAGTACGTCTCGCAAGACTGAACGCTGGCCGCAGAGGAAAGCGAAAGTCCCACCCATTCCAAGACAGCCCCCCCAGTTGCCTGGTTGCCCTGCTGCCCCGGTTGCCCGGTTGGACGCAGCTGACTGACGCTGGGAAGAATTTCGACCACAAATCGTTTGGGTAATTAGAAAAGCAAGGGGGCCACAGAGAGTACACAGAGCATTGGTGAAAGGGAAATGGGAAATGGTCATAGAAATGGAAGTGGAAGTTGCTATAAAAGCCAAACCCATAAAAATCAGTTGTTGCAGTCTCTCCAGCAATCCCTTCAAGCATTAGTCGTACCCAGTAGCACCGTAGATCTGTCATGCCAAAGATGTTGCTTATCAAGACCCTGGAGTATCTGTTCTACTTGGCTCTCTTCGCCTTTATGTGCAAATATGGACAGGCGGCCAGCGTGCAAGCCACAGAAGCAACAGCCATTGACACGGAACCTCTGAGGAAGCCACAAAAACTGGAGACGCCACTCAACGAGTGCGAGGCATCCACTTTCAGCTGGATGTGCCTGAAGATAGAGCTGGTCAAGATCATGGAGCGGCTGGCCGAGCAGCAGGAGCTCAGCGTGCTGCCCGGCGTCAGTGTGGTCAAGGATGAGAGTGCCACAGAAATGAAAACCTCCGAGCTAATGGCGGGTAAGCAGCAATCACATCTTAAAGCAGAAAAAGGATTAACCAACCACTCTCTTCGCTTCCAGAGGTGGCTCGCAGCTATCCAAGTGATCCCAACACTCGTCTGAATGGTTACATTGTGGCCAAAATGGAGAATCTCCTCAAGACGCGCTTCCTGCGCTTCCGCTTGCTGGACGACAAGGCTCTGGTCGAGGGACGCAAGCACAAGTTCGGCAAGAAGGGCGGCCTGGAGGCTCTGGTAGCTGCAGGTGTCATGATGAAGGGCATGCTCATGGCCATGGGCTTGGGCGCCATAGCCCTAATGGCGGGCAAGGCTCTGATGGCTGCTCTCATGGCCCTGACGCTGTCCGGCGTGCTGGGCCTGAAGAGCTTGGCCGGCGGTGGCAAGTCCACCACCTACGAGATAGTCGCTAAGCCCATTTACACCTCAAGCCACTCCCACTCGGTTACCCACGAGGATGGCCACGGACACACGCCCCACTTTGCAGCTGGCGGCGGCGGCGGCGGCGGTGGCACCGCAAGTGGTTATGGCTACGGTGGCTATGCCAGATCCATGAATTTGCTGTCCAGTCAGGCGCAAAAGTTGTAGATGAAGCAGCATTCACGGGTATTACTACTTTTAGGTTATTTATTTATTTATTTTACTCTAAGCATGACAGGAAATACAGGCAAATATGATGGAAACAACTTTAAGCGTTATAAATCAATGGGTTACAGTTGTTAAACAATTTTCTGTTGACTGGAAATTGATATTCGCCTCAAAATGTTCATGACCAACGAACTGTGGAGCCTTTTCTATCTGCTGATGTGCATCGCTGCCTCTGCTGCAGGCAAAAAATTAACATGTAATTTACAACTCGGGGATTGAGGAGTACTTAAATCTATTTTATGATTTTTACACAGTCTGCGATGAACTGGGTGTGTGCAAGAAATCATGTTTTGTGGTAATCGATCAGGCGAGAAAGTGCCCCGAGGATATGATGTGCTGCCTACATGGACATGTTCCAGACACTTATGTGCCTTGAGTGCCAATGAAAAACTTATAGAACAGCTCTATAATTATGCTAATAAATGGTGGAAACAATGCCTCTATTTATTTGAAGTCTTTTTTATTGAATATCTCAGCTCTAGAGCTGTTTATTATTGCGTTGGACTCATTTAATTTACATTAAGATGAGTTTATAAATGAATGAACCTCAATATAATATTTAATCCTTACTATTTTCAGCCAGAGCCACATCAAAAAGTCGACTGACGTCAAAGTTTACCAAATTCTTGTGCATAAAATCAACGTCAATTAGCAAAGTCCGAGAAGAATCAACTATCAGACGGTATGTGAAATCTTTTAAATACCCTCACCTAAGCTCTCAGTGCAAAATAAAGTTCTAGTCTCAAAAGAAGAGCCTGGCAAAAGTTTCTTTCGCAAACAAAACTTTGAAAATGTATTTAAACTTCAGAGCGAAAAACTTAGGCTTGTTCCTCTCCACTCGTATTAATTAGCAAATTCATTAAACATGAATTTCTCCAACCACTGGCCTGCTTTTCAATATGACCCAGTTTAAAAAAAAAATATAAAACAAACCGAATTTTGTCACTAGAACTTTAGTCCATTTTGTGTCACTATGAAGCCAATCTGCGGTTTGTAGCTGCAGTACTTTTGACTACCAAAATTGTACAATTACTGACTTTTTTTGCAGCTGCAACTGTCAGTCTTTTAGTATGGATTTCATTGATAAGAAACGGCCATGCGGTGGATGAGCCTCCGCTGTCTGTGCTGAGAGCTGAAGGAGATGATGGAAAACCTCCACTGATCGTGTTGACGAGTTCCATAACAATGCCAGTGCCAACGGAGGGAGTCAAATATGAAGCAACGGAGCCAGGAACCAACAGCGATGTTACAGCTGTTCCAGAGACACCACAACTACCCACACGGGCGCCTCACAAGAAGAAGCCGCCACCCAACGGCCCTCAGGCCCCACTCTTGTCAATGCCTGAAATGTGGAACAGTTTTCCGCTGTCAAATGCTGCTGCAAGGCCAGTTCCAGTACCACCCTCTGCGATCCCGTTTTACTACCCGCTGCCTGTATATATTCCATATCCGATTCCATTTGTGCTGAACTATGCCCCGGAGGACCAAAGCGGAGTGCAATTCAATGAACTACTGCCTGAGCAGCTCAGCAAAGAACGCAAAAAGATTCGAAAGGGGCAACATCCGAAGAAGACTGCAAGTCGAAATCTACCTACAAAGTGGCAAGGTAAAGTGCAGAATTTAAAGCCAAAGACAACAACAACCACGACAGCAGCACCTGCGACCACAGAGCCCACAAAGGAGACAAGAACTTCAGGGCAGAATGATGTAGAATTTGGTACGACTGATGGCAGTTTGTATCACGGAGAGGAAACAACAATTCTACCCAATGAAATGGGATTAGATTGGGCTCTCAAACAAGAGAGTTGAACATTGTGAACAACCAAATAAAATAATAACTTATAAGCTAAAAATTAAACAAAGCCACTGATTGAAATAATTGAAACCCCATCGAACTGCAGCCAAAGTACTTGTCAGCCTCATGAAACATTACAAGTGGCACTTTCATATTTGGTCACAAAACCACATCCAATTAAATAGTTAAAATGAATTTAAGTCTGATTTGTGTTTGCATTTTTACATTTTATTTATGTTATTATTGATTGCGAATTTCTAGTAATTATTTTGCCTTTAGGTATTCCATTTTCCCTGCCCCAAAATGAGTTTTCGCTTTCATGCCGGACTCCGCTTCTTCAGTCTTGTGGGTTCTGTGGGATTTGTTGATCTTATTGTCGTTTTGGTCCTTCCAAATCTTTTTCAGATTCAAACCCGAGTCCTTGAGTAAAGCCTCGGCCAATAGTTCATTTAACTTCGCACCAAATCTGTCTTCAGGGCCTGAATGGGATGGGATATGGAATATAAACCGGCATTGGGTAGTAGAACGGAGCACGGGTGAGATCCACACGCGAGACAGGTGCTAAACGGGGAGAACTGTTCCACATTTCAGGCATTGACAGCAGTTGGGCCTCGAGATAACCCTGAGGGCCGCCGGGTGCAGGTTTCTTCTTGGCAGGCGCTCGTGCTGGCTCGGTTTGTGTTGCTGGAGTAATGGTTACTTCCCCTTCAGCATCGCTGGTGGTTGCTGCCTCCGTTGTTAGTGGGGTTTGCCCAGCAGTCCCTGCAGCTGTCAGCACAGACAGCGGAGGCTTATCCTCCGCGTGAGCGTTTCTTATCAAAGATATCCAAAGCACAAGGCTAACAGTTGCAGCTGCAGAGGGAGTCAATGAGATTGGCATTTTCTGGGATAAGTATTCCCGCTTCTTACCACCGCAGATGCCCTTCATGGTGTCATGATATGTACTAAAGTTCTTTGCAGAAATTTCCATTTTTATATGCGAATATTCGATCCAAATTGGAAAGTGGCTGAGTGCAAAAGCCAGACCTGAATGATTTTGCTAATTAATAATATAATAATTGTTAATTAAGGTTTGTTGGGAGACAAACACAGTCGGGGCATACTTTTAGGCATCCAACCAAATCTCTCACTCTCTCATTCTCTCACTCTCTCCCTGGCTGTCTTTCGAGACCGGTATGGCAAGGTTAAGGCTCACCCAACATCACCAAACCATTAGCAACACCCCAAGTGGGCCGCATCTTGTCTGGCACCTCGATTCAGTTTGTCTTAAACGTTCGCCGGTCTTCCACGTCGCAGCGCGAAGCCCAAGCAGCTGTAAAAAAACAAAAAGTGAAAGACGCCCGATGGGACAAGATGAATTCTGGATATCAAATGTCCGGCATTTTGGGGTGTTAAGAAAACGCTCGTGCAAATAGCGAAAGTAACAACCTGCGGACAATAACAACAAAGTGTCTTGCTAATTAGCCAGCGTCACGCAACAGCAGAAAGAGCAGCGACAAGAATTATGAGTCGATGAGGAGGCAGTGGAAGTGAGTGTGAGTGTGAGTGCTACAATTGTGATTGTCTCTGGCGCAAATAAACAGTAAGTAAAAGCCCCGAAAGTGAAGCATTCCGAATCCAAATCGATGCTGATGATTGCCCATGAAAATGCAAATATTTGACCCAGTTCCATTCAAAAACAAAAGCCAAGCAAACAGCTGGCAAGCCGGTTATGCTGCACACTGCCGGGATGGCTTATCAAGCGACAACCAAAAAAAAAAAATGAATATAAAACCCGTTTCTTACCTTCCTGCCAGCGAGGAGAGTGCAAATGGCTGTAAAAGTGAAATTTCTACTGCGGGTCTGCGGCGTCTGGAGGCTTAAATAAAGTTCTTAAAGCGCGCCCCGTCCCCGTCCCCCGTCCCTCTCCCACTCACTTGAGTTATTAGCGCATGCAGCAGATGAGAATCACAACGCGCTCTAATACCCAACAAGTAGGAGGCAGACAGCAGGCAGGCAGCAACGTAAATTAGAATGCCAATTAGGGGCTCCCGGATGGCGTGCCAAGTGGTTGTAGATTCTAAAACACTCTAAACAAAACATTTAGAATGTTCTACAAATGGGGGGAATACTCGAAAGGAAGTAAACAAATGGATTAGTCGTAGTTTAATGATAAATAAATGCAGTAAAAACTGGCAATGTTTTATGCAAGGTCTGCTGCTCATCATAATATATTAATGTTTATTTCGCTTTATTGTCGCTCTGTGGCCGAGCAATAATTAAACTTGATTCGTTGCCGTACCTTTTGCCCAGTGGATGAACATTAAGCACTACAAAATCATTGGTAAAGCCGATCTATTTGGACTTAATCAGCCATTAGTAAGTCAAGCTGGTTAACCGCAACGAAAGTGAATTTGTTTTTCGCTCTGCCTATGGATTTCTCTTTAAAACGCAACAATAGAAATGTGAGCCAAGCAGTCGGACCTAGAGCTGAGGAGTTTAAAAAACTTTTCAAAATATTTGCACGCCATTCCCATTCGAGCAGAGTGTGAGCCACGCATAAAGTGAAATTAGCAATCTATTAAATACGTTCACGGGGCGGGGCTTCGTTCCACTGAAACTGAAACTGACACTGAAACTGAAACCGAAAGCTGTCCTCTGCAGTTTGCAGATGCTTTTCCATGCTTCAACTTGAACTTTACATAACTTCTTGTCGAACATTTTCGCTCTTAAATTGCCTTCACAGCAGCAGCTCTGCGATGTTGTATGCGTATCTGCACGAGAAATTGTCACATAAAAATGCAATAAAATCTCACGGCAATGCTGTCACTGACAGCTCCAGTCCCAGGCCCAGCAGCACTCTGACAGACGCACAGGGAAAGCTTGTTACCTTCCTCGGAACATAATCGGGTTGGCCATTTTCAAGTGTCATTAAGATGAATGTAATTGAATCGTTATTAAAAAGAGCAAAAAGCATTCACAGAGAAAGGGCACAGGGCCGACAAGCGATGAATTAAATAGATACCCACATCTTGCATAAGTCCAAACCAAACAAAAATCTTCAAGAGCAAAAGTTCTGTGGTTTCTGTGCCGCTAACCCTACCCAGACAGTACTCGCCTAACGGTCAGTCCGGGGTCGGGTCTTCGACACGGCCTGAACTCCCAGAGAGAACTTACATCATATGGCAGTTGAGGGGCGGCAGTTGGGCGAGTTCTTCTGCTGGTGCTGGTGCTGGTGCTGCTGCCACCCGAAACTTGATTTAGCAGCCCATTATTTTTATAGCAATTTGTGTGTACTTCGTGCACGAGTGCTTTATGTGTATTTCTCTGCCATGACATAAGTCGTCGGCGACATGGCACTTTAATAGAATGCTTTTAACATGAAAAGCCATAACGCAAACGCGACGCGTTACATGCCACATTATTACGCATACGTCCAGTGCCACAGAGAGTCGCAGCTCGTTAAAAGTAATAATCTCAAGTAATGTGGCTGCAGCTGTGCGCTCTATTCAGTTTAATTGATTGCATTGCACACACTTGATCAGCATGGCGCATTTGTACACCCATCAAGTAGCTCTACCTAAGTCCACTGATGCTGTTTAGAACTCTCCCAAAAAGCCTGGCACACTAACCCAAATTGGTCAGCTCTTTCGATTGATATCTCCGCTTATTGATGTGGCACACAATGATTCCATTTCCCCCTTTGTTTGGGGCACTCTGTGCGGTAGGTAATGGAATTTTTATTTGACAACTTGATTGCTTTCTATTGTTACCAAATACCGTTCTCAATTTGCCATTTCATTTACCATTTAAATATAAAATGCTTGAAACTTCTGCCCCACACAGTCGGACCAGAGTCCAACCATTTGCTGACCCAGTTTGAATGCCCAAAAAAAGTCTACGCAGGTGGGTAAATGTCATCTACAAATATTAACCCAATAAATGCGTAGTAAAATTCACTCTGTCTACAGCAAGAACTTGTTTGTGGTGGCTCCTAAATGGCCGTGAAAAACGCAGCCAGAGGCAGACAAACTGCACTTGAAGCAGTCCAGAGCTAACTGGAAAACTCAGCCAAACAACTTTCAGCGGTCAATGCAGAAACATCAGCAGCAGCGGCAAACAACAAACTACAGTTAGGGTTTTGCGCCGCGGAAGAATCTCGCAGCAATATTCGCAACGGCAGCGTGTGAGTGCAAACTGCACTGCGAAAAGTCAACGACGAACGAACTGAACGAAGGTAGAGATAGCGCGCGCGCGCGCGCGAGAGAGAGCGAGAGCGAGAGCGAGAGAGCGAGCGAGGCGTCCGGTCTGGCAGTGATCTTGGCTTACAGCACGAGCGCTTCCCACCTCAGTTGTCGGTCAGACGCGCACGCATGCGCACGCGAAAAGCAAAGTAACATAAAGTAAAACACGCGTTCACCGTTAGTCCATAGGTGTGAGTGTGTGTGTGATGAAGTAATTGCAGCTAGTAGATAGCCAGCCAGCCTACCCACAAATTCACAGCTCTTCTGCAAATAGAAAACTTCGCCGCTAAATGTGGCAGCGAAACTTCAAACCAACAAACGAGTCCAAAGTAAATACGTGAAGAAAGTACAATCAGAAAAGAAAGAGAAGAAAAAACACACACAAGACAGGCAGCCACTGTCCAAAAGAATTTAGCAGCAAAGAGGAGCAGGAGAAGAGGAGCAGCAGCAGCAGCAGCAAGAGGAGCAGGAGGAGGAAGAGGCGGCGCGCAGCAGCAGTGCGGAAATCAATGAAATTGTGTTTGCGGGCTAATCTGGTTTTACTTTGGCCTCGCTCGCAAATTGATTTGTCAAGTGGCCAACGATTTCGCCAATAAGGCGAGACCAGCAGCCCAGCAGCCCAGCCATTGTCTACGTTGGGCAGCACGTAGCAGCGGGAGGAGTCAGCCACTCAAGCGGATCCAAATAAGTAAACAGCCAAACGGACAGACAAATTGACTGGCATTTGGTTTCGTTTCTTTGAGCAATTGCCAGGTTAAAGGTGCAAACAGCCATCACTGCTGTCAGTTGTCAGTTGCTTCAGGGAAGTGCTAATAGGCGAAGGCGAAGGTGAAACTGAAATTGAAAATGCACAGACCGCTCGAACAGATGCACCATAATTGGACGTCAAGTGAGAGCGGGTCCTCAAAGCGGGACAGTAGAAATCGCACCTGCAACAGCAATCGGAATTGCAATCGTAATCGTAGGCACAGTGGGAGCCACCACCCAGGCGGCAGCATGGTCAAGTCAAACACTTGGCTGCTGCTCTTGGCCATGCTCTGTCTAATCAACTTTGTCGCCAAAGCGGATGAGACTGCACGAAATGGACGCATTGGCCGCCATCTATCCACAACACCTTTGACAGCGACAGAGCTTCCAGCAACGACAGAGCAGCCAACAGAGTCCGCCACGGAACTGGCACAGGAAGAGTGGCAGCCTGTGCTGAATGCCACACAGGGACTGCCGCTCAGGAAGCGGATGGATGAAGGAGCTGCTGGCAGCGACTCCGTGCTGCTGCGTCTGGCCCGACGCTTTGCCAGCGGCAATGAGCTCTGGGATGGCATCATTCGCGACTGCTATCTACGGCCAGACATCTCGTGCTTTCAAAAGAACGTTTTCAGCTATCTAAATGAGGCGCTCGATGTGCAGGATGTTAACGTGACACAGCGCCTCAAGTTCTTCAAGAATCAAGTGCAGTACGAGGCGGAGAAGCAGGAGCAGCAGCAGCAGCAGCAGCACAATGCAAACGAGATACCAAATCGAGCGCGTGCCGGTAAGTGTTTTGCCTCCCACACCCCCACCCACACCCCCCATTTATCAAGAATTTGAGACACAAACGAAAGTCTTACGTAAGCGGCAGAGGCAGTCCAAAAACCCTTTGGCATGCCAGTCCGCGTCCGCGCGTTCGATCTGTTTTCACATTAAATTCTTTTCTTCTGCATCGTTTTTGTGTGGCGTTTTTGTTGCTGTGTTATTTACCTCTACCTCTGAGCACGTTCACCGCAAGCTGAAAGAGAAAACTTTCACTTGCCTGGGTTTTGATTTGATTTTATTTTATGTGTGTGTTACGAAGAGAGTCAGTCGTAAATGGTATTGTAAGCTCTCGATTCATGTGAGTCACGGCACACGGCGCTCAATTATTTACTCTGCCGCATTTTTGGTCAACAGTCAATGGGTTTTGGCAGCTGCTGTAACTGTAACAATTGCCCATTAACAATAATTAAACCGGTCATCGGGAGTTGCGCAACAGCCGCTAAACTTTGTTTAGAATTAGCAGCAGAAAATTGAGATAATTAGTTGCGAGCAAGCGAAGTATTTATGCAATCGAATTAACGTTTCGTTCTCCACTTTCCATAACCCAAATATGCCAGTCAATCTCTCTCTCTCTCTCTCTCTCTCTCTCTCTTGCGCAGCCAATCCGGCGGAAACCCCCATCGAGGAAGTGACAACTGCGCTGTATGGCAAAAGTATTAAATTTGCAATGACCCACGATCTGGAAGTTGATTTGCCAGAAGTAATGTTCAACGGCGCCACATTCCGCATCTCCCCGCGCTCCATCGAAGGCAATGGCATTATTGCCAAGCTCGAGCTGATACCCAAGCAGGTGGTCAAGGCCCGGCTCGCTGGCATGATAATCCAGAAGAAAATACGTAAGTAATATTCGCTTGCAGTCACGCACATCCCCACATGCAGATGAGCTGCGCTTTCACTCTCTCAAAAATGAGCGAAAAAATGCTCAAAAATTTCTATCTCTGATTTAATTTCTCTCTCTCTCTCTCTCTGTCTCTGTCTCTGTCTCGCGTGTAGAAAAATTTCTACGCAGCAAACTCGTGCTGTCATTCCTGGCCTTGCTGCTTATCATTAAAATCATCAAGATCAAGTTATTCTGGCTGCTGCCCATCGTCATTGGTGTTGGCGCTGCGAAGAAGTTGCTCCTGAAGTTCCTGCTCTTCCTGTTTCCGGCATTGTCGCACCTCTTCAAGCTGTGCTCCCACTACCAGCAGTCGTACCATGCGCCGCTCAAGTACCATCATCATCATCATCTCATCGATCATCATCACACGGCAAGTACAAAAGTTGAGAAATAATAATTAGAAATATATTTTTTCCAACAGGTTTGGGGTCACCGCTTTTCTTTTCTGTTTTTTTTTTTTTTTTGGTGGGGAAAATTTCATAAACCAGCTTGAAGTCTGTCTATCCGCCTGCCGGTTCGGAAGTGTCGTCTGGCTCTGGGTGTGCTGGAAATTCAATTAGAAAAGTACAAGTACTTGGAAAGTAGGAGCTAGCACGTGCTCAATGCAAACACAGACGCTGCCAGAGACAGCTCTCAGCTGCTTGACATATCTCCAAATGAAATGCCATCGTTGGCGAGGATTATAGCTCCCACCTGAAAGCCCCAACCCATCCAGCAGGAAGGAGTGTGCTGTGCACACGAGTAGATAATCGTATTTATGGGATATTTATATTCGCATTTGGAAAACTCTCTGCCATCGATGCTTAAACCAGGGCCTGGCAGACTTATCCGGGTTCCTCCCAGCTGTTGTGTTTTGCTTATTGAAATTCTATTCCATCCGGCTTTGGACAGAGTTTTTCTAGCTTTAAGTCGGCATTCAATAAATGCTTTAAAAATGCTTAATGGCTGTCACGTAGTCAAGTGCAAATGGGGTTTAGGCCGGCTATTAAATGATTGAGAAGAGTGTAGTCAATGGAGAAAACTTGTAGTCGAAGGGGAGATCTTCTTTTTCAAGCGCTAATTGTGGAAAGTTATGCGAAAAGAATCACCCAGTGGCCATAAAAAAGAGCGCTAAAAAAGCTGCTGTTGGAGACGACTTGTTTATGGCTTTCCGCAGACTTTCCTCTCTCTCAGTCCAGCCCTGGCCAGGCCCAAAAAACACAAGAGTAAGGACTCAGAGCGTCACATTTCTCGTCTGTTTGTGATGTGGCAAATGTACGCTTTTTGTCACCTCTTTTCCGCGCCAAGACGGCGATAGAACGACACAAAATACGAGCCAACAAATAACAAGTGGAATATGAAACCAAAGCTGGAACTACGAAACAAAACCCCAAGCCAGAGGCAATGACACGACACACTCGGAATTTCTGACATTATTTACGGCTATTTGGCAGTCATTGAACTGGGGAAGTAGCAAAGGGAAATGTAATGCGTCCCAGCAGCAGCAGCCGCCTCAGTATTTGTTGGCTATAAATAGCTGCTCAAAAAGTGTCGTGATGAGGAGCCGCCACTCGACGTAGAAGCCCCTCCAACACGCACAACAAATGCAAAAAAAAACTTCTGGCTGCCAGCGAGTTTATTAAATGTCAAGCAGAAGCCTTGCAGCTTCGACTGCTCCATTACATTTTTCAATTTAAGCTTATCTTGGGTTTTCTTTTTCTTTTTCTTTTTCTGTTGTTTGTTGTCTGCGCACTTTTAGGTGGTTCCACCATGGCACAGCGGAGAGCATCAGTCGGTGCCCGACATTATCTACACACATCCGCCGAAGGGTCATCCATCGGCGTATCTCCATGGTGCGCCCGTGCACGAGACCCATGGCCCGGGAGGATTCGAGCACTTCGAGGGCGCCTGGGAGAACAGCGGCCCGGGATTGGGCTCTGAGTAAGTCCATGGGAATGGCACTGGCAGCACTCTCTCTATCTTTGTGCTTATGTTTATTTGCATCTATGTCTCTCTCTCTCTCTCTCTCTCTCTGTCTCTGTCTTGTCTCTAAACTCACATCTCGCTCACGCTCACACAACGAACGATAACTCTTCATCACAATAGCTACATAGGCGATATAAATCGCGCTGCACAAATAGAGGATAATCCGCATTACTTTAAGCCAAATACGGCCAACGATGCGGGGGTACTGCATGCTTGGGGTCTGGGCACCACACAGACGACGCATCCCAAGCAGCAGCCACAGCAGCAGCAGCAACGTTGGCCTGCCACACAGCAATCCCGGCCACCGATGGCACACCAGCAGAAGCAGCAGCAGCAGCAGCAGCAGCAGCAGCACAAATTTCAGCAGAAAGTTCATGCCTCTAGTCACAGTTTAAATCCATTTCAGAGTCAGGATAAGCAAAGGTATATGCAGAGCACACACACACACACACACACATGCATAAATAAGTTCTTAATACACTCTACTAACATGTAAGACACCAGGGACCAGGGCACCAAGCACCTACTTAAATGATACACTGCCACCCCTTACATTTATTTATGGCAAAGATAAACATTGATACGCTGCCGGAGCCTTTAAAGCGTTGAACAAAGTGCCTTACTCTTGCCCCCCATTGAGACTCGAAGTGTTGTTGTTCTCACACACATGAAAATGTAATTAACAAATTGTTTTTAATGAAACCCAAACAAGACATCAGAGCAATCATTCTGTAGTTGTAATTTTTACCAATTACACGCACAAAAAACGAGTTAAAGGGAAATTGGAGCCTCTCTCTCTCTCTCTGATGAAACTATTGTGGCACAGAGAACAGCAGGGGAGCTCGTACCAGAAACGTAATACTTACTCCCACTTTGCGTGTTCCAGCTCAAGGCCAGCTTACAGCCAGTCGCATCCGGTGTACGCAGCAGGACAACAGCTGGGACCAGGACAAGCACAGGGACTGACGGCTGCCGCACAGATTGCCGCACAATACGAGCCGGCACGGAACAATCAGCAGCAGCAGCAGCAGCAGCCACAGGAGCCACAACTTTCGGTGCGTATCACATTACAATACCAATGCCGAGTACTGCCACACACACACACACACGACTTCCACGAAGTTGCATTTGTAATTGGAATTCAAGAAGAATCCCCAGGAAAACAAAGCTTTGGGTTTGCCTTCCCTCCTGTGGCTCAAATTTAAGAGCCCGGAGACAACTCAGTTAGCATAAAAATTGAATTTGTATTTCTAATGCCCGAACACAGACACCTCCATGTCGATCGATGGCAAAAGCAAATGTTTGTTTTGCTCCTGCATATTTTTCACTGTCTCTGGGGGAAAGAAAAAACAACAATTTACTTTGTGCTCCTGGGGAGACTTTCCCAGCCAGAGCCAACCCGAGACTTCATTAGTGCTGCAGTTTCACTTGTTGGCAATGCAAACAAATGTCTAGACTTGTCTCGTGGCAGCCTCGTGTCTCATTTATTGACACTTTTCCTCAGAGTCGCAAATAGTTTTTCTCGTTTGTGACCCTTTTCCCAGCTGACTGCAGTTTGCAATGTTATTTTCATTTAACGATTCAACGACGAGCTGCAAACTGCAGGGCTGTTTTCACTTTCGGAGTGTCCAGCCCAGCCCAGCCCAGCCCAGCCCAGAGCGTGTCATGTGGGCTGTGTGTCTTCGGACAGGTGGTTTGTCAGCTAAACCCATAATTAAAGTGCACTTTGCCATTGCAAGTGGCAGGGAAATCCGCAAAAGCTGGCCAAATGCCCCGCTGTTCCACCTTAATTAAATGAGCACAGCCCACAGCCCACAGCAAACAAGCATCACAAATGTAATGTGATGGGAACTTGTCCGGGAAAGTGTGCCACTCCAAGTGAGGCCCATGTCCATGGCAAACCCTTACACAAAGCCTCAACTGAAACTCAACTCAACATTCTGTTCTGTTCCACACAGCCCGAACTGGCCGCACAGCTGAAGGAGGCCATTCGCATTCAGGCCGAGCAGCGTCTCATCCAGCAGCAGCAGAAAATACTCGAGCATCAGCCATTCGTGCAGGATGGACAGGTTTGGCTTGCCACTAAACTGCTCTGGTTGTTGGTTATAATTTTACTTTCTTTTCTCCAGCCGCTGTACCCGCTGAACTATGATCCGTTCTACAGTCCCATTCTGTTGAAAATCGACAAAATCGTGGAGCAGTTGGGCGTCAAGAATGACCTCTGCAAGGAGCGAATTGTGTGCAGCATGTACAAGGATCCAGCCACCTACAGTCCGCACAGCAATTTCGTTTCAGCTGAGCTGAGTCGGTAAGTCGAACGATAACCGAGGGATAGGCATTAACTGGGACAAAAAAGTGAAGTTTGTGCCACATTTTGTACCCCCTTTTTGTGCTCTAATTGTTGGGTGAACTTTTAGGCAGGCATCCCAAATTGTAATGTCAGGCGCCACATGCCACAGATCGTTTAGTTCACTGCCCCCCATCACTTTTCAATTAAGTGACAAAAGCGTGAAAAGAAAGCGTGGCTCTGCCAGCTGCAAGCTGCAAGCTCTAAAACTCTCTTTCTGTCACATGGGGCATGGGGTTCATCGCTGTCTTGAAGTCTAATTGAAGTGCACACTGCACATGGCCAGCCAAGCGGAACTGCCTGCCTGCCTGCCTGCCACATGCCTCAAAAGCGGCAACAAAGCGCCGTGGCGTGGCGTGGCATCAGGGCGTTCCGCCCACATGCCTGATGGGTCGGTCGCTCGGTCACTCTCGGACTCGCTGGAGCATGCCAAAAGCTAGATAAAAGTTCATACTGTTTGCAGGTTTCCTTATCGCTTCTCACACTGAATGCCAAAAGCGTTTTGCCAACGGTTTTGCATGGCGTTGACGAAATTCTGACTGACAGCGGCTCCCTGGAGATGCGATTTGGGATGGAAATTCGAATGATTTATGAGTCTGCGTGTCCATGACAAGTCATTAATTGAGTGCCAGTGCCCCGAGTGTGCTTAATTGCCTTATCAGAGCAGACAATAGCAACAGCAGGAGCCGTGGCCTTGCGCTCAGGTTTTTCGCCCATTCTAGTTGAAAATTAATTAAAATAAATTGACTTGATGGAACCCCTGGCAGCAAGACTCTAGTTTAAAGTTTAAAGTTAATAAAGGCACTTCTGGCACTTCGATTTGATTGAACTTTTAGAATGGTTCAACAGACAAACAGACAGAGCGAGACAGTGCCAGCGGCAAGTAAAATGTAATTGACTGTATTTATTTCTTATACTATTGAAATTGATGCTTTTGGCAAGCAAAACTACGGCGAAAAACTAATTACAATTTTGCTACTTTTTAACGAGGGAAAAACGACAGGGAGACAAGCGAGACTGGAGTGCAAAAAGTTTGCCCGAATCGAGTGAATGGCTTGCAAGAATCCTTCATGTGCATATGAAATGTAATTTTAATGAACTGTCGCCTGGGCGCCAGGACAGGGCAGGGCAGGGGCAGGGCGACACAAAAAAGAAGTTACATACATTAAAAGTCTGACGGCATATGCGTTGCCGGAACTCCCTTTTCGCTTTTGAACTGCCTGGCAGCGGTCCTGTCTGGCCCCGACTTAGGTGCCACACTGCACGATTCACTAGCCACATGAAATCCATTAGCGGCACCCATGCCAAGCACTCACAGAGCCTACAATTCCGGCTCTGAATAGTTGAGTGGGGAAGGAGCTGCTGTCTGACACACAAAGGACCCGAAAAGGACCAACGAACGACTGACTCGAGGAAGCAATTAAAGCTGCTGTGTGAACTCTGTGTGTGTGTGTGTGGAAACTTGAGGGCGATGTTCACAAGTGGCAAAGTTAATTAGGTAACTTCCTGGCTCGTTCGTAGATCTTGGCCTGCAGCTAGGACTCTAGAAGCAGCTGCTCAAAGCAGCCAACGAACAAAGCAAACAAACGGCACGAAAAGAAGAGCGAAAAATTAATTAAACAGCCGAAAAGTTTGTTGTTTTTTTGGGTGCCAAGTAAGTTTATCGTTTTTGTGTCTGTTGTCTGTTTGCAGCGATACCAGCGAACTGGAGCCCGTGACGCATGCGAATGAGGCAGTGCGTCGCTTCTATCGGCTCATTCAGGCGGCGCGGGATGGACAGGATCAAAAGGATTGCCAGAGCCTCTATCCGCAGTGCACAGTGCCGGCCAAGTGAGTGGCCCAGCAACGAGCACGAGCACGAGCAAACTTTGAAGTCAAACTTTTTACTTATTAAACTGAACTGTAAATACGGATAATACCTAGCACCTAAGCCTAATTTATTTCTAATTTGTTACACTCTTATTTATTTATTTATTTATTTATGTATTTAGCGTGTAAGCGTCGGGGGTTGACTCTCATTAATATTCATTCTGATTTTGTTGCAGTGGTTCGTTCCGACCAATTATTTATTAGAACTGACTGCGGCTTTTGCGGTTCGTACACTCTTTAAACTCTCACACGAAATGCTCTAAAAAAAAAACAATTCACCAAAATGCGAAATAATGAAATCAGAATATTTATTAATGGCCGGCCGACAGACCCGGCTGAAAATTCATTTAGTCAATATGAAAAATTGTTACTAGCAAAAAGCCCAAATGAAAAAAAAAAATAAATTGAAATTGTGTTAAATGTCATGTGGAGTAAAATTAATTTTTGAAATCACGCAGCACCGCACAGGGTGAGGCCAATCCAAAGAACTTTGGGTTAATTCACAGGAAAATAAATCAAGCAGGAAGCCAGCCCTAATGCACGAGCAACGACTGTTGGTGTACCCTGGGAAAGATCTCTAAAAATATGCATTATCCATTTACAATTTGAAAATAAAAATTCACGCAGCTGCCATTAAAATAAACATTTCACTAGCTTTCAGGCTTAATCATTTTTCAAGTCAATAAACATAATCGCAGGCATTATTTGGGATTTTTTTTCTTTAATCTGAGATGCACTATGGGCCACAATTTGATTTTTTATAATTTTTTGTACTCAAAAAAATCAAAATAAAATATCTAAAAAAGTATTTTCTTTATGCTGAACTTTTTCCCATAGTGCCACAGTCGTCCCAGCCCACATGCTGAGAAAATCACTCGCACAGACCAGCAGTTCCAATAATAATACATTTTGTTTGCATAAATCACAGAGCGGCAGGCGGAACCGTGGAGGAATGACGTACCGAAATTCCTTCTAATTGTCGAATCCACATGGTGCCCCACCCGCTCCACGCATTTGCATAAATATATTTATGAGGCAGCATATTGGAATTCGTGGGGGGGGTGGCAGACGGCTTTGATGTCAGAGAAGTGCGCGAACTCATCTGAAATTAATATTTATGCAAATGCCAGGCGCAATTAACACGCAAATGGCAAAGCTTTCACTTTACTTCTCCAGGAAAACAGCAACAAAAAATAAGGAAAAATAAACAAAGCACAAAATTACAACAAAGAGCGGAAGCATTAGGATTCGTGGGCTCGCTGTCTCGGCCCAGCCAACTGCACTGACATCAAAACCCGATTGCCAAATTGGCAGCTCATTAAATGCCAAAGCGGGCAGAGTACCCTCCAGCCCCGCTATCACGCAACGATCCGATATCACACAATTGCACTTGGCTTCTGTCTTAGGGCTGCCATAAGTATTTCCGCTATTTGAAACCAAGGAACTGACACCCGCACACGAGTGTGGACTCGGACAATTAATGCCCACACTCGTAATAGTATCGATTACGAAAGATTGGGGATTATATTAGCACTGGCCAGTGTCAGGCTCAGGGACAAGTGGCTCTTGAGACAGACGCCTGAAAGGGAGAATATCGTTGACAGCTACAGCTCGAGGATGTGCAGAGAGGCATTTTAGGGAAATGATTTCTTTTCTTAATTTATGGCACATAAAAATGAGTCAATCGTTTAAGAACCGAAAGCATGAGATAATGTCGAAGGCGGTCATCAATTCCTTGTATTTAATGGCACAAATTGTTTTGTCAAATAAAGCGCATAAAATTGATTCATTTTTCATTTATTTCTACATTGAAATGTTGTGAAAATGTTAGGCAACAGGAAAGTATATGTATCTAAAATATCTTCTGCCTTGGTCTGCAAGTCCGCTGGGGTTAATCTCAGTCCGTTGCTCGACAGCGAACAACTCTTCGTCTTCGTCGTCAATTGAGTTGCGAGGCACGCACATCGGATTGTTGGCCCCTTGATTTTACGAGCTTGAAATAGAAGCCATCAAATAACTTTCAATTATGTGCGGCATATTATGGCGTTTTGATGAAAAGCCTCAACAAAGAGCGGCACTGGCGTGCCCATAAAAAACTTCTCGGTTGACCCAGTGGACACTGTGGAGACCATTGCTGGGCGTGCACTTGTAGAACCCCCCAAAAGACGCTCAAGTCCTCAATCGGAGGCCCAAAGGTGAAACTCTGCTGCGGTGGGGGGAACTTGCGCTTTCCATGGCAACAAAGCGAAATGGTGGCTAAAGCTCGTGCCCAAAGAGGAGCAGCGCACAGCGTACGCTCTGCATACGCATTTCAATTAAGAAATCATTCGACGTATAAAAACCAAGCGGTGCCCAGGCGACATTTGCATAACCCATTGAGTCGCCAGCCGGTGCAGACAACGGTCCTACCACAAGAGAGCTGAGAGTTCGGATTCACGGGGAATTTACTGCAGGTGAAAGCGAAAAGGATGAAGTCTTACGCCTTCTTGATTGCCGCTGTGACGGCGCTGGTCGCCGCACAGGCAGCACCCACCCAAGAGCAGCAGCAGGCACCGCAGTCTGCCACGCAGCTGGCCCTGGACATGTACCACAGCTGCCTCAAGGATCTGAGTGTGTCGTGTGTGCGGCCCAAGGCGCTGCGCTGGTTCAATGCGGCACTGCAGCAGCCGGAAGTCCGACTAACCGATCGTCTGTCGATTGTGCGCACAGTGGAAGGTTCCACCTCATCCCGCTCCCTCAACGCTGAGGAGCAAATGTTCGATAACATCGATGGCTATCTGGGCAGTCATGCGCTGAGAATCCAGGCACCCGAGTACTTCCGCAGCTCTGAGGCACGTGCCCTGGTGCCCGATTTCCTGCTGCAGAACGCCCTCACCCAGGGCGCAGTTGTGCCGCTGTCAGGCGCCAACGAAGGTGAGTTCTGACTCCTGTCCTGTTTCGGGGAATTCTAATACTGAGTGGTGCCCGTTTAGGTCGCGGCATGATCCGCAAGGCCATTCTGCCTTTCCTGCTCGGTCTGAAGCTGAAGACAACGGTGCTGGTGCCCCTGGCCCTCGGTCTGATTGCCCTGAAGACATGGAAGGCCATGACTTTGGGTCTGCTCTCCTTGGTGCTGTCGGGTGCTTTGGTTATCTTCAAGATTGCCAAGCCCAAGATTGTCAACTACGAGGTGGTGCACTATCCCAACCACCACCATGTGGAGCACGTGGTGCCCCACCACATTGAGCACGTGGTGCCACACCACATTGAGCACGTGGTGCCCCACCATATCGAGCACTTTGCCCCCCATCACATTGACCATCATCTGGAGCATCACATCGATCATCATGTGGATCTGCCAGTGGAGCATATCGAGCACTTGGAGCATCCCTCGCCCGCCTGGGACCCACACGCCTGGGCACGCTCCTCCCAGGAGCCGCAGGACGCGCAGGACCTCGCCTACGCGGGTCAGAAATAACTCGAAAACGAATTCCAAGCTGCAACTTTATTTATTTGCTATAATTTAAGTAGTTGAAGCGCTGGGAGTGCGGCGTCTGGCTTGCATTATTTATTTATTTATTGAAAAATGTACAAAAAACAAACAACAAAAAAAAAAAGGAAGAAAGTCCAAGCCCGAGGTACTAAGAAGCCAATTAGCTCTTTTAGCCTTTTGTGTAAATACTTCTGCAATAAAAAAAACAATGCAAAAATGATGTGCCTGATTGAGGACTTTTCAAGCAAACTTTTCTCTACGGTTTAATAACCCCAAAAAGTTTCTTTTGCTCCGACTGCCGCTCCCCGAAAGGGTTGAAGTCTGACCGTTGGGGTGAAAGCATTTTAAATTTCAGCACACACAATTCCCAGCTCTTTCTTTTCTCGACATGTTTTCATGTAAAATTCAAATGCTTTTTCCGAGCTGGCGAAAACATCACATTGTTGGCAAGCTTCCTTCTGCCCCACAGAGTGCACTTCCATTTTCTATGAAGTGGAATATCCCGATGCCCACTCCCTGTGGTGTTGCTGCACTGCGTGTGGCATAAAGTGTGTGTTTTCGCTGGAGAGAAACACACGCTTTGAGAGAGGTTTGCCAAGATGGAGAATGTTGGAGATGTTTTTTGTTCATGCCACATTATTAGCCTACTTTCAGGGGCTCGCGTGCAGCACGCAGGAAGAAGAGGGTAGAAAAGTTTTCGAATTGTATTTATTGCACTCATTTCTCTGGCACGTGTGGGAGTGGAAATCGATCCCCACGGGTAGCCACACGCTCCAGCAGACGGCACCAGGTGCTGGAAAGCAGCCATCGCCACAGTGGCAGCCACATCGACGACAGCACAGCCGTGCAACAATGCAAAATGGCAAATGGCAGCAAAAGACAGGTAATGGAAACAATACAAAAAGCAAATGGTAACAGCAACACTTCATTTATATTTAAGGGGCATGCACTTGGCCGCCATCGCAGGGCCGCCGTTTCTACGCAACAATTTCGAATATGAAAAAGTTTTCCAATTTCATTGGCAACACACCAAACCGCACCGCACCGCACCAGAGGGACGTCCAATAGTTTGGAGCAGAAATGCGACCGGAATGGCAAATTGTCCACCAATTGTGGCCGGTGAAACTTTTTAAAATAAAAAAAAGGGAGAAGCAAAACTCGCCCGCTATCAAATCAATTTTCATGGCGAAGCGCGCGTAATCAATATACGGGATTCATAATTCACGACGAAGCGAAAAACGTTTCGAAATTCCGGACATGACTTAACCGAAGGCTGTTGCAAGAGCAAGAGGGGTATGGGGATGGGGCACTTGTGTCACTTTCGCTTTCGTTTGCGGGGGAAAAAGTACTTTCTATTTCATTGGCAGGTAAGCAGGCAGCAGCTCCTGACCCCTCCAGATTTGCATGTGCTTTGCTCAATTTTTAATTATGATTTGACGGCCGTAATTGGCTGCTGCTAATTAATTAACGCTGGGATTGCTTTTAATTGCTAGTTTCGAGTGGGTAATGGAGGGATTATGAACTGAAAAGTGGCAAAGAACGAAGAATCACACGAAATAAAATATATGAATAACAATTAATAAACGTGCATTAAAAATACTTAATTTAAATATGAAGACACTTGCCTTAAATGTTAAAAATATTTCATTTTATTTATTTCTTGCTTTTATTATATTTTCTGTTAAAATTGCATCTCTCGGTGCAGTTTGAATACCAATAAAATATGAAATTCCAAGTGCACCTAAGCATTAAAATGTTGTACTTTTTCCATGGCCATAATAGCCAATTGCCAATCAAACTTTTCCTCCTACACTTTCAAGTGCGATTCAAGAGTCATTCGACCATTTATAATTATGAAAGTTGGGCAAGGAAAATAATATTCTATCCAGCTCCCAATTGCCTCATTTTGAACAGTTTTCATGCAGCTCTCAACCCTTGAATTTTAATTATATTTCGGCTGAAACGTTTAGCTGAAACAACTTTGTTTTTCGAAGCTCTTATCTAATTGCCAAGGACAAGAAGAACTCCAGCAGAATAGAGATTTAATCAGTTAATGGGCCACAGGAGTGACCTGTAAGCCAACCGGCTTAGAAAATACTCCAATGCGGCCAAGTCACATTAAGCATACGACACGTGGTGCGGTGCCCAAAGGCACGCACACAGCCACAGCAGCAGCAGTGCAGTGGCAGAGCGTGTTTTGCTTTGCTTCATTCATGTCTTTTTCGGAGCATTTCTTTTGCGCCGCCATTCGCTGGCGACACTGGCGACACTCGGGAGAGAGGGAGAGCGCGAGAGACGCCGAGAGACGCCGACAGACGCCGCTGAGGCTAAAACATTGGGAGTATAAAAATCGTGAACAATAGAAAAACGATTATTAAACGCAATTGTGCCAGCATTGAGGCAACAGCAGCGGCAGACAGAGCGAAACCAAACAAAGCAGTTGACAAAATGGCCAAACTGCTCCTTGTGATTGTCGGTGTGGCAGCCCTGATGGCTGTGGCTCAGGCGGCGGCAGGCGCCACCACGCAGCAGCAGTTGCCGCTGCAGCGGCTGATTGCCGAGGAGCAGAACAAGTGCGCCACGGGGCAAGATTCGATGGCCTGCATCAAAGAGCGTGCCATGCGCTTCGTGGACAATGTGATGAGCAAAGACAGCTACAAGGTAAGAAATTAAACATCCAAATGGTATGCCGTTAGTTGCAGCTNTCCCCCCCCCCCCCCCCCCCGTTTAGCTGGCCAACCTGGAAGTGCGCTCCAATGGGCAGAAGGCGAGCCCGGTCCATGATGCACGTGCGCGTGCCAGCAGCAGTGTTGATGGCTTCGTGGATGCCCTCGAGAACTACATCCAGGGACACGATGTCAGCATGAACTTGCCCATGGCCGATGCCAAGATCACCGTCTCGGCACGCAATCTGGCCAACGATGAGCTGAGCTTGAGCCTGCAGCTGAATGGCGACGAAGAAGATGGTGAAGCCAGGGGTAAGAAGGGCAACATCTTCAAGAAGGGTGGGTTGATTTCTGCATGCTTTACGGCCACACAAGCGACACTGGGCAATGTTTATTAACCCATTGGGATGGTCCCTTTTGCAGGCAAGAAGCATCGTCTCCGCAAGCTGGCCATGCCCATTCTGGTGCTCATCCTGCTGAAGGCCATCACCGTCATTCCCATGGCCATTGGCATACTGAAGATCAAGGCATTCAACGCCTTGGCCCTGGGCTTCTTCTCTTTCCTAGTCTCGGTTGGTTTGGCCATTTTCCAATTGTGCAAAAAGGTAAGCCCAGCCTCGATACTAAAACGCACCTCCAATTGTCTTCCAGGCATTCGCTGGCTGTGGTAATTAGCGAGTGGAGTGAGTGAGGCATTGAGTGGCGTGAGTGAGTTGTGGCGACGATTAGGATTAGGTGGGTCCATTCGGACTCGTACAATATGCACGTATGTATAAGAATATTCCCCCGCAAAGAAAGAGTGCGCGCACATGCAGGGGTAAGTCGAGCCCGAGCAGAATCCTCGCCCACAACCCGCTCCCGCTTCCCAACACTGACACTTCCCGTACCAAAATGTGCATTAATCGTTTGACTTGTTTGGCCCCATGCCAGAGGGAAACAATGTGCTAAAGTTGCTCCTTTCTTTTGCGCCCGAACAGATTGCCCATGATCATCATCACACCGCCCACATTACCGCCCATGGGCCTTGGGATGGTCGCACATTTGGCGCCCTTGCCGCTGCCATTCCCGCACCCGTTGTGGAGCAGCCACAGCAGCTGGCAGTTGCCCAGGACATGGCCTACAAGGGCTATGCCTAAGCCAGACACCAGAGAACGGAGAGTGGAGAGTGGAGAGCGGAGCATCAGGGGCCAAATGATTTGTTAATTGTTTAAAGTTTCTTGTGGCTTTTGTTGCTGCCATCCCCCAGTGTCCTCCCGCGTTGCTGCACCTTTTCTTTAGACTTTACTTATAATATTTATTAACTATTTATTGAAAACAACAAACAAAAGAGAATGAAAACAACCCAGAGAGAAGGCAGAAAAACCGAAAAATAAAGAGTTGCAGAACAAACCCATGCCTCGAACATGCTAAGACTTTGATTTCATGGACAGGTCGGAGGTCAGTCGGTAACGGAGTCACCCCGGAGACGGGAAGGCGGTTACTAATTAACGTTGCTACACCTCCGGCTCCGTCTCCGGCACTCGACCAATTTCACTTGGCATTAAATATTTATGGGCCAATGCTGTGGCGGCGAGGAGGCGCACAGCAATTGCGTCCTAATTAGCCAAATTTAATCTACAACCAACCCAGGCCAGGCCAGGCCAGGCCAGGCCAGGCCGAGCACTCAGCTGAATATCTAATTAAACATTCCACTCAAGCACCCCGGGGCTTTGGCAATCGATTAAATTGATCCATTGCCACTGAGTATAATATAAGAATTTAAATTTCTTTGCTTTTCACTTGCGCGAAAGTTGACAGCCATCGAAGAGTGAAAGTCTTTCAACATATTCTTGCCCCCGAACAGGAGCATTTCCAACTAACCATTGAATGCTCTTCGGTCCGCGAAGCAGCCAAATAAATCTTTGATTGGACGCACAAATAGAAAAGGAAAATAATCATTAAATAAGTGCCTGCCAGCCACGATTGCGCTGAACTGCACCACGAAGGTTTTGCTAGGAATTCGAGCTAAAGTGTGTCAGAAATGTAGCACGACTGGACATACCCAGTGTATGCTACCCAGCCACCTCGGGGCAAGAATAATATACACATATTTGGAGCTCTGGCTCGGGCTGGCATATAGTTGGGTCAAACATTCATTTTCCATGTTTGCCACAGCAGTTCCTAGAACTCAATAAAGTGTGCAAATTGGCTGAATCAATGGCCCCACGCTGTTTGCAATTTTTCACAGATTTTATGCCAATTTATCAGGCGACTGCACAGAGCTTGGAGTACTCCGGGGGGTACCTCTGGACAGCTGGACAGCTGGACAGCTGGCGCCACTTTCATAATCGTTTGGCATGCATGAGGTCGCTGTTTTGGGCAAGACACGGACATTGTCGGCTCTTTGGTTTGGCACGAACCAAGCAAAAAGTGTGGCGTTGGAGCTGCTCACAAATTTCTTTCATCGCTGGGATAACTGCAAAGTGATACACATAAAAATTGGACAGCGACGCCTGTTGCATTATTTACACCTGACAATTGAATAACACCTGGGATGGAGGAGGTTGGAGGAGGATCTGCGCAATGAAATTTTGGCAGCCAGCCGCAGAGATTTTTGATTGTGATTGTGCAACGCTGAGAAGTTTGCCAAAGGTGTTGACATTTTCGCTGTATCTTCGCTGAAGTTTGATACGTTTTTTGTTAGTTTTTTAGGAATGTTTTACTACATTTATGGGATCTCTTCTAGTGTATTCAAATAAAGCAAATATAAATACTCCAAAATGTGTGTTTTGGGCATTGATTTTATGGTTGTAATGAAAAGTATCATATTTTAGCCGTAACATAGAAAAATAAATATAAAAAACGGTCGAAAAATTCTATTTTGGCCTGAAATATGTTCAGGTAAAGCCAAAGCATCTGAATGAATAATAATATCCAATGAAATCAAGGAGTCAATGGCATCTGTGTGCTTGTCCGCCTGCGAATGTCAGCTAAGAATTTACTACAGCTATTGAGGGACTCCTTCCAGACGGCCAAATGCACAAGGATTGATGCATGAAGTTATGATAATGAGAAGCAATTAGCATTGGAAATTCCTGACTAAATCATTGCACCAATTAGAAACAAGAGAAGAGCATGAATGGAAGCCAACCTGATGGTGGCCAGATGTTTGACCCAAATGAAGCAAGAAACGTGTCTGCGGCAAATGTGTCACAAATCAAAATGAAAATCTATTTCGTAATCCAACACTGGGTGGACGACAAGCACATGATAAGTGAATTGAGCAAACAGTTCCGCATACACGACAGACAGACAAACAAAGAGCAAAGACAAATCCAATCAGGAGTAGGAGGTTCAATACCTCAACGTAGGTGAGTTCCGTACTGATTTCTTGCATCGAAATTTGACACAATACGCTGAAATATGTACGTGTCGGCAGCAAGCCCTTCGATCTGGCTTTCTTGCGGCCAGTCGCGTAAGAGTTGACTGCCTGCATACTAAATAGGAAACAAAAGTTTATTTTCATCGGAGCGTCAGCAAGTGCAACTTTGGCCACAAGACCAAAAGGCTGGCCCAAGGCGGGGGTGGCCAACACATATGTCTGGTCGATATGGAAAGCGAAGAAAGCGCCGAAGACATGCGTTAGTGGCCGGCCAGTGGCGGTGGACAACCCAGATAGTAATTTTTTTGGTGAAAAACTTTTTGGACATTTGCTTTCCGTGGACACTTTGGCTTAGGGTTCGTCTTCGGCTTCGGCCCCGTTGGCGTTCCAACAGTCTCGTCACTCGAAAACCGAAAAAGTGTACGCTCCAAAATACTTGCAGGCAGGCCAGGCCCTCTGCCACTGTCTGTCTTTGGTGGCTCTCTTGAGTGTGTGGGGAGCGGCAGTATAAAACCGTTGACGCTCGAACAACTGTCCAACATTGTCGTCGCATCGACCTCGCCGTGAACACTACGCGCTCTGGTAGTGTCTATCCATTATATTTGTATCTTTAAAGTGTGGAAATCCGATCCAAACAGAATGGCCATCCGTTTTACGTCCTTGCTCGCGGTCGGTTGCGTGCTGCTGGTGTCCGGTGCAGTGTCTGGGGCTGCCATCGAGGGCAATGCGGTCACTCCGCGCATCCACAGCTCCGATGAGCTGATCTCGACCATTGTGGATAAGTGCTTCCATGCCAATGCCATGCATTGTCTCAAGGAGAAGGTGCTCACCTATCTGGACACGATGGCCCATGTGGAGGAGGAGGTCAGTGGCCGTGCCTTCGATGACGATGTCATTGACAAGGTCATCGTGGATCGCATTGGCCGCATTCTGCACTCCAACGAGATGCGTCTCCAGCTGCCAGAGACCTTCTTCGCCGGCTCCGTGATGACCTATCGTGCTGATCGCGGCTTCGATCTGGAGCTGCCCAAAGAGGAGGGTGCGTAGAGTCAGCCATGACCCCAGCTCGAACACACAATGACCTTCTTCTGTATATTTTAGGTCGCGCTGAGAAGAAGAACAAGGACAAGCTCTTCCTGCCTCTGCTGCTGCTGATGAAGCTGAAGCTGAAGGTGGTCATGCCCATTCTGCTTGCTCTGATCGGCCTGAAGGCCACCAAGGCTCTGATCCTGTCCAAGATCGCCATCAAGCTGGTGCTCGGCTTCCTCATCTACAATCTCATCCAGAAGCTGGGTGGCATGAAGATGAACATGGTGCCCATGCCAGCCCCGGCCATGGAATACGGTGTGCCCAGCACCACGGCCTCCTCGTACGATCCCAGCAGCTGGGAGCCCATGAACAGCGGCCCCTATGCCCGTTGGGACTCGCAGAATCTGGCCTATAGCTCCTACCATCCCAGCAGCTCCTCCTCCTACTCCTCCGGCTCCTCGTCGAGCTCCTCCCCCAGCTCCTCGTCCAGCTACAGCTCCTCCTCTTAGATGAGGCGCCAAGCGCGCCGCCCCCCTGCCGCTTTATGTGTACATACCATACATACCAAGGAATACCGAGGATGCCAGCCCATCCGAGCACAATCCGGAGGGTGGCTCCGCGAGTCAACAAACAGACCAAATGGAAACGGAACAAGCCTAGGCCATAATTTTAGTTACTTAAGGTGAAGCATGCGAGCGAGTTTTTAGCCATTCTTCAGCTGCCCCACAGACCACAGACCACAGACCACTCCCCACCCACATAGCCCCTGTCCAGCCCCACTTCTACTCCTCCACTCCTGCCTTCATTAGTTCTCTATCGACCAAAAATCTCCCACTACTGAATTGAAATATTATTTATTTAATTTATTAAAATGCAAAAATTGAAAACATTTATCCAAAAAGATAATATTTTGGGTCTACTCGATTGGGGTCTACGTGGTTTTAAATGCCAAAAGGAAATTAGCCAATTGGCCTGTAAAACCTACACTGGAGATACCCTACAAAAATCACTCGTAAGCCGCCTTCGATAGTGTATTTCCGATTTGCATGTTGAAAAGCCGTCGGTAACTTAATGATCCAACTTAATGATGTTCTAACTGATTGTGGGCTTAGTGATTTTCGAATCTGGCAGCACGCAAGTCGGTGGTCACTCAAGCAAATTGCTCTGAGGCACGCCAAGCACTTCCCTTTCACTTGAAGACTGATTAAAGGTGTGCAGGGCAGCAAATTGATGACAAATGAGTCAATCAGAATCGAGTCGGCAGCTGTTTTGCCCAAAAACCAAGGGCCATGGACCATGGACTAAATAAATGTGTGTTGGCTGTGAGCCTCAAGTGTATTTAAGCCGCAGCCAAGGAATATTTCTAGTCAGTTGAAAAACTACCTATAGAATGTTGGTCCACCACTGGATAATGCTCTGCCTGAGCTGCACGCTGTGCGGTGCAGATTTTGATTCGGAAACCGAGGTGGGCAAGTTCCTGAGGCACCTGGAAGTCATTCCCGATATAATAGAAACTGGACCACAGGAGTTTCTCAATGTAAGTAAAATCCCAGAGGGATCACGCCGTTGATTTTGTATAACCTCCCCTCTTAGGTCACGTATCTGGGATCTATTGAAGCGGATCGCGCCGTGGAGCTGCAGCCCATGCAGGTGCGCGATGAGCCCTACGTGGCCTGGAACGCACCCATGACGAACTACTACACGCTGCTGATGATCGATCCGGATGCGCCCAGCGCCCAGCAGCCTTCGGCGCGGGAATTTCTGCACTGGATGGTGCTTAACATTCCCGGCAATCAGCTCATCATGGGGGATGTTCGCGTCGGCTATGTGGGAGCCATACCGGCCTCTGGCAGTGGCATGCACCGCTATGTCTTTCTGCTCTACAGGCAACGGGACTACTGTAAATTCAATTTCCCCAAACTGCCCAAGCACATTCTAACGGGACGCAGCAACTTCAAGAGCATGGAATTTGCAAAACGCTACAAGCTTGGCTATCCGGTGGCTGGCAATGTCTTCACTGCCGGCTGGAGCACCGATGTTCCAGCCCTGTACGACTCCATCTCGCAAGGGGCGCACCAAAAAGAAACCCACAAAAACTTGGAGACGTAAAAGTAATGTGAAGATTAACTCAACGACACTTTTGCAGGAATAAAAACACAAAAAACAACAAATGTTTTGATTAGTTTTAACACACTGCAAAAACCGTGAAAATAGCTAGGGACCGACATGCGTACGTGACTCATGTTCTCGCTTATTCCTTCCTTTCTTCTTCTCCCGCTCACTCCACTGCTTAAGCAAGTGGTCAAACGGTTAAAAGTCCGCTCTCCCACATTATAGCAGAATAGGCAAGCAACATGGAATAGGGACAGGAGGAGACCATGGAAGATGACAGAAGAGAGCATGGAATTATGGGTTGTCTCACAGACGGCTGGAGCACCGATGTGCACCATCTTACTAGGGACACACCAAGAAACCACGCTGTTACACTTTTATAGCAATTAGACCACCAACAAAAATTGTAATTATTTGGTAAACACCTCGATATCCGTGAAAATAGCGCGGGATCGATGCGTACGTGACTCAGCGCATGACCACATAGAATTTAACACTCTCCCGCTCACACCCCTATTCCAGCAAGCAAAACGTTGCGGAATTAGCGTGCAAAAAGGAAGAGGAACAGATGGAGACCGTGGGAGGTGACAGAAGAGAGAATGAGCGAGCGCTAATCCGCATCTCCACCTACCTCTCAGCTGCATTCACCGTTCCAAGCGGTCTTTTCGCATTTATTTTTTATATGTAAGTATGTGTGTATGTACATATGTATGTGACGGTTTAATATATAAATGCAAGTAAATGTCCCTAACATATGTACATATATTAAGATCATAGCATTCCTGGCCCTTTTCGTTGCTTATTGTTCCAGCAGTCTATAATTTAATTTTGGAAAATGTCGAGCTCCGAGGCTGCCGAATGCTTTGCAAAGCATGGAATAGTTCCAGATATACTCCCTGCGGCGCCAGCTGCTCTGCTCACGGTAGGATCCCAATAAGCGTGTGACCTTTCTGACCGCAATTAACTCCACGTAGGTCACGTATGGAGGCGGTCTGGTCGTCGACAAGGGAGCCGAACTGACGCCCACTCAGGTGAAGGCTCATCCGACTGTGGAATGGGACGCAGAGCCGGGTGCGATGTACACGCTCCTCCTTACCGATCCGGATGCGCCCAGTCGCAAGGAGCCGAAGTTCCGTGAGTGGCATCACTGGCTCGTGGTGAACATACCCGGCACACAGATCGCGACTGGGGACGTGCTCACCGAATATGTGGGCGCTGGGCCGCCCGACGGCACGGGTCTGCATCGCTACGTTTTTCTGCTGTTCAAGCAGAAGCAGAAGCTCTCCTGCAAGGAGAAACGCATACCCAAGACCAGCGGCGACAATCGGGCCAAGTTCAGCACCAGCAAGTTCGTGGCGAAGTACGATCTTGGCACTCCTGTGGCCGGCAACTTCTTTCAGGCCAAGTACGACAGCTATGTGCCCAAGCTGTACAAGCAGCTCTCTGGCAAGAAGTAGCATTAAATATGGTCACAAATTGTATGTCTGATAACTATTAAAATTCGCATTGAAGCGCGACGAGTAATTAACCGCGAGCTTCTCGATCAGAGGACGGGGTTGGCTTTTCCCATTAAAAAGCTCTCTGGGCCAGACGAGACTCGCTTTAAGAGTGTGCCACCGGGCCAAACTGGTTTCAGTTGCTGTCAGACCTTGTTCGGGATCTGGTCGCGCCTTTTCACACAACCAAGTCGCTGCTCCGTTTTCCAGTTCTGTGCCGAGATGCTGCTGATTCCCATACTGCTGGCCAGCATTGTGGCTGTTGCGCAGTCTTCCGCCTCCGTGGAGGAGGTCTTTGCGTCGCATGAGGTGGTGCCCGATGTCATTGCCCAGGCACCAAACCAGTTCCTAAAGGTGGGGCAACGCAGACACACAAACAAAACTTCACAGAAACTTCGCAGCAAACTAAAACTATTTAAAACTTTCCGTTCAAAGGTCACCTACAAAGAGGGACTCGTGGCGAAGGAAGGCGTAGAGCTAACGCCCACACAGGTGAAGGATCAGCCCTTGGTCGAGTGGTCTGCCGCACCCGGCGACTACTACACACTCATCCTCACCGATCCAGATGCGCCCAGTCGCGCCGAGCCAAAGTTCCGCGAGTTCAAGCACTGGGTGGTGGTCAACATTCCCGGCAACGATGTGGCCAGCGGCGATGTATTGACTGCCTACATTGGCTCCGGTCCACCCAAGGGTACGGGCCTCCATCGCTACGTCTTCCTGCTGTACAAGCAGCCCGGCAAGCTGGACTTTAAGGAGAAGCACGTAAGCAACAAGTCGCGTCGCGACAGACCCAGCTTCAAGGCAGCCAAGTTTGCAGAGGAGTATCAGCTGGGCAATCCCGTGGCCGGCAACTTCTACCAGGCGCAGTACGATGACTACGTTCCAGAGCTCCACAAGCAGCTGTCCGAGGAGTAGACGATTATTGCACACCTTTTGACATCACATTTTGTGGATTAATTATAGAAAATCGCTTTTGGTTTTATTGACTTTAGTGGAAAGTATTCTATTCGTGTTGTGGGTTTTTGGGCGGGACAGTCTATTTACCGGCTGCTGTGGCCAGTGGATTGCGCAGCACCAGGATCACAGAGTCGCCGCGCAGAAACATTTTCGAGATGAAGCGATCCTTGTTGACGGGCTTCACCTTCTTCTTGCCCTTGCCCGTGCGCGGCAGCTCCGTCCACATCTCCTTCACGTTCTCCAGCACCATGTTGCAATGGCGGTCGAAGGCCTTCACGCGGCCCAGCAGCTTCTTGTTGTTGCGGCAATTGATGAGCACCTGCGTGTTGTTCTTCACCGACTGTGTGAGCACGGACAGGGGTCCCGTGTTGAACTCCTCCTCCTCCTGGCGGGCCAGCTCCTCGGGTGTCAGCTCCGATTTTGGTTTCACAAGAGCCCTGCAAAATAATTCGAAATTATTTGACGCTACAACAATGGGCAAAAGCCGGCACACAGCACATGTTACTGGTCGGCAGGGGTCTCAGGGATTGGGTTTTCATAGTTTCCTGATGTTACTTACATGTTATAGTTTCTTAAGACGTTGGTAAATGCAAGAAGGTATGGTTCTTTATTGGTTTTTAGTTAGTTTTTGTGGTTTTTCTTAACAAACGCGGCTTTTTTTACTTTACTTTGCTTAGAGGTGGTAAACCGTGCTACCGCGGAACTATCGATAAAATATACCGTCGGACCCTCCAAAATATCTTGCAAGGCGGCATATAATTCTTAATAATTGGGCTTGAAGGTATACAAGATTAACAAACTATTTAAATATATAACCCAAAAGTATAAATTAAAGCCAATTCAGATAAGATTTTAGTTTTTCAGCCATTAAAAAGTGCTGTTAGACGCGCACCTTGTCGGTATATATATTTCGGTATATTTTTGATGTTCTTGCGGTATATTTTATCGATAAGTCCGCGGTCGCTCGGTCCGCACGAGTTTGGAATTAGTTTTAAAAACTTATTTTCATGGCTGCCAAGAAACCCAAGATGACCCAACAGGTAGATGAGGCGGCTGAAGTTACCACATGCACCTACTGGGTGCCGCGCAAGAAACGCCACTGCAAGATGTCAGCCAACATGGGAAGCCTCTTCTGCGGCGCCCATTGCCCTGCCACTGAGGAGAGCCAAGATGTGGATGCGGCTGCTGAACGGATTCCCTGCCCACTAGACCCGAAGCACACTGTGTTCAAGAGGAAGCTGGCCAAGCATCTGACAATCTGCAATGCCCGGGAGCTGGCCAGCACGCTGCCCTACATCGTCAAAAACGTCAACGCCGGCGAGGAGCTGGAAAACCCCGAGGATGAGGAAACAAACAGCAAGCTGAAACTCCACGAGCTCGAGGACACTGAGTTCTACAGCGTAATAGACAAAGTGCGGACATTGTACGAGAAGCACGTGGGCAACAGCATCGAGGATCTGCACCTGCAGCACGCCAGCCTCGAGGAGCCGCTCAGCCACGAGGAGTACGGCCAGGAGTCGCGCAAGCATCTGGTGCAGGCCTCCGCACTGTTGGGCATCCTAGAGCACGACCAGCAGCTGACGGACAGCACGAGTTTCATTGAGTTTGGCGCCGGCAAGGGCCAGTTGGCCTTCTTCCTGGCCACAGCGCTGGAAGCGCTGAGCCTCTCCCACTCGCAGGTGGTGCTGATCGATCGCATGTCGCTGCGCCACAAGAAGGACAACAAAGTGACCAACAAGGAGCTGGTCCAGCGCATCCGCGCAGACATCGCGGACCTCAGAATGTCCGCTCTGCCGGAGCTGCAGCGGACCAAGCGGAATGTCGCCCTGTCCAAGCATCTCTGTGGAGCGGCCACGGATCTCACGTTGCGCTGTGTTCTGGCTGATGGAGCTGCTGCCACTGACTACATCCTCATTGCCGTGTGCTGCCATCACCGCTGCTCGTGGCGCTCCTACGTCGGCCAGTCCTGGCTGCAGGCGGCCGGCATTGGACCCCGGGAGTTCGCCATCATCACCAAAATGGTCAGTTGGGCGGTCTGCGGCACGGGCGTCAGTCGGGAGCGTCGCAAGGCCATGGCGGAGGCTCACGAGGAGCTCGGCGAACCGCCCACCCAAAGACTGACCCGAGAACAGCGCGAACAGATCGGCTACCAGTGCAAAAGGATCTTGGATCACGGCCGTCTCGAGCATCTGCGTGCCAATGGCTTCGAGGCGTCGCTGAAGTTCTATGTCCCGCGGGAAGTAACGTTGGAAAATGTCGTGCTGCTAGCCAGGCGCAACAATCCCAAGTGCAATAATAAAGATAGTTAATTTTAAAGATTATTTCTACAAGTTGTTCAAAGGAAGGGGGCTTAAGTGGGCTTAGTTCGATTCCGATTAGTGGAACACGATACATTTTTGGGGGTCAGCTGTTGGTGACTCATAAAGTTTTGATTGCGTAGCAATCTATACCCATTCACGTAACGTTGTATGTTATTTTTGTGGATTGACCGTTTTAGTTTTAGCCTTATTTTGCAGACATTTCGATAAAAGGCAGTCCTGAAAACTAGCCGATCTTGAGGAGCATTAATTGATAAACCGGATAAATTTAAAGTTTCATGGCTGAGACTCCTAACTAGCTAGTAATATCAAATAGAACATTAACATCGTGGAATATGATTTAGGAATACGGTATATTTATAAAATGAGAAGGTATTTTTTTTAGGGTTTTGCGGTATATTTGATCAATAACACTGATTTGCTGGCAAAAAAAAACATTTATCATTTTTGGAACAAAACATCTTAAATCCTGATCAAAATGGCACATAAAATGAAGGCCATCAAGTGCCCCACGGACGAGCTATCGCTGACGAACAAGGCCATCGTGAACATCAACGATTTCACCGAGGAAGTAAAGTCAGTCTCCCTCCCCGTACCTTTTGGCTGTGTGTGACGCCAGCGCTGCGCTACGTGGGCGTCTCTCTGAGCAGAGCAGCGACTAATTTCATTGTTTTTCTCATTGATAGATATGTGGACATCTCGCCGGGACCCGGACAGCACTACATTTTTGCGCTGGAGAAGATTGCGGATATGCCACGTGATCATGTGGGCTTCTCGCTGGTGCAGCGCAAGTGGGCGTCGTTGTCCATCAACCAGGAGATCGATGTGCGTCCGTACCGCTTCGACGCCAGCTCGGACATCATCACTCAAGTCTCCTTTGAGACGGACTTTCTGCAGAAGAAGACCACCACGCAGGAGCCCTACGATTCGGACGAAATGGCCAAGGAGTTCATCATGCAGTTCTCGGGCATGGCCCTGACTGTGGGCCAGTCTCTGGTCTTTCAGTTCAAGGACAAGAAATTCCTCGGCCTGGCAGTCAAGACACTGGAGGCAGTGGACCCGCGCACCGTGGGCGATGGCAAGGAGCCCAAGTCGCGGAATGTCCGCTTCGGCCGCATCCTGGGCAACACGGTAGTGCAGTTCGAGAAGGCCGAGAACTCGGTGCTGAATCTGCAGGGCAGGTCCAAGGGCAAGATTGTGCGGCAGTCGATCATCAATCCGGACTGGGACTTTGGCAAGATGGGCATCGGCGGCCTGGACAACGAGTTCAACGCCATCTTCCGGCGAGCCTTTGCTTCGCGCGTCTTCCCTCCCGAGCTGGTGGAGCAGCTGGGCATCAAGCACGTCAAGGGCATCCTCCTCTATGGACCCCCCGGCACTGGCAAGACGCTGATGGCCCGACAGATTGGCACCATGCTGAATGCTCGCGAGCCTAAGATCGTGAATGGGCCGCAGATCCTGGACAAGTATGTGGGCGAGTCGGAGGCCAACATCCGGCGGCTGTTTGCTGATGCCGAGGAGGAGGAGAAGCGGCTGGGACCCAACAGCGGGCTGCACATCATCATCTTCGACGAGATCGATGCCATCTGCAAGGCGCGAGGCTCCGTGGCGGGCAACAGCGGCGTCCACGACACCGTGGTGAACCAGCTGCTGGCCAAGATCGACGGCGTGGAGCAGCTGAACAACATCCTCGTCATCGGCATGACCAATCGCAGGGATATGATAGATGAGGCGCTGCTTCGACCTGGCCGCCTGGAGGTGCAAATGGAAATCAGCCTGCCCAACGAGCAGGGCCGCGTCCAGATCCTCAATATCCACACAAAACGGATGCGGGACTTCAACAAGATTGCCAGCGATGTGGACAACATCGAGATCGCTGCCAGGACAAAGAACTTTAGTGGCGCCGAATTGGAGGGTCTGGTTCGTGCCGCCCAGTCGACGGCCATGAATCGCCTTATCAAGGCGGACTCCAAGGTGCACGTCGATCCCGAGGCCATGGAGAAACTGAAGGTCACCCGCTCGGACTTTATGCACGCTCTGGACAACGACATCAAGCCGGCATTTGGCACCGCACAGGAGATGCTGGAGAATATGCTGGCCCGCGGCATTATCAACTGGGGTTCGCCTGTGTCCGAGCTGCTGGAGGATGGCATGCTGTACGTGCAGCAGGCCAAGGCCACGGAGAGCTCTGGCCTGGTGTCCGTGCTCATCGAAGGTGCGCCCAACTCGGGAAAATCAGCGCTGGCCGCTAACCTCGCCAAGATGAGCGACTTCCCCTTCGTGAAGGTCTGCTCGCCCGAGGACATGGTCGGCTTCACGGAGTCCGCAAAGTGCCTGCACATACGCAAGATCTTCGACGATGCCTACCGCTCGACACTCAGCTGCATTGTGGTGGACAACGTGGAACGGTTGCTGGACTACGGATCCATTGGACCCCGCTACTCAAATCTCACGCTGCAGGCGCTGCTGGTGCTGCTCAAGAAGCAGCCGCCAAAGGGCCGCAAGCTGCTAATTCTGTGCACGTCGAGTCGTCGCGAGGTGCTGGAGGAAATGGAAATGCTGCCGGCCTTCACATCCGTCCTGCACGTGTCCAATCTGTCCAGTTGCGATCACGTGCTGGCCGTGCTCGAGGATTCGGATCTGTTTAGCCCCGAGGAGCTGCAGAGCATTGCCCGGAACATGGCCGGCAAGCGGGTCTGCATTGGCATCAAGAAGCTGCTCGCGATAATCGACATGATCCGCCAGTCGGAGCCCAACTATCGCGTCGTCAAGTTCCTGTCCAAGCTGGAGGAGCAGGGCGGCTTGTCCATGGTGGCGCGTCCCCACTAGCTACCGACCGTTACGGAACTCCGCCTGTCCGTCGTGGAGCTCAACGATGCTTTCTAGGCCCTACAACGATGGATGCTTGCCCATTCCATCAGCTCAAATATTGTGACCCCGAAAATTTGATTTGGCGAACATTCCATGGATAGAATGGGTGGCCTGGAAGACTTGCCTGTCCCTGTCCCTGAGTCTCGTGTGTCTTGTGTGTGTAATTATTGTAATTAGTCGTCCCCTAGCTGTATTATGATTTAACCAATTGAATTAGCCCTTGGCAATTGTTCATTAAAGTTGTATTAGAACATTTTGTAAGCGCAAACAAAAGACCTAAAATGTAACTGAATGTCCAAGTATAATCCTAGCCTCGCTCGCTGTCTAAGCACAAATGTCATGTTCTGCGAATGCCCAACGAACCAAAAGACTTTCTGTAACTGGCATTTAGCGACCAAGGAGTTGCATTGCCCGAAACTAGTCAAATAGCACAAAAAACAGACAAAAGACAGATCAATTCGGAGCAATCCTTTTATACGAAACATGTTGTATTTTGTACGTTTTCTGAAGCAACTATTTTGGAATTTATCTTTAGATGATTCAACCAAACGAACAATTTTTGTATACAAATCCAAAACCGGGCCAAAAGTCAGTTAAAAGAAAAACTTATATGTATATTCCCTATGACTCTTTGAGTGCAAAATGTGTCCACTATGTCCAAGTAGAGCTATACGAAGTAATAACCATACACGTCCTCTCTTGGAGGGACATATCCCTTCCGTAGGGTATATAAATATCCCTTAGAGGGTAGTTATACTCGTCATGTTGTATAACAGTTTGCACTGTGCTACTACTAGATCAATTTAGGTTTCAAAACTAGCTTAAGAAGGTGCGTGCATTGACTGCAAGTCAATTCTGCTCGAGAAACTGCACTCCCAACAAAAAACCATCGACCGATAGATGAAATATTAGCCGCAGCATCGAATTAATATAATGACAAATGAGGCTAAAAATGAATTCATTTTCCAGCACCCAGAACATAAACCTGTATTCGATGTACTTTTAATAATGCAAAAATTATTCTCTGTATTCATTGAAATATGATAAATATATCTAATAAATTTATGTATAAATGTAAATGTCAGTATTGAATCATCAAGTGAGCCCTTAAGGGAACATCTCAATTGAAAACTAATAATTTAAATTATTTAAATTAAATTCTTTTCAATAATGCTTCTCGGTTCGCCGCCAGACGTCTGTCCAGCTGAGAGGCGTCAGAAATTATCACCAGCCAGAGCCGTGACATAGCAAAAGCCATAACCCGATACACCAGACATCGATCAGCCGTTCGGACGCCGCACTGACCCGCCAGCAGAGGCTGAGCTCGGCGCTGGCCAAGACAGGGCCAGTCTTGATGGCACGGAACCCAATCAATGCTGACCACAACCAGTCAGAGTCGCCAATTGCCGACTGCTCCAATATGTAATTTAAATAAATGATTTATAATGAAAACACTCGAGCAGTGCGCGCGTCGTATACGTAATATGGAGTAGAGCAGATAGGAGCATAGATTAATTGATATATGAAGCTAATTGCGCTCGGCGCCCATTTGTGGTGCGAAGCGGTTCAGTCCAGTGGCGGAGAGCGCCACTTTATCAGCGCTTCTGAGGAATCCTGGGTCCAGAGCCGGAGCCAGAGACACTCTACAGTGTCGCGACGGTGTCAGGTGCCGCTTATTAACTAATTAAAGCTGCATAGTTGTTGAGATCTTAAAAATTGATTTGCATTGCCAATGGAATGGAATTGCCGCTGGCTCTTGTCCCACAATTAGTCCCACAAATGCATGCTATCCGGGAACTGTCCCTTGAACCATTTTCCACGTCACGGAGAGGAGAGTGCAAGCAACCCGATCCCGTCGACTCATCAACCCACCCACCACTTAGCAGGCCAGTGTGTAATTAGTGGGTGGGCCTGATCCGGGCCTGTCCGTCATCCGCTCACGTATGCAAAAGTTTTTCGTGACGAAAGTCCAGTCGGACAAAGTTCAGTGACCGGGCCAAAAATGCAACGACGAAGCCCAAAATTAAAGCCAAAACGGATTTTCATTCAGCGTCGTCGTTTCCCTTTAAAAATAAATGCGAAACTTTTACAAATTTGTATTTTTGTTATTATTAATTGAACCCCGCTCTCGGCCAGGGCGCACTTGTCCGGCCAAAAGCAAAGCCAAAGCCAAAGCCCGCGCCCGCTGCCGAGCCGCCGCCCCAGTCTCAGCTCAGTCGCGCCCCTCGTAAACTTTGAAACCGGCCCGAGACGACTGCGGCCTCACTGCTGACTGCCTGTTGTTGTTGTTGTTGTTGCTGTTAAAAGCGCAAACGCCGGCAGCAAAAGGTTCGATTTCACTTTCGCACGCTGTCTCGAGAAAGGTGGAAGAGGCAAACGAGGTGGAGGAGGGGGAGGTGCAAGCGCATCTGGAGCTAAAGCTGGAGAGGATATGGGAATGGGTAGGCTGTGACGCGGGCTCTGCTCTGTCATGTGTTTTTACTTAGCTGCTCTCACTTGCTTTCTTTCCAATTGAATGCGCTCACTCTCTTTCTGCTCTCTCTCTCTTTGCGGCACCGTTTCCTTTATCGATACACTGCAATAAAAGTACATCTTTCGCTGATCCACTAAGATAACGGCACATAAACAAAGCAACGAGGAGGAACCTTTTTTCGTCAGTGCAGCGCAACCGAGATTTGTTGTTGCATTTTCTAAACGGTTCTTTGGGTCCCTCTCTTTCATTCCCCAACCCATCCCCGCGCAATTGTTGTACTTATTTCGCTTTATTAGCTTTCTTTCCAATTGAACGCTCTCTCACTGTCGCTCTCACTTGCAGCTTCGGATCTGTTTCCTTTTTTCATATCCATTCATACACTGCAATAAAAGCATATCCCTAGCGGTTCCACTGAGATAAACTACACATACACAAGGCAAATGCAAGTAGAAAGATTTTTTCTTCAGTGCAGCGCAGCCGAAATTTTTTGTTGCATTTTCTAGACAGTTCTTTGGGTCTCTCTCTCTCTCTCTCATTCCCCAGCCCACCCCCGCGCAATTGCTGTAATTCGCTAGCATCGCTGGCCCACCGATGGCGCTGGTACCCGGCGTACCAGCTACCTGCTGCCGCCGCTGTGCAAGTGAGAGTGAAGCAAAAGACAAAAGCAAAAGCAAACATCATGCAAAAATCTTCCTGCATTACACAAACGCGGAAGGTTTTTTCGCGCTGTACTCGCACATTTCATGGATTTTCCAGAGCTCCAACTGCATTTTCATGGCATTTTCATTGATGTTTTCAAGCGTGGTGCATGTGCCCGTATGCGAAACCAGCAGTTAAATTAGCTATTTTACCCGTTGCGCCTCCACGCTGCACTACAATTTTACACTGCAGTGTCTCGGACGGTGTTTGGGCATATTTTGTATGGTTTTTCTGTTGTTTTGTTGCAATTTATAATTGAGTTGCAATTTGGCATGCGAGCCAAGAAGTGGCCAGGAGAGTCCAGCCCGAAACTATTTGTGGTATTTGTGGGGGGGCAGTTTCGTGGAACTTGCATGCGTATTCGTCATCAAGTAGATATGGGCAAAAGCATTTAAATTGAGTGGAGGGGGTAAAGGGCAACCAGTGGGCATCTGTATTTATATCGCATTTATATCCTAAACAGAAGACGCAACCCACAAGCTTACACAAAAAACCCTAACCATGAGGCATGATCAAAAGCCGGTAACAAACCGAAACACAAATCAAAACGCAGCAGCCAGCAGCCCGAAAATCAGGGCAAAAAGCCGGCGCAGAACCCAACGAACCACTCGAAATCTGTGAAAATGTTGCCGCACGCGATCGGGACATTCGGATTCGCATTTCATTTCATTTCATTTCGATTCATTGATACACACACAGCCTCCAGCAGCAGCAGCAGCAGGAGGAAAAAACATCATGCCTCGCCTCGGCACAGTTCCAAATTAAATAATACGATCAGAGATCTCTCTCAGTGTGTGTGTGTGTGTGTGTGTGTGTGCTCCTCCTTATTATTATTATATTGTATTCCACCCTTTTTTTGCGTGCTGCCCAGAGCGGCGTTTTTTTGTGCCATTTTCTTAGGAATTCCTTGGCACGCAGCAGCCGCAGCAGCAGCAGCAGCAGCAGAGTCCATATCCCCTGTCGCATGATCAATCAGAACGTTCCATCAACATTCCCCGATCTCAATCTGGATCTCCTCTCTGGGGCACATACACACTATTGACTTCCCAGCGAGGCGTCGTAGTTCACTTTCCTTTCTGTGTGAGACGGCAGCTGTCGGGGGTGTAGGGCGGCACGTGCCTAGCTTCTGCTTTCTTCACTTTCGTCGGTGGTGTTCTCGGGTTACGTTACCTTTCGGAGTTACCCCTTTAGCGGGGGGCCACGCCCTCAGGTCATTATAGCGCACACTTACGCAAGGCGGATATTGATTTCGGGATTGGCAGCAGACGAAGACTAAGATGTCACGTGGAGATGACATGCTCCGGATGACATCTGTTTGTGTGCCCATTGTGTTTCACTTTTCATCAAACTTATATTAATAAGTTCCTTGGGCCATAATTAAACCGAATTTGATATTTCCGGCAGACACTTGGTTCACTGAACCCACTGAAAAATCCTTGAACCCACACGATCAAGACGCCAGACGAAATAAATATTTGTATACATATGTATTTGCCAATAATCTATTTCAAACAAAGAACCAAAGAACCAAAAAAAAAACTAAACTTAGAGAAGCGTCGCGTCTGCTGCCCTTTTGGGTTCTTGGCGGCACCCTCACAAAATTATTGACCAGCGTTCCATCCAACCCAAGGAGTCGAGGAAACAGCCCAGGAAAAAAAAAACGGACAAGAAGTCCGCACTCTGACTGACTTTGAGCTGGACTTGTCTGTCTCTCACTGGAATGGGGGATGGATGCTACCCAAATATTTCTGTTGGTCAGGCAAGGACTTCTGTGCGGTTCGTTCATGGTTTTTTGCCAGTCCCTTTTCCCCCTACTCCACACAGACATTTTTCATTCTAATCAACATGCTACAAAACATATAATTCGAAATTTTTGATATTTCATCTGACCATTTTGCGGAGAAAATTGCATTTAAACGCCTATTATGCGCTTTTTATTTGCAAACCCATACTTTCAGGCCCCGATTGCCCTGGCTGACTCAGTCAGTCATGCAAAAATACAAATCATTGTTTAAGTATATACGCGAAGCGTAGCTATCATACATATATCTCGAGCAATATGGTTCATATTCATACTCGTACAGTCATACAGAGACACTCTGAACTGTCAACTAGTCGGCCAGCTGGCTTCCTGCTTTGGGAGTTAATTAAATAAAGTCGTAATATCGTTAGCAAATAAAATAAATTGTCTTCAATTACATGAAATGACATCCAAGGCGCAATCTCAGTGGTGATTGACCTCTTTCAATGTGACGACACTCTTGGCTTGATTGCCCCGAACTTCGCCAGGAAGATAACTAAAGTTCATTTATACTCGCTCAGCCCCATGGCTCTGCGCCATGCACTTAATCAAAAAATACGACAAAATCAAGTGTAAACAAAACTGCATCGCAGATCTCGACTCGAGCTGGCACTCGACTCGGAGACCGACTGCGACTGCCTGCGATCGGGTGCATTGAACACATGAATATCTGGCAACAAAATACACATTTAAATCCCATGTACACATGTACAAATAGTCGCCAGTTACTGTTAAATCGGTTTTAATTTAAAATTTAAAACAAAAGGAGGAAGCTGTGAAGAGTAATTAGCGCACATTGCCAGAGCTGTGAGGTACTGCAGTGTGGAAATGTATTTAAATATCATATAATATTTGATTTAATAATGATTAAAGTTTTCCTTGAAAGTTGAATTTTACGTGTAAGGATTTTGGAGTAGCTACTGCGGGCACTTCTGGTTTCTTTTTGTGACCAACGTCAGCCAGGATAAAGCACTTAAATTACTAATGATGAGTGTGTTAATTATTATGAATAGAGATTCAACATTCTCTGTTGCAGCCAAGTTTTCATATGCCCAAACTGGCTAACATTTATGCATTTCTGCTTGCAATTATTATAAAATATTCTCATCCATGGATGTCACAAATCGAACAAAATCGATCCAGTTTGGCTAATATTAGAATCAAGATATGCATGCACATACGCAAGTGTATAAATCTAAAGCGATCTCTGCTAGAATTGTATAAGAATAATCTCGCCTTCTAATGCCATGTGGTTGACCTTGGCGCTCTACCGAGAGTTTATTGTCCTTTCAATAGAACACGCTGAATAAACTCGAATTTTAGCTGACGTACCCAGAGATAATCATATATTTCTTGAAATATATATTATATACATAGCATATGTACAGTTTATATGTACATACTTATGTGCTGCACTAATTCTGCGAGGAACTAGTTTGAGATTCCAATTCCGACTCCGATTCCTGAAAGCCGAACAATAATAAGCGAGCGAGCGAGCGAGCAACAACAACAAAAACAGTCCACAAAGTGCATATAAAAAATGTATTTATGTCCCAGCCGTGCTGACTGACTTCAGATGCTACAAGTATATCCCAATGTCCCAAGATGCTGCTCTTCCCCTCGCAACAGCTGACTGGATCTACGCGCGCGCCTGTTTAATTGCATCTGCGTGGGCATCTCCTCCTCCTCCTGCTCCTGCTCCACTCCCTCCTCCTGGGCCACTCGTTTGTGGCATCGCTGTGTGACTTTATGCAAATTAAACAAGTTCGCTGCCAAAATATAGCCGTCTGCCGTTGATTTGTTGTTGCTCTGCTGCTGTATTTGCTTTTAATTATTTATTTGCATTTATGTGATGAGTGTACGCTGTGTGTGTGTGCACTGTACAGGTGTATTTGTCAGTGTAAGTAGTTTGGCTAGCCCCCCCTCCAGAGCACTGGCTGCTTTTGTGGTGTCTGCCCAAAAAGCGATTCCAAAAACCCAAAAAACCAAACATGTTTCATGTTTTTTGGGCGTTTGCTGCTCGAGGAATATCTACGCTATTATTGATTAGCTAAATTGTTGCTAATTAGTTTGACTTTGAACTTGATTTAGAGCTTGTTTGCTATGGTGGGGGCACAAATCAGTCCCATCAGTCCTCGATCGGTGCAAAGAACGAACCGAAGTCACGTTCTGGACACTCTTTTTGCAGCTGATGTCAACTGATCTATAATCGTTCTGCCTCTTGTTATTCAATTTCCAGTCTGGACAGTAACTGGCACTGGCTAGCCCCCATTCATGCCCTAATTGCCGCCCAGTGGAACACATTTGGAGCGTTTCATGATCATGACTAAGGTCAGATTCATAAAAAACCGCATAAGCTGCGAGTAGACCCAATTTAGCGGACACAAAACGACACACTCGAAATTTGTGCGCAAAGAAATTAAAAGCGAGCGAAATGGAAATTGTTTATACAGAGACCCGAGACCAGACCCTGCATTTGCATAAACATTTGCACGTTCATTGTGTATCGAGGCATTGCGGTTTTGGGTGTCCAGTGCCGTCTCGTTTCGTCTCGTTTCGTCTCGTCTCGTCTCGTATTGTATCATGTGGATGGATGGCTGAGAAGACCCTCGCAGAGGCGCTTCCATTTTCAAGGGTTTGCCTTGTCTGGCAGCTCGGATTTTCCGTTTGCAACATTGAACTTGAGAGCTCTCCCCGATCTCTACGATTTGCTGTGGCTGTTCAGGTGTTGCCGGAGTCAAGTGCTGCCGGATCTGGATATGTTGTTGTAGCTCTAGCTCTAGCTGTAGCTGTATCTGGATCTGGTGCATAAATCATGCGCGTCCGATGATATCACGTGTTATAATTAGAACGATGCATTTTCACTTTTCACATCCCCAACATCGCGCGATCAAATGTCCGTATCCGCATAGGGCTGGCCAACTTGACAGCTGAAAATCGTGATATTTGATGATAGCACGAATGGAGGGGGAAGAGGGGGAGCAGCGACACCCCATCGAGCCATCGATGGAACGAACCAATGCCCGTAAAGTGTCGTTCATTATGACCTCCTGGTTGCATTTGTTGTTGCCGGATTGCCATGCTTCTTGTTACAAAGTAATTGCTGGCGGCTCTTTAAAATATGCACCAGCGATACTGTCAATAGTCTGAGAGTATCTCTGGCCCGCTGGCCCACTCCAACTTAGAACTGGAGACTCCAGTGGCCAGCAGGTTGGCCATGAGAACATGTTATTAAATTACTGTAATAATGTATTAGCTATGTAAGAATGCTACAAATGTTAATATGTAATAATAATTGTAATAGCTTCTTGTTGTTGTTGCTAATCTACTCGACTTTGGTCCGCAGTCCGCGGGAGGGTGCCACTACGCACCTTGCTACGAGTCGGAACTCGCATTTGACATTTTCATGTTCAATTCCATGAAAAGGAATTACACATGTATTTATGTGTGTGACTGAGTGACTAATACACTTGCACATGGGGGCGGTCCATATCCATATCCATGCGTCACCTCAGGCTGGCACTGGGCGGGGTTTGAGCTTCAGCTTCCCTTTTGGATCGAAAATAGATGCACAAATAGAAGCCCAAGGGATGTTCCATGCCTATAAATAAATTTCTTCATGAATGTTTAGTACATCCCTTAATTATATGCAAACATTCTGTTGGTTGGCTTTGGTGGCTTTCGTCAAGACTCAACTCAATGTATGAATATGTTAATTAATTTTTTTGCCACTCTTTATTCAAAAATTGTTACTGGTTGCGCGGCGTTCCCGGTGCGCATTTGCTTTCTTCTCTGCGTCGTCGATGATTATTTTGGGAGTTATGCAATCAACATTTCTACTATAATAACAACAAATTGGGGGGCAGAGTGTCAAGGATGTGCATATCCAGTTCTGATTGTCTCCGCATTTGATGAGAATTTATTTGTGTGGTGTGCGTTTTTTGGTGTTTCTTTTCTGGCAACGAGTTAAACTTGTAAGTAAACTTTGTCGGCGTTGTGCAATTAATTAATATTGTTTATAAATTGTCTCAACTGATGTCGAACAATTGCGTGTGTCGTGTTTTTTGGGGTTCTATTGGCATTAAATGCTCTAATTTATGGCAGAGCTAATGTCAAAAAGTGCTGCTTTGACAGCTAAATTAGCATTTTGTCTGCCATTTCCCAGCACTGACTGTGGCTTCATTTTCTATATTTACACAATTGCCAACGAGTCTCTGCAGCCAGACGCTGTCTGCGACTGTTTGCTTATCCGCCCACACACTGGTCGCTCGTTAAACATTTATAAACAAATTATGTCAATTTTTGCGTAAACATCGCCGATCGAATCACAGCCAATCGCTGCAGCATCGAGTGCAGACAGACCGATGTCTGCAGTGGCAAATATTGAATTGCAGTCTACGCTTTACGGACCAAAATGTGTTCCGTTTTCAGCTGTCACAGATTGCCGTTTGCTATTTTGTCTGAATGCAACAGCGTCGCGTCAACATTTGAGTTTGGCTTTGCATTTATGTTACTTGAGCTAAATTACAGCGCATGAAATACGGAAGTTGTTATTGCTATTACGGCATTGATTGCAACCTGCACTTAGAGAGCGGAAAAAACACACACACACAGATATGTACATATAGACACAGAGTGTGGGAGGGAGACCCGGCAAAGGGCGTTTGGCTTTGGCCCAAACTTGTATGCTGCTAATTTTGATTTATTGCACATTGCCTTTTCGGGCTGTTTTTATCTCCTTAATGCTTCCTGTGTCTATGACTAGTCTCTCACCCGCTCATTGAGACTGAATTGATCTCGAGTTCGAGTTCGAGTTCGAGTTCCAGATCGGAGCGTGGCGCGCGTGTTATTTGATATTGAACTTGGCTTTGGCTTTGGCTTTGACGCTTTACACCGAGTGTGTGTGTGTGTGTATGTGTGTGTGTGTGTGGCACGAGCTCTGTGTCTCGCGTAAAACTCGCTCTCGCTCTCGTTATTGTTTTTGTTTTTGTTTTTGTTGTCGTTTTTTCGTCTTATTCTAATTTATTAATTATTTATTTATGTTTTCAGCGAGCCCAATGCACGCCGTAGGTGGCAGGCACTTTTGCTCTGTGTCGCATTTTGTGCATTAAACGCCTCTGAGCCATTTGTATGATTATTGTGGATATTACTTATGCAAGAGCCAAAACCATGTGCTCATGTCTGTGGGGGGTGAACGCCATGCTACTTTATGTACATATTTTTGTGGCTTAACAGACACTTTTTTGTATTGAAAGTCAGTTCATATTTGCAGCCTGGCTAACCGGCTCTCTTGTGGCAGTGAACAAGTTCAAGGCTAGGAATTTGTGGAGTTATAATATAAGGAATTAGAGACTGCAAATTAAACACTAAATTTCTCGCTGAGAGGATGGCTTCCACAAATTAATTTCCAAATAAAATAATTTAACACCAAACCATTCTTATATTTTTATCAAAATTAATGCTCCCTAACTAGACCATTCAGTGATCGATTCAGTGTACATTTTGATACCTGTTGTGACGTTACAAATAATCCGGTTTCGTGTGTTCAAATTATACCCAAAAATAATTGAGTTGAAAAAAGTACCAATAAAGAACGCAAAATACTTGTTTCGCTCAGAATACGATAAGATAATTAATTGGTGCTAATCTGTGCAACAAAGAAACCTAATAATAATAACAGTAAGAATAATGTGCACAGTCGTCTGGCATAGTCCCAGAGTTTCAAATAAGAAACAATGAGAACAAAAAGTTCATTAAATGCATTCTGTTTGCCAGCAAGCAGACGAGTTTTGCTCCCAATCGTAATACTCCGAGCTGTATTGTTAGCAATTTAATTGCAATTTATACACTGGGAGGTAGGACTTGGCTTTTATGGGATTCTCACTTGCCAATCTCAAGGTCGCCGGGGAGGCTCTTCGCTGTGTTTGGTTTTTTAATGGTGAATTAAATGTCGCGACGGGGCTGGGAGTTGGGCTAATAGGTTTCATGCCCTGCTATGATTCAATCAATTTGTAATTTCATTATAAAAGCTTACATTACCGGCCGTCGGGGGGCCCAGGGTAAAGTCCGGCAGAAATTCGCACGAAGACACAGAAGAGGCAGCAGCGGTGGCCACATGACACCTCGAGACAAAAAGCGAAGCGAAGCAGAGGAAACCTTTCGAAGAAGAAGAAGCTACTATATGTGCTATGATACCATAGTCCACGAATAAAACTAAAGAAACCAAGAGACCAAGCACACACACACACACATCACACTTTGACGCTTACCAAAAAAAAGCTCACAAATAGTTCAATGAACTTTTTGTTGTTTTTGTCTCTTTTATTGTATGTTGCTATGCTGGCGCTCTCGCTCTGTCTCTCTTTGTTTGTCTCTCTCTCCCTATGAATGCATGTCTCGCTCTTCCTCTCTTTCTCAGTGTCTTTCGGCATGTGTCTGTGTTTGTATTTATTTATGCTTTATTTTCATTTGTTTCGCCTATTTGAATTCAATTTTTCGATGTAGCCACAAAGGTGGGAAATGCATTGAAAGCTCAGGCGACACAGACACAAGCATAGACATAGACATAGACATAGACATAGAAATGTTTATTTGTAGATCGAATCGCGCTTACAACAATCCAATACCCGGGCGCCATGGCTGTCTCGTCTTCATTTAAATATTAGTTGAGATCTCTCAGTCTGGGAGCGAAATTATTGTCACGTAGCTCAGACAGGCAGACCTGCTGTTTATTTTGAATGAATTTTGATAGCTGCATGCAGGTTGCACCCCCACTACCCACCACTCTCCATAAAAATACATTTTCACATGCCTCTAATCAAGCGTGAATAATCCCATTTTGGGGACCCGGCGGCCACCATGCAAAAAAGCCTTTAAGCTTAATTGTTATGCTGATAGAGGCGCTAGATGGATTGGTTTCAGCTTCAGGCACAACAAAAACACTCAACCCAGAGTCTCACCTGACAGGTGTACCAAGCAAATACAAATACACGCACAGGTACCAGTCGTACCTGTGTGCGTGTGTGTCTCGGCCAGCTCACGTTTCGTTTATCGTCTTGGGAAGCTTCAAACTTGTGAGTTTGTTTTTTTTTCCATTTTATTTTATTATATTTTTTCGTTTTGTTGGTTTGCCCAAACACTTTGATCATTTTTACATACTATCAAATAATTATGAAAATATATTTGTTTGACATGCACAACGCGTCGAAGAGTTAATGCTCTTAAAGGAAGTCTAATTATTGTAATAGGCAGGGACTTACATGCAGTAAATAAACCAAAGGTAGCTGCCCATTTTGCATGACTCACATTTGCCCTCAGCTAGAACTCTCTTCCCTCTCTTTGCTGGCACAAATGTTTGCCCAAATTCGCCATAGCCCATTCCAAGTGCTTCAAATTTGTTTTAAACTAATGTGTAATAATAGTTTTTTAATTGAATTGTCGCAAATGCCAAGTACTTTGTCTCTTTTCAACCTATTTTGGCAGCTTTTTGCTTGTTTATTTTTGGTTTTACTGGAGTACATTTGCTGTCTGTGCTGTAGGCGCGTGCGTTTGGGATTGATATTAATTAATTGTCATGTGCCGCATTACACAATCTTTGTGCGAGTGGGCGGTGCGGTTAGCGTGATGCTGATGCTGCGCTGCTTACGCAATTCGGTGCCGTTTGCACAGGTGCCTCTCAGCTGCTGACGTCACTGATAGCAGAGTCTCCAGTCTCCCTGGAAAAGTACACAAACATTTAGATATATTTTTCATGCGCAAATTGGTTAACTTGGACTTGGCCAACAGTCAGCCTAAAGTCAGTGCCAAGCAATGAAAATTGCAACGTGTTTTGGCATTAGACGTGAAAGTGCGAGTTTGCACTCGAGACTGTGGGCACCGGGGGGGAGCGTTTCGCTGGCAGTTGGGGCGTGAGTGGGTGCTTGGACACTGCCTGAAATGGGAATGGGGTGCGGGGATCTGCACGGGGGTCGGTCTGTTGCCTACACCAACGTCAGTTAGTTGACTTTTATGGCACGTAATTTGCAATTGGCAAAACCAAGTCCAAGACATCCACGACAATAAATGTGGAGAGCTGCCAGCGCAAGCAAAACTTTTCACTTTTCATTTTGCGCTTTTCCATGCAACTCCCATCAAGAGTCAGGCGGTTGGCTGTACGTGCCTCCTGAGTGTTTTTTGGCCTGTTGGCCTATTAAGTCCCTGGCCCTTAGTCTTGCCTGGTTCTTGCATTTACTTGCATTTGGCTGCTGGCCAAAGTCTTGGCTTAATGCTAGGAAAAACCCCCGCTGCAGCCACTCACCTAATGGATTCGGTCAATCTATGCGTCGAGGCGACCCATTTAATGCGAATATTGCGCATACGCCCTGTTGACTCCGAATCAAGACCACGGACTCATGACTAATCGCAAATTAAGACGAAATGCAACATTTGGCACGTGAATCGTTCGATAGCTATGCGACAACAACTAACAAACAACTAAGCAAATATGCCAACTATTTGTCTTCTCTCTTTGGCCAAAACAACACAAAAATATGTTTGCAAATTAGGAGAAACTCTCATATTTTTCAGGGCACCAGCCAAGACGGGAGATGAAACCGAAACTGAAACTGAAACTGAAACTGAAACTGAAACTGAATAATATATAACAAAAGGCACTTGTCTGGGTGAAATTTTCACTAGATATTCAAATGAACAACAAATGTGGCGACGGTGGCAGCTGCTGGATTGGATTGGATGTTGCCTGAACAAACAGCCAACACACAAAAAACGGAAACCGTTAAAGCCAAACAACAACAACAACAGCAGCAACAGCTACAAGAAACGTTAGTTTTGGACTCGCTTTCAAATTGTACAAGTTGTTTGTGCTGCTGCTGCTGCTGCTGCTGCTGGCTGGGGTCCCCACCGCCTCCATTAATGAGGCGTGCTCCGTTGTTTACCCCACTTGAAAGCGACTTCAACGACGACGCTGACGACGCTGTTGAAGATCAATGGATTGTACGACTGTCCACGACCAAGAGCAAAGTGCCTGCTGCTGGTTGTTGTTGTTGTTGTTGTTGTTGGTGGTCTACCACTTTCGTTGTTACTGTTGTTGACTTTGAGCCGCCAAAGCTTTGAGCGATTTTTCATTGGAATAGAAAGTGAATTGAATTCGTTTTCGCTGCTATTTCTCTCCGTTCCATTGCTCTTGAGGCACACCATCTCTATCGCTCTTCATTGGGTGCTGGCTGTTTACTTTGAAAACGGAAAGCGAGGAAGAGCCGTACACCAGATGCGATGCTGCTATCTGCCCCAAAATTGGAGCATGTCATTGACCTTTTGGGCTGAAAGCCCGTAAGCAGTGAGAGTGCCTGCCGTTGGTTGTTTATCTTTCGGTTTAACTCGTTGTTGTTATTGTTGTTTGTCCAAGGGAAAACAACCAGCGGTAGAGGCGAAGCTTTTGCTGGTTGCTCGTGGATTTTACTCGAATGCAAGTGCGGGGTTCCATTTAAAAGGGATCTGGGAATCAAACAGTTATTAAGTAAAGGTGTAGGTAAAAGTTTAGCTTACAAAGATTGGATTATTATTACTAAATACAATTCGAAAACTGTTTCTCCCAGTTCCTACTTGGATTTTTAATGCATATCCTTGATATTCTTTGAGCATTTCGTGTCTATTTTACTTTCTACAGGATTTTCCATAATCTGTAATCTGCCTTAACCGACTTTAATGAATGAGCCTTGGAGACATTTATAGCTTTCTATTTTCTAGGGGGTCTTCTAGCATTTTCCAACATGGTCTCCATCCAGCACCACGGGCTGCAGTCCGCTGAGTCGATTTCTTTTACAAAAATGTGTAAATTAAACACAGGGCAGCAGAGGCAGCGGCGACAGCAGCGACAGCGACAGCGACAGCGCGGCATCAGGCCAATGAGTTTATTCACCTTTCGCCTAATTATTAAAATACATAAACGAAATGTACCAAAAAAGAAGATACTCGTGTGTACATACGCATATACATATATGTATGTACATATGTACAGCTACAAGAGGCTTCGTGCCAAAGCTTCGGTCAGGCCGATGACGAAGACATCGATCGGCTCGACAACTTCAATGAAATCAATTTTACGATAATAAGTTTTGAGAGCCCCCCTCCGAGGCATCTACCACCGCCTCTCCCTCTCCTTCTCCCTCTGCCTACGCCTCTGCCGAAGCCCTGCCTGTCGCTTCATCAGTCCCAGCCAGGCACCAGCCCATGTACCGTTGGAAATTTCTTGCTTTTTCTTTTCTCAGCCTTTGAATGTGTGTGCGTGTGTGTGTGTGTGTGTGCGAGTATTAAATTTGTTTTGTATGTATTTTGTTGCTTGTTTTTGTCGCTGTTATTGTCTTGGCGAAATGTAGGTCAAGTTATAACGTGAGAGAGTGTGTGGGGCCAGTGCCGTGTGCTGTAGCTGGTGGGACGAAACGTCGGGAGTCATCCCGTTGCCGCCTCTGGCTGACTGAGAGTCAGAGTTGGAGGCACAGACAGATCGTCAGACGATCGTCCAGGCACTCTGGCAGTATTTTCTAGTAGCTTCCTCCTCCCAGGCCAGGCCAAGTCAACTTTCACTTAGAAAGTTCTGCTTGCGGTTATGCCGAAATGCTTTTTGGCTGCTCGTGTGTGAGTCTGCCTGTGGGGCTGTAAGCGATATGAATGAATGAATATACATATGTACATATATCCAGCAACAAGTTAACTGGGTCAACGCGTGTGGGCCTGGGTATATGTGTACGAATATGTCTCTACATATTTATCTGATTGATCCAAGATAATCAACGAAAGCGATCGCCTGGCGTTTGAGTTGGGATGATGGGATGAGATGATCATTTAATTGCATTTTCAATGCTGCCTGTGGAAGCTTTCCGTTAGGAGCGACGTCATCGTGGAGCAACCTTGGCGCGATCAGCTGACAGACGCCGAGCGAGTGGCTCCGACTGCGAGTGGATTTCCCTGAACTTCATACTGAAAAGCTGAGCTAAGTGTGTGTCTGTGTGTGTGTTTGTCTATTAATAGCGGCATGCATGCTGCTCGCATATCCGCGTCGTCTGGCGGCTGCCGCTCTCTCTCTCTCGCGCTCCAAGTTTTCCTCTCTCTCTCTCCCACTCCGAGTGTACTTCCTGCTGGAAAAACTTGCTGAGAGCGCGCTGAGTAGAGCTTTTTGCTCTCCTCTCTCAGCTGCATTGTGTTTGCTCTCAGAATGCCAAATGCAGTTCCCAGTTGTTGCTGTTCTTGTTTCGCTGGCTGCTTTGTTGTTGTTGCTGTGCTATTATTGACCTAATCACTTGTGGAGCACAAACGAACATTGAACTTTTACTTCCGCATTAGCACTGCATATGGCTTATTGCAGGAGATTCTCCTCTCCTCTCTTCTCGCATCAGTCTTGGCTTTCTCAATCTTTATTGATCATTTGAGGCAGTCCGACCGCCCAGTGACATTAATTAATGCCCACAGATTCATCAAATATGCGCTGGCCGTTTGGAAAATCATATTTTATGCGCCCCCCGGCAGCAATTTGTCCAAGGCAGGGCCCCCAGAGCGAGACAGAGCGAGACAGAGCGAAAGAGAGCGAGATTGTGGGCCTGGAAAAATCTTGTAATTTAATGCGACAATTTTGTACGCCTCTGGCAGTGGAGAGAGACTCATACCGGACTCATACTGGAGGACCGGCAGCCAAGACACCATGGGTTGGGGCTTTCAATAATAAATGCAATTGGAATTTTCAGTTTTAAATATGTTTTCTTTTAATATTATATTTGTATGGGTGTTTTTTGTGAGTGTCTAAATGGGGTATTGGGGGGTGGATGCTGTCGAATGTGTAGATATATAAATAGCTTAATATGCTTACGATCTAAACAAATTTGTTGTGCTCCGACGTACAAAATATTCAAACAAAATGTGAGCATGGTAATGCATGAGAGAAACGTGGCAAAAATGAACGAACGAACATTAAAAATTGTTTGCAATAAATAATATATGTAATTTAAACAAAATGAAGCTTGCTCTTGAAATATGACACTAAATTTAATACTTTTTGCATAGTTTTGTTTCCATACAAGTATAACCGATGAATATAATAGGCATACATATAACATATATGGGTGATATGGTAGGATAGACGGTTGGTTCTTCCGCTTTTTGTGTGCGTTTGTTTTTGTGAACAGCAATGAACAATATTTGTATTAAATAATATGATAATAAATAGTTAATATATAATAGGTATGGTAATTATACAAAAAAAACTACATAAATACAAAAGTTCAAAGTTCTGTGGATCCCGACGTCCTGCCGCGGTGGCCGCACTTTCTCCGGCGCCGACAGCTGGAAGTCTCCTCGCGGCCACGCACGCGTAACCAGCGCGCGCCCCCAATCATGCCCAGAATCTGGTGAATAAGGCAAAGGCGGTATGGGGTTGATGTTGTTTATGTTCTGGATTTTGATCCTTAGTACTGCCCGGTGGGATCTAGGCAGTCCTGTCGCCGCTTCTGGCGCGTCTCGTTTGTGTCGCGTGGTCGACGGTAGGTTCCTGTGGGATCCAGCATTTTGTCTGATTTTCTATAGCTCTTCTTGCGCAACGGAAAAAGCTTTTCTTGCTTTACTTTACAGCCGGGTATTGGTTGGCTGGAGGTGTAGCTTGTGGCTTGGTGGCTTGGTGGCTTAATAGGTGCCAGTGGGGTCCAAAGCGAGCGACATATTGAGTTTGATTTGTAAAAGATTTCAAATGTGATGGATAATATTTGTTAGCTCTATCTGTTGACAGCTCTTCTTCAGTATTGACCAGTGGGATCCAGATAGGCAGCCATGGTTATATCTTGGATGGAATGATTTTGCGGGGTAGAGAGTGATGTAATTTTAGCAGATTTTCAGGTCTCCCTTCTCGTCTCAGTACTGGCCAGTGGGATCCAAGTAGGCTGCCATTTGTATGCCGTTTATGTACCAAAAATACTCGAATGACAAACCGAACGAACAGAGTCTGCTGCTGTGCTGGCGCTGTTGCTGTGATCTCCTCCTTTGTTTAATTTAAATCAACCTTATGTTTGTCTGCTTGTATACCATTTATATTGAACTTTATACTGGTTCTCTTGGGCTTTGTGGACTTTGCTGCTGTTGTTGTAAGTTCTTTTATTATCACCAACAGTGGGCAGTGTCGCTGGGTTTTTCTTGGCTGATTATACAGCGTCGCGTGTGTGTGTGTTTTAGCTCTTTTGTGTTGTTGTTTTTGTTATTGTTGGTCTATAGTTTTTGTGTGGAAGAGTCACTGACACTTAAAATCCATTAAATACTTTTGTGGATTGTCTTTATTGTTTATTAATAAACGGCTGACTGCCTATTTGTGATTGTTTGATTTGTTTGGTGGCTTTTAAGGGTCTCAGCGACGCGTGTTTCACGTTTAAAGTTGTTACGGAAAATCTTTCAATTTGTTTTCAAAAGAATTTCTTTTATTTTCAACTGAGTGTTACGTGCAAATCTGCGGACTTTTCGGCTGTTTGTGGGCTGCCTGTGGCTGTTGCTGTTGCGATTACTGCCGGAGCTGTTGGTTGATCTTGCACTCTCGAACGTTGTCGATATTTTGATTTGATTTTCGTCGAGCCGTAAGCTTAAATGCTCGACGGCTGGCGACGGCGACGACGTCAGCAGCGCGCTGCTCGGAGAGCGCGAGCAGCAGCAGCAGCGGCAGCGGCAGTGGGGAGAGCGAGTGCAAAAGAGAGCGGTAGCTGGCAGGTGCGCTGCTCTTAGTTTGTGCTCTTAGCAGCTCGGCTGCCGGAGAGAGCGAGCCAGCAAGAGAGCAGCGCGCGACGTTTTCATTCATGTGAGCTCCAGGTGAGATGGCTGGAGAGAGGGAGAACTAGAGTGTAGCAGCGTCGCTCTTCGTAACTTTCCAGCGAAGGCAGCGAAGGCAGCGCAGCGCAGCCGAGCGCACACAGACCCACGCTCGCAGCCGCTTGGATTTCATTCAAGAAACAGCTGTTTTTGCTCGAACTGCGACACGATCGAGTGCCCTCGTTATTCTCGCTGCCCGTGGAGTCTGTCTGTGTGTGTGTGTGTTCTCCGATCTTCCTTGGTGCTGCGATCCTACTTCGCATCTACCTTTTGCCTCGGCTTGAGTACCTGCGCAGGTAGTCCTTCACGCCTATTGGTGCTCCCGCTCTTGCCGTTCTTACGATCATCCTGAGACATAGGCTCCACCCACATTTGGCTCTTGGTTCTTGGCTAATTGATGCGCCCGCTCCTGGCCATGACTGTGCCAAATGCGTTTAGCTCGGGCCACAACAAGTAGCCGTGCAAATAGACATTCTAGGCATGCCGGATTTACACTGTCGCCGCTGCTCAAACAGAGTCCGGGCAGGAATCCTTGCCAAAATGCTAATATCCTTATGTGGCATAAGTCCGAAATTAATGGTCTTTGAGCTGGCGGCGCGACGGCCACTGCCCACTTTACGTGACATTTGCGGTAGCCTAAGCCAGGGCCAACTCAAACGGCTTAAGCCGCAACTGCCAACTCATAAAAAGGATAAACGATGCTCGGGGCATGAGTCAGCAGGCGACGGTTGCTTCCGCGAAATGCGACACCCAAAGGCAGACCCAGTGCCAGTCCCATCCAGCAGCATCGATATAATCAGCAACAGCACAAAAAACTTCTCGAAAATGTTGCAGAATTTGCCAGTTTTTGCAGTTTTTGGCCCAAAATTGGACACGCAGGACCGTGACAAGTCAGCTGTTGAGGGCGACAGACGGCCGGGGGCTGCTTACAAGATGTGTGTCATCTGCAGGCACAATGGGAAATATAAATCCTTTCGTTTTATTACAGCGACGTAAAAAACTCAGAGCAGGACTTCCGGCGCGAGCTACGCCAGCAGCCAACGAACCCTTTTGGCACGGGCCGGGGATCACCTTGAAGGGCACTCGATGCTGTAAGATGATCGGAGCAAGCCTTTGGCACGGGTCCTCAGGAGGGAGTAAAGGATGGGAGATGTCACTCCAAAGTGTGTCTCATTTGAGGAAATAATTTCTAGAGATCTAAGACTTTTAGTACAATTATTTCTAGACCTTTTCCCTATCATTTTATCTCTTTAATGGGAAATTCCATCTTCCATAAGTCTATTTGCTGTGCAGTTCCGTTAAGCTGTTTGTCTTACCTGGCGTGGGATTGGGAGCCCGTTAATGCCCCAGCGAGTGGTACCTTTCAGGGCCTGCCCCGGATGCGAACCATCCTCGGCTGCATTTTGGCGCTTCCGCTTTGCATTTTCACTTTTCAAATAGTTTTTGCTTTTTATCGAATTCGTTATGCATCGTTTGGGTTTTCAGTTTTCCTTTCCTGTCCCGGCCACGTGCCACAGCCAAACATTTGTTGGCACAACTGTCAGACTCCTCTGGGCCCCAGCCCCAGCCGCTCTCTCTCTCTCTCTCACTCTCACTTTCCCTGCCGCCGCCTTTGCTTAGTAATTCGATCAATTCAATTCTTCCTGTACGGGGGGGAGCCCTGGACGGCTGCTTACTTATGCAATGTTTGCCGAGGGCCCAAACCTCCAAAAAACCAACAGACAGACGGAGAAACAAAACCAAAAACGGTCTTGGAAAATGTTGATAAAAATTTGGGTCAATGTTCCGACGATTTTGGCTTGTGTGTGTGGCTCCTGTGTGTGTGCTTTTCGGTTTGTGCACATTTAACAGTATTTTCCGCTGACTTTGGTCGCTCTTGGACTTGGCCATGCAATGCTGCACTTTTTGCTGTTGCCAATTTTCTGTTTGTTTTTCATAAATTGCAATGCCAGAAACTTGTTATTGTTGCCGCCCAGAGTCTTGCGGCTGCAGATGACAGTCCCAGTCGTGCTATTGGGCTTGCAGTTGCTCTCTGCTGGCTCCACTCCTGTACCGCTTGCTTGACACTTGTAATTAGCTTCCACGCGGCACAAAAGTTGTCAGAGCTAACTGTAAGCTGTGGACCTAGTTGACCCACATCCGAAGCTTTGGAGGAACTTTCTGGATGGAACTCTAGCAGTAGCTAGAGAGGTAGCTTGAGGCATCTTGGCTTACATCATCATGAAACATTCTTCAACTTTGTGTTCCTACAACACAAATATTATTACAATAAAATATGAAATAATTTAATCGTAGAAATGTTTTACGTTTCATATTATCAAATGATATTTTCAAGGGAATTAAAAGAGTTTTATCCGCTTCAAATCCTTTCCTTCTTGACAGCAAATCAAAGATATTTAATAAATATTTCCAAGGCACAGCATTTCCATTTCAAGAAATAATTAGACTTTCTGTAATAAATCTGCAAAATCTTTGAATTTTAAGTGCATTTAAAATACCTGCAACATTGCTCTCATCACTGCCCCGAGAACATTCTAGCGCTATTCATGGCATAGTTACACCTTCACTTTAGGATCCCTATCCACACTCAATCGTAGACGCGTCGCTGGCATTTCCATTTCCCCATTTCGAACAATCGTTGTGATCCACGTGCTCTGGGGCAACCCGCATAAATTACTGTGTGAACTTTTACTCCAGATTTGGTCGGAGAGAATTAAATCAAGCAAACGTGACTGTGATGGAACTTTTCTTTGATTTCCAAACACCCGCAGCATCCGAAATGCCATCTGAAGCGGTCCCAGTGGCCAGTGGCCAGTGGCCAGTGCCCCGTCCCAAGTGCCAGCCTCAGTCCACGTTCTCTGTGCGGCCCGTCCACGTATTTTGTTTCGCCTGTAATGACTGAAGAATATGCTAAACAGCTCTATCTGAGAACTGAATATGGTAAACGCTGGACTCTAGATTGGTTCATAACAGACGCACTGGCGTTGACGTAGACAACAGAATGCAAATCGCTTGTCGATCGGGCTGTCGCTCTGTCTTTCAGTCGCGCAGTCTCTCGGTCTTTGTGTGTTTCAGCCAACGGCAATTTGCCGAAACTCAATGAAAGTGCTGGCCAGGATATTAGGTAAGTAATGGCACAAATATCTGCACAAAGTACAGCGACAACTTAGCGACAGAATCTACATATGGATGTGGATATATCACTGCGGTCAAACGGTCATTGGCCTGCTTGCAGAGATACTCTCCTCGATGTATCTGCCTGCCTGGCACGTAAGCGGTCTTGGCATCTTTCACCATGTGGCTGGCGGCGCAGCAGCTTACGCAAAATTATTTATGAAAAACAGAGCCAGAGCCAGAGCCGGTAACAAGAAGTATATGGAAGAACTCTGCAATCAATCGGAGGCGCTGCCTGTACCCAGCTTTGGTGCTATGGAAATCGACAGCCGCTGTGCTCTGTGGAAATTCAGCAGCGATTTGCATGTGTGACAACAACAAGAGCGGTGCTTGCAGATTATAATTATCTCGCGGCAGGCACTTGTCTACTACGCCACTTGTGTCCCAAAGTGCGTCTCTTATTGATTTAATAATTGATCAGTGTGTGTGTGTGTGCGAGCGGCAGTCAATGGCCATTAGATCAATGCAACACAGAAGCCAATGCATAACAAAGGTGCCGCACTCTGAGAGCAAGGCTCCGCGATTTGGGGTGCTGGGAGTGGGAGAAGCCAAAGCCAGATGACAAATCAATCTGTTTGCAATCAAAGCCAAAGACTGTCGTCCCATGGCGCTGTCGCGATTTTCACCCAATAAGGAAGCAAACCAGAAACTGCAGCCAAGCAAAACAGCCAAGCAGCAGCCGACCAGCAGCAAGCAGGCCCTATAAATCTGCTCTGGCAACAGAAACCAGAGACTGGAGACAGAACACTGAAGACCGGGAGACCGGGAGACCAGACCAGTTGCTCCGGCTGCGACCAGTTGGCCTGGCCTATGAGGCAGACACAGCCAGGGGAGTGGCAGAGCGAGGCGAGTTGCTTGGAAGTAAAAATAACCTCAGCTAAGTTCACTGGGGCGAGGTTGAATGAACTTCGCAGAAGAGAAATGTGATGATTTCTCTGGGCCCCGCATTTGGTGTTTCGGATGGATGTTTCGGATGGTCCCCGGGACTCCGGATATATCAATAAGCGGCACACACACACAATCCCCGCGATTGCAGTCTCAATTTCTCTCAATTAAAGTTTGCAAATTCGCGAGACATCAGCCGACAGACGACAGACGACAGGCGACAGACGACCGACGACAGATACAATTAACTTATCGCGAAAAAGTTTCCGGAAACGGACCAACGACTGCCCACACAATCGGCAAGGGGGGGGCTGTTGGATTACAGGGATGGTGTGAGGGGGAAGACAAGTGCAATGATACTCGTATCACAGAGCGAGAGTCTGTGTGTCGGTTGGCGTTTAATATGTTTGTTGACATCCAATTAGAGCGATTTCCTTCCTCATTAACAAACGCAGCTAAAGTACGCGAGGCTGCCAAGTGGGGTAACGACTAGGCGATGACTCTTAAGCGAAGAATTGCTTGGGTGGGGCTGACTGTGCGCCCAAAAGTATGCAGCATCTAGGTGCAAGTACTTGGATTGCGCTAGTACCCAATATACCTGGAAATACCCTCTGCTTGGTGGCTGGGAGAGCTGTGAGCTGGAACGCAGACTTTGATGTTTTGAAATTTAACTCAAGCGTCAAAAAATTATAGCACAAGCCACACAGCCGTAGTCAGGCTGCAATCATACACTGGAGAGTGCAGCGGAATCACGACAAACAATTAGAGCTGCTGTGGACATTGTTAGCCCACCATCATCATCATCATCATCATCATCAGCAGCAGCAGCCACCAGAGTTTGCACGCACACCGATGCGCAATTAGACCTGGCAACTCTGCACGCTTAAAGTACAATAAACCCAGAAAGCAGCAGCAGCAGCAGCAGCAGCACAATGATGATGGTCGCTTGTCTTCTGGTGGGGTTTTTGAACTTGCCCCACTCGCTCTCTCCCTCTCCAGCTATCTCTCTCTCTCTCTCTCTCTCTCTCTGGTCTCCAGTCTCACCTCTTGCGATTGCGATTGCGATTGCTCTCTGCCTTCGCTACGCTGCTCTTCATTGCTGAACGGCCTGCCTGGCTTTTATGATGTTGGCGCCGGTTTATGGCAAACATTTAGCGGAACGTTTAGCAGCCAAATGGCTTTATTATTGATGCCAGTTGCCAGTTGCCAGTCTGCCAGTCTGCCACAGCTCAACGAAAGTGAAAGCTGCGCATTAGACTCAACATAAAGCGAATTTGGGGCAAATGTTGCGAGTCCGGTTAGTCCGGGCTTCTAGAGCGGAGAGGCTGGCTGCAGTTCTGCTTGCACATGTCCTTTCCCTTTGGCCTTTCGGTGACCACTTTTTGTGGTGCACTCGTCAAATAAATGATTCGAAGCATTTGGAAATCAGCTTGCTACAATGTATGCTGCCCCCCTATCTGCTGAAGCTGAGTACATATGTATAGAGCAGATAACTATCGTCCTGATTTGGCTTTCAACCTAAGCAGCAGCCACTGCGTATCGTCTAAGCGCGCAGACAGAGCGCACAAGTGGCGGTGGGAAGAGAATGTACATAAGAGGACATTTGGGCTTAGAGCGCTCTTGGCTCTGCTGTGTGTTTGTGTAGGGTAGGGCAGGGCAGTAATCCAAAGCACAGGCTCATGTACTCAAAGGCACATAATGGCATTTACAAATCCAGACAGGGGCAGGACCGACACAGAGCAGAGTGCCAGAGCTCCATTACATGGCATGAATAACAAATCTAAACATATGTACTACACATAAATATGTGTACCCCTGCGAGCTGTGCCAGCAACAACAACAAACAGATGGAAGAGCAAAAAAAAAGGAAGGAAAAATTGAGGAAAAAAATACAAAAATGGGCGCAGATGGGGAGGGTGGAGTGTGGCGAGTGGAGCACTCTGTGGAGGGGTGCACTTTGGCCCAGACACATGCCGGGGCCACTGGGCACACACACAGCAACAGCTCCAGATACTCGAGCGAGGATGGGGGAGAGAACAATGTGGCATGGGCGAACGTGTCGACATGGGGTTGCTACCCCTCACATTGTCGCTGCCGGCGATGATGATGATAGCACTCCCGCTGCCCCCGCTCTGGCCGACACTTAATGGCTCTGCCACTTGCGGCACATCCTGCGAACCTATTCGCATTTCATATACTTACATCATTGCGCTTGTATTGGTGGCACACTCCCGGTGACCCGGCAGTGGCATGTGAATGTGAATGTGTGTGGCGGGGGGAGAGTAGTGTGTGGGGGGGAGGGGAGTGCCGGCAGCAGCAGAAAGAATTGCATTTAAATACATTAAATTGTGTAAATAATATGCTACACATGTTGCCAGTTCATTAAATACATGCCACAGATACACTACATGCCCAGACACATGTAGATACACAGATACAACACACACACACACACAGTGTGTGTATCTGTGAGGATTGGCTTACATGCCATTGGACTGACTGCTGCCTGGGCCTGGCCTTATGTGTGTTTATTTGACCAGCAATTTATTTATGGCATTTTATCAATTTTATTTCGAGTTCTGTCTGCTCCCCTGTCTGTCCCCCTGTTTGGCTTGCTGCACGCCTGTTGCCACATCCTTTAAATGCAACTTGTGCGGCATTGAAGCTGCTCTTTGATCCTCCTGGGCGGCTAATTAAATGTCGAGCGAGAGAGAGAGCGCGGCGTGTGACTTGAGCAGCCGCACCGTGGCGACATCAAAGCGTCTCTTAAGTGCCGTCCATAATCTTCAAAGCTCCAGAAATTCATTTCGAACAGGCTGTCAGCGTGCGGCAGCAGGACAGCCGAATATACTCCCACCTCCCAACCCCAACAGACAGGCACCGACAGAGTCCCGACTGAAGAGAGCTTCAACCCATGCCAATATTGTTGGTTTTTTCTTAACTTTATTTACCGTGCGACCTGGGCAGGTCATGGAACCTGCCGGCATATGTACAGCCAACGGCCCATCCCCTCCCCTGTTCTTGGTTCCTGGGGTGTGTGTCATGCGCACAGCTGCTTGACTTTCTAACTGTGCTAATGCATACCAACGCCTGCTGCTGGCTCCTCAGCGCCTGTTACCTTCTAATATTGAAATTCTCGCTTAGAATTTTCTAACGTTCACGCAACCCGCCCAACCACCCAACCAGCCACCGGAAAGGTGCCACGAAATTAGAATTTCTTTTTTACCTTTCTACGGCGAGGATTTGTCACACACCTGCGGGGCGCGTGGCGCGTGGAGCGGTTGCTGCCTTCGTTTGCTGCGTGCCTGTTGGAGCCAGGTAAATTATGCAATCTTTAACAACGACAACGGCGACAGATCCGTTTGGTAACCGTCGACAGGTGCCGGGAGAGAGTCGGCCCGAAAGTTGGCGCTCATAATAATGGATTTTTCCGTATATTCCAACAAGGCGAACAGCAATTGGCTGGGCGGGGGTCCGCTGGCCTACATTAGGCCTACAGCAGATTGGACTGCTTGGACTCCCCGTCCAAGGGGGGGTGGGAGGATTACTGTTATAACTAAAACTATGAAACTATAGTGTTTCAAAACTAACAGTATTACCATACCAGACCATCAGGGCAGCAGCAGACAGCAGCAGCACAACGAACTATCTCTGCGAACGAACTACCGCAACAAATAATAATAGTTGAGAGCTCTCTCTCTCTCTCTCTCTGTCTCTCTGCAGGCGAAAGTGTCCTGAGCTCTTGGCACTTCAAAACTACACATGTGAGGCGGCTAAGAAGCGGTAAGAAGCAATCCAAATGCCTTGGACAATGGCTGCTGCTTAGCTAAGCCAAAACCCCACACACATGCCGCACTCTCCGCTGGGAGTTTTTTCTATAGCATACAACTAGGCGTGGAAACTACCCCCGGCAACAAGAAAAAAAGAGAGTCAAGGGTCGCTGTGACTGTGACAGTCGCTTAGGCAGTGAAAGTAACCCTCAGCCGTACAAAGCGTTGGGCGCAGAGAAGCCGCCAACAGGCAAACCCACGTGTTTCAGCCAACACAAAAGCACAGAATTCCGGCCGGCAGCAAATAACTCGCGCCACTTGCAGCAAGAATTTTTGGAGCCAGCACAAAAATACCGTCATTAGGCCAGCAGACGCACTCAAAGGCAGCGCCAGCGCCAGCGCCAGCGCATTCCGATCTGATGACGCTGGCGCGCCCGAAAAAATGGCAAAAATTGTGCTGAGCCAGCAAACAGATGTTGCCGAAAATATTTCACATTTTTAGCCGGTGGAGAGCCAGCCGTTGGCGCTCATGATGCCGTGCCATGTTGCCCCATGGCAACATTGGCCGAGGCGACAGTTAAGGACGCCAAGCGGACAGGAGAGCAGCAGCAAGGAGCAGCAGGAGCAGGAAGAACTAACAAAAACTCTAAGCGGAAGTTTGTGCTTAGGAATTCCACTTCCGGTGTGCGGACGCTGATCGCCTGGTAAACGAAAATGCATCAGTTCCGCATGTGTGGCAGCCAGCCAGCCAGAGATTCAGCTATCTGTGTCCGTATCTTTATCTATCTGTCTGGGGGTATCGTGTGTGCCGCGGGCGTGGCCGGGGCAGCTATTGATCCATTGCATGTGCCGCACGCGGCTGCCAGCAAGCGGCAAGCAGGCGATTCCCGCAGCACCCGCAGGAGAGTGCCCACAGTGTGGCTGTGGATGATTGCGCATACGCCACGTGAGTCTGGATTTAAATGTGAAGCGATGCCTGCAATTTTCAAAATGGCGCCGATTCTTAAAGTGCCAAAATGCGGCTTTTGTGGCACAGGTACGCAGAAGAGGACAAGCAGCTGCCACTCAAATGTTTACCCATTAAATGTGCCCACCCCCCCCAATACCCTTGGGGTGGTCTTCCCCATTGACTCTCTCTCTCTCTCTCTCTCTTTGAGTGGCTTTAAAAAAATACTTTCGAGCCGAATCGAGCAGGCAAGCATGCCCAAAGACATGTGTTTCCAGATAAAGAGAACGGAACGACTCTACGATATGGGAAAAAATGCCCCAACGTATTGTGGGAATAAGCAGAAAAGAAAATCGAAAACAAAAAATACCAAAAAGAATTCCGACTGTGTCGAGTGTCGGTGACTTTTATGGCCATTTAGCACGTCATTAAAACGTCAAGTCATCAATCTTCTGGCTCATTCGAACAGGCTCGCAGGCAGCCAACCAAGAAGCCAAGCAAGAACTTCCTCCCAAGTCCGGAGCGCACTTTGGGCAGAGGCCACGCCCTGTGGCAAGCTGCCGCGACCATTAGAAAATTTCCATTTTCGTCACACGATGTCCGGGCAACAGGAGGCGCTGGCACGGCAAATAGAAGAGCCCCAACTAAACAGCTGATCCGCAGCTAGAAGGCACAAAGGATGCCGCATTCCAATGCCCACCTGTGCGTTCTTGGCGCCTGTTCGCCAGATATTTCTCATAGAAATGTTAGAAAAAGAAATTCCTGCTCTTGGCGCTACGAATGAGAGCTTAGAAATGGCATTAGAAGGAGTCTTGCTGTGGCTGTGGCTGTGGGCCACTGTCACTCGAGGGTCATAAATTTGACATTTTAATGTGAAAACAGTCAACTTGTCGGCGTCCATTTGCATCAGGCTAGCAGCACAGCGAACAGGCCAACGGAATGTCAAACCCCATTCGGGCATGGACATGCGCAGTGTGTGCCCATCGGGAGCGGATTGGATGCCGCCTGCACGTGGGAGGTTCATCAGAGCGGAGCATTATGAATGCCTGTAACGGGAGCAAATCTGTCCGTGTCTGTTTCTGTGTCTCTCTGGCACGCCCCCGACTTACTGGCCAACTTTGGTTGCCTATTACCCTTACGATAATGATAAGAAATTTGCATGTCCCGGCCACGTGTCTAGCGGCTGTCTGGCCCGGAGAGAGATTCCGAGAGCGCCCTCTCTGCGTGCGAAAGTTTGTGCATCATTTATCAACGCGCACGTTGCGTGGCAAACTTGGCGCCTAAAACCGACTTCCGCGTGGGCGTCGCATTCCGATGGAGAAAAAGAAATGTTGTAGATTCTGTTAGCAGGCGAACAGCAAGGCGAAGCAAGTGAAAAATACCACACGAATGCCACAGCAGAGGCAGGACTTGCGTACTGCGCAAGTGCACAGAGAGAGGGAGGGAGAGAGTGCCAGCAATGAGAGAGGCAAGTGGCGATGCGGGTACAGTGGGATAAGCACAGCATCTAACATTTTGTAGCTGTTTGGGATACAAAAATACTCTAAAACACACACAAATAATACATAATCTAGATTATTTATTGCATTTTTAGAGACATTCAATTAACATTTCTCGTCATATTTTCGCTGCCAAAAGCGATCCCATCCCACTGTGCTCAGTGTTGGCTGCACCACCCACCACTTGGCGCTCTTTTCTTGCCCTGCTATTGGTGAGTTCTCTTGTAAGGCTCGTGCCCTCAGAGCTGCCGCTGCAACAAAGTGTAAGCGGCTCTGGGGGACCCTGTAAGCGGGCATACATTGTTGCCCTGCTGCGCTTTGCTGGCTGCCTAATACCTTTTACAGGATTTCGTACTACAAATCTAGCAAAAATTTACATGTCACCCCCAAAGGCAAGGTGTAGTCCGTGTGCTTAGCGTTGGGGCGGGGGGGCAACCCTTACAGCCGGCATGTGTGAACATGTGTGTGGGGGTGTGCGGGTGTGCGGGTGTGCGGGTTTCGATTCTGTTGACTGCTTGTAAGACGATGTCGCTGCTGCTGGGGCTCGCTGGGGCCCTGATACAAGTTTGCATATTTCTAAATTCTAAGCGCATCTGCTTGAGCGGCTTGCCTCAGGTCTGGCCCTGGCCCTGGCCCCGACACGGAATGTGCTCGAAACGAAAGCGAGAGTCGAATTCTCACCCTTATCCTCACCGCTCACCGCTCACCCTCACCCTTAACCACCGAGCAGGAACCACTGTGACTGCTGTTTTTTGTGTGTGCGGCCAACAATGGATGAAGAAGAAAGAGAAGAAAATCATTTCCTTGATGGCGAGCCTTCGTCATAGACAATTGGCACCCCGACCACAGATCCGAAAGGATCTTTTCACTTTTTTTCCTGTTGTTGGTACCTTCTCTCTTGTGTTTTTTTTTCGCGGCTGCCACACTTCCTGGCCAGGCCTCAAGATGCTGCAATGTGAGGGTGCCTCTTTCACTTTCAATGGGCCATAACAAATAATATAAAAAAATAATACAATGAAATTATAGAAAAAAAACACGAGCCTCTCGGTTTTTTCTTTCGATTTTTTGTATGCAAAAGACACTGCGCAGGCACTGTGGCAGGAGGGCGCCATGTGGTGCGTGCCAGTTGCCACTGCGGAGGGGAGGGGGCATGGAGTTTGGTTTTTTATGCCAAGCGGATATGCGATATTCCAGGGCGTAGTCGCAGCCAGAGCAATCTCCACATTTCCATTCGAGTCAATGGCTTTTGTGGTCGCTTAGCACGCGTCCGCCGCAGCTGTTGGACACGCCGCGAGAGAGAGAGAGGTTCCATAGTCCTTTGCATATTTTGCAGCTGTCAGGATGAATCTATCACGCCCCCAGCTAGGGCTACTGCTGCGGCTGCTCCCTACTCATCCTCCCACTCCTGGTCTAAATCGGCTCAATCAGTTGTCCACTTGAACGTGCCGATGTCCAGGCCGGGGTACCTGGTACTCTCACCTTTCCTTTTGCCTGATTGTTAATTGTTGTCAGCGCATTCGTCACACTTTTGCTTTATCCGGGATGGACCGTATCCGTCAACTGGACAATGGCCAATGGCCAAGGTCCAATGTGTCAATGGCTGCGTTAATAATGCGATTTGCATTTTCCCTTTCCATCTCCCTGTGTGCCCTTGTCCTTGTGCTGTTTAGCCCGCTGTTTGATTGAGTTGTGCCCGGTGCCCATTATGCAGCTTAATCTGCACCTTTCATTCTGACCATCTTGCCATCCCATGGTCCATGGTCCGTGGTCCATTGTCCACTGTCTGCTGATGGCCAGGCCCGGTCAGCATTTGCTGCGCCGGCTTAGTTTAATTTTGTGAACATCTTTTGATTGACAGCCACATGCCACTGTAAATGGCCCGGGGAGAGGGATAATAGAATAGCCAGATAAATATATTTGAATGAACATTAAGTGCAGCTTATCGAAGTAAGTCTTTAAATTATTTTTAAGTATTTAAACAAAATTAATCTAAGCGAAAAAGTTCCTTAAAAAGAATAAACAAAAAAGATGTTTGCTTGCCGAAACCCGGGATTGAACCGGGGACCTTTAGATCTTCAGTCTAACGCTCTCCCAACTGAGCTATTTCGGCGCTGTGATGTGCCTGGCGCTAAGTGTCGTGTAGTCACGCGTGCTCCGTTGGGGTATCTAATCGGCGGCGCATTAAAAATAGAACCTTTGCCCAGGCCGCCGCCATAGATAAGTCAAAGCCAAAGCGAGCGTCTGCGTCGGCGTCAGCTTTGGCTGCAGCGCCGAAGCCATCAAAGTCAAATGCATTTCAAATGCAAAAAGCTAAGCAAACACAAAAGCAATTACACTGCCACAAAATGCAAGCAATTGAAAAATCGAAACTTTATTCATTGCGCATAAATGTTGCTAAATCTCTTAATACTATCTGCTAATGAAAAGTGCATTGTATAGGTACACATCATTTGATATGTTTTAGTCTTTTTTCTGTAGTGTGGCGGCGACTCTCTCTACGATTTAGTTGAAAGTCTCCCGTGGCTGTGTTGCTGGGGACCGGGCCCTTGCCCAGCGCGTCGTCTCCTCAGTTTTGCGGCCAAATCATGTTTGTTCTGCCACGATGGCACATGGCATCTAATGAACTATTGTGGGGGCGGGGGAGGAGCAGCAGAAGCAGCTAGCAGCAGTGGCAGCAGCAGCAGCAGCACGAAGGAGGAGACAGGGTCGCGGAGATCAGTGTTGGCCGGGGTGTCGCACACAGTTTTGCTCGCCGGGCAACAAATCAGCCAGCGACGACCAAAACCAGAAATGAAGCTTCAGCTCTCCAGCTCTCCAGCCTCAGCTCCCAGCTTCGTGTTGTCGTTGTAAAAATGTTTGCTTGCACGCTTTCCATTGGTTGCCGCCGATGTCTTGTTGTAGTTGTTGTTGTTGTTGTTGCATCTGTTGGGTTGGTGCTGTAGCTGGTCGTGCTTTGCGGTCGTTGCCCCGCTGTGACGTCACCGGTTCAATGGCAAAATGTGACCCAGATTGTCTGAGCTGCACAACTAAGCTATGGAGCCCCGCAGTCCACAGCTGTGTGTGTGCTGAGCTGTCTGTGTTGGCCATGTCTCTGGTCTCTCTCCTTGGCTCTTAAGAACAAAGAGCGGTCAAAGAGAGCGCTGGTCGCTCTCTTAGCTACTTCTAAGCAGAGCTTTGCGTTCGTTTCGGCTGTGCAGTGTAAGCCCTATGAAATATTTTTTGGAACCGGCCCCAACTTTCTCCACAACTTGCCCGCCCCGCCATTGCCTTGCTCTTTTATCGAAATGGGGACACACGATTGCCCGGCGGCTGCTCCTTGGCGAACTTCTCGCTCTTTTGTTGCCCCATGTGTCCGTGGCTCTGTAATTACCGCAGAGTTGGACCCGGCCCAAACCCCAACCCGAACTCAAATTCAAAACGAATGCCGGCCCGGAGTCTCAGGCCCAAGAGTCTCAGGCACAGTGCCAGTGCCATTGCCAGGCAGTGTTGCGTGTAATTTGTTATTTTATTTTATTGTTATTATTACCGCATGCGACGTGCACTTTATTTTCATTACCAGTTGGGGGGATTCTTTTCATGCATATGTAACTTTGTAGTTGTTGCTTTTGCTTTTGCGTTTGCTGCTGCTGCTCGTATGGGAGAGCGCGACTAATCGGAAAGTGCTCTCATAGTTGCTCTGTTCTGCTCAGTTGTTGTTGTTGTTGCTGTGTTGCACGTGTGAATGTTGCAGTTGTGCTCGAACTTGGCTGTTGGGTGGGGCACATGCTTAGGCACCTACTACAAGTCTAATTGGAAATGCACAAAATGGAAATTGATGGCTATAAATAAAGTGATGATATGCCCAATTTGTTCTGAGTGGACTCTGCTCTGCCCCTTAACTAGTTATTCCATAATGAACTGTCCAATGTGTTAGTTCATCGATTAACGCAAGTGAACTAAGTAATTTATAACTCTCCCATAAACTGTCAGAGAGATGATATTCAATCTTTTTCCATAATGTTATTTGGGGGGATTTTTCGTTGCAGTACAAATTCCCATTATGGTTAGCTTTTGTACTCTGATATTCAAAGTTTCCCAGAACTTTATTCTGTACCCTTTCCTAGCACTCCATTGGACCCTCGACCCATTCGGGCACAGCCCCAGCCACAGCTCAAAGTGTCAATTGCTGCCTCGTAGAATGTCTCCAGGCTGAACCGCGCGACAAATCAGACGCAATCTGAGCAATTTTGTGCAATTCATTAAAACGATTTTGATTTGATATTGGTGCTGAGCAATTAATTGCGCTCTTAACGTTTCCCCCCCGCGGCCTGTCTCTCGGCCCCTCTTGGCTGTCTCGCGCACACACAGAGAGGAGGATGGTAAGCCGCTTGAATCGCTCTTTAAATACATTTTTAATATTCATGGCACGCGGAAAAAAAGACAGAGCGAGATACGTCAGAAAGATGGGGAGAGGAAAATCAGAGGAAGAGAGAGAGAGAGAGCGAGCATAGATCCAAGAGCGACGCCGGCTAGGCCCTTTAAGATAGTTAGGCATCGGGGTTGAGGGGGAACAGTTTCAGGCCTCACAAAATTAACAATATTTATATAAACACGTTATAAACAATGTTGCCCTAAACAGTGACAAACACAAAGCGAGAGAGAGAGAGAGAGAGAAATCCCCAAACCAGTTGGCGCTCAGCTCTGATCAGCGAGTTCTCTCTAAACACACACGCACACACGCACACCATTCCCCACAGCCCGGCTCCAGCTGCATTGCATGCACGAGGGACGGATGCATGAGAAGCACCCGGCACTTCCGCATTACTGAGGCCAACGTCGACAGCGGCAGCGGCTTGCATTGTGTGCATTGCTTGCGATCTCTCTCTCTCTCTCTCTCTCTCTCTCTCCCCGTTTGTGCTTTCGGCTTGCAGCGCTGAGCGCTCTCTCAATTAGGCTTTTCGATTGGCGCTCTTTTGGGGCTGGCTGCTGGCTGCTGGCAATCAGCTGTTTTTGTTTTGCTTGAACTTTTGCCGGTTTTTAAAGTCGCTCTCTGGCTGCCCCTCCCCTTCCCATCACTCTCTCACTCTTATTGTTTGCACTGAGCTTGTTTGCTTTGAGGCTGGCAGCTCTTACACACATTAGCATGTCAGTCCGACCCTGCCCAATGTCAATCATTTCATTCCTTGGCCCTGCCGAGAGAAGCAGGCCAAAGCCGGAACGGCAACGAGCATTACAACGCAACTGTGTGGTTGTATGTGAGTGTACATACATATGGGTGCATGTATGGCTGCATGTAATCTGCTGTGGCATGGTCACACTGACAACTACAGATATACGCCCCCAAAATATGCCAAATAATGCCAAATAAAAGGTAAAAAAATCATCTAAAATGTGGAAACTCCTTTGGATATTCCATCCACCAACAGTTGAACTCGAACTGCATAATACAACAACAGAATGTTCCCATAATTTTGCATTAAATTAAATATTACTAATATCAAATTATTTTTCCAGTGTATAAACGGTGCACACACACACGCACACGCATACTCATACCGGTAGAAACGAAACAAAAACGAAACGAATCGAAACGCACTCTCACATGCTAGGCTCGAGCTTGGTCTTAACTTGGTTACAGCATTTGGGGTATGGGTTGGGTTGGGCAGGGGGGGAGGATAGCCTGCCCCGGGGGGAATTCTGGCTCTTACTTACACACTTCGAATGCTGCATATGTATGGGGCACACACTTACAAAGGCATACGTGACGCGTACATATATTTTGGTTTTTTGGGAGGTGAATGGCCGCAACTGTCGTTGCCACTTTGGTAACACCGTGGCGCATTAAACGTAGCAGTGTGCTGCGGCAGCGGCAGCGGCAGACCAAAAGCCACAACGTCGTCATCATCATTTGGAGTCATGATCATCATGCTGGCCGGACTGTGGAACTTTTGGCACACAAAAGCCCTGGGGGAGGGCAGGAGAATGGGGTGGGCTTCAAGAAGGAAATGTAGCAGGAGGAGCTGTAGCTGTAGCTGGAGGAGCATGAGGAGCTGGGTCCAAGTTGGAGGGAGGGCAGGTCAGGCAGAGCACTGTTTAATTTGCTTTGCATTTTGTTTGGCCAAACTCCAACAGAGCCGCTGATGACGCGGACTGACGGACTGACGTCTTTTCTGCTGCTTCTGCCGCTTCTGCCGCTTCTGCTTTTGGCCTGGAACGTAACTCACGCATTTTTATGGCCACACAAAAGTCTTTCTTGACGGTTTAGGGTTCTCTTTCCACCGTCCACTCCTCTCTCTTTTGGACGTCTTTTGTTGGTGGGATTTTGTTTGATTTTGTTTGTGGGCTTTCTTCCCACACTCCGATTCCCACTGATCCTCGCAGAACCAAACAGAACAGAAAGACACAAAACGAAGCGTTTGCCTCTGGAATACCATATGGCGGGGGGCAATGATGGATCTTTCCCAGCAGCTGTATCTAAGCAGCTTTTTGAGGGGCAAACAGCAAACAGCAAACAGAAAACAGCAAACAGCAAACAGAAATTAGAACAAACTCTTTGGGGCCGAGAGGAGGCGTGATAAATGTGATTTGTGGGGCAATTAAGTGGAGGCTTAACTAGATTGAAAAACTACTAGAACAACGCCTCGGCTGCCTCTCTGGGTGCAACATGAAGTGAGCTGTACCCCCCACTCCGTACTCCCCACTCCGCACTGGTCAGCGTGTAAAACTAATTTGGTTTTAATTTCTCCTTTCAACACATGTTCGCGTGTAATTTTGAGCCCGCCACGAGGTATTTGACCCTTTGGCTCACAGCTGATTTATGGGAATTTATACGTACCACATGGGTACGTATTCGTAGTCGTATACCTAGCCAAGCCAAGAGTGTGTCTATGGCAGTGCCGTGGTCTGCTGCTGCCACAACTTTGGCTTCTGCCACTGATTCAGCTTCTGATTCTGATTCTGATTTCTGCCTTCTGCCTTCTGCCTGGTGAGTTGAATGTACGTTTTGCGTGAAAGTTTGTATGCTGTGTGTGAGTGATATTGTGTGATACGATGGCATGGTATGTGCATGGCATTGTGTTTGTTTGTTGCTTTGTCGGTGGATGAGGCTAGATGGTTTGATGGTTGGCAGAAGCGCAGCTATAAGCTATAGGAAGAAAGCTAATTCATGACACGCTGACCACATTAATTTATCTTCCTTCTTTCCGCAAAAAAAAAAAAAAAAAAAAACAGCTCTTGCATGATTTGGCCATTACCACCAATGGAGTTCCCTCCCGCCATCCCATTTCTTCTACGAAAACTTCAGCTCTTCAGCAACCATCTCCGGGTGTCTCTCTGTCTCTGTCTCTGTGTCCGTATACTTCTGTGGTTTGCCGTACAATGAACTCCGGTGCGTGAAATGTTTGAAGTTCTCTTTCTTTTTTCGGTAACGAGATCATTGACACTTTAACGCGGAATGCATTAAGTTTGTTACCATGGCGAACCATGTGGTCGCACGGGGGCCACGATTTCTTTCCTTTATTGGCATGATCGTGCACTACTAATGAAGAAGAAGTTTCGCAGGCAGATAGATGGGAGGAAAGCTGCTAGATGGATGGGTAGATGGGCCAAAAAGAGTCACAAAGTAGAAAGTAGACTAAATGAGCAATAGTTGATAATAATATTAATAATATTCCCTCTAGATTGATGGCTGATAACAATTGGCTAATGGCACATACATGATGAATATTCAGATCCAATTCAAACCCAAAACCCGGTCAGGAATTGAAACCAAAGCAACACGTGGACCACATTTAAATGGATTTTATATTCGATTTAAATAATTTTCACATTTCGAAGACTGTTCAGGAAATTAGCATGAATATTCTGAGATAATGCAAATGTTTGTGTGGGTAAACAAAGGTTCAATGCCACGTTATCAGCAGAGGGAGAGAGGGAGAAAGGCAGAGTCGGAGACTGCGACTGCGATAAGCCCTATCAGAGGACAGCGCAGAATATTGCCTGGCATTGAAATCGGTGCAGAAACATTCTTGACAAGAACACGCCATAATTACTCCATTATAATGGAGCGGCAACAACTGAGCAACAACTGATTGAGAGGCCACTGCAAGTGGGGATAATGATTATGGTTTCAATTACCCAGCAACGCAGCGGAGAGAGGAGAGAGGAGACAGGAGAGAGAGGAGAGCGAGATCTAACGAACGCCCCACAAACAAAAGAGTAAACAAACAAAGACACAAACAAACATATGTAGATAAATATTTTCTATTTTTGTTGCACTTTTTTTGACTTTTTAGTGGTGTAAAATATGCGGAAATGCATTTCTATGGACCACAAGTCATGCCAGCCGGCAAAACTTGCATGTGAACAGAGAGAGAGAGAGAGGCAGATCTCTCTTCTCTCTCTCTCTCTCTCTCTCTCTCTGTGTGTGTGTATTGGCTCGAAGATGACGATATTAATGCGGCTTGAATGGTAATGATGATCATGATAATCATGTGAAAAGCAAACCAAAGCGACTCAAAGCAAAGCCCAAGCCAAAGCCAAAGCGAGAGCCTCCGCAGTGGACCTGTTTGGGGCATAATAAGAACACAGAGCAATGCAGCTGCCTGCTGCAACAGCGGGTTGCAGCCTCAGCCTCATCTTGGCAATGCAACCAAAATGGCAACAACAACAAGAGCCAGCCAGCCAGCAGGATGCACCCAAGGAGGGAGTGCGGGCATGGCAGACCGCTCTGATGTGGACGATCAACCTATAGCCCAAGTAAATTACGACAACGACGACTGCAAGTCAACCAGTCAAGTCAGTCAAGACAAGAGTCATCTCTCCCAGCGAGTCTGTGGAGTCTGCGTAGTGTCCGTCCGTCCATGGGTGTCCGTGTGTTTGTGAGCTAAGAAAAGTTAAGAAAGAAAGCAAGTTGCTGGCCAGCAGCAAGAAGCAGCCTCCATTTCGCCTCGTTGTAAGGCTTTTTCTTTTCCCCTTTCTTGTTGTATTTACAAACGATACGGCCCAAGGTTCGTTGACCGTACAAATAGTGACCCACTAACATCCGCGAGTACGTTCACCCTTGTGACGTATTGCTCGGCACCACCGCCAAGATCGAAGAAGACAAAGACAAAGACAAAGTCGAAGCCGCAGCCGCAGCCGCAGCAGCCGAGTCCGAAGCTCCGACTACGACAACGACAACGACAACGAAGCCGAAACGAACGCGGCTCAAACCTTCTGGGCCACTCTTCGGCTTGCCGTGTGTTTGGTTCGAACCAAAAGTTGGGTTGCGGCTTAAGAGCAAAACCAAAGCGAAGCTTAAGAGCGGCCGTGGAGTGCTCTCAGCGCACTCTTTCAATGCGGAAATCCAAATGCTGTTGCAAGTTACACAGTGCGAACAGCCTCTGGTTTTTTGTTCGTGCCAATCCCATCGCAGCGGACATCTTCATCAGGCTGCGCATTAACTGCAAATTGGATGGCCAGAATGCGGCTAATCTTGGCTGATGTTTCCTTTGAGCATACAACTATCTGCTGCAGCAATCAATTATGATCTCTCTTGTCTCTCGGCCGCTTATCTGCACGGACCACACCTCTGGCTGAGTCCGAGTCTGACCTTTGGCAGCCTTGACAATTGCCAGCCGACAGCCGACAGCCGACAGCCGCCTTGGGCTCAAGTTCAGGCCTCCTCCTGTCGCTGCCACAGAGAGTAAACCTGAAATTGCCACATGCGGTGAAAGTAAAAATTCATAATTTTTCCTCTCTCTCTCCTTCGTTGCTTCGTTGTTGCAAGCATTTTGCCCAAAGAGGCCATAAAAATGGCCAAGCAACGGCACGCCGCAACTGCAGCCTCAGCCTCAGCCTCGGTCTCAGCGTCGGCGTTGGTGGCGAGGTGGCATGCAGTTTTCCAAGCCCCTTTTTACCACTTCATTAGCCGGCGGGCGAGTGGATTTGGCTTTGAATTGGGTTTCGGTTTGTGTTTCGGGTTTTTCGGTGCTGCCATCTTGGCATTTCTTTTACTTTCGTTTGTACAATTTTCCACATAATTTTGCCACCAAGGTGTGGGCCAACAGCAACACCTTTTCAACAGGCAATGCCAAGGTTCGGCCGAGTCTGAGAGGCCGCGTTGATCATGAACATGACACAATATTATGGATTATGAGGCACCTCCGTTGTTGCTGCTTCGGGTTGCCTTTTGCTTGGAAAATTTTCGGTGTGGCAAAAACATTTCAATTTCTATTTCACAATCTCTCTGGGCCCGTGGCTGGGGTTCATAATTTAGCGTTTATTTATGAGTTGTCAAGCCGCTGGCTACGTGATGTGTCGGCCTTGTCGGCCTTGTCGGCCTTGTTGCATTTTGTTCAAGTTCAAGGCGTCTCGAGGCGCCGCGTTTAGATCAATTTGATATTTATGAGTTTATGCAGAAATCTGTCTGTTCCCAGGCAGCCTTTGGCCCACACACATGCAGCAGGGGATGTGGGTGCTCGATGTGAGTCCTGGCTGTGTCATGAATGAAATGCAGAAGGATGAGGCAGATATTCAATATGTGATCCTGGCAGCCTTGAACTTCAGACAGCTGCTGTGCTGGTGGTGCTGCTGCTGGTGCTGCTGCATGGCTGGCATCTTCCATCTGATTGGGCACATGGGAAGCGAGAAACATGGCTAAGCTTTGGGCCAGGATCAAATAACTATTGGCAGCAGCAGCTGCTGCTGCTGGCTTCCGATTCACACGCTCCCTCCCAGGGCCAGATCCCGGGCCGTGCCCAGCCAAATGAGACTCCCAAATTGGCTAACAATTTTCAAGTGGCTGCTGCTGCTGCTGCTGCTGCAATCATTGGATTAATTTTAATATGTCCATGGCTATAATGGCTCGGACTTGGCTTCTTTCGACCTAGCCTGCATCTATGATTATGGGCTCACGGCATCGATTCCGAGTTGGACCTGGACTGGGGCCGGGAGTCGGAGTCGGAGTCGAACCACAAACACATGTACATAAATGTAGCAACATTGGTTGCCTCGCTGGCTGCTACTGCCTGGTTGCCACTGGAATTGCGACCTCTTTGGCGCTACGCTACCAGTACTGCTGCTGCTGCTGCTGTTGCTGCTGCTGCTGCTGTTGTAGCTGGTTACGAAACCCCAAGAAAAACTTCCGCATTCATTTAAGATCATTTCTGTCGTTTGCTGCTCCAAGTGGTTGCTGCTGCTGCTGCTGCTGCTGCTGCTGCCGGTGCAAGAGTTGCAACAAGCATCAAGCAGCCCCCCCTCATTTGGTGTTGCTTGTCCGTTGTTTGCTATTATTAATGCCGCCGCCACCACCACCACCGCCGTGCCTATGCCTCTTCTGCCACTGCTGTTTTCTTCATTTGTAGCTTCGGCTGCGCTGCTTTCGCGAATTTATGGATCAGGCAACAACTGTGCACACGGCGCGACATGGAGCCAGTTGCTGCGGCAGTTGCGGCAGCCACTGCGTCGCGTCGCGTCGCATCACGTCCTCTGTCCCCGCTCCTCCACCAAAGACAAGCGCCCAATTGACAAGGTGTTTTGGTGATTGTCTATACCGGATTGCGGATTGCGGATTGCGGGCCACTCGTTGATGATGTTGCTGTGTGTCTGTCTGTCTGTCTCTCTCTCTCTCTTGATGTCATACTTGGGGGCAGCTGACAACTCAGCTGATGCGATGGGCTTTAAGCTGGCAGATGATTGTAGGGGGAGAGTTGTGGGGAAGCATTTAAGGCAGGTATGGTATGGCTTGCTGTTTAATTCTGAATAGTGTTCGATAGAGTATTCTTTAATCTCTACTGCGGATTACAGATTGCATTCATTCCCAATGCATAATCTGGAAGGAGAGCATCCCCAAATGCTGCTCCAAAAATTCCGCTGCCTTGCTGAAACCAGCTCCAGCGCTGAGTAAGCCTGATCAATGTGTGACAGCTTCTGTGGGGAATCCAACAGGTCCTGCCATAATCAGGTCATGCCTTGGCTCTCGTTCCCGTTACTTGGCCTTTTTTCGATATTTTACCAATAAATTCAAGCTAACGTGCTGACAGAGGACAAGCAGAGAGCCTGGCTTACGTTCATCAATAATAAATACAGTTAGAGCCAGAGTCCCGGCTTGTCCATATTAACAAATGCCACCAGTCCGCTCCCTGGCTGGCCGCTGGCCGTGGCACTGTCAAATGTGGAGGCCTGCGTCAATAAATTACCTAGAAGCGCACCTAACCAAGAACCAAGAGTGTGGGGCCGGGGGGGTCGGAGAGGAGAACAGAATGCGAGAGGAAGAAGGTGGCCAAGAAAGAGGCAACGGTACATTATGCAATCACAGCATGAATGAGACACTCTTGACCGAGTTTCCAAAGCCAGGCAGGCAGGCAGGCAGGCAATAACGGTACCACGACACATGCGACAGCTGACAAGTGGCCCCAACAAGGGGGAGCCAGCCAGTCAGCACAGGCAGAGGCAGAGCTACAGCCCAGAGTTCTCCCAAGCTCGCGCACGAGCGCAAAGAACGGCACACAGAGAGCAGCGTAGCGACTAACGGGTTCTAGGCCAAGAGAGAAAAAAACGAAGCAGAAGAAATGGGAGGAGGGGTGCAGTGAGGAAGGAGTGCAGTGAGGAAGAGCCACAAAGAAAGAAAGAAACTCGAAATGCAGGGTGCTCGTCAATTATGCAAACAATTCTGCAACAAAGTTACACAAAATAATCACAAAATAATGTGGAAAATGGAAGATCAAGACCACAGATTAGTGGGTGGTAATTATGAGAATTATAGACATTGGACATGCATTTCTTGCATCTAAAACTAGAAATTGGATTCCTCTTTCCCTGCACTGCTTGCTGCACTGCTTGGGGAGCAGGTCCAATTAGCTTTTGCGAATGTTTCACGTGCCTATAACCTAATAATTACCCTGTAATTCTTATACAAACAGAATACATTAAAGCAACTGTTTTGCTTTCCGCAATCTCTCTGGAAATTCTTTTTTTCATACTAAACATTTTATTTCAAAATTATTTATGTGATGCTGTTAGTGGGGGGCACAGGGGTAGATCCATAAGTGTATATGTAAGTACAGGGCTCACATTTAGCTGGAACTTAGCCTAGCAAGTGAGTCTTCACCAGGGACACAAGCGGAGCGGCAGTGGGCATGGCTGGATATTCACCGGCACTGCCGGCAATATCAATGTGGGTATACTTGAGCGGCACCTTGGCATTGATGCCGTGCTTATCGAGCCCAGAGGCCATGATCATAAATGCAGCGGGCACCTGGTGTCCGCGTGGGGTGCGCACCGATGGCGCATTGTTGGCCTGAACCAGATCCTCGCCAATCACCTTGCCAGCATTGAAGGCAAAGTCGCTGGGACGCAGCACAGAGACCTCGAAGGGCTCGCCGTAAGTCTGGCCGGCTGCTTGAAGCTTACGGGCATGATCGGCCTCATGGGCCACACTGTTATCGATGGCAATCGACTGTCCCTCGCCAGCCGAGATAAAGGCATGGCCTGTCAGCGTGGCGATCGTGAAGAGATGCGGATCGGGCAGACTCTGCTCGACGGCCATCTCCTTCATGCGGCACAGGGCATCCGTCATGCACATGCGTCCCTCGGCATCGGTGTTGCCAATGCGAACAAGGAGACCCGCACGGGAGGTGATGATCTCATCTGCTACGTAGCACTCCTCGCCCACAGAGTTGCGGACCATGCACAGAGCGGCCACGACATGGACATCCTCTGGCTTTATCTCGTTGACGACCTTCATGAATCCAGCGACGGCAGCAGCTCCGCACTTGTCGCGCGACATGCCAGCCATTACGCCGCCGGCCTTGATGTCGGCACCGCCAGTGTCGTAGGTCACTCCCTTGCCAACCAGCATAAGTGTCTTGCGGGCAGGCTTGGGCGGCTTGTACTCCAGGAAGATGATGCGACCCCTGTGACGCTCCACCACATCGGCAGCCCGATTGACGGCTGCGAACAGGGGATAGTCCTTCTGTAGCGTAACCGAATCGCTGATCACAGTCATGGTGAGCTTGTCGAACAGATTCTTGACGTACTTCTCCACCTGGCTGGGCGCCATTCTCTCTGGGTCGCCCCCGCCAATGTCGCGGGCCACGTAGCGACCGGCCTCCAAGATCAAAGCCTCGCGCAGAATCTCGTCCGCTTTGGGATCATCGATCTGCACACTGAGAGTGGTCACACGGGAGTCCGTGCCGGGTTGGGCTTCGCGCAAATGAATGGGCTGAGAAAATAATCGATTAGAGCTTTGGAAATGCTTTGGCATTGGATCATACTTACAACATACAGCTGCTCCAGGGCGCCGAGCACGGTGCACAGTTCTGCCTGGGGAAAGCGCTTCACCTTGGGCACAAACAGCAACGGAGTGTTGAAGCCAGCCTGTGGGAAAAGATTGAATGAAATGATGCCAAATGGATTTTTATAACCACTTACCTTGAGCACCTTCTGCATGGATTTCTTGGCAGCCTCCTGATAGGAGCGCACATCATCGTAGTCATTCAGATCTCCGACGGGTGCATAGACCACAGGCTGTTCCACATTGGTGGCACGGAAGCAGGAGATGCTGCTGTCGAAGGACTTGTCAAACGAGCGATGCTCCTCGAAAGTGGCCTTCAGCTCCGATGGCAGGACCTCCTGGTCAATCACACAAAGGCAGTCGGTGCCACTGCCCTTCATCAGCTTATTCAGCCGCAGGGTGCACGGTACAAATCTGTGAGGACAAAGTGCGCAATGGAATTATCAGCATTTTTTATTATAAATTGAGGAATATGTATTTCAATCAACATTCATTGAAATGCAATTTTATCACGCGCCAGTTGTTTATTGTTTAGCAATTGATACACCCCCTGACGGGGAGCATGGAATGCCAGAGCACGCCCATGGTTAATATATTTTCATCGCCGTACTCCTCTTTCTGCTTGGCGCTGAGATAATCTTAACTTTCTGAAGTGCAATAAAGATAAGCTTTTCGTATGACCCCACTCATAAACAAGAAAAAACGGAAGCTTTGAGGTGGAAGTTTTAAATACCCTAACATATACATTTTTTGTAATTATATTGTTGATCCTTTTCTTCTCTAGAAGCACTTCTGCCAAATATCCCACTAAACAACAACATAATTTCCCCATTAATTGCCCATTTTGGAAAAGCTGGCAATTCACAGCTTTGAGCTTTTTAAACACTCACTAAATCCAGTTATGTATAATTGTACTCACTTTTCGATGCCCATATTTAGCGACTTTAGCGGGGAACACACACAACTGAATCAAACGGCTTGTGGGGCGTCACTGAACGCCGGCAGCAACCAACAGTTCGGGATAACACAAGCAAAACAATGCAGCGGGTGCTGGAACTGAAACTGGGATCCGGCTGCTGGTGCGGGTGCGGGAACTTATCTGAAATTGCGTGATAAGGCGTGTGTCAAACACTTTCACGATTGCGACAAAGTTGTATGGGAGCAACGACAGAAAACGATCCCTTGACGCCGGAGCAAACAATTCACAATGTTGTGCTTGGGTGGCCGACACGAAGCTTTTTATACTTGCATATGTGGAGGGACGGGTGTTTGTGCACGAGGTGCACAGCAATTTGCACGAGCTATGAATAATGGTTTGCAGTGATCACAATGTAATGCTAGAACTCGGATGTAAAGGCTACAACAATAAAAGCAAAGTCTACTCACGTCGGAAGTCGCTTGCCAGTTCAGTTTCTACTTGCCAGTCACGTTCACGGTTGATGCAGGTTTTTTTTGTTGCGAAAAAATCAAGCCAAACCGGCATGGGAGAGCTTTCAAATGCCGGGTCAGCTGTTAGCCAGCGTTGCCAGCCACATCGAATTTGAAGACAGGAGTGGAGTCTGCTTTTGGTAACAAGGTACAGTAAAAGCTTCTCTGCGAATAGTTTGCCGGCCTATATAACAAATGTTTAAAATTTCTACATTTATTCATTGTTTATGAAGCTCTGTATGTCCTTAATCAACTGCGGAAACTGCTTGGCATCCAGTGCCAAAAGCTTCCTGTATGGCGTCATTACCGAATCGTCCTCGAGCCAGTGTCCGGACATGCCGGTGTCGCATTCGGAGGCCACAGACCACTCGAAGGAGAACTTGGCCTTCTCCGAGAGCAGCTCGTCCTCGGCATTGGTGTAATTGTCCTCGGCAGGCTTGCCCTTCTTGGCCTCCTTGCGAAAGAATTTGACTAGCAGCAGCAACGTTCCGAAATGGAATTTCATTTTCTTGGACTTGGCGTGATCAATTTCCATTTTCAGGTTGTCAAACAGCGGCACACAGATCTGTGCTGGTATGTTGATGAAGCGTTCGTTGATCAGAAATCCCAAATGGGGTGGATCTTCGATGTCCAGCAGATTGCTCAGCTGCTCCAGCACTGGCTCCGGGGCATACGACTTGGCGCGCTCGAGCAGATATGTGCGCAGCTGACTGACGCATGGCTGATCCTTCTTGGTCGATAGATTCACCACGGAGGTGATGCCAAAGACAGTGCCCTCTTCCACCATGTCATCATCCGTTTCGCTCTCAAGCTCGTCGTCGTCCACCTGGCAGATTACGCTGCCCACATTATTTTGAGCTGGAAGAGATGGCTTAGATAGGGCTAACAACAGGACTGTGTGTACCTCTCACCTATAATCAAATCCGCCAGCTGGTTGCAGTTGATTTGGGCCCGCAAAAAGAGACGCTGCAGCAGCTGAGAGATGCCCTCGGTATCGGGATCCACGGGTGTACGACCCTCGAAGTCAATCTGTACCTCCTAGAAAATATATTGAACGTCAAGTTCAATTTTTGTTTGGCATGCATGCGGCCGGAACGTACCTCATTGCCAGTGTAGGCATCTGGATGTAGTCCGTCCTTATCCTCGTCACTGGAGCTCGAGTCGTCATCCTTTTGATCTACCTCCATATCATTCATATTCTTACGCTTGCTGGCTGACATTGTACTCGTGTTTTCACAAAATTGAAATTTATTATTTTTTTGGTTGGTCGAGCAGCGTGCGACCGCGGAATTATTGATATACCGAAAGACCCTCGGAAATATGCCGAAATGTACCCTTTCATATTCAAAATATACTGTAAATATACCGTAAATCTGAAATCATTTTCCTCGACTTTGATCTTCAGTTTAAAATTACAAGCTAGTTAGGACTCTCAGATTTAAAACTGTAATTTTACTCGAATCGACATTCAATTACTCACAAGGTTGGCTGATATTCACGACTTATCTTTATTAGATAAGGTTAGAAGGTAAAACATTTCAAGTTACTTGGGTGGGAATTGAATGCTGTCATTTGACAATTTGTTGATTGTCAAGTATAGTATGGGCACTTGTGTACCCTATTTCCAATAATTAATATTAAAACTATATTTATACCAGCTGCTTTTAAACATTAACAATCATTTTATGTTTGACTGACATGCTTTTCTTTTCGAGCCTTTTCTCCTGTTAAAAAGTTACAACACTGTTGGGTTTTACAATTTTATTTGTGTACAAATATCTTATACTAGGGCTGCTACTTAAATATGCTCGTGTAATACTCCTCTTCCAAGTCGTACAGATCCATTGCCATTTCGTCCCGGAGCTTCATAAGTTTTTTGTCGCACTCAATCTGAGTGGATCGGAACAGTTGCGAGTTGTTGGTGATGGCCTCGTTCACAGAGTGGAAGTCGTTCAGAATCAAATACTGCTTGAGATCGGCGACCAGCTTCATCAGGGATTCTCCGGCCCGCACCATATTGGATGCGCGTATCTGCATTTCAAGTGCATCCTGCTCCGATTGCGTCGTACGTGATATCTGACTGTGGCTGTCCCTGCGCGCCAGCTTCAGAGTCTCCTCGAAGTTCTCCAGCATGCTACGGACGTCCTCCTTCAGGCGCGCATTGTAGGACTTAAGCAGCGCTTCTTTCGACTGTGGCAGAGTGGTAATACGAGAACCGCTGGCCATGATATTAGCAAAAACTTTGATTTGTTTACAAAATGCGGGCAGCCGGCTGCTTTCTTGGTTTTTTCGATAAAAGTGTTCGATTGCTGTCAGCTGTCAACCTCGATGACGATACTTTCCCTCTCTGTGCTCAAATTTGCTAGCAAAAACATATAAAAATATATCCAATCTTTTAAGCAATTGGTTCATCAGCCGTTTAAAACTACACGGAAGATGTGTAAAAAGTATACATTTTCGCTTTTTAACTCAAGTTGTTCACCTGCATAAATATATGGGTGTTAAGTGGGTTAATTTCGCTCACTCACTTTATCGATAACTGCGCTCCACATGTGAAAGGCAGAATTTCGCCAGTATTACTTATTTTTATTGTTTATTGCCTAAAACAGTGCAGACTGAACCCCTAATCCAATGGCGGACACCAAGGACACAGTGGTTGAAGGCGTGGAGGCGCTGACATTGAATGGCAAGGCCGAAGCAGAGCCCGTGGAAACGGGCACCGATGCACAGGCCCAAGAAGGAGGAGCAGCCGCAGGGGCTGCTGTTGAAGATGTGGTGGATCCGTGGAACGTGGCGAGCAGCAACGATACCGGAGTGGACTATGATAAGCTAATAAGTAAGTGCCAGCCACTCAATACACACAAACCTCGAGTTTCCTTAACGATATTGGTAATTGACACGTTGCAGAACGCTTTGGCTCCAGCAAAATCGATGATGAGCTTATCGCGCGGTTCGAGAAAATCACGGGCAAGCCCGCACACCATCTAATTAGGCGCGGCATGTTCTTCTCGCACCGCGATCTGCACACCATTCTCACATTGAAGGAGCAGGGCAAGCCTTTCTATTTGTACACGGGTCGCGGCCCCAGCTCGGGATCCCTGCACGTGGGCCACCTGATACCCTTCACGTTGACCAAGTGGCTGCAGGAGACGTTCGATGTGCCGCTGGTCATTCAGCTGACGGACGACGAGAAGACCTTGTGGAAGGACCTGAAGGTGGAGGATGCCATCAAGCTGGCCCGCGAGAATGCCAAGGATATTGTGGCCATGGGCTTTGATGTGAACAAAACTTTTATCTTCAACAACCTGGAGTTTATGGGGTAGGACCACAAAGGGATTCCAAGTGTTTCCCAGTTCATTATTAATCATTTATGTCCTCGTAGAAAGTGTCCTGCCATGTACCAGAACATCATTCGCATCCAGAGGTGCGTCACCTTCAACCAGGTGAAGGGCATCTTCGGCTTTGGTGACTCGGATATCATTGGCAAGATCGGCTTCCCCGCCGCCCAGGCAGCGCCTGCGATCTCCAGCACTTTCCCCTTCCTCTTCGGCAACAAGAAGGTGCACTGCCTCATCCCGTGCGCCATCGATCAGGATCCCTACTTCCGCATGACGCGCGATGTGGCGCCACGTCTGGGCTTCCCCAAGTGTGCGCTCATCCACTCGACCTTCTTCCCGGCGCTGCAGGGAGCCAAGACAAAGATGTCGGCCAGCGACCAGAACTCTGCGGTGTTCCTGACCGATACGCCCAAGCAGATCAAAAATAAGATCAACAAGTATGCCTTCTCGGGTGGCCGCACAACGGTGGAGGAGCACCGACAGCTGGGCGGCGTGCCAGAGATCGATGTGTCCTACCAGCTGCTAAAGTTCTTCCTCGAGGACGATGCCAAGCTGGAGGAGGTGCGCGTGGCCTACCGCAAGGGTGAGATGCTAACAGGAGAGATCAAGAAGCTGGCCGTGGAGGTGAGTAGCGACGAGAATGTTGACAAAACCCTAAGCTAATGTCCCACTTTATAGACCCTCACGCCCATTGTGGAGCAGCATCAGGCGGCGCGCAAGCTAATCACCGAGGAGGTGCTGGACAAATACTTTGAGCTGCGGCCCCTGAAATTCGCTAGCTAGAAATTCCCAGAGGGGGGTCTAGTTCTTACGCATTTGCTTGACGCCGCCACTCGATGGTCTGGAGCTTGGCTTGGCTTGTCACAAATTAGTTAACATTGAAACTGAGCAGCGTGACCCGAGCCCGTTCCCGATCCCCCCTGCTCCTATGTACATAATTGCAATGAATTGATCTATGCCACGGCTCAGAGCTCGTGTTGCCCACTTAATATTTGTACACTTTGCCTATTTATTTCGACTTTTTTACACACACAAACACTGCAGCAAACAATAAACTTCAGTAAGCTTCGAGTTGCGTATGTAACCCACTTTTCGGGGGGGGGCAATCTACACCTTCCTGGCCACTCGACACCCACCACACAGAGGCTGCAATTCGCACTGGTAGTTGGCATATTTATTTCCGATTCCCGGCAACACGCTCTGGCAATGCAGCTACAATAACTTTTGGCTGTACAAAAATGTAAGTAATTTCCCTTGGGGGGGGTTTGTGTGGAGTGTGTGTGGATGGTGGAGCGGTAATACGAGATCTGGCTAATGAATTGGGTTTCTCGGCACAGAAGGCATACAGTGAGGGTACAGTAAAGGGGAATATAATACTCATAGACCCATTGCTCATAGAAGTTTATTATAGTTGAAGAACTTTTATCAGAGCAACATTTGCACAGCTAAGTTTGAGCTCAAGGTCATGGACTAACGCTTCACTGTAGTTTTATGGATTAGTTTGAAATTGGGAGTGCATTTGAGAGGCAATGAGAGGCCAGAACTAGGGAGCACATATAGAGGTGTATATTAATGCCTCTGGCTATGGGGACATGGATATGTATTTTTTTCAATTAAGCCAAAACACTTGTGTTTACATGCGACAAAAATACAAACACACGGGCGAGGAGTACATACATACATACCTGAAGGGGTGCGGGCGAGGAGTTCATAATGGAGTACATAGCGATCAAGAAGAAAAACTCAAACTGAAGTTGTGGCGACGATCGAAGCCACAGCAGACGACAAACGCAACTTCAGCTTGGCACACGCGCCGCAGCATCGACGATCTCCCTTCATTCCCTGCTCACAATAGCAAGGAAATTAAGCGGCTTTGTTGGACATACCCCCCACCCTGCCCCGCCAGCAGGTACACGACGATCCTCGACGACAAGTTGCACCCGTCCATCCATTGTCTTGCGATCGATCGATATTGACACACGTACAAAAGAGCTCTTCATCATCTAAGTGGGATGCTGATGCTGGGTGCTGGCTAAGGGCCGTGGCCACTGGACCCTAGTCAGTCACACGTCTCGGATGATGGTGAGACATTCATCACGGAATAAACTAAGGCAATCCTCTGTCCCCGCTTCGACTGGCAAACTTCTAATGCACTAAAAATAGTGTCCACCGACAGGTAAGCCTACAGCAACGAGCCACCGATCGAAAAGAAATTCCATTGCCAGTGCCAGTGCCAGTGCCATATCGATCGCGTTCATTGCCATCAGCGGACGTTGAAATCGGCTTAGGCGATGACTGATCAACTGCTGAGTGCAGCCTCCGGCCAGCCACCGCCACCTGCCCTTGTGGCGCTGCCCGCCTCAACGCCCGGGTCCTACCTCAACGGCGCTGCGGAGGAGGATGTTGAGTCAGCGGAGCAGCCGGTGCTGCTGGAGCTCGGTGCCACCCCACAGTCGGGCCACATACCCGTCAGCCTGAACTACACGCTGTCCAGCGATGGAAGCGGCATGCTGGCCTATGCCTCACAGCAGCAGCCGCTGCCGCCGCCGCATGGCTGCCTCACCTATACGCCCACGCTGATGAGCAGCTACGAGAAGGACTCCTCCGGCATGGGCATGATGCAGTCCACGATGGCCCATCCGCCCTACAGCATCATTCCGCAGCCTGTGTCGATGTGGCACGCAGGCGGCCAGCTGCCCGTGCCTCTGTCCAGCCATATGGAGAGCAAACCCAGCGAGCTGGTGCCTCCGCCCATGTACATGGCCTACGGGGGCGGCAGCATTGCCAGCAGCACCGAGGTGGAGATCTCAAAGGAGCACAATCCCGCCTGGCGGGAGAAGGCTCTGCAGATGGAGAAGGACTACAGGCGCACGGCCTGCGATCGGGAGCGCACCAGGATGCGGGACATGAACAAAGCCTTCGACCTGCTGCGCTCCAAGCTGCCCATCTCCAAGCCAAATGGCAAAAAGTACTCCAAAATCGAGAGCCTAAGGTGAGTGAGGATTAGCTTTCATCGAGGTGTAAATATTAATTGTGAATCGCCCCTGCAGAATTGCCATCAATTATATAAATCATCTGCAAGCCATGCTGCGCGACAATTCCACATCCCAGAATGATAGTGTCTGCTGCAACTGGAGCGGTGGCAGCAGTTCGCCCTACGATCACGGCCACGACCACTGGGGGGCGTAACCAAAAACAACTTCGAATCGAATGTGAAAAGTTTTGCCAAAGAACCAAGTCCTGACCAGTGTCGTGTCACATCGAAATCGTCTGTTAAATTGTTAAGTTCGGGTATTTCGATTTTAAGAGGTGAACCCACGCCGCCTCTTTCTTCCTTATTAGTGTAATAAATATCTATAATAAATAAAAGTGTTTTAACTACTCGAAATGTTTGTCTTTTTAGGCCATATATATTTAACATTTGACTTTCTTCTGATAATTTACATATTGATGAATAGTTTTGGTAGAGGATTGAACTGAGCTGACTGGCGAGTATGTTGTTATTACATAGCATTAGATATATATATATATAAACCTAAAAAGTACAACAAAACAAGGAAGATTTAACAAATTACTATGGAATTGTTGCTGCACATACGCAAAAAACGATAAGTAATACTTATTTATAGCTAAAGCCAACTAACTGCAACGACATTGCACTCGACACACGACACACACAATTTCTCCGCTGAATTTGTTCTAATTTCTGACTGGAGGTTGGCTTCACGCAACTCAAACAAAAGGGACGAAATCGAAGTAACAAAACAAGGTAAGGGCTCCACTTGCATGCCGCTTAGTTGTCCTTCTTGATGCGGGTGGAGGTCATGCGGTAGATGATCGAATCCCTGCCGGGATCCATGGCACCGATGGCGTAGCAAATGGCCAGCAGGGACAGCGCAAAGACGACCATGAACCAAAGAATGATGTTGAAGATGACTGGATAGTCGCTGCTGTAGTAGGTGGCCAGATTGAAGGGGTTCGTCGAGTCGGCAGTCAAGGTGTCACGCTTGGTGCGGGCCACACCGGTGTCCTTTTCGGTGGTCTGGACAAACAGAACCGAGTCGCTGGACTTCTGGGAAGCAGCCAGCAGTCGGCTAATGGCAGCCGAGAGCAGCTTGTTGGCCTCATCCAGGGCCACCGATTTCTCGCCATGAGCCTTGGCAATGCCATCAACCGACACACGCAGGATCAGCACATTTGCGGGCTTCTGCATATCGGCCAGGTTGGCGGCAGCGACATCGAGGTAGCCGATCTCCTGCAGGAACTGCTTGTCGGCGTTGTGCAGAGCAGGGTTCAGGTGCTTCGTGGGCTTAGCGGGGGTGGCATTGATGTCCCCAAAGCACGACTTGAAGGCTTGCACCTGTTGGGGATACAAAGTGTTACATAAATTCCAAGCACCAAAGCGAGACTCTATTGGGGGGACTGCGGCTACTTACACCCTCATCGAACTGCCCAAAGTTGATGTCGCAAACGGGTTCGTTGGTGGCCTCCAGCTCGGCAGACAGGGCGTTGAGAGAGGCATCCGTGTTGGAATCGGTGAGCTGATAGGTCTTTGCACTGCCCGCAGTAATAACGTGGCTGATGCCCTGCACGTGCACGCAGATCACGCCCTTGGCCAATTCAAAGGGATCGTTGATGGTCATGCCGCTCCAGTTGGAGTCTCCAGCGACGGCATTGCCCATGGCAGCGTACAGAACATCGCCCACATAGTGACTGTCCAGCGCATCGTTGCCCTTGAAGCTGATCGCCTTGGGGCTGTTCAGCACCGTCAGCTCGCCCGCAGCATGAACTAAACGAAAGAAAGGCGTGTAAATATACAAGATTTTCTTTTATCTGTGTGACTGAGCCTTATCACAGCTTCTGCGCATGCAGGCTACACTCGTGAGACACTTTTACTCAAGTAGAGGCGGAGTCACCACCCCCAACACGAAACAAAGTGTAGAGAACAAGTGGAGTTTTCTCACATTCCGAGTGGAGTGCACGACCAAAATATCATCTGGATTAGTTCATATACTTACTGGCTGCAATAAACAGCGAGAAGATCACGCAATTCTGCAACATTTTTAGTTTTCCGCTGGACTTTTTTCAATCATATGACAAAACGACGAATGCAAAGAAAAACCTATGGCTGTCATGTGATGATTAGTGCGACCGCCCTGGGGTTACCGAATAAATATGCCAATAATAAATATAGGGGGGTTGAGTGGGTTAAGTTTGGATTTTTTCCTCAGTATAATTGGGTATATTTAAAAGTTGAGAATGTATATTTCGGTATATATCTGAGGTATATAAGCCGGCGGTCACACCAAACACACACACACAATTCTGCTATTTTGGAAAATATAAAAAAAAAGTGGGAAAATGGGCGAACGCTACAATATACACAGCCAGTTGGAGCATCTCCAGAGCAAGTACATCGGCACTGGACACGCAGATACGACCAAGTTCGAGTGGCTGACCAACCAGCACCGCGACTCACTGGCCAGCTACATGGGACACTACGATATCCTCAACTATTTTGCCATTGCGGAGAACGAGTCGAAGGCCCGGGTGCGGTTTAATCTGATGGAGCGCATGCTGCAGCCTTGTGGACCCCCTCCCGAGAAGCTAGACGACTAGGAAAATGCATTTATATTATAATTATGAAAATAAATAAGGTTAAAGCAAGCCGTAGTGCCCGGTGTAATTACTGCGACATCCGCCGTCACGGAGAAGAAAAAACTGGATGCACCACCGATATACTCGTATTGCTTTATAATTGTGTTACTTGGCAACTAAAATACTTTCTTGTATTCTTTTGCTTAATTAACTCTTTTTTGCTGATATTCGTATAAAGTTCTAGCTTTGTGCGCGCAGAGAGTCTATTTCCAAGCGCAGCTTTTGTATTTTTAGCAATGAGAGCGTCCTTTCCAGTTTGAGGTTCTCCGTTTCTGTTGTTAAGAACTGCGTCTTGCTGCGGAACTGCTTAATCTCGGCCCTGACCTTTTCTGCTTTCAGCGAAGCCAAGTTATTCTTCGGTCTGTTCTCTGCATAATTCGCTTCCGTATTATTGGCCGAATTGTCGAGGCTTTGCTGCAGGGAATATGAATCAATATGAAGACATATAAAACGCGGGAGCCTCTCTTACCATCACCTCTTTGTATTCATCAAGAAACTCCACGTATTCCCGGTTGTCTTGTACTCCTGTTATTTCATATTCCATTGCGTCTGCTTGATAGTCCTCGTTTGAAGAATTAATGTGGGGGCTACAATGCTCAGACACTTCACACTTGATCACCGTCTGCTGGCCCTGCCCATCAGCATCTGGATCGTCCTCGCAATCGTCTAAAAATTCTTGGATCTATGGATGGGGTCAGGTTAGATCGGGTCGGTTACGCAGCACCCAGTACTTGCCTTCACAATGATTTCCTTGCCTTCGTTACCGTGATCGATGCCTCCATCCGCGTCCTCGTGCGTAATCTAATGGATACAGAGTTCACTCAAGTGTCCTTTATTCAGTAATTAAATACATACCCTCAGTGAAGGACGGGCCCTTCTTTCCAAATACATGGATTGTGTCTCCGATAAGGCTCTTTTCTGATCGCACGTTTGCCTGAAAATGAGACATTGTATATTACATTGGCATACAAAACATATACATATACATACACATACGCATATAATTCTATGTACGGTATTTGTATGTTTTATGTACAATTACCTATGTAACGACAGTCTTGTTAGCGCTGTATTCTGCAATTCCTTCTGACAGAAAAGACACGTAGCCGAGTACTTCCCGTTTTCACACTTTGCGGTAAACCCGTACTTTTTGTAAAAGTCTTCGTTCTTCTTTCGTGGCATATTTATTGCAGAATAATGAACGGCGGCTTCAAACAAAATGGCTTCATGTAGATACGTACTAACGCCACATATATACATATACATGCACGGCCACATTGCCAGGGTTGCATTCGCGTACGAAAATTTCGTGTCAAAATACTTGTACAATTTGCCATGAAAGTGGGACGTATACGCGGGAGCTCCAAAGCATCTACATGGAAACGCCTGGGGTTCACTCCTGTTGCCGACGAGGTCAGCAAAAAGCAGCGAGCACTGTGCCTGCACTGCCACAAGTATCAAGCAAACACCAGCATCGACAGGCTCATCATCCATAGGTAAGTACCCAGAGAGTCGTCTGTCGGGTACAGTCTGCAGTCTGCAATGTAAACATTTCGTTTGTTTCCCCACCCACAGAAAGTCGTGCCACAAATTAAAGGAGGACCTGACCGAGGAGGTAAGTGCGGAAACGCTTGTCCCAAGTGGCAGTCACTTACTTATGCTTGCCTCTTCCACTCGTAGTTCAAACACAGAGGAGAGCCGGATATCGAGCCGAAAGTTGAGCGCTTGGACGGAGAAGAAGTGCGGAATACTGGTCCCAACCTGGAGGGGTACCTGAGCCACATAGACACACTTGCGACACCACACACAGATGCCAATCGGCTGCAGAAGGAACTGATCAAGGCGGAGACGGATTATCTGGTGGCAAAATCTGCGTATTTTACCAAACTGAATGAGATTGCTGAGCTGAAACGCACCGTGACCATGCTGGAGGCGAAGAAAACCCAGCTAGAGATTGTGAAACTGAAAGCAGAGTGCGAGTAGTATTCGTATTTACAGTATTTCGGTTTCCCTTTTAGTCTAATAATTACACAATAAATATAATACCATAAAACAAATTTCTAAAATGAAAAGCAATGACAGTGACAATGACAAGCAAAGCAGTGGCTCAACACTCCAGCGCATTGACAACTTGCCTGTCTATGTGGGATACCTGATCAATGTGGCTGCCATTGTGCTCTCCCATCCCATAGACATAATCCGAGTGAACGTCCAAGCGAATGTCCTGCACTTCGTCTCCATGTCGGATGTGATCCGTCTGATGTTCAAGCAGAAGAGGATCGCTGGCTTCTACTACGGAATTGGTGGTGCCCTGCTGCGATGTACGGTGCAGACCGGGACAACTTACGCATTGTACCACTGGCTGAAGGACAACCCATACTTGCACATGCTGGAGCCATTCGACAACTCTACAGTGGTGGGCATAAGCGGACTTGGCGGCGGCTTGCTCTCAACGCCTTTTGCCAAATTGGCGATAGTTCGACAGGCCGATCTAACCCGCCGTCCATTTCATCAACGCAAGTAAACGCATTCCCTGTCCCCACAATGGCAAGCAGCTATAATGTGAATCTTATTGCAGCTATGGAAACCCCTGGCGGGCTCTCAAGTGCATGTACGGAAAGGGCGGCGCAGCCTTCCTCTTCACTGGCTACGAGCTGCACGGTTTCAGCACCGGAGCTATGGCAATGCTCCACGCACCTATCCACGAATGGGTAACATCTAAAAACTATATATAGCAACTCCTAATTGACTGCGTCTCCCCACCAAAGGTTGAGAAGATGCTCTTGAAACTCCACCGTATACGCGATGAGGATTGGGTCATCGATCTTATGGCAATGACGATAACGATCAGCATAATTTCATTGATTCTGACGCCGGTAGATGCGGTGACAACGGTGGTCATAAATGCTGGCTACAATAAGTTCCCGTCGAAGAAGCATCTTTGCCTCAAAATCATTGAGATTCACGGCTACAGGGGATTCTTTCTGGGTCTGCGGCCAGCTCTGCTTGCGATCCTGCCACACGCGTTCATAGCTACATTCACTTATCCGCTAATTGCTGAATATTTCATCAGTTAAATTGTTCGTTTTTCGTTTTTATTTAGTAATGGTTCGTTGTATGGACTTCAATGCCTCCACAAACTCCTCCAGGTCGCTGGGTAGCTGGTTTAGGGAGCAGTTCTTAAGCTGAAAGCTGAATATTTCTATAAAACGTTGCACCAACTGAAAGAAGAGAAGATCAGTCAGTCATCTAGGTGTCCATCTGAAAGTGTAAAGATCAAACTCACCTTCTTAACTGACTGTGACGTCTTATGGGTCACCATGCACTCGAGGAGCACAGCCACGAATTTGGTGTAGAATTCAGACAAATGAACGTGCAGCGCCTGAAGCGGAATGGGCAGTATGCAGACCAGATAGCAGCGCTGCATCTGGCAGAGCAGCTCTACGCACACCTCAGGGCCTTGCAGCAGTTTATCCGATTCCAGGACGAGCATTTGCAAAATGCTCTTGGCCCAACGATAGCTGGTGCTGGAGTTGATCGAGGAGCACACATCCTGGCAGGCTGCCAGTTTATCCGCTTGTGTGAGATCAGTGGCCAGAGCAGCTTCGATATCCCTGCGATTGATGGTGAAGTAGTAGCCAACTCGTGTTATAAACTGAAGCAGGCAAATGGAGTTGTTCGCTTTCGAAGACATTGTCACATTTTGAAGGAGACGTTCCAGCATATCGTCGCATTGGTTCCACTGTGGATACACACAAAACTCCATTAAGAATATTCAACAATTATGTGGGGACGCAGCCCACTAACCGTGAAGGCATCCAGATCGATAAAGTGATCGAGGCAGAGGTACAGGCAACTCCATATGGCGGTCGTTGCTTCGATCGAGTCCATGTTGTAGGCATCTCTGAGTGCATGATCGTAGATTACGCTGTGTATATTCAACTCCTGTATGTCCTTGTGGTCCTGCAAGGGAAACAATTAATGATCGAAGGCTTTGGGAGTGCAAGCATCATGCCTACGCCATGCTTCAGAATTATTGAAAATATCTGCACTCCGAGCTGCTTATAGACAAAGTCGTAGCACTCGCGCACATTGAGGCCCACCGACAGGCTGAAGGCAACCATCTGGGTAGTCATTTTGTCGTCCTTCGTATAACGGAGCTGCAATAATATATCTAACATTGTAAATCGATTGATAGAGTACGTTCAACGTTCTATTACCTCTAGATATCTGGCAAAGCCATGCACGGCGCCAAGTTGCCGCTTCCAGCAGTCCTTGTGCAGCTTTTTCTCATAGGTTTTGAGTATTTGCGTGTCCATAGATTCCCCCCAGGTCTCCGAGAGCTTCCTTCCCAATTTATGGGCATTTCGCAGCAAGTTCCTGGACTCATCTTTAAGTTGGTAAACGGTGGGCGATGCTGTCAGCTCGCAAAGGAGCATCACAATTTGAACCCTCAGCTAAAAGGAAACAGATTGTAACTTATGGAATACACTTAGAGGAAACCTCGTACCTCCTCGTGTCCAGCATTATTGGTCTTCTGAAGAAATTCTTGTACTAAATCGTAGAATTTCGGCAATTCGTGGGTGAGCAACGCGTGATAACTTTCAAAGTGCGACGTCTCTAGCTGAACGCTGTCCAGATCTTCCTTCAGCTCTGGGAGCATGTAAAAGTGAACCACATCGCACATGTGGGCCGCTAGGGCCTCAGTTGTGTCCCAAGTCATGGTAAAACCAAGAAATAACAAATCTGTTTTGTTGTATTTATGTTCAGTGGTTGACCCTCGGAAATATACCAAAAAGCCGGGTCATTTTCAAAATATACTGTAAATATACCCACTTCTATTTGATTGAAAATAACGAATTTTAGATTCTTAAATATAACATTAATATGTGTACTTAATCATAGTCAAATCTTAAACCAGAACCACGAATATGTTGCTCACTCCAGGCATCAAATCGCTCGGACATCGCATCACTCATGTGATTGCGCCAGTCGCCAATTTTCCCGTTACGGATGAACTTAGACGCCGATGCGGGCAGCACTTTTTCCAGATTTACCGCCTTGTTTTGGCGCATTTTGTCAAACGTAAGATGCTCGCAGATGCGCTTCATGCTGGACTCGGTCAGCAGATGTGTTGCATTCAGGAAACGGCCACAGCGGCGCACCACGGCGGGAAGATCGGTAATCATGTCCTCGTATTTGATGAAGAGAACATTGTCATCGTTGCTGCGCTTCCAGAAGGGCAGAACATGCTTCCAGTAGGAGCCCATGGGAGTGTGGCCGCCCAGAAACAGTTCCACAAATTGTTCAAAGTCCCCACTGATGCCGTGCAGCAGCTTGCAGTAGTGGAAGTAGGACACACAGAGATCCTTGGGGTTCCTCGCCGTGTACACTATCCTGGGCTTCACCTCGTTAAGCTGTTCGGGCAGAAGCTGCCAGGAGAGGTGAGACCGGGCGTAGCGGGGTCGTGGCAGATTGCGAACCAGCTCCACGGTGTTGCCAAAAGCCTGACTGCCGAATGGAGAAAGTATGCAGGTTCATCGCGGGGACCCAGCCCAGTGGAGTATACTTACGCCACCATCTCGTGATGATCTGTGCTGAACAGCGCCGATAGTTCAAGTAGTGGAGACCGCATCCGTATGTCCTGTTCAGCGGCCACATAGTCCAACTCGTGTCCGAGCAGCCAGACCATCTCCTGGGCCCAGGTGGACCCTGTGCGAGGATAGGACACCATCCACACATCATCCTCGTACACGGCCAGCGAGCGTATCGATTCGCCCAACTCGACATACTTCCTGGGAATGATCAACTGGTCGGGCAGCACCTCCACAAAGCAATTCTGAGCCGGAAACACCGCATTGGTGCGCCGGACAATGTCCGCATCGAGTTCTCGATACACCAGCTGCATGGTACAGTATTTGGAAGAGATTCTCTCAGCACCCGTCGACACCAAAATAACAAACAGCACCGTGAGGCCAGCAAGCCAAGAGTGGCAAGTGCAAGTGCAAATGAGTTTGCTGGGGCTGGGGCTAGGCCTGGAGCTGGGTGAAACTGAAATGTGTGAAAGGCCACCGCCGACTGCAGGCGTGTTTTCCACAGATGAACTGGTTTTGGCCAAGAAAAGCTTCCACTAAACTAACTAAACTGGCTGGGAAAACCACGGCACCACACAGTTGTTGCTGCATTTCGTACTCATACTCGTATATGGGAGGAAAAAGCTTTTCTCTTTCGGTTCGTTGACTCCAAAATGAACGATCAACCGACACAATGATGGATGATCTGGTCTGTATATGGTTTAAGTTTTAAATGTATTTCAATCCGTAATACTATATACACACGAAATCTTTATCTCAATTACAGCTAAATCGACGTCTTAGTAAGCATTCTGGCCAATGGCTCCTCCTTCCTCCTGGGGGAACCTACAACTCATTGTGTATGTACTCCGTGGTCACCTTGGCCTCGCCCTCGTGGAAACCATTGCAGTCGACTGGATATTTGGCCTGCACAAGAATTCGCAAAAATAACGAATAGAAAGCGTTAGAGCAAGACCTAGAGGAGAGGATGGAAGACGGCTACTGGGACTTGGACTCACCTCGCAATTATATGGCGCATTGATTACACCGAACAGAGTCCAGAATGGTGTACCGGTTTCCGTGCTAATGAAGATGGCTGCACCCATGCTGCCGATCTTGACGATTTTCGGACTAACTCCGGCAATCAGACCAGAGGCTGTCGTCGTCGCCTGCTTCTTGGACTGCTGCTGGTTCTGCTGCTGCTGTTGCTGTAGCTGCTGCTGGGATTTATGCTTCTGTTGCTGGTCAAGAGCGGCTGCATTCAGCTGGCAGAGCACATAGCGATCGCATTGCGGCGTCTTCGAGATGTATCTGTAGGCGCGGTGTACTTTTAGCACCGGTTCGATAACCTGTTTTGATGTTAGACATTTGTTTTAAGATCGCATCGGATTGGATTGGATTGTATTCGTATGAAACAGAAGAGAAAATCGAGGCGTAATTAATTTAATTTGTGGCGAGGAGCTTAGGAGCCGAGCTAATTGCCCAGCAACCAATTCCTAATTCTCAGTTCTCAATTCTTAGACCCACCTCCAGATTGAGCGTGTCCGTTAGCTTATCGCTGATCTCAGTGGCGTTGAATTGCAGCAGGCCGCGGGCCTGGCCGAGCTTCAGCAGTTCCTTGGCATAGCCCACAGCCGGCTTCACATACTGCCTCGAATCGATCTTCACACTCAGATGGTGCTTGGCCACGTGGTCCAGCAGATTGGAGATGGTCTCGCTGGGACGGGCCGGATCGAAGTGCGTCTGCTTGGGGTAACCTTGAGACTTCAGCAGCCCGTTGAACATGATCTGCGCCGTCTGGAAGTATCTGGTGGGAAAGTGGCAAAAGAAAAAGCAACAACAAATTAGACAATTGACGATGACTGCCATGACGCTGCCAAGTGAAAGGGTCGTCGCTAGAAAGTGGAAGTAGTGTTCGTCTAACAATGATGAGGCGTAGCAAATGAGCAGCCAACGCCAAGAAGCCGAAAAAGTGGAGAAGACAGCAGACTAAACACTGAAGGCTGGAGTCACTTGACCTACTTTGGCTGCCTCTGCCTCTGCATGTGCCGCTGCTGCTAAAGTCATGCAAAAATGTCTGCTGATGGAGTGTACTTTGCCTTCAACCCATTTTCTGGCTAAGCGGACAACGCTAACCGGTTCTTGGCCTGCTTTGTTTATTTGTTTGCGTTAACAATGCCATTGACTTCTGTAACTGTATCGGATCCAACGAGAGAACCAGAGGTAGAGACAGCGCGAAAGAGCCTGGACACACAACTGGGAGTGGGATGATTGCTGTGTGTTGACCAGCTGGATTAGCAGACATGTTCTAAAAACCAAGTCAAAGCGAAAACAAGAAGGAATAAAGGTAACCACTGGATACCCTTGCTAGTTCACTGTTCGTTTGCTATTGGAATCAGCTTGGAATGGTAACTGTTGAGCAGTTCAGCACTCTTTTTCTCCTATTTTAGGAATCTTATTTAATCAGAAAAAACAATATTCAGTGCATTGGCATCCTGTTCTCTGCACTGCGAGCAACAGGTCAAAATCAGAATACCCGCTCTGTGAGGGTATTGGGTGGGGGAACAAAAAGTGTGTCAAAAGGTAACCCTGGCAAACAGGTTGCGTCGGCTAACGGTAACAGCAACAACAGCTGTTCAGAATCGGAGTGGAATCGCAGCAAGGTGCTAACTGCATTGGGAACCGTTAAAGAGAAGAGCAGAACGTGATCTACAATTAACACGCCACGAATCGGATTGGATTGAATTGGTCATCCCACAGCCCACACCCAAATCAAGTCGTGTGTGCCACGTAGACTCACCTGAGATAGACATCAGGATTGGCCAAATAGCTGGCCCAGTCGGCCAGGTACAGCGTCGCCGACTTGATCCAGCGCCGGCGGAAGGATTGGTTGTTCAGCGATTCAAAGAGCTTGTCGTAGTCCAACTTTCCATCGCCGCCCTTGAAGCCCTGTTTTGAATAGGGGGAAAAAACGGAAGACAAATGTTTAGCAGGGAGAAGAAGCTTCTGCAAGAGATTCCTCAAGTTCTGTAAAGTATTTCCTCCATCATTCCGGGGACCAGTCGGATATATCTATTCAAATTATACTTTATATGATCTTGAGCACATCTCTTCCACGAAATATACTCAAATCCTATAGTCTAAAGATCCACCTTCATGATTTTGTTGACGCCCGACTTCTCGTAGAGGGCATCGGCCAGTTCCGAGTTGGAGAAGTGATCCCACAGCACATGGATGTGCTCCAGGAAGGGTGGCAGCACCCAGGCATGGCTCTTGTGACGCTCCTGAGTGCTCTGACCTTCGGGTCCGGTGAATGAGCTAACGGCCTGCATGATCAGGGGCAGAAGGTTCATCAGACCGTTGTCGGACTCGGGCTCGGGCTCTTGGGAGGCCGAACGCTTTTGCTGGTGATGGGAGGAGGGCTGGGCCTTGTTGCCGCCGCCTCCCTGATTGTTCATGAAGGCGGAAGCCACCTGCAGAATGGTGTCTAGTCCAATGCCCGACTCGGATCCTCCGCCATTGCTGCGCTTCTGGGCGGGGCCGGACTCCTCGTCATCGCCTTGGGTGAACATTTCCAGGACATTGCCAATGATGGACGGATCGAAGCCTCCGCCGCCACCACCGCCATTCCCACGGGCATTGTTAGCCAGCAGGCTGCCCAGGCCAGACAGGATTTGCATAGCTCCACCGCCGCCACCTCCTCCTCCGCCGGATTTGCCATTGGCCTGCATGAATGTGCCGATGAGCGAGGCCACTCCAGCCAGTCCGGCTCCAGCTCCTCCTTGTCCTCCTGCACCAGCGGCGCCGTTCTGGTTGGACAGCGCCTCCTGGAAGAACATGGAGGCCATGTCCAGAAGCGGGTTGGACTCATCCTCATTGGCCATCTGGCCATAGGGCTGGGCGCACAGCAGCGCCGCAAAGAGCAGCACTCGTTTCACGTACATTTTTTGGACGGGCAGGAACTTTCACAATCACACACTTGAGATACTTTTGGGCCAATTAAGCCAAGTCGGAGACCAAAACGGTGGCGACGCGGGCACCGCTTCACTGCGCACACGGACTGCTAAATTGGATATCTGCTGGATGGTTTATGGTGGTTCTGCTGCTGCTGGAGATTGCAGATTGGAGCTACGAGATCGGAGGAGACAGCCAGCACAGTTGAAAACTTTCTTTCTTGTGAGGCGCTGCGCCAGTTTGTAACACTTCTTAAGCTGGAATCGGCAGTCAGGTCTGCTGTGGAACCAAACGATTCTAGTTGGGCTGCTCTCACCTGCACTCTCCACTCTTTCTCTCTCTCCACCCTCCTACGGTATATTAATGAGAAGGTATGGCAGACCTCTGCACGGCGGCTGCTGTTGCATTCCCATGCGGGTTTTCTGTTAGAGTAAAGTGGAAAGATCTTACCTTACATGTGATACCCCTTGCGCACCCCACTCTCACCTGTAAGTTCCAGTGGGGCTCTCTCTCTTGCGGAATTCTGCTACGCCTGCGCTTTGTCCACGTCAGGTTTCCAGAAATATAAGCTATAGAGAGAGAGAGAGAGAGAGAGAGAGCTCAAGAGAGAGATCCAAAAGAAGGCAAAGAGGAAAACGACTTTTGCGCTGTTCTTTGGCTCGCACTTTGTTTACGTTTGCTGCCGTCTCTCTCTGTCTCTGCCTCTGCCTCTGCCTCTGGCTCTGCCAATACCTTTACCTACTTTCTTTTTACACACGATCGCCGCTGCTGTCGAACCGCTTTCAAAGTTCTCTTCCTGGAATGGTCGTTGATCAAAGTCAACGTTTTCGTTAATGCCGCCCGCTTTTGGATTTTATTTAAATGCGCAAGAACTCGTTTTAATGGTCTTGAAGGTATTTCAAAGAGTTTTGTAACTCTGTTCGTTAGCCCATTTGGCCTGCTCTCAAAAGGGAATGTGTAATTCGTTGTTTGCTTTTATTCAATTTTTGATTGTTAATGCAAATCCATGAGGCTAACGAATGCCTGGGCCATTTGTCACCTGGATACATTGTGGGTTCGGTTCGAGTGGATGTCATGGCCCAATTCGATTCGTTTCGACTAGAATATCTTGCAGTGTGCTCGTTACATAAATTTATAATCAGTTTAATGGGTCGGTCATGCATACCTGAAAGGTTCTAATCGAACTCTCTCAATTTACTTTCTATTGTTAAAATTTCTTTTAAATATTCTTATATAAATCGTGATTTATAGAATTTATAGCATGTATATTTGTATAGCACTCATTCAAATATGCTCAGCCCGCGTAAACAGCACAGACTAGTATTTTCTGCCAAGTGGTATTTTTTTGTTATCGCGAACAGCTGTTATGGTGCGCAGAAAACTAACAATAATTCCACTTGTTTTTCCGTAAAATTACTCATTTTCGGCACAACAGCGAGGTGCAAATGCGAATAAAATGGGCAATCAACTAGTTGGTATTGCCCCCTCGCAGATCTATGCGGTGGAACACTATTTTTCGGGCCAGTTTGGCAGCGACATCACTTTCAGCTCCAAGTAAGTATCTTTTGAAGAAAAAAGTCTACCTATGTTGACAAATTCGTTTCGTCGCAGTATGGGAAGTACACGTTTCTTCAAAGTGGCCAAGGCCAAGACCGAGGAGGGTCTGATTGTCGTCAAGGTGTTTGTGAAGCATGATCCCACCCTACCGCTGGAGGATCACAAGGAGCGGCTGGAGGGCCTCAAGAAGACCCTAACTATGGCGAATGCTGTCAACTGCCTGCCATTCCAGCGGGTGGAGGTTTGTCCATCAATCAATCTCAATTAGCGAGTGGCCCGCTCTTATCTTTCAAGTGTTCCAGCTCATCGACAAGGCGGCCTACATCATGCGAGAGTACGTGAAGCACAGCCTCTACGATCGCGTGTCCACGCGCCCCTTTCTCACGGTGCTGGAGAAGAAGTGGATCACCTTTCAGATTCTGTGCGCCCTCAACCAGTGCCACAAGCAGAAGATATGCCACGGCGACATCAAGCTGGAGAACATATTGATCACCTCCTGGAACTGGATTTTACTCTCGGACTTTGCCTCCTTCAAGCCCACATATCTGCCGGAGGACAACCCAGCCGATTACACGTACTTCTTTGATACGAGCAGGCGGCGCACTTGCTACATTGCTCCAGAGCGCTTTGTGAAGACCCTGGCCTCGGACGACGATGGGAACAATGGCAACATGTCGGTGATCCACACGGACTCCATCATTCGCCTGGCGCCCACTTATGCGGGAAACACTTTGCTCCCTGCCATGGACATATTCTCAGCGGGGTAAGTATGTGAAAGATCGAATTTGGAGACTCTTATTCATGATGATTTCACAGCTGCGCCTTGCTGGAACTCTGGACTGAAGGAACGGCTCCGTTTGAGCTCTCCCAGCTGCTGGCCTACAGGCGGGGCGAGCGCGATCTGGTGGAGAAGCATTTGGCTGGCATCGAGAACGAGAGGCTACGCAATCTGCTGGCCTCCATGATTGATATTCAGGCATTGAATCGAAAGAGCGCCGAAGACTACTTGGACCAGGAGCGGGGGCAGCTGTTCCCCGAGTATTTTTACTCCTTCCTTCAGTCCTATTTGCAGATGTTCAGCTCGACGCCCATCATGTCGCCGGATGACAAGATCCAGTGCCTGCACAAGGACATTGGGCATTGTATCAAGGTGCTGACTCAAGCACAGGACCTCACGCCCGAAGAGGATGAGCAGGATGCGGAGCAGGAGAAGAAGGATCCCACAATGTGCGGCCGTCTGCCGCCAGAGCACGATGGCCTCATACTGATCATCACGGTGGTTACCTCTTGCATTCGAGGCCTGAAGCAATCCAACACGAAGATTTCCGCCTTGGAGCTGCTGCAGAAGTTGTCCAAGTACACCACATCGGAGACTATATTGGATCGCATATTGCCCTACATTGTAAGAGTCCCTTTTGAGTCACGAATTTCCTCCCATTTCACGTACTTTGATTGCAGCTAAATCTCGCACAGAAGTCGCCAGCGAAGGTGCAGGTACAGGCCATCGAGACGCTGACCTCCTGCCTGAGCATGGTGAAGGACATTCCACGCAGCGATGCCAACGTCTTTCCCGAGTATATTCTGCCCTACATCAGCGATTTGGCCAGCGAGTCGAGTGCGGTAATTGTGCGCGTGGCCTTTGCCCGCAACATAGCAGCTCTGGCCAAGAGTGCCGTCTACTTTCTGGAGGAGACGCAGCGCAATGCTCCGAATGAGATGCCCACGCCACGCTACGAGGCGGAGCTGAATGCCCTGCATGACATTGTGCGGCAGGCTGTGCTCAGTTTGCTGACCGATTCGCAGCCAATTGTGAAGCAGACGCTGATGGAGTCGGGCATCTGCGACTTGTGCGCCTTCTTTGGCAAGGAGAAGGCCAACGATGTGATACTCTCGCACATCATGACCTTCCTCAACGACGAGGACAAGAACCTGCGCGGAGCCTTCTACGACAACATTGCCGGCGTGGCCGGATACGTGGGCTGGCAGGCATCGGACATACTTGTGCCGCTGCTGCAGCAGGGATTCACGGATCGCGAGGAGTTTGTCATTGCCAAGGCCATACGCGCCGTGACCATTCTCATTGAGCTGGGACACATCAAGAAGCCCGCTGTCACGGAGATTGTCAAGGAGACGGCATGCTACCTGTGCCATCCGAATTTGTGGGTGCGCCACGAGATCTGCGGCATGATTGCCACCACAGCGCGCAACCTCAGCGCCATCGATGTGCAGTGCAAGATTATGCCAGCGATTGGCGCCTTCCTCAAGGTGCCGCTCATCCAAGTGGAGAAGGCGCACATTCTGCTGGACTGCGTGCAGCCGCCCATACCCAGGCAGATCTTCGACAGTGTGCTGCGCTTTCAGGACATTCATCACTTCCTGGGCGCCCTCGAGGATCGCGCTCGTGTACGCAGCCAGACAAGGCACGGCGCGCTGCCACAATACGAGGACATGGGACAGACGCTGCGAAATGTGAGTAAAATATCGAAAATTAAATTAAAATCGTTAACAAACTCTTTGGCAGCTCTTTCGACGTCTCACTTCTGAGGGATTGACCGATCTGATTGAGATGCAGCTGCTGGCCATGAAACCCTTTTTGATATCGCTAAAACACAAGGCCTCGCAGGATCTGGATGACACCGCCTCAGGCAATGGACGCATTGTGGTCAGCCGCAAGCAGGTGGCCTGCCATGAATATCCGCTGGCGGACAAGGCCATCAAAATGCCTGCAGAGAATCGTATGAGCACAAACGTTTAAATTTTCTGCAGTTTGTTTATTGATTCCCATTCGTTTTGCAGGTTCCAGCGAGGGCCATGCACCGGCCATGGTGTCGCCAGCATCGGATGCCGTGGCTACTCCACTGGGACCCGGAGGAATGGCTGGAAGTCCGGCCACGGGAGGCATGACCTTGGGCGTGCCAACCACAACTGTCAGTGCAGCCACTTCCTTGGGGGAATACACGATGCCGGAGCGCAACTGCTGGCTGGAGCGCTCTTCAGAGTGTCGCAAAGATTTGGAAACGCTGACCCAGAAGATCAAGAGCCGCTACAATGTGCTGGCCATATCGCAGCGCTGCAGCTACGACAAGCTGGTGACGCCCTATCCGCCCAACTGGCGTCTCAACGGCACCCTGGTGGCACATCTGCACGAGCATTCCGAGTCGGTAATCAAGCTGGCACCACTGCGTCCCCATGGTTCGCTCTTTGCCAGCGGCAGCATCGATGGCACCGTGCGGCTGTGGGACTGCAGCAAGCTGAACGGCAATCAGGGCATCAACAAGTCCCGTCAGGTGTACTTTGCCAATACCCCGATCTATGCCCTGGCCGCCTGCGATAGCGGACAGTCCCTCGCAGTGGGCGGCAAGGATGGCAGCCTGCTAATGATGCGAATCGATCGCAACTCGGCCAAGATGACGCTGCAGCAGGCCCTGGAGCAGAAGTGAGCAAGAGTATGTTGTGTGTGATCTATTCTATAACCTGTGGATGTCTCTCTCTTCCAGCGAACACAACGATGGACCCGTGGTGGATATGCATGCCTATGATCAGGCCACACAGAGTGTCATTGTTTATGCCACGCTCTATGGCGGCATTGTGGCCTGGGACACGCGCATGCAGCACAGTGCCTGGCGTCTGCAGAATGAGCTGCGGCACGGAGTCATCACCACAATCTGTGCAGATCCCACCGGCTCCTGGCTGGCCACGGGCACCAGCGGCGGCAAGCACATCTGCTGGGATCTGCGTTTCCGTCTGCCCATTGCAGAGATAAAGCATCCGGCAGACTCGTGGATCCGAAAGGTGGCCTGCCATCCCACGGAGCCGTCCTATCTGATATCAGCCTCCCAGTCAAATAACGAGGTGTCCGTGTGGAACATCGAGACGGGTCAGCGACAGACGGTGCTGTGGGCCAGTCCCGCCCCGGTACTCACCAACACCAGTCTCAATGATCCGGCCACAACGTGCGGCATCCTCAGCGGAGTTGTCGATGGAGCGCCCTTCATTCTGACTGGTAGCTCTGATCAGCGCATCCGCTACTGGGACATTGCGTCCCCAAAGAACTCTTCGCTCAAGGTGCCAGCAGCCAATGATAATCTGACGGATGTGGCATTCAACTACAGGCAAGTGCCATTTATGGTTTATCTTCGTTGCTTTTTAATTGTTATTTGCGACTTACTGCAACCCTTCCTTAGTGCCCGTTTGATTGATGGCAGCCAGGTCATTGAGGAGCAAGTCATTTCCATGGGCACCGGCGAGTCCCAGCAACTTCGCACATCCACGGAGGAGAATCCACGATCTGGGCCGGACATGCCTACGGCCAGCCATCGGGACGCCATCACGGATCTGCTCATGTGCAAGGACAAGGGTCAAATCTACATAGCGTCGGCATCGCGCGACGGTGTCATCAAGCTGTGGAAGTAAACGCCTGCTAATAGTATTTAATTATTCAACTGTGATTAGCCTAATAAACTGCAATATGTGTATCCGTGATCGAGTTTAAGCTATATTCTTTTGTGCCGTTCGTATTCAAAATTGTCCGGAAGTTAGCGCCAAAAGTGTTCCAGCTATCGATATTTTGTTACATGGAATGTAGGGCAACGTGATGCATTTCCCAGCGGGAAAATTTATTGGACCAAAAGAAAATTTACCAAAACGGATCGATTGCGATCTTATTTTATACGCAATAATCCCATGAAGAGGATGCATTTTATTTAAAAAGGGGAATACAAATGCCCATATACTTAGAAATCCATTCCCACTCACATACTATTTCATGCTATTTTTTTGGTTGGCCTATTTAGTTTTAAACTTAATCTGGAGACATTCCAACAAAATGAAATCGTGAAAACTAGCCCGTCTTCTGAAGAATTGATTGATAAAACTGATAAAATTATAGTTTTAGCGCTGAGACTCCTAACTAGCTAGTAACATCAAATAGAACATCAATATCGAGGAATGTGAATTATGATTTCGGTATATGTACGGTATATTTTACAAATGAGACGGAATATATCTGAGGGTTTTGCGGTGTATTATATCGATAAATCCGTGGTCACACTGCCTGTCAAGACGCGTCTCTGGCGCTGTTTTTCGATTTTCTCGTATTCTTTATCTTTTCAAGCGCCGTTATGATCAGCGGCGGCCAAGCGTCATAATACTCCAGGTGAAAAAACATAATTAGTGAGTTTGTGTGACAACGATTGCTTGAAAACAACAAGAATCACATCGTTGTAAGTAAGCTGACCCGAAACTGTATCTGAAACGAGCCAAGGACTAAGCAACGCCACTAGAGCCAGCGCAAAGCGAGAATCTGCTGGAGGACCAAAAGTGACAACAACAAAACACAGACTTTTACAAAATGGCGCCCACAAAGGCTTCCACCCGGGCCACCGCAACCAGCCAGGCGGCCATGAACTCGCTCCTCGCCCTGGGCCCCACGGGCACACGCAAGGGTCTGAGCCGTCGGGCGGCGAACAACAACAATTGCAACATCGACCCCAATGCCGAGAACATGCAGACGCGGGGCAAGCGCAAGGCCGACAACAGTCCGATCAAGAACGAAAAGATCAAACGCTCTGCCCTGGGCAACCTTACCAACAATGTAAAGATCATGACGCTGCATCAGGGGGAGGAGGATGCCAACCAGCAGCTGCTGCCCAAGAAGCCCACGGCCCAGCAGCTGCAGGCCCTGCTAGATGCTAAGAACACTGACAACCTGGGTATAAATGTGTTTGCCACCAACAAAATCATGACTCGCGCCTCAACCAAGACAGACGATTCAGTGGAGAACTGCCACAAGGTGTTGGACAAGTTCGAGGAGGCACTGGCTCGGCCCAAACTGCGCCCGAAGGCAGTGCCCAGCAAGAAGACCGTTTTGGGGGAGGTCCCCAATCCGAACCAAGTCCAGATTCCCATCTTGCCCCCTCCCATGCAGAGTCTGGCCGCTCCTCAGGCCCAAGCCCAGGCCCAGGGAATGGTCATCAAGCCGGTGCGTCGCATCTCCAATGACTTCAACAAGACTGAGGATAGCCTATACATGTCTGCCCTGGAGGACGTATCCACCTCCGACTCTTTGCGCCTCTCGGGCAACTTTGAGGCGGCGCGTCGGCGCTCTGCCAAATTCCAACAAAAGACTGAACAGCCCATAGTGGAGGCTGCAAAAGCCGCTGCCGCTGCTGCCTTGGCGCCAGTGATTCCACTGCGTCCCGTGCCCAAAGATGTGGAGGATTTTGACCTGAAGAACTGGGACGACCCCTTCCAGGTCTCGCACTACGCCATGGACATCTTCAACTATCTGAAGACACGCGAGCCAGAGTTCCCCATCGAGGACTACATGCCGAGACAGATCCACCTGACCACGTGGATGCGGACCCTGCTGGTTGACTGGATGGTCGAGGTGCAGGAGACCTTCGAGCTCAACCACGAGACCCTCTATCTGGCTGTGAAGATCGTGGACCTCTATCTGTGCCGCGAAGTGATCAACAAGGAGAAGCTTCAGCTTCTGGGGGCCGCTGCCTTCTTCATTGCCTGCAAGTACGACGAGCGCCAGCCGCCCCTGATCGAGGACTTTCTGTACATTTGCGACGGAGCCTACAACCACGACGAGCTGGTCAAGATGGAGCGCGAAACGCTGCGCGTCATCAAGTACGATCTGGGCATTCCCCTGTCCTACCGCTTCTTGCGTCGCTACGCTCGCTGTGCCAAGGTCCAGATGCCCACTCTGACTCTGGCTCGCTACATCCTGGAACTGTCGCTGATGGACTATGCCACAATTGGGTTCAGCGACTCGCAGATGGCCTCGGCAGCCCTCTTCATGGCACTGCGCATGCACGCCGGTGCCGCCAATCTGGAGCAACAGACCTGGACCTCAACTCTGGTCCACTACACGGGCTTCCAGCTGGCGGAGTTTGCCGAGATTGTGCCCGTACTGAATGCCGGACTCCATCGCAAGCCGCGGGCCACCATCAAGACGATACGCAACAAGTACTCGCACAAGATATTCCACGAGGTGGCCAAGGTGCCGCTGCTCACCAACCAGGAGCTCTTTCAGAACAACCTCGATCTGGAAGTGAACGCGAGCAATCTGTCGTAGGACGTAGGACCACCTCGAACCTTAGCCAAATTAATATCGAGCAGCACCAAGTTACGCTTCAGTTAGGCTCTAAGACGCTTCAGACCCAAAAAAAAAAAAATATTAAAAAAAAACAGCAAAACCCACCTCGAAAAAAAAAGACTAAAACGAATCCACCCTTCCCTTGACCCCTTTTCCCCTTCCTTTCCACATTCTCTCACAAAGTTTTTATATTTTATAATTAATTATTATTTGTGACATTTTGCATTATAATCGTGTGTTTTCGTTGCATAAATATTATGTTAAGAGCGCTCACTGTTCTCCATTTATGTTTTACTGTTTAGTTTCCTTTTTTCATAATTTTTAACAAGCCGAAACATTGTCCCATCAGTCATCAAGCCCCCACAACCGCTCTACAACTAAACAAATTATGTTTTTATTTTATGATGTAAGACATATTCCAGCATTTAATAAACTTATATCGTAAGGCACCAAAGCAAAGCAGCAATGGATCGATCGTATTCCTAGGACAACTCGTAACACTAATAACTAACAGAGGCGCGTGTGTCCTGTACAACCTGGAAGGCGGCGCGCACCGCTAACAGAACCTTCAACCCTCATCGCATCATCCTACCCATGTGTATTTTTATGTATATGTTGTTAATGCTGCTCTTTTGTTTGTTACGCCATTCATGGACTTTCCTCTCCCACCCCCCAACTAACATGCATGCACCGCCACGAGGAATGCTCCATGAATGTTGATAGCGTTGCATTGTCATTGTCCAAATATGTAACTAGTTATGTACCGCACTCCATGTTATGTATGTACCCAATAAACATTTACTCACTATGTGTCCGTTCGCAAAATAACCAACTAAATGTGTCGCCAACGCGGGTGGTGGATCTTGGAACAAGAAAAGTCTAGAAATAAGCCTATGGTAAGCATAATCTATTCCAGGTTTTTCTTTGTACCCAAAATCTAAACTGTTTCATTTGCTTTTGTAGCCAAGAATCAGCTGAGATGTCTTCAGGACAGCTGGTGGTTCTGTGTGAAACATCTTCAATTAAGGGTGAGTCCACAATCTATTCTATGCTCTATGGCACTTCTCATTTAAGCTGCTATCCCTTAGATCTTGCACGGGAACAGCTGATGCCAGCGGCAAAGGACATTAAACTCTCGCTCTCTCTCTGGGAAATAGGTTCGATCCATGACAGGTAAAACTATCACCCATAATCTATGCTTCATTGTGTGTGTTTCCCTTTGCTTTCCGTGATTTTGGCGCGGTCGTCTGTCATTTTAGCGCCAAAAATTTGTTAAGGATTTGCGCGGCAGGCTGCGCATGCGCCGCAAGACATCACAGTCGGGAGGGTCCTTGGTACTTGGTACTTGGTACCCGTTCCAGTCCCAATCCGCTGCACACACATAACCGATTTCTGTCGCTGCAATTGAGACTGAAAAGGGCACCACCGTCTATCCGTCTGTCTGTCTGTCTGTCTGGCATGTCCCTCAGTGTGTGTGTGCCTCTGACGTTGATTTTCTACCACCTTTCTTGGTCCTACGACTGCGGCTGCGTCTTTGCCTTTGTGCCGCTCCCTTTTTGGCAGCCTGCCCTGTCAGGTAGCTCCCGGTTCCTGTTCCATTGTGTCCTCTCGCAAGAAAATAAGTAAGTAAATGTGTTCTGTGCATGTACGTATCCGTGAAGAGCTGAAATTAATGCATATTGCTTTATTTCTTTCCGGTTCGGCATCTCTCTGTCTCGATGTCTCTGTCGTCCTCTGCCCAAGGTGCAACTGGGAACCGGGCAACATTGCTAATTACTTTGGTTGGGAGTGCGCAAAATCAAGTTTATTCAGAGGCACAGCAGACGGACGCACACACAGAGATGCTCGTACAGCTGCCCCTTGTCACAGAGCTTCCAACTTATGACTACGACTCTCCTCCTCCAGATTGGACCTTCCGTTTCAAAAGGCCGGTGAATTGAAGGCGCCATTGTAGCCGCCCCCGTATCCGCTGCCGAAACCAAAGGCATTGTGGTTGTTCAGGACATCAAAGGAGCCCTTGTGGACGCCATCCTCCTTGTACTCGGTGTTCATGGAGAACCTGTGGTCCCAGTGCTCCGGATCCTGGGCATTGTGCGACGGATAGCGGCTGTGGTGTCTTCTGCTCTCATGAGGCGACGCAGCAGGAGGAGCTGCACCGGGATGCACCACCACTGGAGGGCCTCCAGGTGCTCCTGGTGCATAGCCAGGATATGCCCCAGGCTGCGGATAGCCAGGAAATTGAGGCAGATAAACTCCAGGATATGCGTAGCCGGGATAGCCTGAGGGATAGGCAGCTGCAGGCGATGGATAGGATCCTATTCCTGGCTGTGGATAGGCGTGAGCTCCTGGCTGTGGATACGCGGGAACTCCTGGCTGCGGATAGGAGGGAACTCCTGGCCTCTGGGCTGGAATTCCACCGGGATAATGAACCGGAGGCTGAGGAGAACCTGTGGCCGGGTAGCCAGGAGGCGGATAAGTGCCGGGCGGAAGCTCTTGCCCGGGATACCCCGCTGGCTGCTGTGGCCCCGAATATCCTATAGAATTGGAGCCACCTGCTCTCGGAGTGTATCCGCCCTGCTCGTGACCATGTGGCCCATCGATGTCGACGCTGCCATAGCCCGCACCTGGCTGCGTGCTGTCCGGATACGAGTTGAGATTCGAGTTGAGATTGGCCCGCTGGTGGTGGCGACTGCTGCGGATGCCGCCAGTTAGCGTGGAAGCCAGATTGAAGTTGGTTTCCTCATCCTCGCGGCTCTCGTCGCGACTCAGCTGCGAGGCCTGGCTCTCGACGGCCAGGAGCAGGGCCACAATGAGGCCAGCGAACGCGATTACACTCCTCCAGGCCATAATGTCACGGTAAGACTAAGCCGCCAAAGCTCTCAGCGCGTGTATTTCAAGCTCAAAACAGAAATCGAATGCGTCTCAGGCAATGTTCGTGTTTAGGGTTATCAATGGGGGAGAGCGGAGCTCAATGGCCTGATAAGAGTGCTCCATCTGTGAGTGTTTCCAAAGCTGAATGAGAGAAGATTCTGGGAATCGATTGAGGGTCTCTTGGGCTATTCCCAATTTTAAACTTCCGAAGCATAGATCTGAAGACAAGCCTATGGTAATTTGCAATCGATTGAGCCACAACATAAATGGGGAATTGCCCTTAAAATTTCTCTGTGGCCTCTGCAGCATGGACGCCAAAACAGATCAGATCGGAGAGAAGCGCTTTCTCGAACGACCTTATTTACTACTTAGACAGCCAGCGGAATCAGCAGTATGTCTCTATGTACTCGCAGATCGTCCAAGGTTATGCTACTCCACTCAGGCTGCTTATCGCCAGTCCCGCAGTCAGCCCGAAGTCTATAAAAGATCGCGCAGAAGCCACAGAAGATCGCAAATTCTATTGCGCACTCAAAGATGAAGCTGGACGCGAGACTGTCGCTATCTTTTGTTGTGCTACTCCTCGTGGGAGCAGCAAAAGCGAGACCCCATTTCGACAAGATTGCCGGAGCGCTGATCGATGCGTTGGAACCATGGCCACAGTACCACGCACAACCACCGAGACCTGGACACGCCTACGGACCAGGACCAGGACCAGGACACGGCTACGGCTACGGGCCGGGTCCACTCATCCAGGAGGGCTATGAGCAGGGCTACGACCACTACTACGGCGGAGGAGGAGGATATGGCTATGGGTATCAGCAGGGGCCGCCACCAGGAGCTTACGGCTACTATCCTCCACCTGCTGGCTACTATCCACACAGGCCACAGGAACCCTACCCAGGCCACCCACCCAGGGATCGGGGCTACAGTCAGGACTATGGAAGATCAGTTGGAAGAGTTGGAACACCTGCATCCACTGGCGGCTACAAGCAGCGGGGTTACTAGCCTTCACCTGTGAAATGTTCCATACATAGTCTCTCAGCCTTCCCTGCCCTCCCCTCCACTCCCCATCCATTCAGCCCAATCATCTTTCCATCTGTTTGTGTTATTTATTAAATTATAATTCGTGAATCTTCGTCAAGAGTCTTTGTTCTCGGTAGCTCCCGAACCTGTTTACAGATCACCGATCCGAAACGATCCACAAAGACGATCTTGAGCCCCGCTGGGAAGCCCCTGCCTATAAATATTCAACAATTGCAAAATGTTCTATGGAAGAATGTGCCCCGAATCGCAGCTCATCTCCGCTCATCGATGTTGTCCGCGCGCAACTCCTGCCTGGGCGGACGGTGGATGTATCGCGCAGAGCTGGGGAAGATGATGTCCCGCAGCTGGGAGTCCTCGATGGAATGCAGCGATGGCTTCGGCGATGGCCTGGCCGAGGGCTGAGGCGGCAACAGTGGCGGACGATTGGTGCCTACGATGAGAGTGCTCTTGGTGGTCGCTGGCTGTGGTCGAGGCTGGAATGTGGGCCCCACAGCGACTGGCTTGGGTGTCGTTGTGCTAGATCCTTCGCCGATGGGATTCTCCCAATTTGTGTATTGATCCGTGGGACTCGGTTGATTGTTGCCGTTCCCATTGCCATTGTTCTCCCAGCCAGAACCTGGTGGTGGTCCTTCTCCATCTCCCCATGCATTATTCATTCCACCGCCACCCCATCCGGGTCTTGGTGGTCCCATTCCGCCGCCTGCCCAGTAGGGTCTGGGTGGTCCCATGCCCCCTACTGGTCCGCCACCCCAGCCTGGCCTTTGTGGTGGTCCACCTCCCCAGCCTGGTCTCTGCGGTGGTCCTCGTCCATTGTTGAATCCTGGCTGATTATAGTTGCCGTTGCCACCCCACTCCCAGCCTGGAGGCCAGCCGGGTGGAGCTGGCTGTCGACCAGCATTGGGCGCAGGAGGAGGTCTGCGTCCACCCATGCCCATGCCTGGCCAGCCACCGCCGCCCTGCTGCTGCCGTTGTTGAGAGTAAAAGTTGTTGTTGTTGTTGTTGTGGTTGAAGCCAGTTACGACGCCGTTGAGTGCTCCAAAACCGGGCAGCTGCGCCACCACGGTGAGTCCTCCGGCAGAGGCCACGGCACTGCCCGCGGAGGTGAACGCGAACTGAGCGTCGCACGTGCGCATCCCGATCCATTCGAGGCAGATGATGGCAAATAGAATAGAAACCGAAACCGAAACCGAAGATCGCGTCATGATTGAGTTGAATAATGGAACGATCGCCGATGATCGCCCAAGCACTACGACAGGCGGATTCTAACTGTGGGGGGGAACTTATTCCGTTGTATGCGATAATCGGGGGAATGCTTGAGCGGTCACCGAAAACCTGTCGCCGTGTCTCTCGGACTTGGCGGCGAGAGAAGAGAGCGGATCGCTCGCTCTCTAACGTTGATCGTGGCGATGATCATCAACTTCATAAACAAACAAAAACCGAAAAGAAAAACATCCACTCAAGCGAGGCAAAGTGCTGCGTCTTGGCTGCTGATGTTATTATTGCTGTGTGGATGGGGATGGGATGTCCGATCTACTTGGTCGATCGTTTTGCTTGGTCTTCCAGTGCGTGGCGCATTGTGCTGGCTGTGCTGGTGGTGGTGCGTGCCCTGCATGCTGATCGTGACAATCCGTCTCATATATATTCAGCATAATCCATTGAGTCGCAACGCTGACCGGTGCGAGCGTGGTCTGTCGCCTGATCTTCCAGAGATGCCGATTGTTTAGTTTTTTATGGGCATACGAGATCGAAAAATAAAGCATTTCAAAGTGCTAAAGAGCGCAATGTGTCACCATCTTCATCAGCATAATCGCTCAGCAGATCCCAACTCCGTTCCAAGGGTATAAATAGAGGAGCGCTGGGTAGATCGTGGCCAGAACCGGGTTAGAACCACACACAGGAAGAGCCATCATGAGAGTACGAGTTCCCTTCTGGATGATCCTCACGTTGCTGATTGCCAGCTGTGTGGACTGGAGCAGTGCCTTCTTCCTGAAGGGTTGGAACAAGTCCAAGGGCTATGGAGGCGGCCAGAGCTATGGAAACAACTATGGATATGGGAACTCCATCGGTTATGGCAGCTCAGGGTATGGCAACTATGCTGGTGGCTATGGCTATGGCTATGGCTATGGCTATCCATCGTATCAGTCATACGGAGGCGGTTATGGAGGCGGCAGACGACCCAACTCTGGCCAACGCAAGGGACGCACCTACTCGGAAATTGCACGAGTCCTGAAGCCCGATGCCTACGTGGGTCTCGGGGGCAGTCGCTTCCTGCCCCGCACACCATTCTCAAGATTTTGGGGTTGAGCATTCACTAAGTCTTAAGTTAATTTTTTAAGTTTTCGACTATTATGTATTATCTTGAAATAAAATAAGAGAAAGTTTTGATCTACTCATTGGCTATGCCAATTAATTATAGCTCCATCTTGTTGTGTTATGTGTATCACTTGAGTGAGGCTGCAATTCGCTTTTTATAGTCCATAGAAATGTATGATCACTCAATGAGCACTCGACGGGCAGCGCGTTCATCACCGGCACGTGATGGAAATGCGAATGAGCGAATGTCGTGCCTCCGTTTTGGATGTTGGCAGGTGGACTGAACCCCCTGCTGCTCATGCGGTTACTGGGATAGTTGTAGTGCATTCCCCCTGGATGACACTGGAAGACCTTGACAGTCAAGAGCTGTCTGGTAATTCCATGGAGCATTACACACTCATTTGAGTTACATTTATGCAGAATATTTAGCTGTGAAGATGGGGACCCCTGGGGAGAGCTTTCAGCAAGAAGAATTTATTGGAGTGATTCTAAAGGTATTTCTAAAGGTCTTGGAGTGAAAGACAGCTCTAATCCTTGGGCAATGGGAATTTTGCATGAATCATAGTAAAAACCTTTCGAAATTCCTACAAAATCTCAGTCATCGCACTGGGCATTGTTCTAATTATTCACATAAAGTAGAAGACCCTTTCCCATCTGAATATTTCTGAGCACAAAAATTTCGTTAACCGAGTGACTGACACACACCTTTCCCAGGCCCCGAACTGAATAATTTTATGATCATAATGAACCGAAACGGTGTGTAGTATAGTCGCATCATCTGACTGGATCATCATGGCATACAAGTGTGGTATATATAGAGACCTCAAGTACAGCAATTTAAGTACCCAGTGAATCAGTTCCTAGGACTTCCCCCCTTGGCACACTTTGAGGAAGCGAAAAGACAACAAACCAGATCTGAAAAGAGCTCGAGCCAAAGCTGACATTACAGGAAGGAATATTGGAAGAGGCGAACTATGTAGACATGGCAATGTCTCGAGCAATTGTTTATGCAAGAATTTGCTAATATGCGTACGTACGTAAGACTCTCCTCCACTCGGCGCACCTACTCGTACGTCATTAGCCCAGTCGTCAGAGTTGTTAATTAGAATTTAAATAGTGAGAGAGTCGCAGTGCTGGGGTTTGAGCACCAGCTCGTACAGCCAAATCATTCACCTGGCAATTAGAGTCAAGATCAGGTGCATAGATCCGTATGGTGGATGTGCTGAATCACCAGAAGATCGCTGGAACTACTCGTATCTATCGATCGCATAACGGCGGGCAGTGTGAATGACTTGCTTGCGGGCAGCGTGTCAGTAAATATTGAGAGGAAACGAAAATGAGAATGAGAAAAATGATCGTAAAAAGCACAAAGATCAGACGTGAGCGGAATGAGACGCGGGGCAGCGCAGTCAGTTCTTTCGGATTCGCCAAAACCTGATTGATAACGGCAAGAACCGATCGGTTCAGTGTACTCCCCACATCCGAATGGATCCATATAAATAGGACAGTCTCCGGCGACACTGCAGCTCAGTTCTCGAGGCAACATCTCCCCAAGCAGCAATGTCACTCACCAAGGGACTTATTCTTCTCCGCCTGATGGTCGTTCTGGTGCTTCTACTCGCAGCGGCTTTCGCCTCTCCTGCCCGAGGCTACTACAGTTCCCCACAGCGCGGTGGACGCAGCTACACGGACATTGCCCGCGTGGTCAATCCCAATCCATATGCCTTCGTTGGAGCCCGCAACTATCCGGGGCAGCCCTTCTGGCCAGCGGGAAAATGATCTACTTTGAGCAGTCGAATTTGTAGAAGACTTGACACAGGTTTAGATGTGCAATGGACTGAAATAATACTCTAGAATAAGTTAAGGCTAAGATATAAGTGAGTCAAAAACTGCACTAAAAGTATTATTACATCGCAAAAATAAATGTAAATTACTCAGAGACCTTCAAGGAATTGTTTAAGTGCAAGCAAAACGAGAAAAACTCAACGAATATTTGGTTTACTTCAAGAACTTCCTTCCCTTGTCTATCCTCTAGTTGCTCAAAGCATATTGACACTAATTAAGCAAGTCTTAATGACTAATTTCCATTAAGCACAACAGCCACGCCTCCAGCCGTCACTCATTTCCTATGGAAATCAATCAAAGAACGAGTCTTCAATCATCAGTCAGCAGTCAACAGTTGCAGTCCGAAACGGAAGACCATTAAAGATGGCCATTAATACGGAGGCCACATCCAATGCCATTTGGTGGATCCAGAACCCGAAGGAATCCAAAGGCAGAAGGAAACACAGGAAGGGACCGTCTGGTCGGCGCAAGCAATCCCTGGGCTCCGCTTTTTGCTTGGATATGGCAGATCTGCTGCGAAATATATCCATGCAGGGCTACAACAAACTATTGTCGCCAGATATAACACTGGGACAAAGGTGGGAAAACTCATCCAGGACTCATCGGTACTCTTGACTCTGGCTTTCCCTTTTTGGCAGAATGATTTGGTTGCTGCTGCACACCGCCACCACGGTCTCCCTCATCGTGGTGCTATCCCTGACCTGGGAACAGTTTGTGGCACAATCGTTTGTGACCAATCTGAAGGATCCGCTCTATCCCGTGGAGAATGTGCCCTTTCCGGCAGTCTCCATATGCTCCAACAATCGCATTTCCAGAGAGGCAGCCTTTAGATATGCGATTGAGTTGTGAGTTTGACAGCCAATCCTCTACCCTACGAATCTACGATTCTATGATTCATTTTTGGTGCACAGACAAGCCAGAAGTCCCATAAGTCGACCCGTGGAGTACTATCTGGAGCGTCTGTTGTTCCTGCGAGAGTTCTATGTGCATGTGGGTGTCGTCGTGGACACGGATGAGTTTGGCAGCTTTCAAACCTTTCTCGATGTGTTTGGCACGTGGGACAACGAGACATTTTATGACACGCGACGCATCATGAAAATGGTGAGTATGAAATCAGTACCCATTTATGATGTGATTTATGATGTGTGGATCTCTCTTTAGCTGACTCCCAAGTGTGAAAACTATGTGCTCAAGTGCACCCTGGCCAATGTGGATATTCCGTGCTTCAGCAAGGCTGCCTTCCAGGAGAGCCTCACGCAGTACGGTCCCTGCTGCACCTTTAACATGGAGAACAGGTTGAGTGTTCGCTTGAAAAATCGCACAAACTTAAAAGGATTCCCCCACCAGACTCAAGAAGCGCAACTTCAAGAATCGCTTGGCCAGTGCAGAGCTTGGTCTGACGGTTGTGCTAAACTCCAGCCACTCGGATCACTTTGCCCCCATTCTGAACACCGATGGTTACATTGTCCTGATCCACAGTGCAGACAATTACGCCTCAGTCACCTCCTCGAATACGCTGGAGATGTTTCCGGGCCAGCGGGAGGAAACTTCACTGCAGATCCACGCACGGGTGGTGGACACTGACGACAGCTTGAGCTCCTTCTCCCCCTTTGGGAGACACTGCTACTTTGACAACGAGGCCCAGACATCCAGCAATGAGCAGCAACGGCTGCTAAAGTCCACCTACTCCTTCCCCAACTGCGTCTCCAGGTGCAAGATTCGTAGCGTTATAGCTTTATGCCGCTGCCTGCCGTTCCAGATGCCGCTGGAGCTAGTGGAGAACCTCGATGGAGTTGTCTTTTGCACACTCGGGCATGTGCCCTGCATCAATCAGTACCAGTGTGAGTGGCTGTAGTCGCTCCCATCAACCGCTTCCCATCATTACTCTTCCCACAGTCAAGTGGCGCAATGTGCTGACAGAGCGTCACATGATCTCCGGTCTGGAGCGGGAGATCGAGGAGGCTTTGTACTGCCCGCAATGCCTGCCCTCGTGCAATGACGTGCTGTATGGCGTGTCCTTGAGCTCCTTGCCCATTGACAACTATTTGGCCACCCTGAAACTGGATGGTAATAATCAGTCAGAGTTCGACTCGGATATCTCCGTGCTGAGGGTCTACTTTGGCGATCAGTATGCTCAGTACTACATTCGATTGCTCAACAATGCCTGGTTCGAGGTGTTCAGTGAGTCGCTAGTCTGATTTGTAGAGATTTTCACAGTCTTCATGTGTGTTTTGTTGTGTGGTCTTCCAGGTACCATTGGCAACATCATGTCCATCTTTGTGGGCTTTTCCATGGTGGCCATCTTTGAGATTCTCTACTTTCTGTCCAAGCACATTTATATTGGCTGCAATCGCATTGTCGAGAAGAACCATGACGACAGAAAGGCCAAGGCGCTGGAGGAAAAACAGCTCTACATATGTCCATAGGATCCACACACCTTTGAGCACACTTTTCGAATATAATCAACAATAAAGTCGAACAAATTACTCACTGTTCGTTCATAGTCGCTTGTTAAGTGTATCCAAATTTGTTGTATGTTTCATGTTGTTAGATGTTTTGGCAAGGTCTCGGAGCTCTCCAGTCCGAATCCTGCCAGCTTCAACTATGATAAGCAGGGCAAGGATTGGCAGGTGCAGCCTGGCAAGCAACAATCTCCCATTGCCTTGGTGCAGAGTGAAGTGAGGAGCATCCATTTGCTGTCGAATCGTTGGGTTTAAATAGCCTCGTCTGTCCCAAAGGCACTTCGTTACGAGGGTCCGGAGTTGGTGTTCTTCAACTATACGAAACCCCTGTACAATCCTTACGTGACCAACAATGGGCACACGATACGCATGGACATATCGGCCACAATTGAGAAGCAGAATCCCGCACTCGCTGGCTCCAATCTGGAAACGGTTTACCTGGCACAGCAGCTGCACTTCCACTGGGGCTCCGAGCGGAGCCAGGGATCGGAGCACACCATAGACAGCCAGCGGTACGACGGGGAGCTGCACATTGTCCACAAGAACAGCTCCTACGAGAGCAACCAGGAGGCAGTACATCATGCAGATGGTTTCGTGGTGCTGGCTGTAATGCTGCGCTGCTCGGAGGTTCCCCAAGTGGAGTCGCCGGCGGTGAATGAGATCTGCAAAGAGGTGAAGCTGCTCCCAAAGTGCTACGATTCCTCACTGCTGCAGGCTAAAATTTCAATGCAAGATCTCTTTGCTGGCATCGATATGGACAAGTTTTTCACCTACAAAGGTGTGTAGCGTTCTCTGGGAATTACAGACTAATGTTTACCCTCTCTTAGGCTCGCTTACCTCCCCGCCCTGCTATGAGACAGTGGATTGGTTTGTCTTTCCGGATGCACTGGACATACCCAAGGAGCTTGTGAGTAATAGTGTCAAGTCTTTCGTTACTGAATTGCTCTCTTGCAGTGGCAGAACTTCTGGCAGCTGAAGGATCGGCGTGGCAAGCGTCTCATCAATACGTATCGCGACTTGCAGGCTCCCAACGCGCGTCCTGTGTATCTCTGTAAATTGTAAAAAGTTAATTATACATTTTGAAAAGTGCAACTGCCGCTATCCACCCCTCAAATGTAAGCTTTAAAAGCTTTCAGCTACCCCTAGAAAGACGCTTTGAAAGCTTCTTCGGACAGCTGACGCCCCCGCATTCAACCCCCAGCCGAGGCGTCGTTGAATGCATTTTCCAGCTGCGTAGCCAATCAACTGGTGTTCCGCACGGAAGTGTTTCTGCACTTTCGTTGGCTACAGTCGAGAAAAAAGATGAACCGAATTGACTGGGAGCTTGCAACACTTCGCCATGAATCGCCAGGAAGTTGTGTGGGTAAGGAAGGAGGATGCCCGGGTGCCCGGCAAGCTGCCAATTGTCTATTCCAAGAGCTACGCAGTGCGCTTCCATGGCCTTGAACGCCTGCACCCCTTTAACGCGGCCAAGGGCAAGCACATCCACAAGGTATGTATGCCCCATCCCTGGATTGTCCACTCAGGCTACCCTCCCGCAGGCTCTATGCACCGAACTTTCGCTGGCCGAGGGCAGCTTCTACGAACCGGAGGAGCTCACCAAGCACCAGCTGCGCCGCATCCACACCCGCGAGTACCTGCGTTCGCTGCGCTGGAGCCTGAACGTGGCCCGCATTGCCGAGGTGTCGCTGATGGCGTTTGTTCCCAACAAATATCTGCATCAGGGCTATCTGCGTCCGATGCGCTTCCAGGCGGCCGGATCCATTCTTGCCGGCAAGCTGGCCCTGGACTATGGCTGGGCCATCAACTTGGGCGGCGGCTTCCATCATTGCTGCTCGAACAGGGGCGGCGGCTTCTGTCCCTATGCGGACATCTCCCTGCTGATTGTGCGCCTCTTCGAGCAGGAGCCCTGCCGCGTGCGCCGCATCATGATTGTCGACCTGGACGCACACCAGGGAAACGGACACGAGCGTGACTTCAACAGCTGGGAGACCGTCTTCATCCTGGACATATACAATGCCTTCATCTATCCCAGAGATCACATAGCCAAGCTGAGCATCCGTTGCGGCGTGGAGCTGCAGAACCAGACCGAGGATGAGGTCTACCTGCGGCAGCTCAGCCGCTGCCTGATGCAGTCCCTGGCCGACTTTCGGCCCGACGTGGTTATCTACAACGCTGGCACTGATGTGCTCAAGGGAGATCCTCTGGGCCATCTGGACATCACCGCCGAGGGTGTGATGGAGCGCGACCGCTTGGTGTTTAGCACATTCCGTGCCCTGGGCATCCCGGTGGTCATGCTGCTCAGCGGTGGCTACACCAAGGCCTCCGCTCGCGTCATTGCCGACTCAATTATCAATCTCCGTCAGCACGGATTGCTGGACTAGGGGTAGAACATTCATTTTAAAGTGAAACTCTATTAATATTTAAATGTTTTATGTGTCTGACATGGAGCTGCAAATGGAACTCTGGCTGATGGAAACGAGCGCTGTGAAAGGAAACATGTTGAGTGATTGCATAGAAAATTGAATAACCCCCAAACCACAATTTATACTACGGCAGGCGGTGGCTTTTCTGATGAGTCCAATGAGATGGTTTAGATATATATTTAGATCAGGGGGTTTTGTTTTAAATGCATATCTCAGTGCACACTTGGTTTTACACCTTATCAAAATTTATTAACCGTACATAAGTTAAAGTCGTTACTAGAATATAGTTATTACTCGCCTATGTCTTCTATGAAGTTATGATTTTCAGATCATTAAGTTCAGTATCGTTCAGTATCGCAGGGGATGCAGAAGTTAGTATGAATAAGTAGCTCCCTGGACTTAGGATTATACCTACATAGCAGCAGTATTTTGTCAATATTTGTACAGACATGTGTGTTCCTTGGCATCCGTAGAGAGTTTTACATTATGTATCTTTTGTCTCTATGTACAATGCAAAAGCGGGCAGGGCACTGAGGAGCGTAGACCGGGAAGGGTTTAACGAGCGTTTCTTCTGGATGTGTGTGTTTGATTAAGTGTCTATTATATATATATGTATATGATACAAAATAGTCGCTAATTTACTCGTTTAAAGATACAAAAATACATACAAATAAATGGTTTACCTAAAGGTTTAAATTAGAAAGAATTAGAATATCATTTAGTGTCTTTTAGTTAGATCCCTTTCAGTGTGGGGGAGAACTTCCTTATGCGCGATCCGCTGACACTAACAGGCCGTCGGGGGCGGTAACCTAGAAGAGCACACACGTGTCAAAGAGTTGGGTTGGTGGTTCGATAGCTAACTACTCTAAGAAACTTCAGTCGCATAAGATCAGTTTTTTGCATGCAGATTTCTTGGTAATGAGTCGCTCGACATGATCATGACGTCGCTGTGGCGACAGCTGTGCACACCTCAACCAAACAATCTAAAAACAATAAATCTCAAATAAATATTACAATGGAAAACAAATTAAAAGAAAGACTAGGGAAATGTCTTTTTAGGAGTGGCTCCCGCAAAGCTGATGGGGAGTTTGTTTTTGCAATGGTGCGGTGCAAGCAGAGGCGGGCGCTAGCTGATGAGACTTACGCGGCATTGCTTGCCGGTAGATCCTCGAAGAGGACTTCCGAGCGGGAGCTGATGATGTACACCAGGCAGAAGGAGAGAATGAGCACCACAATGCCGACACTGAGCGTTGTGATCTGATGCACACTGGACGGACGCAGGAAGATGCGTGCACTAAACAGCGACCAGGTGGATTCCGTCCATGTAGAGTAGTTGCCCGAGCGCCAATCGTAGTCTGCAAAAGGGAACGCACGCATATTATAAGCATAAGTTGATGGGGAAGTTCCTTCCACTGCTCACCATCAATCAGAAAGGCTGGACTCAAGGCAGAGCTATAGTTCTGTGTGGTCAGACGGCACTCCCCGGCACCATTGAAGCCCGCAAAGTAGTGCAGCGGCAAGACGGTGCAGTTGTCTTTGGGTATCTTTGGCTGCTGTTGCGAGAGCAGATAGCCCAGCACACGATAGGTCCACCCGGATGACTCCTGTGGGCCGCCCAATACGCTTACGTACCTTTAAATAAAATTAATTAAAATTGTGTTCAAGTAGGAAAAGCAAATACCGAGCTTACCGCATTGGAGGCATGGGCAGACCCTTGGGACTGCCCGGATAGGATGCGGCCTTGAAGAGTGGACAGTCGGCCGACATCAGGAAACAGTAGAAGAACTCATCGGCCAGCACTGGATTGGCCACCTTGCTGCCCGTGTACTCCTTGCCAGTGAGCGTCTCGTAGAGCGCCATGGCCACAATGGAGGACACATTGCGCACTTTCATTTGCAGAGCGTCAGCCTTGAAGCCCTTGGTGTCGCCCACATCCAGCAGCAAGGTGAAATCCTGACTGGTGTTGCCATAGGTAAAGGCCACGTTATCCACATCATCGTAGATCGAGTGATAGTACTTATTGGCTGGCTTTGCATTCAGGATCAGAGCGGGGAACCTTGGGTCGCGCCGCAGGAAAGACTGCGCCGATGTGGGCGGTATGTGGTAGCTCATTTCCGACTGGATGTTCAGGTTGAAGCCATAACGCGGCGACTGGGCATAGCTGTTGAGCTGCTGCAGCAACTTCTGAACGAGTGGGGTGCCACTCAAAGCGTGCAGCTTGATGTTGGCTATGTCGTCCAGTGTGCCAATGTCCAGCATGAACTCAATGTTGTCGAACGTGATGGGAGCGCGGTGAGCGGACGCCTTGGGAAAAGCGAATCTCTCTACGTCGTAGACGAAGCGCTGGGATCCGATATAGTCGTAGGATTCGCCATTGAACGTCACAAAGAGCACATTACGCTTGGTATCGGGCAGCGAGCTTTGAGGCGGCAGCAGCTGCCTGAGAAGATTTGCCACCTGCGTTAATATGGCCAGTCCCACGAGCGAGTCCATGGCCCCCAGACCTGCGAAGAGTGTTATTGGTAATGATAATTATTAAACCCCGAAGGCAGCACTTACCCACGCCATCAAACATGCTGGCGGTATCCAGGCGACAGCTGACCAAAATGAACTTTTCCCTGGTTATAATTTCATTTACTTCCGATTCATCGGTCGTGATGTTGCGCGGATATACAGTGGCATAAACATTGCGACCCTCAAGCGGATCGCAGTACTTGCTGCCGCTCAAATTGTTGATGAAACGGGTGCGCCTTATGCACACCTCGGAGCTGACGGCGGCCGACATAAAGGACTTGACCTCGACGGCGCACAGACTGCGCTGGGCATGCGTCTCGTAGTCGAAGTTGTTGAACTTCTCGAAGCACTCCTCCAGCTTGGTGATTTCCTCAGTGTCGGCTATGTAGTAGATGGGAAAGGGAAAGTCCTCGTGCAGCAGGCCCGTGCCCCAGGGATTCCAGCTGGTGGCTGGATTGCTGGCATCACACGTCTCGCTGTTGTTCAGGCTGCTGTACTGGTTCGGGCAGTTCAGCTCGTGCGAGAATTGCTTCATCTTTTCGGGTTTGTTGATCAGCAGCACCACTGAGATGTTCTTGGGTCCGGCCTCTATCAGCCGCAAGAGATTTTGTCTAGTGAACAGGTGCGGTGGTATCATCGGGGCGTACGGCGGCGACGGAGGACTGGCGAGCAGAAACTCCAAGTCCGCCTCGACATTAATCAGATGCAACACGCCCACTGAGCCCGCGTGTGTGGCTGCAACGAAGCAGATGCTATGCTTGAAAGTCGTTCTCTATAGTCTTGTAGATAATACTTACAAGAGCAGCCAGTCTGATGGGTGCCGTTCAAGCGTCGAAAGCAGCCCGCGCCCACAATGGACTGGTACATCTTATCGCGCGTACGTCCGCCTTGAGCTGCAGAGAGGGGAGGCAACGACAAACAAACGACGGGTTATGTGAGTCAGCATTGTTGACTGGCCAATGAGGCTTTGGGTCCACCAAACGTGGGTGTAGCAGGCTACAAGTAGAAGGGCAAGCGCCAGACTTTTGGCGTCGCATGTCTCATTCTACCCGTATAACTGAAATAGCAAACGAAAGGTCTGCCAACAAATTCTTACCGACAGCAGCTCCGTGCAGCAGCATTAACAGCCATATTGCAGCCGCTTGTACCCGCTTTTCCATTGAAAGACCTTTGCAAGCTGTTTGCTTTGCTATTTGTTTGCGCTCGCTGACCAGTTCTTTTGCTGCCAAAATAGTTAAAATTGTTCACAGAAACAAAAACATTTTACCACTCGAGCCGTAGTGTTGGGTAAGCATTGAAAGTGAACCAGTGATGGAGGCGGTTAACATTGGCAACCAGAGTTGCACTCGACATTTTTTCGAATATTGAAATCATAAACCAGAATATAATAAAAACCCTGCCAAATCGTGTTTCCAAATTCTCGTATGACTTATTATTTACTAAAACATGATTACAGCTATAGTGTTCAAGTATGCATCTAAAACAGCGAATCTTCGGCACGTATGTACTCGCCCAGGTCAGATTGGTGGTAACAGACTGCCGTCAGTGGATCAGCGGTCTTGCAGTCGGTGGTGGAGCGTGCCAGAACCCCAAAGCCCAATGGCAAATCGCTCATGGAGTACACCACCACTCCCTGGTACTGTCCAGCGTTCTCGGTGATTCGCGCCAGACCGGACTTGGGCACGTTGTTGCCGTACAGGTACTGCTGTTCGAAGGAAGGCTTCACCCACACCTTGTGCTGTGCGTACGGCGCCAGATAGTACAGCGCTGTGATGTGGAACTTCAGTTTGTTGGTCTTGGAGAACTTTCCAAAGCATGTGCCCACGCTGACCAGTTGCTTGCCGCTGAAGCACTCGCTCAGCTTGAGTATCCGCTCGGACACATAGTAAACGCGGTCTCGCATCTCTCGGAAACAGTAGGTGCCGTCCGGGCGGTCAATCAGCTGCGTGACATTTGTTCCAATGCTGCAAGGAAGTTGATTAATGCCATTTCAATCGTATGTTTTTGTTACCTACTATTTGTTCAGCTTCTCGAACAGAATCTTGGCACGCTCGTCAGATAAACGCTTCATTTTATTGTATTTAAAAACAGAAAACCAAAGAGTGCGGAAACTACACGTGAGAGTTTGGTTCGTGAACGAAAACAAAACAGTTCATTGAAGTGAGCGAACTGAACCAGTTCACCTTAGCCCTCTTAAACCACCTTCAAAAAAAGTGTAATCGAACCAGCTTAACCTGACTTAAAATATTTATTTGTGTAAATTCTCCTTCATTCCTGCTTCATTACTTTCACAAGAATTTTGAGCCAATCTTTTTAGTGGGTCGACAATGGGTTAATTGTTCAATAATCGATTAAATCTAAATGTATAATTCCGTAGGACGTTAATTTGATCGTTTAATTCATTCAACACAAAATCTTAAGCTAAAGTTAATTACAGTAACTATTTGGCTTACTTACAATATCTAATAGTGTGTGTGCTTTGGCTAATACTACAAAAAATGTTTCTTATGAGCTATATACAATATCATAAATAAATACGCTAGTTATTTGAACTAATCTAAAGTTTATCACGTATATGGGAGGTCAGGCCGTTTCCGAGCGCTTCTGTGTGTAGTTGCGCTCCTTGAGCAACTCGTCCAGCTGCTGCTCCTGGTAGTAGACGACGAACTGCGCCGCTGACACTTGCTCGAAGATGGCGCAGATGCTGGGCTTCAGGTTGTAGAAGAAGAGCAGCTGTCCCCGCTGATTGAAGTCGCTGATCAGAGAGTCGATGACGGTCGCTGTGGTGAAGTCGGCCCCATAGACGTGCGAGGCATCGATGACGACGGGCACATTCTGCCGCATGGACTGCTTGTTGACCAGATTCCTGACATAGTCCACGGACGGAAAGATTAGGCATCGATCCGGCGTGATCATCATGTAGTCCGTGCCCGATTGTGTGGTCAAGAGCTCTGTGGAGAGTTTAGGACGCGCCGCATGATACAGTATGAAGATGACATTGAGCCCGACGCCAATTAGAATGCCCCATTCCAGCGGCAGCACCAGGCAGGCCACGAATGTACCCACGCCAGGAACCAAATCGCTCTCTGCAATAAATTTGATGTTGAATTAAATGTTTCATTTTCTTATTGCAGTGTAAACTTACTCTTCGCTCTCCACATGGGCTTAACCACCTTGACTTCGATCATGAACACCACAGCGGCTATAATGATGGCAGCCAGAGTGGGGCGCGGTATGAAGTAAAAGTACGGAGTGAGGAAGAGCAGAGCAATCATCACCAGACCTCCAGAATAGATATTGCTGAGCGGAGTGCGCACTCCGCTGGCGTTGTTGACAGCACCACGACTCAGAGCTCCGGTTCCCGGAAAGCCCTGCACAAAGGAGTTGAAGATGTTGGCCGTACCTATGGCAATCAGCTCCTGGGAAGCATCCACCGACTTGCCATTGGCTGAGAGAGTTCACAATGAAAAGAGACCAAAAGGACTTGCGAATCTTGTGGATCACTCACCGAAAGCCTTGCAGATGGCAATGTTCTCCATCAGGGAGATCAGCGGGATCACAATCAGGCCGGAGCCCATGCTGTGGACCATCTCCACGAAGCTCTCTGCAGCGCCACTGCTCGTCTCGTTGGCACTCAGCGAGGTGGGTGGCAACTGTACGCTGGGCAGGCCGGGCGGAATGTCTCCCACCACGCGGAATGGAGCACCGTGTTCCTCAGTGTGCAGCAGGTAGCCCATCAGGCAGCAGACCACCACCAGAATGGCATTGCGAGCCGTGCCCACAATCCAGAGTACCTTGTTAACAACTCGCTGGAAGCGAGAGCGCAGCGACTCATCTTCGGGTCCAATGCGGCGGGAGGAGAGTGAGCGCATGAGGAGCAGCACCACAATGCAGGTGAGGCCCAAGACGGTGTCGCCGGGTCGTGTGTGCTCAATGTTGTGAAAGACCTGCGTCCAGATCTCCACAAAGGTATTGCCCTTGGCCGTGATGCCCAGCACACTTTGGATCTGGGAGGTGAGAATGATGAGCGAGACGGCGGAGGTGAAGCCGGAGGAGACTGGACCCGAGACAAAGTCAATGAGAAAGCCCAGACCAAAGAGTCCCATCAGCAGTTCCACAATCCCAGACAGCAGACACAGCAGCACCGACTTTTGCCACGATCCCTGGGCCGCCTGGAAGGTCAGCAGGGCCACAATGGCCGAGGGACCCATTGGCACATCCTTGCAGCTGCCCAGAAAGATGTACACGAAGCAGCCCAAGAAGGAGGCATACAAACCGTACTAAAATGGAAGGGAAAAACTGATTAGATCATCATTAAAAATTAATTGGACAAAGGGTACTCACGGCTACTGGTAGACCTGCGATTCCAGCATAGGCCAGTGCCTGGGGAATCACCGTCAGGCCCACGGTTATGCCCGCCACCAGATCCCCGACTGCATCCTGGCTGCTGTAGCGCGGCAGCCACCCAAGGATGGGCAGTCTTTTGTGCAGGGTCTTGCGGTTGAAGGTCCGTCTGCTGCAGTCCTGCAGCCAGCCTCGAGTGCACTCTACCGTACTCCGCGTGGGCTTGACCTTCTTGCCGTCCTCGGTCACTGAAAGGTCAAAAAGAGAGCAGAGATAAGCAAGAGGTTTTTCCAACCGGAAATTGCAAGCCAAGCCAAAAGAAAAAAAGTCAACAATGAAATTCTTTACTGGCCCTACTCGCACTTGTTTCTTCTTTTTGTTATTGCTTGTCAAGTCGTTGGCTTCATTTTCGACTGTGATTCATAATCACGTACTACACAGCACCCAAAACTATCTGCCATGCACACATAGTGTGTTATTTAATTGTAGATATGTTTTATTTACTCTAGAGTTCTCCATGATCTCCGAGAATTTCATTGTCAAGGTCTTTGGGCCGAGTTTATCGGGTGAGAAAACGTGGAAAACAATTGGATGCATCTACCCCATAGACAGCACGTTTCGTATGCCCAATGTAAAAAAAAAAAAACATTTCATTTCCCTGGGAAATAAATGCATTTCATTGAGAATTTTAATAGCTGCCCGAAAGGAACTAAATTTGCACCTAAAATTATTTGAATAATAATAGCAACATTTAATGGCAGTTTGAAATTATTGATAAACTTTTTACAACCATTTTAATGGCTAAAATTGTTCAATTACTTTAATTTTGTTTTCACAATAAATCACTGAATAAATCATGAAACCCATTTATGAGCTTCAAATAATTCTGTATAATTTTTCAAACAAGACTTTAAAATTATAAATCCATTTAAAACAATCATTAAAAGGAATACGCAATTGTTTTAAAGACGTAATTACAAAGCCAACAATGTCTCTTTCCAAGGATGACTCTTCGAAAGCCACACACTTTTTTCACTTGTTCTATTAATCCCCTTATCTTTTCCAGGATTATTTATGCCACGCAATTTATAGAAAAGAAAACTCACATATAAATTCCTTGGATCCTGTAGATGATCCCACACTGTTGTTGCTGCTGCCATTCTGTTCGTTGAGGTTCGTGTGGATGCTGATTGTTGAGCACTTGAATCCATCGTTGAAGTAAACGTGATCCGATGCAGGATTGGACTTCATCTTCTCGTGTAGCTGCGCGAGGGGGAGTTCCCACACTGGAAAACAAACACTGCCGCCGTACGGATTTAAAGTTAATTGCACAGTCCCACAGTTGCGAATAAAACAAAACTCCAAACAAAGGCTGGGCGGGCTGAACTGAGCGCAGGTGAAACTTCTGCGAGTGCCGCCTCCGACAATAAAGTTTATACGATCAACAGAAGCACGCGCCGCCTGGTACTGGCGGAGTCATAGGTGGTGCATCTGTATATTAGATGACTCGCGGGGAGGGTTTGAGTATTAAGTAACTTTTTATAGACGCACTGAAACTGTCTCGGAAATGCTCGGTCGGTCAGTCGGCTCTTCGCACGGCAACGTTTCGAACGAAACTGTTTTGTACTTGATGCGAACCTTGTCTTTTATAAAAATCAAAACTTTGTTTTCGCTGCTGTCTCGTTGAGTCGTCATCGTCGTTATCGTTTCTCACCGCATATATCCCAGTCGGGTTTGGGTTTTGTGTTTGGGAACCCGACCGATCATCGACATATTACCTACAATAGTCGTAGATGTGCGTTAAACAGATAATCGAGCATAGCGGTAATGGAAAAAGGGCAGCAGGGATAAGGGAGAGTGTCTACAGAGGCCCAAAAATGATTAAAGGTTTCCCATTGCGTGTTTGCCTCTCCTCTTTGAAGCACTTAGTGCTCGAATTTCAGAGTTCGGCTGAATGGAAAGGAAGTTGTAAATTCTTTTCGTATTAGTCCCCAATTATTTGTGTGGCTCGGCAATTTTCGAGGCACTCTCCCAACACGTGAGCGATTGTCACTTGGTTTTTTGTTGTTTTCTCTCATCATTTTGAACAAATTTAATGGAAAGTTACCCAAAACACAACTCGAGGGCGGAGCCACAAATACACCGATTTTTTTGGGGATATCCAATGTGGGTGTTTTTTGTTGAAATTTTCCATTCATTGGAATGCATTTCATTCGGGTCTTTTCTTTGGCTTTCAAACGAGTTCTAGTCGGGGATTCACCATGGAGGAGGATGGGCCAAACCAAGTGTTAAACCAGATTCGACTGGATCATTCTGCCGCTGCTGCTGCACACCAAATCACTCTATAAATCACATATACATTTATATGTACATTTATATGTATGTATGTGTGTGTACAGGGCAGTCAGGTGCTCGTACTCGTTTACTTTGGCTTAGTTTCTTTTGTTTCCATTTCGATTCTTTGCTTCAGTTGGTACGTAAATAAGTAACCCTTTCGGCCGCAATTTATTTGTGTAAAAATATATATACCTAATTATATGAAACTTGTACTGATTTCCGGTTCAATATATAATTTTTTATATGTTCCATATCGAGGTGCATTTTTCACTGCATTGCCTGCCCCAATCGTGCACATTTTTCCACTCAATCCTCGCCCTATTCCTAGAACTCACTTTGATGCAGAGCAATTTGCCATCGAAACCCCATAAACAATAAATTGTTTACCTCGGACATATTTGTCGCAAGTATTCTAAACATATTCGAGATGAACTTGACACCTTGGGAATGGGGTTGGACCCTTCGCCAGATATGGCCAAGGCGCAAACAAAAGCCGAGATGCCGAGATGCCGAGAAATGTCATGGATAAATAAATACACACACAACATACTCGTATGATATTTAAATGCAGCCTTCGGTGACAGCTTTGGGGTCGAATCGGTTTCCAAGGGAAATGCGAGAATTGAGGCTGAACATAAAATGGGCCTTAATATTTTTGTTCGGAGATCCGTTTGTAAATGCATCTGATCTGAGAGCTGAGAGCTCAGATCGATTTCTAAAGGTTGTCGCATAACGAATGGAAAAACTAGAAAAAATGCATATTAATTATTTGATTTGGGTGGAAACTTTCTATGGGCCTCAGTTTGTGAGTTATTTATAGGCCGTTTAGCTAAACTTTATTGGGTTTGTTCGTGTTAAATTCATAAATTATGGCAATAAAATTGGCTAATTTATGGCATGTGTTGAGGCATTGCACTTGGAATTCAAGAGAACATCAAAATCCAAACAGACTTTGCCAAAAAAGCTTCCTAGACAGCCATCAGCTGATGCTGTGACAAATGGAATTATTTAAATTAATTGAAACGGGCTTCATGTGATAAAAGGCCATAAATATGATTGTCTTAGAGCCCGGCCAAGTTCAGAGACAACACGGCAAGTGTATGGGTAGCTGCTACCCATTAACGTTTGAAGTATTTGAAGATAAAGCGGAGCTATGAGATGAGCTCTTTATTCAACTTCACTGAGTATCCCCCAAGTCGACTCGCACACCTTCCCGCAACTATCTTACACGCTTTCAATAAATGTTTGGGCACATTTGTTGTTGTTGTGCGTTTCGTTTCCTAAACGCAGTCCAATGACTTGAATACGATACGAGTATAATCAGTCAGCTGGCCCGTAGTTTATTGGCCAAAACACATTTTTTTACTTAGAAAGAGACGTCAAGACGCCGGCAACTGGTTTCCCATTCATTCAGATCGATCCCAGTGCCCCCAGATATCCACTCGATGGAGAGGCAAAGACAAACTGTAGAGAGGTATATCCCGCCGGTTGCTGAAATTTCAGCTGATTTTGGATGTTGTCAAACAAGCTGGCGCCCGAGATAATGCCATGAATGCTCAAGTTATTTGAATATACTCGTACACTCTAAATGCTTTTTCCTTTGTTTTGGTTTATTTTTAACTATTATTTCGAGAGACAGACAGACAGAGAGAGAGAGAGAGAGACAGCGGACGGGGGTGTGGTGGCCGCTTTTTGATTAAATTTGTGTTAATTGCATTTCAGTTGAAGCTTCCCCCTAACGTAATAATTGTTCCCGCACTCGAATTTAATTAAAGTTTGCTCCCACATAAATATGTATGAGTATTTTTTTACACGTGTGCAACGAGAGTGAGGGAAGTTGCGAATTCCAGAAATATTTTTGCAACATGGCCAGCAATTCAAAGCCTAAAATTGGCACTCCACTCCATTTTTTAGAGACAACACTAATCACATTGTTATCCAGTTAATAAGCCGAACTGTGACTAACAGGAAGTTATCCACTCAATCACAAAATTGCAATTGTTTGGGCTTTTGTTTACTTTTATGTTCCCCACTTTTTTCGAGCGTTTGGTTTGCGGCTCAAATTACAGGGCCAATTGCAAAATATATTTCACATGACTTGAAAATTGCCATAAAGGGCGTAACCTAGTAGCAGCGCCTGGGCGTGGCCGATCGGCGTGCAATTTTTAGAGAGCCAAGCACGCCGCTTCCGATCTTCCAGCCATTTCTAGACTTTGATGTGTGGCCGAAAGCTGTAATTCGTAACGCACCATTGGAGCCGTGGAAACAGGGTTTTTGGGGGGCAAACATTTGCGGCTTATCATGGGAAAATTACGTATACGCTGTGGCAGCCTGCTCGGCAGCGATAGACACGTGCCAGCTGTGCTTCGGGGTCCGATCCGCATTCAGGTGCATTTTAGTTTGTTTTTATAGCAGATAAAACCTTTACTCTCTTGCTTTTATGAGCTATTGAGGAATGCATAAATAAGCTTTATAAATAATTCAAAGAGATGATTTTTTTCTTGAAAATTAACTTGCTTGACCCAAAGCTTTCTAAGGTAGTAGAACAATATTTAAATAAGTGTTTCCCCGCTTAGAATATCATACTTCATTTTTATTTTCAATTTCCGAAAGTGCTCTCATTTAAATGGTCGTAAAGTAAATTGCGGAACGTGACTGTAAAACGTTTGGGGATAATTTAAAAGCCTGTATGTACATATTGGATTCCGATTTCTAAAATGAGACTTATGCAGTTGCCCGCATCTGTGTTGATAATTCTTTTCCTGAAGTTTGTGCTAAAAACCAAGTCCACAATGCCTCCAAAATATTGGTTCCCTTTTTGGCAAGTGCTTCGTGAATAACTCAATTCTTGATGTCCAAAGCATGCCCCGACTAAAAATGGATTGTGTACTCGTACTCGTATTTCCTATGCCCAGCAGGCTGTCTGTCATGGGGAATAAATCGCAGCGTAAGCAACGCTTTAACAAATCTTTCCAGTCTCATAAACGGGGTTTCATAATCTTTATCAAGCTCCGTCTGACTTATCTTATAAGTCAGCTCCCAAGCGGGATATTTTCGGCCGGCTTCTGTTTGATTTGATTTGAATATTTATGAGTTTATTGTTTTGACTCGGCAGATTTCGGGTTTGTGATAATTTTGCGATTTTTATGCAAAACGCGTTTCACCCGCCGCCGATTACGCAGCAAAGAAAACCACAAACTTGAATCAGTGCGGATTCTTATCTATCCCATAAAGATCAAACATTAAAATAACTTGACACGATGCCATTGACTTTAATATGTCTTTTGTTGGATGCAGTCGACGCGTCGCCTTTGTCTGAAACCAGTTCAAACAGCATTTATCAAACTATCCATTTCCCCACGAGACAATTTTAGAATATAAAATATAAAGTCTGGGATCTGTTGCTGAATTTTGCACGGTCTGTAGACAAATTGCGACTTGCTCTTTGCCTTAAACGCTAGTTAATCGACCAATTTAGGAAATCTTCCTTTTGAACACGTTCTCGGGGTTCCGTCACGTAATCTAATTAATTTCCCCTGCCGCGTGCAAATAGTTATCGAATAGTCACCACGAAATGCATTCTTTTAAGTGACATAACTTATTATTGAGTAAAAGCAGCATAATATTGTTTTCCTTTGGTCTAGACAAACTACCAGCCAAATGAAATTTCCATGATTCATTTAATTGACACCTCATTGAGGGTATTATAAAATTAACACATTTTATGCTATCTCTTGATGCGAATTAGCATGTGGCTTCTGCTTTGACGGAGTCATAAACAAACTGGTAATCGGTGTACGCTAAAAGTTAATCGACCGTTTTATTGCGTCAATTGGTGGTTGGCAAAATCAGTTGCCAATAACAGAAGATCGCCAAAAAATATATTTACAACTTTCGAAATGGGAATTTCCCCCTACAGTCACTGTCTCTGTCTTCTTTCTGTGGGTGTCTCCTGTCTTTTTTCTGAGGCTGTATCGATGGCTCTATTGTCTGTCTGTGCGATTTGGAGATTCTGATGTCAGGTCTGAAAAATGTCATGGGCTTACCCCTTGGGCCCCAATTACAATTGGAATGCCAGCTGTTGTTGTTTTATTCTCTCTATTCAGTTGTTGGCCAAACGTTTTATTGTTTCGCCTCGATCAAATGGCACCGGAAACGCGATTTCATTGACTTTGGCCCGCGTCAAACTTTAGTTTTCTAGCGCATTCTAATATTATTTTATTTTATTGAATATTTATGTGCACACTATTTCGAATAGTATTTTTGGCGCCCGCCTAATTCCTATGCAAATGCACTGAAACAAACACACACGCACGCACACACAGTCGCATTCGTTGCAGGTAGATCTTCGGTCTGTCTCCGCTTCCTTTTCTTGCGGTCTCTTTCGCGCAACCGCTTGGGCCCAGCCAGCTGAATCGGTAAAGTACACAAGCCTAACTGTTGTTCGGCTCGGCCATCACCTGTGTGCGAAGGTATATGCAAGAGAAGGTGAGTCGGTTCCGCTTCAATCTCTCTTCCGCTCGCTCTCTTTTGTAATGCATTACAACTAAACAGAGACAGCCTCACCTCCCATGGAATGTAGCTTTCTTTTGGCATTGAGAGTGTAATGTCACTGCAAGCTAAGCTTTGCGAAGCTTTTCGCGTTCTTTCTTCGTTACTCTCCCTCTCTCTCTGCGTCTCTCTCTCTGGGCCTGTGTGGCTGTGTTCGTTATATTTTTGTTTATTTTGGTTCGATGTGAGAAATTTGAAAGTAAACAGCGAAAGGCGTTGGCATTACAAACGTTACTTACATGTTAATAACATCTTGTAATATATACACCATTAGTATTTTATTAATCAATGTCGATTAGGTATCGATTAAGGTTAGATAACGTTTCATTTCAGAGCGCTACGAGTGCAGTCCAATGGAACACATTGCACTGGGCATCCTTGAATACCAAATAGTTTGGGAAAGGTGTACAATTTATGGAGGTTTACTGCTTTGAAGAAAGTTGCTAGAATCGAGAAACGTTTTGCTTACTAGAACACATGAAAAGCTAAGGTGAACTAAAGTAAATAGTTGAACATCTAATGCCTCACGAAATAGTTAGCGTATGGAAACATACTGCCTTGGTGTGATAACAAAGAAACTATATTTTCATATCTCGAAATCGGCATTCGGGCGTTACCTACCGTTTGAAGGTTTCAATTAACAGTTCAGCTGGAACGCTCCAAACACTAAACTCTGGGCGCTTACCATCCATCATTAAAAAGCAAAGCATGAATTTGTAATCGAATTTTTAAATTTGATTAATATTAAATAGGACTATTATTTGTTATTAAAATAAATACCGTTTATACGACCTTTCTACCTTTTGCCAAAGGGGATTATCGCATTGTGGCTAATACAAAATTGTAGGTTACTCTTTCCTGATTGACAATTTAATTGATTTAATTTAATAAATTAACAACAGCAGCAATACGATTTTAATGGTTTTTATTATTAAATAATATCATAAATAACTGCTACGGACAAAACGTTTTCAATGGGGAAAAAGTTCATAACTGGCGAGGTATCTTTGAGCTGAAATCAAAGCTGCCAGGACCTCAAATATTATGGTATTGATATATTGATAGATATTCTTTTTTTCATTCGTTAATTGTGGTCTGTCTGGGCTATGAGCTAGTAAAGCCATTACATACAAAAATTAAAATGTTTCACATTTTTAACTGCGATGTTAAGCGAGATCCACAGGTGCAGCGAGAGAATGTTGCTTATTAAATATGATTTTCTTTTTCGGTTTTCCTTCTATAATTGTTGGACACACATACATATAAAATTACAATAAAATTGTGCAGACATTTTAGTTTAGTTTTACAAATTTAAGGAATACACACTAGGGATTGGTTAGGGATATCTATAGAAAACCTTTATCAGATAATATATATGTATATTGTTCTGTATATCGTATTGTATAACGCGACTTTGGGTGAGAAGCGAATAAAATTGACGGTGGTATATATGAAACTTATACAATAGAACGACCTTTAGGCTAATGGCGATTGTAACTAATTCTGTCCTTCCTTCCTTCTTCTTTTTCTATTCATTGGGTGAGGGCGATGGGGGATATGATCTTCATCTTTTTATTGGTTTTACTGAGGCACATTTGATGGATCACTAAAGGGAGATAAACGCCAAGCTTCGATTCGATTCGTCGTAAGTCCCGTCCTTCCGGCTTCTAGAAATGTTTCCGCATGTGGGCGGACACCACGAAGGGCGCCAGCAGCGAGCAGATCGTCATCAACATATTGACCAGAACCTGAAGATTGGCTGTGGATGGATTGTGATTGTTACTCATTTTAATTCAGAATATCCCTACTCTTGTACTCACCTCCACTGCAGATGTCGTGGAGTATATCCTCCACGTAGCCGTTGTCATTGTCACAGAGGCACAATTTGGTCTTGCTCGACATAAACTTGGAGACGCCGATGGTGCGGTTGCTGTTCTCATACTGGCATACCATTCCGTCCTCACAGTCGTTGTTGCTGTTGCACTTGTGACGCAGTCCTGAAAATGGTAGAGTTGGAAGAAGTCAGTCATCAGGAAGCCAAAGATTAAGCTGAAACAAATTTAGTCCCCGCTAAGCAGCTATTCCTTAGCTCCTAGATTATTTATTTCACAATCCAAGCCCCATTCTATATTTTAGGCATGCAAGTAACGTACGAGTACGAGTGTATACAAGGTAATGCATATCATCAAAATTTGCTCTGTATTTTCAGTGCATGTCACAAATTGGCACTGCGGCGATTTGCATTACCATTTGGATGTTCCCTCGGTTCCAGTCACGACATCCTAACATAAATCCCTTCTTCGACATGGCGCTGCCATTAAGGAAAGGCCTCAGTTCTAGGTCTCCGTCCACCACCCAAGTAGGTCCTGAATGCAGTGAAGAGAGTAAGCAAGCCAGAGGGGAACAATGGGGATTCAAGAATCCAAGGAGCCCAACAGCAGAGGAGCACAAGTGTGAATTGCGCACGAAAACTAAATAAATAAAATGCAAACACAGCGGACACAAGGAGCCTCGGAGGGTGTCGGAGAAGCCATCTGCTAGTATCCATCTGGATGGATGCTTTGTTTAATTCTCATTTAGGTGGCGCCTTGGACATCACCCATCGCCCCACTGCCTGACTGTCTACTTGCCACTTGAGGCACATCAAGAAAGAGACACAGCAGCAGGTGAGGACAGAAGGCGGCAGCCTCTTAAATAATAAATGTAATGTGCATGTCTTAGCAATTAGTTGACGTTTTGTTGCCTGTTCTATTTCCAGAATCTAGCCAAGGAAATCTATTCCAAAGCAACCCGAAAACGCTGCTACAAAATAGAGAAAATCTTGAATGCAAAGAAAAACTAAAATTCCATTGTAATGTTTCCAATTCATCCAACCTGATAATCTTATTTGAATTGGTTCCTATAGAAATATACGTACATCTTTTTTATTAATGGAGGAACCTTGATTTTAGATTCTTTTCGTATTTTTGTTCAATACAATATCTTACCTTTGAGAACATCCGGACAGTTTCCAGCCGAGGGTGCCGAATCATCGCCGCAGAGGCAACGCATTTTGTAGTCATTGGGGTCCTTAACACAGCTGGTGCGATCTATCGCTGTACAGTCATCATGGGCATTGCATTCGCGTCCTTTGACTGAATGAAATTAAATGTAATCAAGAGAAAGTAAAACGTTAAATTAGTGGCAGGTAGGTTTGCTCAACTAATTTCACACTAATTGTGTGATTATTTCCCCACAAATTATCGGCTACTTATCCTATCTATTCCTTCTCGTTTACCAACTCCAGCACCAGCACCAGCACCAGCACCAGCCTATTACTAACTCCAGGCCAACTCCTTGCATGTCTATTGTACCTATTGGTTCATGCCCCCGACTAATGTCCGTGATTTGGCTGGAAGCGTGGGTTGTCATTGCATTTGAGTGACTTGTTTGATCAATTCCTGATTTATGTGTGCCGCTGGTTCTGTTCCATGAGCATGTCATTCAATTGCTGGCGCTCTGCCATAATTACTATTCCGTTTATTTATTTGGGGGGGGGAGAAATCCAAAGACAATCAAATGACAATTGATTGGCTTTGGGATCCAACTATTTGTATGGAAATTAAGATACTGAAAGTCCTAATTAACGATTGGGTTTATGTGTAATTGGATTAGAAAGTAGCAAAGGAACAGGGTCTTAGTAAATGTAGAAGGTCAACGTTTAACCGTAGAATAAAATACGTAGAATCGAAATCAAAATCTGCCCCTAAAAGCTAGGCAACTATTATAGCTGCCTAGTGTTATTGTGCTTTGGTTTAACTTCTAATAAATTTCAAATAAACAGTCTGAAAATTGTCTAAACCAAAAGAGAATTTCCACCTTGCCTGTACTCAATTGTAATCCTTTCAATCACCGAATACCCCAACTCAAATCTGGCTAAAACATTCCCCTAACACCAGCTTGACCTTCCCCACAAACTCCAATTGGAACTCAGGTGCTCAAAGCTCCGTCTCCCCTCCTTTGTACTTACCAATAGGCATATGCGTGGGCGGCGGCCCATTATTGGTCTTTCCGAAGGTGGTCAATGCCGTGGAGCTGACCCCGAAGAGGATGATGAAGACGCCAAAGAGCATGGTCAGGCTGCCGCACTGTGTGAATCGCTTTAGGGGCTGCATTTCGGATGTTAGCGCGTGGGTGGTTGAGGGGCGAAGGTTAAAGCCAAAATCGAAATCGAATCTGAGGTCGAAGCTAAGGTTTTTGGAAAGGATTTCGCAGGTGTTATATAAAATCACGGCACACAATCGGCTCGGTTTGTCCCTCTCCCAGGGAATTTCTCACGCACTTTGAAAACTGAAAAACTGCCCAGGGGCTTCAAGTCGGTTTGTTTAAGGTTTCGCTTTGACGCTTTAGTTGTTTTTGCGAGGCAACTTTATGCAAATTCTCACACCAAAATTGTTTCCGGTGGCGAGAGTCCGAAACAAAACTAAACCGCACGGAAGGCGTTGACTGGCAAACGGGCCACTAAAAATCCTTTAAAATTTGTACAAATTGTATAGGTATTTGGTGTGCTTTGGTTTTGTTTTTCCCTTTAGATGGTCTTCTCACGAAGAGGGTCTTGAAAGCTCGAACCAGTCGCCTGCGCGTTCGGAGTGCAAGTGAAGAATTCGCGGCGCACACGGGTCTTAAGTTGGGCTCGACGTCGCTGCCGACTCGCCGGGCTACTTGGCGCTCGCGCACGCTTCTCTTCTCAAAGGCGCACCAGCACTCCCCACTCCGCACCCTGCACCCCTAATCCATGCCAAGTCCAGCTACCTGCTCCGACTTTCGCCTTGCTGTTGCTCAGCACAACAGAGAGCCTAAGTTCCGTTAACAACGCTTGCTGTACACCCTTTTGGCATGCGAGGAAGGAGCTGGAGGAGAGACAAGAACAAGAGGACGGTGAGAGCTTTGATCGGGGGAAGCTTGGGATGTTTACAGTAAATAAATACTCGAACTTGACATTGCTTGCATTTTTCTGAGAAGAATTAATATATGTTTACATATGTACATATGAACATATGTATGCATGAACGTGCATGTTGCTTTTGCCAATCAGTGAAAACGATCGTATAACTGGATTATCTCGAATAACCTGAGAGAGCAACAAAACGCAGCTCATAAGAATGTTTTGCACTCAATGTGCAGTTCATTAGAAGAGCAGATCTCTTGCTTAAAATTTAATTTATTTCATCAGGCATCCCACTCGTTTTGCACTTGCCACATCATTTCCGTACCCACTGCGCTGATTTGCAGGCATCCATAAAATGTGATTCCCATCCGGACAGACTCACACAAAGCACATGCATGCATAATTAAGAGATCCCCAGAGCAGGTGAAGGGTATTCCATACACTACATTAATGTTAGGGGTGTGTGTGTGTGTGTGTGGGAGGAGCAAGGGTTAGTTTGGGCGCCAAATCTCTAGGCAGATTCTGAACTTGCCAGCTCCATATAATTTGTATATTATACGGGTTCGTATGGCCTGCATGGTTGTGACGGGCGGGGAGGGGCGAGGCGACACACAAGTAAGTCGGATCCAACGCACTTGTAACTTGCTTCGTTGTTTCGTGAGCGAGTTTTTGTTAACGAAGATGGATTTTTATACGCGGTACGAGTGGGACATCAAGGCTATATTGTCAGCATGGCTAAACATGTGTGTGATGGATATATGAAAGGGTTTTCGAGCCCAAGTCGTTATGAATCTACTATTCCCTGATATATCCCCTGCTATTTAATCCTATTCGCACATCTCTGTCTGCTGTGTGCCCTATCTTCAGTGTCTGAAGATAAGCATTAAGAGGTATTCCCCAGTGCGACTCTTGCCTAAAACATTCCCAGTAGTATTGCTGTCGTTTTGTGTTTAGTTTTACCTTCGTGCAATTTTTTATTGTTGTTGGCACGACCTCGCCTCGTCCTCGTCCTCGTCTTGGGCCCACAACTGTGACTGTGTGTGTGTATTCAAATAATGACGAAGAAGCCTACTTTTTTGGGGTCCGTAGAGTTTTGAAACGGCAACAATAACGGCACAACATTAGCACGCACCAAAAGCAACAAGAAACAAAAAGCAAACCACTACTTAAAGGCAAATACCGCTACTCGCTCTAAGCGTCTCGCTCCATTTGGGAGAGTTTCTACACCATTGAAAGGCCCTTTGGAGTTGACAAAATGAGAAAGAGAAAACGCCATAATATATTTATTTTTTGAAACTATTCTGGCCTATAAAAACTGAGTGCTCTCTATGATGGACACCACATTCTCGGCCATGTCGCAGAGATGGGTATAGGTCTGCATGTAGAGCGCGTCACGGTAGTACTTCTTGGAGCGCATTTTGTGTAGAACATAGAGCGGGGGATTGTCGCGGCGAAGTTGCCGCAGCAGAGGGCTGGTCTCCTCCTCCTCCGAGTTCTCCTCTTCGCCTTCTTCGAGGGACTCGGCATAGAAACAGGCCAGCTCCGACTTGAGGGAGCTCTGCTCGAGAGACGTGACTAGCTCCTCCCACTCATCCAGGCCGTTGCCTATGCTGCCCCGCACGTAAATTAAGCGAGATCGATCCTTCTCAGCGCTGTGAGCAACGCAAAGGGGCGGGCACTCATTGAAATCCCCACCCCCCGAGCCGCACTTGAGGGAGCACTTGACTTGGACGAGCTTCTTGAAGTTCTCCTCCCGCTGCTCCGCTTCGGGCAGGCGCAGGATTACTTTTTTGATCGTTTCCAGGCGCATATCCCACTCCGGCTCGCGGGGCTTCTTCAGGGCTTGGTAGAGGCTTTTGAGGGTCTCCAGATCGTCGAAGCGTTCGCAGTGGTAGCCCGCGTTCTGGGAGTTGAAGATCTCGCGGTCGTCGAAGATGCGCTCGTAGGGACAGAGCAGCTCGTGGGGCTGAATGAGGGGCACCAGAGTGGCCTTGAGCTCCGTTACCTTTTGGGCCATCTGTGTCTTTGACTTGTCCAGCACACGGTTCAGTTGCTTCTCAATCTTCCGCACATACTCCGGGGCAGGCAGACACTTACCGTGCAGCTTCAGCACAATGGTGTCCCGATGGTTGCAGAAGACATTGGGGAACACTCGGAGCTCCCAGCGCTGCTTATGCACCAGGCAGCGTCGTGGCCGGAACAGAACTTTCGTTTCATGAACCTCCCCGGGGAAGAGCGCAAAGTTGGTGCGTTCCAGGAAGAAAGTGTCAAAGTTGGAGCCCAGGAACTGCGGTTTGCTTTTGTAGAACTCCGAATTGGACCACTGGCAGGTGATAACCTGCCGACCCACGTTCTCCAGGCGCAGGACCTGCTTCACCACGTTCTCGTATGGATGGCACTCGAAGTAAATGTCCCAGTTGACAATCTCACGGCTACGACGTTCGGGCTGAAGGAATATCTCATCGTTGATGCGAAGAGCCACCGCAGGGATGATGGGCTCTGGCGGACCTTCTCCAATCTGCTCAAGCTCCGCCTGTTCCTCCTCCTGCTCGAGGTCCGTCGACTGCTGGGTGCTGCTGCTGATTTTGTAGAGAGTTTCAGTGGACAGGCGTTCAATGTCGTTGAGGACGTCCAGCTCCTGGCGATTCAGTACCTCCTGCATATTGGTGCCCACCACCTCGAGATCGTCCACATTCGGATAGTACTGAAGCACCCGCTTAATGTCGACGCATCTCTTCTCGATGCTCTCGTCCAGCAGCTCGGAGCCAAGCCACTTTTGCTTCTCTTTTTCGTGTGAGTTTTTCACACTGTACATTGGTCCCATTATCTCCTGCTTGGTGGCTTTGGTTAGCCCAATAATCTCCACATTGGCTGCTCCCTGTCTCTCGGCCAGTGGCAGAGTCTCCACCAGCTTGTTCACCTCCTGGCAATGATTCGTGTCAAAGTAGGCAGGCAGTTCCACGGGTCGCTTGACGGACAGCGATGTGGGATTCATTCGCGTGGCATAGTCCATCAGACGCTGGACTGTGGCCTTGTCCCGCTGCTCCACTGTGGTGGGCAGATTGATGAGCATTTCGTTGGCACTTCGACCGATCTTGCGCTGGATTCTCATCTGCGTCTGTGTGCGGTCCTGCAGCGTGTCGTACCAGAGCTTCAGGCGCTTGTCCATCTCCACTGACGCTTGCACTTCGACATCCAGCGAACCCTGCGAGCTGGACAGATTGGCCATGCCCTGCTTGCTGTCGAATATTTTGTTGACTATATCCTCGACGATCTTCTTGCCATCCTGCTGACTGACCTCCTTTAGGGAATTGGTCCGCGCAAATAGCTCTGAGGTCGAGGTGGAACTCACCTCCAAATCATTATCAGTGGAGTCGCTCTTCGGCTGCCCAATGGTGGTCAGAAATGAGGCAAGATATGATCTCTGTCGCGGCATTTTCTTTAAATATTTAAAATATATTTTTAGATTGTATTTCTGTTGAATTTTGTCGTAAGAGTTTTGGCAACTATGCTTGCTAGGTTCAGCTTTTACCCCTGCTCATTCTCTTATGTTTATTTCGTGGTTGGTGCATGCACCTAATTACGTTTCAGCTTGCAACCACCAAATGAAGCCTCAGTTGAGTGGGCGCTTGTTGCTTTTTGGCAACACAAAAGGTTACAGGCCACGCCTCCTAGCCCCCAAAATAAAGCCAATCTCACAAATCACCATTTAGGTGGATATCGAACAGCGGCAAAGGCGAAGCGGATGTGCAACTCTTTTTGGGGGCAGGGCAGGGCAGGCAGCCTGTCTCGAGGAGGGGAGGTTCATTCTTTGCTTTTGGCCAAGTCAATAATTTACAGCAAAGCGAAAACACTTTGGAGAGCTCTGGCTGGCCTCTAGACATGAAATATTTCCCAATTTTATAAACACAAATTCTTTTCAGTTTATTTTAGGGCCCTTCCGCATCCCATTCTGGTGGAAAATGTCAACATTTTCGGTTGAATTCTCTTCGGTTCGGGCTCGGACTCCGGCTCTTGTTCTTGTTCTTTGGCTGTTCTGCTCGTTTATCTGGGCTCCACAATCTCCTTATAAACGATGGTTTTAATCGCTGCGACAGCAAAAACAATTTGCCCTTAACTAAACGCGCAACATTGCGGCGAATTCATTTTTTGGCACGCACATCGCAGAGACCGGAGACCGGAGACCGGAGCACCGAGTCCTGCCAAGGAATGGAAACAAAAAAACAATCACAAAAATCGAGGGGATATTCCAGTAATTAGGATACATTTCTCACTAAGTGAAAGCACTGTGGTATGAAATGGGAATTATCTGCTGATCAGCTCTATGGAAGTGAAGAGAAGAAAAAGAGAGAAGAGAGAATTTATGCTCTGTTTTTATCCAACAATCTAAAGTGGAACCTCTTAAAGTCATAATTTAAAGGATATATTCTGAAGTATATTCTGATTTCCATGCCTTTGCACCACTGCACACAATCTACGCAAATCGTAGCCTTAGCCAGCGCAGGCTAAATCTGAAATAAACCTTTGTGTAAACCATATCGTACATTCATATATTATGAATAAATAAATTGCTTTTAATTATTATTCAAAAGAGGCAGCAATCCACGTCACTGGACTGGGAGAGGGGGCAGACTCCTCATGCGGCAAAAGTCGTAGATTTATTTCAGATATTTTATTCTTGACATTATTGATAAATGTGTTCTCGGACGGCAGGCAGCAGCAGAAATAAATGAAATGAAAACCGGGAAAATTATATAGAAAACTCACGAAATCAGAGACTGCAACGAATCGGAGGAGCCTCGTTCTCCGGAACCTACTCGTACCCCTCCATGCCCTCCCTGGCTGGTAATTAAAGAACTAATTCCCTTTCAACAATCCGAGCGTCATGTTTTGGTCTTAACTGATGATTAATTAGTTTGGGGTCCGACTGTGGTGGGGCTTCCTTCCTACGTCTATGGCCGACCCCGACGATATATAATTTTCTCACGAAATCTCATCGGGGCTTACTCATGCCTAGAGGTCATCACAATTTTGCTGATTATACGAGCAAACGGTGAACGGAATCGCGTCCAGCTCTCTCGAAGAAATGCCAATTGAAGTCCTTTAATTTCATATTAGGCTCCGGGCTCTAATTGCACACTCCACCGAATGGCTGTAAGGGGGATGGGTGACCCTTTTCCTCAAACCTTTTCCCTACATGCAAGCAAGTTTGTTGCCGTGCGTTCCTGGACATGCACAGACCCCACCCCAGCCCAGCCCCGCCAGTGGAGGCTACCGAATGTTGCATGCAAGATGGTCAAAACTACTTGCCGCGTCGATAGCCGCAACTTGTTGTAGCCTTGTCTCCTCGCCAGCGCCAGCGCCAGAGCCAGCATCGTGTGTGGCCTGACCAAATAACCTTTCCATGACTTTCCCAATTTATCATTCGAGTGGCACTGCAGGGAAATGCACATGCTACAAGAACAAGTGCTCGTACCACGATTCCTTCAAGTTCATTTGCTAATGCACACCTTGATTTTGCATTGGCGACACTTTTGGGGGTCTTTTGCGGCTTTGACTTTGACTGCTGCCTCCTTTACGTGTACGTATACGCAATGTGGAGGTCCGCCAGGGTCTGCATGTCATGTTGCCCCCCAGCAAACGCAAAAACATAAAAACAACTACGAAATGCTAAACCTCACGAACATATTATAATAACTCATGCGTGGTTAGGCTTAGGACGTCATTGGCCGGGTCCGTCCCCTGCCAGGGGACGATTATAATTAGAACGTTGAAGTTTTAGAGAAAATGCCCACACCAAGAGCTGTCGGCCATTAGGCAGTGGGCATTATGTTGGATTAATAGTGGAAAGAAGTCAAAATTTCCCAGGAGAGTGCGACATCTAATGATCAAATAATGGGCAGCAATCAGAGATTTCTGTGAGTGGGTAGAAGAGTTTGACCTTTTATTTTAGATATGGGAGCATCAGTTCTCAGTTTAGATAATAAGAAACAACCAGAAACTGTCAGGTTTCCATCAGGAAGGTCAGTTTCTTCAGACATTCGAGCAATTTCCATTTGGTCTTCGCACTTTTTTATTGTCTGTACATATTAGAGACCATGAAATATGGTTTATGAGGCCATAAACAATGCGCACAAACAAGTCTCTCATTAGAAGAACATGAAATGCAGTAGAACACTACTCTAGAAGACCCAACTCTCACTGCCCATGACGATAACAATGACATATCTAAAACCCAAAAATGAATAACGAAACAGTCATTAGTCGGGGCGTCATCATCATCGGACGTTATTCATTATTCAACTCTCGAGACAGCTGAAGGAGTAAACGTGGCAAGGGCAACACTTTGGGGCAGGCACGGCGACCTGGCGCCCTGGCACCCTGGCACCCTGTATAGCGCCGACAAATATGCAAATTTACGCACATCAAAAAGTGAAAGTTCCAGAGGAGACCATTAAAATACCAAAAACAAGAGAACGTAGAACGTAGAACGGCGAGCGACGAAACCGAAAAAAATCAATGCAGGCCACCGAAGCAATTCGGTCAGTGGAGGCGGCGGCGGGATGGATCATTTTCCTCAGTGGAGCAGGCAGGTGGCGATGGGGTGCACAGCGGGTGGCGGGTTCGTTTGAGAACACGATTAAAGCGCTCTGATTATGGGTTACGGACCGTTTCGTATGGTACTCGAAAAGCGCCAAAAAAAGTTCTTCTAAAAAGTTGCTCAAGTCCGTGGTCCGTGGGTCCGAGACTATTGATGACGGCTCCTCTACACGCAATCCATGACATCACCAGAGTACGAGTACTCATAGTGGTTCGGTGCTCGTTCGGTCTCCGGTTCGGTGTCGGGTTTGTTTTTCTTCTCCAAATATTTTGCAGCTAGCGAAGTGACCCACAATTAGTGTGAGTGCCCCACACCACCAAGCAAAACACACACAAACTACCCCTAGGTCTTACATCAGGCCCAGTCCCTTCCCTGAGGCAGTAGTTGGAATACTTACCACAGGAATTTCACTCTATGCAACCTGCTAAATTATTCTAATAACTTTCTGTTTCTGTTGTTGCCCCATCAAGAGCAGTGAACTTGTGGAGACTCCTCCTGGGTGGGTTTTGTGGTTCAGTGAGTGACATTCTTTAATTGGAATTCAAATTAAAAACGTTGCACGATTTAATCGCATTTCGCTCTCATTGTATTATTAAAATGCAATTATTTTTGGTTTCGCATTCCGGACATGCAATTTTCAATTGTTGCAATGGAAATCCCATGACCTTTGGCGATTACTCATGCCTTGGAAATCTCTCAGAGCCTCTTTTCCACGCTGCATCCATGGTTCAGTATTGCAAATGGAGAGTCTCATGGGTCTATTTTTTAAGAATATTAATTGTTATTGTAGGATACTTAGAGAGCCTCTCAGATAGAGAAATTGCAAACCACTGATGGTAGCTTTATATGCTTAAGGATTTAACATTTCCTTTTCTTTATTAAAGATCAGTTCTTAAGTATACAAACTACCAAACCAGGAACCTATTTATGTTTAACAAGTTGAAATTATCATAGAAATTATGGGGAACTATGGAGAAACCAACTCAGTTCCTAAGTGAAGTTTAATTGATAGTCCACAAGTATTCCTCCAAGTACTTCGATGTCATCTTACACATAAATAAACCCGCTTGACTGCCCACAAGGCACTCCAGACAAGTTTTGCCATACAAAAGTTTTGCAAAGATAACACCAGCAAAAACAATACGTAGTCCTAGTGGTAGCAGCACCCCATCCATACCCCCTACCCCATATAAGCACCTACAAAATGTTTGTTTGGTTCGCGTTTTATCGCGCTGCACGTGTCCTGAATTTACACAAAATGAGTGGCTTCCGTTCTCATGAATGAAAAATTACTTACCAAAGTATCAAACATCAGGTCTCAGAGCGATCCTGTTCTGGGGGCAGACTTCATGGGTTTTCAATTGTCGCACTTAAGAGCTAGGACCACGAAGACCACCGTAGAGCATGTACTAGCCTAATCTATGACTAATTATCAGGGCAACGGGTAGGTGAACGCAAGTCAATGTACCATAAAAAGGAGGTTAATTCTATGCAATTTCGGATGGTGGCACCGTGGCTTTGGGGGCTCCGTGATTACTTTTCCTTTGGCAGCAGACGTATTAATTACAAAGCGGAGCACATTAGGACAACCACTCTCGCTCCACGCTTTCCTGCGTAATGCTAATCGCTGGACATAAATGGCCCGATCCCAGGCACGTGGAGCAAGTAGGGGACATTAGATTTTCGTATATTGTATGCGTGTATGTGGGGGATAACATTTGACAGGGGACTTTAGCTAGGATCGTGGCAGACCGCTGCTCAGTTGGAGAGCTGGGAGTTGGACAAGTTCGAATTGGATAGATTGGAGCTGTGCTCCGAGTCGGAAAGAGCGGCATTCGGCTGCTGTTGCTGTCCGGGTTGCTCTTGCTGCTGCAGCTGCTGCTGCTGCTGTTGTGAAAGGTGAGGATGGTGGGGCTGCTGCGGCTTGGCTTGAATGGTGGTGCCCGACTCGTAGTTGATGCGGATCCACTGACCCTCGCTGTTCTCCTTCCACAGTGTGACGTTGTTGTCGCCTCCAGTGACGGCCAGGATGTTGCCGGTGGTTGACCAGGAGATGCTCCAGACGGCATCGTCGAATGTGTGCAGGACACTGGATGTCCACTCTGTCAGATCCGCATTGCTGCTCCAGATGATCACGTGACGGTCCTGCGAGGCCGTGGCTATCTGCGAGCGTGGCAGACCAATCGATGGCGCCCAGGCCACATCGCGCACCCAGTCGGAGTGGGCCTCCAGGCGCTCCTCCTCCACCCAGCGATCGTTGTCCTCACGCCAGATTTTCACGAGATTGTCGCAGCCACCGCTCACCAGGCGCTTGATGGCCGGATTGCGCGAGGTGGTGCGCTGATCGAATGCCGGATCTGGGGCCTGGGCCGGGCACCACGAAATGGCATTCACCCCAATGGTGTGAGCATTCGGTATCTTCTTGGCATCCCAGGTTCCGTGCTCCGTGTTGCAGGTGAGCACCGAAATGGAGCCATCGGAGCTGGCGCAGGCCAGCACCAGACCGTACTCATGGGGGGCGAAATCAACTGAATTCACCGAGGAGTCATGATTGCTGTACTCGTAGCTGAAATGTGGCAAGCGACGGCGGCCGCCATTAGAAGATAACGTCATGCCTGTGTGTGATTGTGTGCGTTTCGATTACTTACAGCTTGGTCCAGTCCCTGGGCGTTGTCGATTTCCACACAATCACCTTGCGGTCGTACGAGCAAGAGGCCAGAATGTTGCCAAACTTGGGATGTGCCCATGCCACCTGCCACACGGGCCCCTGGTGGCCCTTTAGTTCTGCCAGAGCCTTGTTGTTTTTGCGCGAATGAAAAATGCGAACACTGCCGTCGGAGGAACAGGTGGCCAGGAGGAGGCCGTAGAAGTCCAGAGCGGCGTGGTGGACCATGTCCTCGTGCTCGGTGTCGATTTCCTGCAGCAGGCTCACCATTTTAAATTCAATTTATTTCCAATTACCGTAAATAAATGCAAGTCGTGTTTTTTTCGGCGCCTTGACGTGGAATTCAGTGTGACCGCTGAATTAGCCAAAAAAAATACCATCAGACTCTCAAAAATATAACAAAATATACTATCTCATTTTCAAAATATACCGTATATACACCGTAGTCTTAAATCATTTTTCTCGACTTTGATATTATGTTTATTATTACCAACTAATTAGGAATCTCAGCTTTACAACTTTTATTTTACTAGAATATCCCCAAAATAATTTTATATACCGTAAAGTGTCACCCTTTTTTCTGTGTAAACGAGTGCTGTAAAATCACCAAAGAAACCACTGACCTTAACCCACCTAACCTACAATCAAAATAATGTTTTTTAACTTAAATATGTTTTGTGGATATCCGCTCTGCAGATTCTGTATGAGAATTATAACAGTCACCAAATCGCGGCTTTTGAATCTTCAAAAGTGTTATTATTGTTAGTATTGTTGTTATTGGTTGGGAGCTTTACCAACAAACCAACCGTGGAACCGCAAAAACTGTCAATTAAAGGTCATTTTACTGAAATCTTTATTGCCAACATTAATTTAAATGTTTTATTTGTTGTTTAGTTTTCTGTGACATGTCGCTAAACATATTCGAAACATGTAAATATTTAATGCATAATATCTGTGTTTCACAAGTTTAGCCATGTAATTTTCGTGATCGACACTCCGTTTTGTTGTTTTGAAATTCGGTTTGATATTACTAGTCTGCTGGGAGCCTCAGCAATGAACACTTACTCTTATACAATAGATGAATCATTTATTTTCAAGGTTTTCATTAAGCTTAATGACTTACTTATATTGTTTTGCTTATAAAATAATGGTTTTAACAAAAAATGTCACCAAACATGTCCACTTAACTAAATGGATATTACACCGTTCTTATATGGCAACTACATACTGATGTAATAACACCAGTTGGTATTTTCTACAGCAATATAATACCGAAGTTCGAGTACGCTAGCTGGCGTCACAATGATATTTGCTAATATTATTTATGTTTAGGTTTATTCTAAACTGTACATATCCGGGTCTTCCTCCTTAAGGTAGGCATTGAGTCTCAAAGCCTGTGTCTCGGACCATAGCAGCCGCGTCATTTTCTGCTCCACTGTCTCTGCATCTTCTGGCGCCAACTTGTTCAACTCCGACTCCCAGTATGCGCATATGGGCCTCATCTGTGGAGCGGGCCTAGTCTGGGAAGCGGCTCTGGCCTGAGGAGGAATCCTAGCCTGGGGAGAGGGTATAGCCGGCGGCATGGACATACCTTGCGGACTGGGGCTAGCCTTCGGTTTAACAACTTTTCCCACAAAAACGGTAGAAACTGGCGCCAAGGGGCTGTGGAAAACGTAAACAGTGAATGATGAAACATTTGTTTAATGAAACGCATCTATAATGCATACCGATTCTGGACTGATTGATACAAGAATTCCATGTGTGGAGCGAACCGCCATCTGCCGCTGATGTTGTCCCTAGTCTTAGCGTCAGCTAAAGGATCCCAGTCGGCGTCTCCATTATTCACTGTCGTTTTCCCCTTCGCAACCATCTTCATATGGTACCGGTAGCTGTCCCTCAACGATTTCCAAGCGTTCTTACAGCTAAAGACTGAAGGACAGGCATGCAATTAAGTTGTCCAAGTAGTTTTAGTTTGACCTACCATCTTTATTCATCTCAGAGCCTACAGCGGCCCATGCGCTTCTCAGTGCATTGCTATCAAAGTGTTTTTTATTCGCCACATCCCAAATGAGTGTCCTCTTTTCGACCGACTTGATTAGTTTTAGTTTATCCCGGCAATCAAACTCTTCGAGCCGTCTTGTACGTGTGCTGCCCTCGTTTTCCATTTTCTTTGTCTTCGCTAGCGAAAACTAGAATACATATTTTATTTCGTTTGAGGCAGCTGCAAGCAGGGATGATTTCTTATCGCGTAACATTCCGAATATCAACCCTGTTTTAGCTAGTGAAAATGTATCGAATCTTGACTACAAGTCTGAAGGTGGGAAAGCCTCCAATTTAGATTGAAATTAACTAAATTATCCCGATTTTTTGCAGTGAAAGTTGTATGTAACTTGTTTATCTATAAAATTTTGGAATTTATGAATGCATCTATCGATAGTGACCAAAAAAAGTTTCGATGTATCTATGGGACTATCGATGGGTCTCAGCTATCTTTTGCGGACGAACTAAAATTTTAAAGGTATAAAAAGGCGTATTTATAATAAGCCAAATTGATTCGTCAATCAGATTAAATTATTGTTGTAGTGTTAAAAGTCTTTGCAAGATAGTAATATCAAAAAGAACAACATCAACATCGAGGAATATGATTTAAGACTACGGTATATTACGGTATATTTATAATTTAAGTTGGTATATTTTATCGATAATCCCGCGGTCACTAATTGACACTTTTCCAGACTCAAGTTTGCATTTGCCAAGGAAAATAAGGTACAAATTAAAGTGGAAACTTTATAGAAAGGGTCCAGAGAGTGTCTGCCAAAGGTCCTTGTGCACTAAAACTAGCGAGATCATTGCCTGGCATGCTAATTTAGTAAAACAGCACCACAGATTACATAACCTTTTTAAGGTTACATATGGGAGAAGGTGATGCCGAAATTCGCCAGAAATTAACAAATTCTCTTTGCCCGCAGATGCTGTCGCAATCAATTCTGACCGGCGTGCGTGTGCTCCGCACGGAAGCTCGCCGCAACTTTGGCCTGGCTGCACCAGCCCTGAACAAGGCCTCAGATCCCATCCAGCAGCTGTTCCTCGACAAAGTGCGCGAGTACAAACAGAAGAGCAGGTAAATGTAGCTGGACGAAAATCATCACAATAATGCCCTAATTATCATTCATCTCTGTCAACATCTGCAGCGGTGGCAAGCTGGTCGATCCCAATCCCGATATCGAGCGCGAGATCAAGACCGAACTGGACCGTGTGGCCAAGCAGTACGGCAGCGATGGCAAGACCGATATGCTGAAGTTCCCCGAATTCAAGTTCCCCGAGGTCAAGGTTGATCCCATCACCCAGAGCGCCAACTAAGCAACTATTCGAACCGAACAGTTCTTCGTATGAATTAGTTAAATTGTTTTTAAGTTCACAATCCAGCTCGAGCGGCCAGCTCGACCCAACCAGGCGAGGATTGCAAAACAGCAAATAAAGCCGGAAAACATCATCCAGAGAGCTACATTGAAAATACTTTTATAACGCTTACAAATATGGATCCTATCTGGGTGTATCGATAGCCTGCTGCACCGTTTGCTGGAGCAGCAGCATCTTGTGGTTGCCCGCCACCTTGCTGAATGTCGTGAGCAGTGTCTGGATATCCGAGCCGCTGATGAGGGGCACAAAGTGACCCGCACAGCTGCAGAACTCAGCCAGGTTTTCGCGCTTGATTTGGTTGCAGCGTGCACAGCGTAAGTCCTGCAGGACATAGGACATCATCTTGCGCTGCAGAGCATCCAGCATGCGCATCTCAATCTCCTCATTGTCGTAGGCCACATAGCACTGGGCGCACAGCCAAACGGGGCTAAAAAGAATCATTTTAATTAAGAAAGGGAAACAAATGGTTTTGGTTGCCACTCACATGCCATCCTTCATGGCGCGATGCTTGTCCTTGCAGAGATCGAGATCGCGACAGTGATTGCAGGCCTTGCATATGACCTCGTTGATGATGTAACTGTCGCAGGGATCCTGCCACTCGGCCATGTCCGAGAACTCGCCAATGCCCACGAGACGCAGCATGTTCCTGCGCAGCTCGTTGATCTGATCCGCCAGGTTCTTGTCCACACTGAGCACCTTGATCATGGTGCGGATCAGCTCCAGTCCCGGACTGGGCTTCCCCTTGCCATAGTTCTTGTGCAGCTTCAGTATAAAGTCAAAGGCGCAGTGCGAGATGTCTCTGATGGCCTGCTCCGTGGTCTTTCGTTCGGCGAGAGACTGCATGAAGAGCGTGATGAGCGACTCGAACTTCTCCCGGCACTCGTTCTCCTCGGGCAGTCGCTCGCCAATGGTCCAGTTCAGCTCCAGAGCGAGCTCATCCTCTGCCTCTGGCTCTTGGTCAGCATGGACTGAGGGATCTCTGTTCTCCTCCTCCTCATCGTCCTCATCATCATCTTCGGCGTTTCGATCTCTCTCCTGCCGCATGGTAGTGGACACAATGGAGGACACCGTCTCATCTATGCCCTTGGGCAGCTTGCCTCGAATCCCGGAGAAATTGGCCCTATCCATCCAGAGCATAAAGTTCCAGCACTGCTCGAAGGAGAGCTGAATCGAGTGGAACATCTCCTTGTTCCTCAGACTCTGGACAATGTAGTCCACATAGCCCAGCGCATCCGAAACGCTCTTCTTCCCCGAACTCAGGATAATCCGATTGAAGTCCGCATAGACAATGGTGGCGCCCAAGCGCTTGAACTCCGCTATGATCCGCAGGAACATCTTCCGCATGAGATTGTTGAGCGATCGCCGCAGAGCTGGATCGTAGAGCAGGGCATTGCTGGAGCGCACCCAGCGGTAGAAGTGCACGATCTGAAAGTCGGAGAAGATGTTCCGATTGATGGAGACCTCGCGCAGCCATCCGTTCACCATGGAGCGCATCACGCGAAAGGCCGCGGAGCAGAGGGCCGTCTCATCGTAGCTGGGGAGTGTGGCCGCTGGCACATTGCCAATCATCTCCTCGAGGGAAGCCTGTGGCATCACATCGAAGGTGATGGCCGAGGAGGCGCCCTCCATCTCCTGGATCTTGTTCGACTGCAGCAGGGCGCTGACCGCGAGGCTGTCCAGGGCAAGTTCTACACAGACATCCGGGTAGAAGCCCGCCTTGTTCTGCACCACGCTGATGTTCTCCTCGAACTCCGCCAGCAGTCGACTGTCGTCCGCCTCGCGGCCGCCCAGATCCGGCCTCGTGCTGGCCGACCACCAAAGCACAAAGTTGTGACGCTGCAGCAGGCGGGCGAAGAAGAGATCCGCTCCAAAGAGCACCGTGTCGGGCGGCATGTTGCCAATGGGCACATGGAAGTACCGACACTGATCCAGCATCAGGTCCAGCACGTTGTTCAGGTTGAGGAAGTGCCGCACCACGGCCCGGGTGCCCTGACGCTGCCAATCCAAGCCGGACAGCAGGCTGGCATCATCCGAGATGTGGATCTGGGCCTGGGGAAACTCCAAGAGGATGGGCATGGCCTGCGGCAGCTTCCGCGCCTCGAGCGCCGTCTGCAGGCAGAGCAAGGTGGGTCCCTGGTTCTCCTGCTTGTAGGTGGTCAGAGCACGCTGAATGTGCCTGTAGATCTGCTTGACATCCACCTCAATGACTACCTCAAAGGTGTAGTCCTCGGCGGGAATCTTCTCCTGCTCCCCAGCCGTGAGATTCTTGAGGAGAGCCAGGCGCTCCGCAGCGTACAGCTGCCGCAGATTGGGCATCTGATTGGCACGCACCGTGTCCAGGACGAAGATGAAACCCTTCTTGCTGGGCATCAGTATGAGCGACCAGATCTCCTTCTTGGCCGTGGGCGTGTTGTGCTGGTACAGGTAGATCTTTCGCATCTGCGCATTGGCCATGGCCAGGTACTTGACCTGCGTCTGCGGTCGCTGCTCCAGCTGCTCGATGCTGAAGCTCTCCATGTCGCTGTTGGAGAGCAGCGACAGGCGACGCGCCTCCTCGCGCTGCACGCCACAGATGCAGCCCATGTCCATGAGAGCGCGGAACTCCAGCGTCATTTGCGTCTCGTAGATGCCCTCGATATCGGGCGTGGCCAGGTCTGCCAGCATGCCCAGCGAGTTGTCCCGAAAGAGCTGCTCGGGCACGCTGTACCGATACAGATTGAACATGGGCCGAGAGCGGGGCAGCACGCGGTTCACCTTGCGCCACAGCTGTCCCTCCTCCGGGGGCGCTGGACTCCGCTGGTTCACATAGAAGATTCTGGGCACCGTCAGCTTCATGCGATGCAACTCCTCGCCGATGAGCGCCCACACGGTAAAGTGTCCCAGATCGTCCACGGGCACCAGCTGCAGGATCTGCCACGGCTGGTCCAGCAGCGTGCGCTGTGTCCGCCTCAGGAATCCCCCCAAGGTGGCTGTGGCTCCGGGTGCTCTCGTGTTCGGTGCGTGCGCTTCATCGTTGCGCACTCGCTTGGAGGCCTGTTGCAAGCGCTGACGCTGTCGCTGCCGCTGCTCCAGCTGCCACTTCCATTTGCGCTTCTGGAAGCGCACCCACGCCGCGATGCTCTCCGCGGTGTCGCCCATTTCAGGAGCATCGCCCAGCGCCTCTTTCCAGGTGGTGGCCTGCGGCGTCTGCTGCTCCTCCTCGCCTTCCTCCAGCTGCAGCCTCTTTCGCTTGGTGACCATGGGCAGCCCGGTGGGATCCTCGATCTCCTTGCCAGCCATATCCTCCATGTCGCGCAGCTCCAGCTGCTTGTCCTCCAGCGCTGGCTTGGGCTTCGGGCGACTCGTGAAGATCTCGTTGATGCGCCGCTGCTTCAGCACATCGTTCTTCTCCACCATCTTCTTGTGCAGCCAGTCGGGATGCTGCACCCGTGGCACGGGATTGGCCAGTCCCTGCAGTGCCGCGGGAATGGTGATGATCTTCTGGATGGTGCCACCCAGCCGCTCGATGTAGTAGTTCCAGTCGAGCACATCCCGAATGTCCGCATCCCCCATGGTGTTGTCCTTCAGCCAGCGCCGCAGGTGGTGCCGCCGCACACTCGCCTCGGACTGGAAAATGGCCAGCGGTATGGCCCGCTCTGTGACGGGCGCACCTTCGGGCTTCTTGGAGATGATGTACTTGCAGGCGAGGCCCGCATCCTTGACCATCTGCTCGCCTAGGAACTCGGCCAGCCGCTTGGCCGTCGATATGGATGTGCTCTTCTGGGCGCCGTACTCCTCCAGCTTCTTGGACATCGACTTGTTCTCGGCAATCAGCTCGAAGAGCTCCGAGTCGGGCAGATTGGAGCCGCGACTGTAGAGGACATCCAGCCAGTAGTCGGCCACCTTGGCCACCGATCCATAGCACTCCTCCAGGGTGCTGCCTGCGAGGAAGGCCTCGAAGACGGAGCTCTGGAAATTCTTGATCAGCTGCAGCTCGCCGCGACGCTTCACCTCGAAGCCCTTCAGCTCGGCCAGCGAGCCATCGAAATTGAAGACTGCGTAGCGTTTCTTCAGCTTCTTGCCCTCCTCCTTGGATGCGGGCAGCACCATGGCCAGGTACGGACCATCCACCTCAAAGAAAATCGAATTCTCATCGCGAATATCGTAGTGTGGGCCCTCTTTCTCCTCACTCTTCCTCAACTCGTGATACTGATCGTTGGTGAAGTGATCCTTGACCATTGTATTGAGCACCGCATTGGGGTAGGAAATGTTGATCTTCTTTTTCTTCTCGTGGCTCGTTTGCACGGTGAACTCCTGGGGAAAGGAGCCTGGGAGTATGCACCAAATACCATCCGTGTCCAGCTCCAGCGGGCGACCCACACGCTCGATGATCTCACGCGCTTTGGTGATGATATTCGAGCCCGTGAGGCACACAATGCCGGCCATGGGCATGGAGTGCCAGCGGGCACCGCGACGCATCACATAGCCGTAGAAGGAGTTCAGGATGCACTTGTGGGCCAGCTGCAGGGAATCGTAGAGCACCTCCCGGCCCTTGGCCGCCTTGATCTCGGCCGCATCGCCCGAGGCCACAGCGGACGTGACTGAGGCCTTGGCCACCTTCGTGAGGCCCTTGTACTCGTAGCGGCGATCCCTGAAGGCGCGCACCGTGTCCACATAGAAGCTGTTCTCCTTCTGGCAGATGGTGGAGTTGCGGGTCTCCAGTTTCGTGAGCTTCGTCTTCTTGTACGCCTTGCGGCAGTAGTCGGACAGGCGCTTCTTCTCGTACGCCGCCTGGTCCTCCTTGGAGAGCTCGTGGAAGGCGCGCGTCGCTCCCCCTGGGTAGAGCGAGGGGAACTTCTCCGTCTCCAGCTGCTGCTGGATGCGCTGGAACTCGTTGCGGGAGGCGGGCAGCATCTCGCCGCGCCACAGCCAGTCCATGGAGCGCTTGCAGCGCACTCCGGGCTTGTTGAAGTCGCAGGCGGCACAGTCCAGATCGCTGACCATTGCCGAGGGCTGCAGGCGATTCGTCAGAATGATATTGGGGTACATGGCGCCCACATCCAAGTGATAGATGACGGGCTGCTCGAGGCGATTGGGTATGTCGTGGAGGCCCTGCAGGCCTTGCAGAATCTCCTGCTTGACCTCCTCGAGATTGAGAACCTGTTCCATGGGTATGCCCTCCTCCACGACGATGGCATGCCGCAGAACGCCATCGATTTGCTCCATCAGCTGCTTCACCATGGTGGGATCCAGTCGAAAGCGACAGGGAATGTCCGCACGGAACACGCCCGACTCCAGGGCCTCCACATGGCCGCCGACATAGGTCTCAGAGTCGAGGACATGGCCCTCGTTGGAGAGCTTGTTCAGCTCCGCCTGGTGCTTGTTGGGGTACACGATGTTCGCGTGGTAGGCCTCCACCATGAGCAGCGTCTCGCAGAGTGTGCCCGAGCCCTTGCGCAGGATCTCGTCGGGCTCCATGGGAATGATGGTGTTCAGGGCAAAGATGAACGGATGCACGTACTTCATGTAGAGGTAGTAGGTGGCCACCGCATCCGACACGGAGTAGTTGGCCAGCACCTGGGGCTGCTCCACGGCCATGCGGCACATTTCCTCGGGATCCAGCTCCACGGGATCGTAGCGCAGCTTGGCCTTGGCCACCGCCTTCAGACCCTGCGAGCCCACAGGCAGATACGAGTCGCGCTTCACCCAGCACAGGCAGTCCATGTGGATGGAGGGGCGACTGAGGTACACGCCGTCGCGCATCTTGGAGAAGCCAATCTCCTGCTTCATGTCCAGGTCGTAGGTGGCGGCACGCGTCTCCACGAATGGCCAGTCGAAAAAGTCGCCGTTGTAGGTGACGATGATGTGGGGACGCACCTCCATGATGTGATCGAAGAACTTCTGCAGCAGCTGCATCTCATTGTCCTCGTTGTAGACCACAAAATTCCCCTCAAACTCCGGCTTTGGGGTGTACTCAAAGTCTGCCACGTTCGAGGAGATGATCTCCCGATTGGTGATCAGAAATCCCTGGCCGTCAATCATGTAGGAGATCATCATTATCTGATCCGTCTGGGCATCGGGAAACTTCAGTGGCAGCTTTGTCGTCTCTATGTCGAAGGCCAGGACTACGGGCTCGGGGCGATCGAGTATGTCCGGCCGTGGGGCAATGTGTGGCATCTCCACGCCGCTCTTGCAACGAATGTTGTACCACAGGCCGCAGAATATGCGCAGATCTATGGAGACGCGCACGTGGTAGGGCACATCGTGCTCGCGTATGTCCATGATGCAGTCCATGTAGTCCTGCTGCCGCTTGCCCAGCCCCTCCTCCGTGTTCGCCGAGGACTGGGCCAGCGATGTGGCCAGCATTTGCATGTAGTACGTGTTGGACTTCTGGCGCTCCGTGTTCCGCCGCACGGCGGCCATCAGTTCGCGTCGCACCTTTGTCATGGCCGTCTGGTTGAGGAAGGAGAGCTTCAGGTAGTTCTGCTGCAGCCCAGACAGATGGTTGGGCAGATCCAGATCCTCCTTGGAGATGTGCTCCAGGCTGGCTATCTGGCCGGAGTATTTGCGGCCCAGGAACCGCGCCACCTCCAGGTGCATTTTGTCATCGGGTCGCACCAGCAGATAGGGCTTGTAGGCCACTGTGCACTTGAAGCGCGAGCCGTCCATTTGTATGAAGAACAGATCCAAGGCGGCTACCAACCGCCGATCCTCATCCAGCACTTCGTTCTGTCGAGGTTGAGGGAAACTTTTGGCTTTAGGGATACTCTGTATACTCTGAATTTGGTTTAATTCTTACCGCATGCATGTTGATGAGATAGCCAGTGCGCTCCTGGCTATCCTTGACTCGATCGAAGCCATATTTCGAGTCAATTTTGTCATTGTCCCGCGACTGGCGGTAGCCAGCCTCGTTGTAAAAGTCATCGCTGTGGGGAAGAGTTGCTGGTTAAACGAACTTTTTCTCTATTTCAGCTACTCACCCTTCACTTCTCTTTTCGCTTACGAATTTACCAGTGTTTTGCAGACTTTTGGCTTTGCCAATTTCAGCCATTTCGGCGGCGGCACGTAAAATAAAAATAAATAAAAGATTTGCCGCCAAAAAGATATTATTGGTAATCGATTTAAATGTTTTTAATATCGATACTTTTGTGCGATACTGCCGAGCGTCGATGTAAGTGTATTGCACCAAAGTGCGCCATAGACCAATGGACTGCACTGAGTTTAAAAATATATTTTATAGTTCATAGTAATTGATTTATTTCTCTGTTCGTGCGCATTTCGACTGCAGTTAGTACTTCTGAGTATGTCCAAGCAGCTGCCACATGCTGACCACTTGAGTTTGCTATTCTGTTGGACATGTGAGCGCACTGGAGGTCTTCATATTTTTCCATTTTCCATTCCAGTTTTAACTACCTCTCCGAAACCGAATTACACACGCACACCAGCCAATTCATTCATAAAATCCGGCTCACCTACACGAGTTGTAAAACTGCAGTCGCAGCAGTGAGAGAGAGCAGCGGCAGCGACTGCAACAGAGCGTCGTTGCTGCGCATGCTCTCTCGAAATCCGCTCTCGCTATGCGCCGTGCACTTGTCGACCGGTGGAGTGGATACGTACCCTGTCTGTGCAGCAGTTTAATTACAGGACAAGTTGACAATCTCGTCGCTGCAACCCCATATTTGTTGCACGTGTGTATCGTTATGCAAGGCTGCCTCTGCCCCCGGTCCGAGGGATCGCGTCGAATCTTATTGCCCTTTTTCCTCTTTTGGGTGCAGTGCAGCTGGCTGTGCTGTGCTGTGCCGCCCCTGCATATGCATGCATTTATGCTCGTGTGTGTATAATTTATGCGAAATGCGTTGCCAGAATATCAAAAAAATAAAACGCAGGCTCTTATTTTGTTGTTGTTTTTGTTTCTCTATGTGTGCATACACATAAACCTGTTTCGGTGTGCGGCGGCAGTAGAGTCCCGTCCCAGTTCTGGGCAAAGAGAGTCTTCCAAATGCACAGTGGTTGATGTTTATGGAAATGGAAACAAATCTGAACACTAAGAAATAATATAATCGTAAAGGCTTTCTCTTCTAGTTTTTATCTCACATTACCCAAGTTTGCTGCGACACTGTGCCAATGCTTGCTAAAATGATTGCCCACTCACATGCACACACACAAGCTCGCTCACAAATCTTTTTGTATGTATTTTTGCACTTACCCACAGTTCTGACCACGCAGATTTTGTTGTTGCTTATGCATTTGTCGCCGCCGCATATTGCATTTGTTTTTGTTGCCTAAATATGTAATTCTGATATTTTAGATTTTCTTTTTTACTCATGCTGTGCTGCGCCCAAGTGTTGTGTGCATGTGTCTCTAGTCGCTCTCTCAGTCTCCCACGCGTTTCTGCTCACGTTAATCTTGTTGTTGCTGTGCGTTTGACAAAAGTTGATTTGCCAAATCGGAGCATACACCCATACGGACCGATACACACACACACATGTGCATAGTGCAAAATACTCTCGATTTTCGTTTCGTTTTGTTATATTCTGTCGTTATCAGTGGGGGAAAGAGTGAAAAACAACAGCAAGTCTGGGGCGCAGTTGTTGCGCCGCTTCTTCTTCTTGCAGTCTCTCTCTCTCAATCTCTCTCTGCGTTTTGCTCTCTCCGCTCACTTGTAGCCGAGAAACGCGTCGGCGTCGGCGTCGCCGTTGCTGTCGCCGTTGCCGCTTTTGCTGTCGCGCCTGTTGCTGCCTGCGCTGCGCCGCACTATGTTTTTCGCTCTCTTTTGGTTCGGTCCGTTGAAAAATCAAAACAGTGATCGCGAGTGCAATATTTTGTCGAAAATCCACAGAAATATCCATATCAAAAGTTTAAACAACAAACCCCTGCCCGCCAGATCGGTGAAAATACGGTTAAACAAAAAAATCTATCACAAAACCACAAAAATCGCTTAAAAATACATCAATATGTGCGTGAGTGTGTTTCGCGTGTGTTTTTCTATGTGTGCGTGGGTCTGATCCGTTGTTCGATTTGCTCTGTCAACGTCGGCATCGAAATCCAACGTTCCTTCTTATAAGCCGAACCTAAATCCGAGGCTCTCGACTCTGTCTTGTGTGTGTGCGTGCGTGCTTCCTTTCGTGCGCTTTGTTTCAGGCACGTAATCTGTCCCCCTCTCTGTCTCTAACCACGGTTTCGCGTTTACGGTCCCTAATCAACCTGCTGATCCCCTCAAGACGGTTAAGCACACACACCGACACTCACAGCCACAACTAAAGACAGAGAGTGTGAGTGAGAGAAAGAGAGAGAGAGAGATAGCAATCCTGCTTCGATCAAGATTATGCGCCTAATTTGAAGCTGTAATTAATTTGAAGATACCCTAATAAAAAGAGTGAACGAACACCACGGCACAGCGGATAACCAGAGGCAGAGAATAGAGCAGAAGCACACAAAAATTCTACCTTCTACCACATTTTTGAGGGGCGTTTGTCTATACCCGGCGCTATTTTATTAACCCCCCCACCGCCGGTGAGTGTAAAAAAGTGTTGAAAAACAGTAGCCCCCCCCTTTGTAAACCCTTTTCGAGTGTGTGCGTGCATGAGTGTGTGTGCCTGTTGCCTGTTTTCTTGAATGAATCGGAATTGGAATCGGAATCTAGGGGGAAAACTGGTTTCCCTGGGCGATCTTAACTATCCGCTTGATTCAGTCCAGGATTGTGCTGCCTATAAAACTCGTTGCTTGCCACAGAATTTGAATTGGTTGTTGCCACCGATTCCGATACTCATGGCTAAGAGAGAGAGCGAGTGACAGTGTATCTGTGTGGAGGTACTTCCACAACCCTTGTGGTGGGAACCAACGATCGAAATTACTACTGTGTTCCTCTTACAGTTTCCGGTCCCTTACCAAACCCATTTTTGATTGCCTTTTTCCCCTGGCCATTGATCTGCATCGCGAGAGCGTTCTCCACAATACCCCAATTCCCAATGTGTAAATGTGATAGAAGAAACTTATCATTAAAGTGATACTCGTATGGGATTATCATTTCGGGGGCGTGCATCAAGGGTTTCGTTTCGGAAAGATCTAACAAGGGTTTAGGGGCCAAGGGCTATGGTATAATTGGGTTATTCCTGCCGGAATCTATAGGAATCATAATTACATGTAATCTCAGCTTCGGTCTCCGAAGGAATCGCTGGATTAGTGTAACGATAATTCGTTCTCTCAGGTCACAAGAACTCACTTTTCGGGAAGATCCAACAAGGGAGAGTACCTCCCACATTCCCTTGACTAATTTTGGGGACAGTAACTCCCATACATTCCCATAAATAAACTCATATATCGATAAAGATTAACCTTTGCGTTTCATTAATTCTTTGGTTATATATGTATGACTCTAATTTCTTATCGATTCCAGAACCAAATGTCCAATCGAATCCCTCATTTTGTTGTGAGTTCTTAAACAAATTATTCTTATCAAAAAAAGTCCATTATCTATGACTATGAAAGAACCTTCATATAAAAATGGCAAACATTTCTAAGATTTCCCCTGAAAAAAACCCAAAATAAAGTAAATTTTGAATGGGACTTCAGGTGCTTATGCCCTGAGGCACCTAATTTGGGTGCCGGTTCGATGTGCAGTCGAAAGGTTGCAGAACTCATGAAACTACAAACAATAGAAACGCGCAAAAAAACCTTATCGCCGCACCAGACGACGCAACGTATGTAGATAACCCACAAAAACGGGTAGAGAAAGAGAACAACATGAAAATCGGAGCATACAGAGGGGGGAACATATGTTTTCTTTGGAAAAATAGCAAAAAAAAAAATGGAATATGAAAAGACTCTCTCCTAGTGAGACGTGTTTCTGTGTCTCAGGCGGGTCCCTGGCTGTATCTCGGTGTGTGTGTCTTGAGTCTGAGTCTGTGTCTGCGTCTGCGTCTGGGGCACAGCATCATCAGCAGCAGCATCTGCTTGAAGGAGGAACAGATTGTAAACGAATATGATCTTTCGATATGGTGAACACACAGACACCGCACACACTCCTCCCCGCCCTTTACTCCACACACAAATAGGGGTGCAATTTTTCGTATCTATGTATGTATGTATGGACTTGTGTAAGTAACGGTAGAATACATATTTAGTTGCTGTTCTTTTTGTTTTCTCTTCCAATGTCTGCTGAAAAAGGGCTCTTAAACGAATGATGATCCTCGCTTTCAAGACGGTTCGGGACGAGACCTGCCTGTGTCTGCGCCTGCGCCTGTGCGCACATGTGTTGCCCCTGAAGACGATCTCCGTCTGTGTGATTTATATTTGTGTGTGACTCTGTTGTATATGTATCTTGTCTTGAGATCAATCTGTGATCTCTCGGTGCTCTCGAGACTGTCTGCAGCAGCAGCAGGTTGATACTTTTAGCATCATCAAAACGTGGCATGGGGCAACGAACGAACTGTAATTGTATCTGTTGGATATTTATGGAAAAAGGATCCTAAAACTGGTCTTCAAAGATTCACAGAGGGAGATACAGAGAGTAGAAGCAAGGGGCAAAGAAACCTCAATTATGGGAACCACTGATCTTCATGGTTGAAATTATTGATTATAAACAGCATTTACTTAACATTCGTTTATTAAATTTCTTGTTCCACTCGAAATGGGATTTCTAGGACCAACGAAGACGCTCTCTCCCACTTAGATTCGACCGAGTGGAGCTGCTGCATAACGCGCGACTCGTATAATTAGCAGAGAGTAAAGATTTCTCCATTCCGAAATATTAAAACTATCCGCTGAATGACATTATATTTTTCTCTGTTCTGAAACCAGAAATCAATTTGGGGTGCCAAAAATGATGCCAATTACCTCTTGCGGCCAGGCCAGAGCACTTTAGTGCGTCAATAAATTATATAGTTTTGGTTGTGTGAAAAATTGCATTTAGTATTTTTACCAAAAGCCAAAACCACAAACTGTAATCCCCCAATCCCTCTAATCTAATTATAAATTTCTGCCAGCACACAAGTAATATCGTTTCTATGAGCACTGAGCACTGAGAGTATATTTTTGCTGCATTCGTATGATCTGTGTGTTCCACATTGTTCAATCAATGCTGAGAACGAGAAGGCGGAGTGGCACTCTGTTGCACTCGCTTGTTGATTTTTTATTTTATTATCCATTTAAATGTGTTGATTAACTTAAATTCGTTTTTTTAGTGCACATTCACTTGTGAGAATACGAGTTTATATCGTGGATATATCGTGTGATATGTGTGTCTTTTGGTTCCGATCTCAGTTTCTGCCAGCAGTGGACGCAGAAAATCAGCAAATCAAATCAAAAATTGATTTCGCAAACACAAAAAAGCTGCAATTTATGCAACGGTTTTTCATTTTCAAATACCCTAGCGTAAAAGGGGTATATCATATATGCCAGATAGTCCGATTTCAGAGGGTACAATGGCAGACAGAGAGACAGCATTTTAATGGCTCTTAAAGGGTATTTTAAGCTTCGAGCAAATGGCTTTGCTTTTCTTTGCTTTTGTTTTTCTTTCCGTTTTAGATCCAGAGCGCGAATATGGTGACATTTCAAGGGGGATTTACATTCATATGTACATATATTTGTGTGTATGTAATTGTAGATAAGGCCACTAGATAGCTGTCACAAAAGCACCGTAGAAGAGCCAGACCGAAAACTTCAACTCAGTCGTCACCGATGCGACAGTTTCTCCACTCCGCTCCCCGTGTATTTGCATACCGTATCTAATTAGACGACCACTTGCCTGGAAGATCCTCTGATACTCCCTTTGTCGATCTCTTGCAGATATGCGTAAGATTTTTACCCAAGGTTTCGGAATATTTAAAGATGCTGTTGGGGAATATATGTACACATGGGCGTATGTGTTGGCAATATTACCATAAATTCTATTCTTTCCTCGTTCGATCTTGTAAATTTGAAGTATGCATTGGCAGCCTGAATGGAATGATCATTAGATGCACAATAGGTGAACTCTATGGCCCCCTATTATTTGCCCCTGAAAATGCCATTAATCTTTGTATATTAGATCCAATCACATATAAAACAAAATATGTATTATATGTAAATACAAAACAAAATACATTAAACCTAATGGTGCTGCTTTAGTATTCAGTCATTCAGAAACCCATTATAAAGTACTTAAGTTTTAAGACTTTTTTTTTGTTTATTTCCATAATATTTATTGGCATTCATTTTCCACAAATATAAACCAAATAGATTGCACATTTTGGAGTCCATTAGATTTTTTTTTGGTAAGCCACACTGGAATAGAGAGATAGAGAGCGATTGCAGGCAGCTCTTTAGCTTTGAAATTTGCATAGGGCCTCAGAATCCACTTGCATTTTTATCGCATGTTTTGTGCCCCCGTTTTTGGTATTACTTTTTCCTTCACTTTGTTTATCACTAAAATGTTTTTATCAGTCGCAGGGCGTGTGTACTTGTATTTAATGTAAATATACTCGTAATTGTTAATGCGTAATTTACTGGGATTTATCTTGGGGCAATGGGGGAACCGTAATTTATATTTATTTATAGTGAAGCATCAGCACCCAGCATCAGTAAGGGAGCAGCTGGCTGGTTGGGATGGAATTGTGGCAGAAACCCTTATAAGAACCCAAACCCTCATGTGTGCTTTGGAGATTTCTTCTCTTCTTTCTCGGCGGTGGCTTATCTCTGCTCCGGCACTTCCGTTTGATAAAAGTTCCCCTAAGAATTTATTATACTTTTTCGGATTTGGACGTGAGTTTGGATGGAAATTTTGTCAACTGTTGCGGGATGTTGAATACTAGAAGAAAGAGTAGACGTAGAAATGGAAATCGGCAGAATAATTGTAGGACTTCGACTTCGACTTCGGCTTCTTTATCTTTCGATCTTCAAGATTTTTCCAACTATTCTTTAGTTGAAGAACCCTAAAAATAGAAAGAAGTTCTATTGAAAATCATAAAAAAAGAGATCCACAGAAACCACAAAACAGAGCAAAAGCTGAAGGGTGAAATCTGTTTAGCCTAAAATCTGAACACATGGAATATATCGTATAAAGAACGAAAAGAAGATCTTTCACCGTGTGAATGTGCTCTGCTGTCTGGCTGCTTGATCTCTCTCGTTCTTTTTCTGTCTTTGTCGTACTTCAAAGTAATTTTTCATGTTTTTTTGCTGTCTTGAATGAGTTCCCAAATCCCCCAAATGCCCAAACAACATCATAATCATCCGCTGTTAGGCCCGAGTAAATATTTGATAACTCTAAAGAGACAGAACTCTAAAGAGGAGAACCCATTAGAAATATATATATATTGAGAAAAACCCTTTGGGAAACCGCCTTACAGCCCAAAGAATATGTTCATACGAGTACTCGTCTGGCATGGATGGATGCTGTTTAAATATCAGACCAAAAGTGTGCTCACGGGCGGTGCCTTTTGTTGTGGCTCTGTGTGCACCTCAAAAGGAGGCGGCCTTTGATGTTGCAAAAGTGTCATAATTTGTTGAATCAACAGAGAGAGAGAGAGAGAGAGACATGGAGACCCGTGTGCAAAGGTGCGAACGGGAGGTGTGAACGAGGTCCAATAAAAATGACTGCTAAATGGTGCGATAATTGTGCCGATAATTGCCTCCCATTTGTGGCACTCATTTTCCGCTTTTCCTCTTGCATTGATTTGTTTACTAATTTCCACGTTTTCCGTTCTCCCTCTCTAGATGCCTTCGCAATATGGAATTGGCGATTTGTAAAACAGATCTATCTGCCACAAAGTTTATGCTGCCACCACCAGCGTTGCCCCCCGCATCCAACGCCATTGCCACAGGAGGAGGAGCCGCCGCAGGTGGAACACACTCTTCGTCGTCCGTTGCACAGTTTTCCTTCCCCCACAACCTCAACGAACTGTTCAACGGCTTCAACGCTGGTCATCTGTTTAAATCACAACCGCAGCACAACGTCAGCATTCATTCATCGGTGGTGCCATCGATTCTGAATAGCAATAACTCCACCAGCAACATGAGGCTCAAGAAGAACCGAAAGGTTACATTTCTAACGAGTTTAGTGGAGGTAAGGTTCACTTATTCTATTTTTATTATAGGAATATCACTGCGAATATCGTTGAGGATCTGCATAAAGCTAAGCTGGAACAGTTATCCGTTAATTTGTACAGAAGATTCTTCATCTGAGAATCTCGTTAGGCAAACACTCTATGAACGATGATCCCATTGATTTCTAACTCTTCAAGGACTTGCACGTAGATCTGCTGCTGATCGATGGCTGCATAAATTCTATAATATCTATATATAAACTTTTCTGTGGCTGATCGATCGATAGCCTGTCTGTCTGGCTGTCCATCGTTTTCTATGCCACTTTGACAGCCTCGACTGCATCGATCGGTGACAGCGCTTGCGAGAGGGAGAGAGAGAGACCTCAATCCGGAATGCAAAACACGTCGAAGCGAGCGGATTCTAAATTTGGTTAACGAAACGCAAGCGCAATTATTATGTATTATGCTTATTGATTTGTATCCAACACCCTTTAAATATTTATTACCCAACGATCCACCAATGCAGCAAATAGTCTCGGGAAGATCTCTTTGAAGCGTGGTGGAGAGGGTGTCCTAAAGTCGCGTCTACGCGTCACTCAAAGGCGTAATTCTATTGTGCAAACAATCTATTGTGTGTGCTATAAAAGCCAGAAGCGTGCCACTTAATTTATGACGCATCTTGTGATAGAAACGATTGACAAAAGGCCGCCCATGCCATACCAAAAGATCGCTCGAAGGAACTGAAAAAAGTCTCGAACAATGGGTTTGTGTAGGGCTTCCCATTGGGACATTCTTTCTCGGTTCCAGCTGATCTTTTGGGGATCGTTTCAGAGCCTGCGGTTCAGCGCATATCCGCTGAACCGTTGACCACTTTCATCCGGTCCGTGACCCCAAAGGCTTGACGATCCTTTCTCTCTCTCTCAGGACATGGCCCGATGTGCAGTCGCTTGGAAAATGCCCAGCCCACAATGTAATCCGATCTCTATCATGTCTGGGCAGCAGCAACAGAAAGAGTCTTCTTGGGTTTCCATTTCGGAACGAAACTGAAGCTTAAAACCAAAATATACTTTTTTATGGGGCATGTGTGGTGGGGTGCCATCAGGAGAGTCCTCGAATTGAGTTCCCAATCGAAATTTGTGTGTGATACACACATTTCATTTGACTATTCTGACCTCCATTATCATTAAGCGACGACACAGTGGGACCTCTCTCTCTGGATCCCCCTCTCTGTATATATGGAAGTCAAACGTACAATTCAATTTATTAGAACGAGATCTCTCAAGGGGGGTGGGTGGAGACCTCGCTGCTCTGCTGTGGACATTGGGGCAGTCCACAGAGGCACCCGTCAATTGCTGGCAATCTATTCCATGTTCCGTGGCTGGCTCTGATTACTCGAGCCGCCCCCTGGTTACACTTTTCACAGACAGAGGGAGAGATGGTTGGGAGGGAACAAATGTACATTTATTTTGTAATTGGGTAAAAGTGGCTTGTTTATAAATATGTACAAACACAGAGCAGGCACACACAGAGAATCATTTGGAAGAAGGGGAGGCAGGCCTTGTTGTGGATTTAATCATTGTATGACAGATATTACTTGGAGAGTACAAATACTACAAATTAGGATAAATAAGTTAAAATAAGATCCGTTATGGGATACTTTTATACTTACCTTTGCCTCTCCTTTTTCTCCTTTCTAGTCGAAGAACATCTTCATCAAAGAGGAGCCCATCAATGGTTGCAAGGATTTGCCGCCCACCATCTGCAGTTTATCGGATATTTCAGATCATGAAGCCTCCTTGGGTGAGTACACTAGAGCCCACCCATATATCATTTATGCGGATTCTTTACGATGACAAACTGCCAGAAAAGAAACCCCATTTGCCATATACTTTACTGCTTCATTTATTTGATTTGTATTATTATGTCTTTGGTTTTGCTTTTCAGTTTGTTTGTTGAATGGAATTTTGTGGTCTTTGTGGGCTTCAATTTGATAACAGATTTCCAAGAAATTCATACTCCATAATAATTGAAGAGCAAAATGTTGTTGAAGAGCTTGGCTGCAAATGCGAATGTTCAACAACTATATGGTTGGGGCGCGTTTCGTTATGGCCCTATCAGTTGCCACAAGCACGACAGATATGTACATTAATATATACTATGTAGAATATATTTGTTCATGGAAGAGCATTGCTCTAGTACTCCGCAACGAGTGTTGTAGAGTATCAAGCCATCATTAGTGATGGTTTTGTGTGTATATAGCTTTTAGTTTAGCCATGAAATGCATCCCATAACAACGCTACCTTCACTCTTAGATGATCCACAGATGAAATGGTAGTTTAAATGGGAAAGTTTGCGCTAGAGAGTTCTTTATTTAGAGGATATATCATGGTCGAATCGGTTTTATAAATCCATTCCTATTGTTAGGTCTTTTTTTTTTGCCTTTTGAACCGTGCGATAAAAAAGGCGCTGACATAGAGGAAAAGAGAGAGAGATGCAGAAGTATGGCAAGAGAGCGAGAGAGGGAGGGCAACATTATTTGGCGATAAGATAATGCCCCACAGCAAAAAAGAAGCGTGTGGCTTGAAAGAATCCACACGAAAATAAGGAAAAGATACGATTATTGTTTTGCAGAGGGATTGTTCTAGCACCATAGCACATGATATATGCATGTGGATTGTATGTACTATTATTTATTGTATGAATGAAAAAATGTACATAATTATCGGTAGCATTTCGCATAGATTTCTGTGAAAAGTCACGTCGTTTGTTTCCGGTAGGTGCGCGCCCAGCCCAGTGTTCTTCCTCCTTCCTCAGAAAATCCGGCAAAATGCCAAGAGAGAGAGAGAGAGAGAGAGAGAGAAAACTTACATTCAGCCATTCATTTGGTCATTCATTTACCCAATCATTTGCTCTTTCGTTCATTCATTCATTCACTCGTTCAATCCGCTTTGGGGCTCCTCTTTGAGAACGAAAAAAAAGCTACATTTGCATTTGAAAAAACACGAAATAAATATCTGAAAAATATGCAGAGGGTTACCTTACCATGTACTCCCCCTATGCTCTTCCTATTCAACTGTTGCTGCTGCTGTCAATCAGGCAATACGTCAGTCAGTCACTCACTCACGCAGTCTTTTTCAGGCAGTCCCTCCATTCAGCCATCATCCATCCGTTTGTCAGTCCACTGATCGTATACGTAATGTGACAAAAACATTGTCGTTATACCCTTCACAGAGATATATAAAAAGGTTATTTTGATTTGATGAACATGCCACTACATGCTATAGTTAACATGGGAAATTCGTTTGAGAAATGTCTCTTCTAAAAAATCTCAAAATATTCATAATTAGTGTATCTTTTCGGTTATGGACAAATCGTTACTGGTAGAGAAATAAGAGTTGGGTAGTGGAAGATCTCATGATTGAATCTTCAAGAGTAAGTATCAACAACTGCGACTTCTCCCCTTGAGCTACTCTTTCTTTTATCGCTTTTGTTGTTGTTCTTGCTACTGCTGTGCTTTGACATGTGTCTACTATACTTTATCTATTACACAGATACATACACAAATGTACATATGTATGTATGCATATTTGTTTGTGTCGGAAAACGTTTTATGGTTATTTGTTATGCATCTTTTGCCCTGATGTTTGCTGTTTTTTTTGTGGCCGCAGCGAGGGAACAATGTACCGAGCAAATATGTGTTAATAATGAGAAATACTTGTGATTCGACAACAACACTAAATACTGGGAAAGTACTTCTACTTATGAGTAACACTTGGCCGCTCCGCAGTCGAAAGCAAAATCCGAAGGCACTTCTCCCCCGAGAATTCAAGTCGCTAGAACTTTACTGCGAATTGAAGCTTTAAAGAGGTTAATCTCTTGAATGTTTCCCCAGAGTTTTAAAAGATTAAGATTATTCCAGGAATTATGCTCTACTCTCAGTAAAATATCTAAAAATATTTAATAAACTATTTTCATCAATTAAGATCATATTCCAAATCCGTCAAAACTCTAGCAGTGCAGACTCGGTTTCTGTATCTTTGTTGTATCTGTGCCATGACACACATCAGGCCACATGAGGAACGAAGCCTACTGCCAGCTGGAGCCTCCTCAGGGTAAAATCCATTTTAGTGCTGTTTTAATGTTTATAAAAATAATAAGATCTTGGGGATACACTGGAAAGAAAGGAACGGGACGGAACGTAACGGAACGGAACGGTACCCGAACTCGTACAGAACCCCCGAAAAAAGAGACGTAAAAAGTATTTATGTACAATATTTATGTCTTATCGCTGCGTAGAGATCAACAAAAGCGCAAACACAATTTCAATGTCAACGCAGCGACAAAAGCAGCAACAGCAAGAACAGAAACCAAGACTAAAAGTCAGTGCCCAACTAAATATATGTACACATACATCAGCATGAACATATAGTGGCTTATATATATATATATAGAAAATATGCTCGTACTCTCTCTTACACACATCTGTGGAACCAGAGGAGTCCCTTGCTCTGCCTGCGCGACGACAGCATGAACTTTTCGCTCGTCGCGTCGCTAGAAGAGATCGCCCGACCATAAAATGGCAACAGAAAAGGGGAATAAACGAACGGAGACCTTGGGAATACCCTATAATTGGATGTAACTGTGTGCAAATTATGTTCTTATTTTTAATTCTGAATTTGAAAAGGGAAACCTGTCAAATTTCTTTGATTTGCACATCTGGAAAGTAGAAGAACAAAATATTTCCTATACCCGTGTCTGGTCTAAGCAAGGACCTATGTTTCAAACCTTTCCGTACATAAAATATACTCTTCTTATTCTACCAGTGTAGGGCATAGAAATTACTAAAACAAAAAAAACATGCAACAACGTTGACAACTGCGCAGATGCTGCCTGAAGAGGGGGAGGAGGAGGAGACCTCTTTTCAATGGACATGGGATAAAAAAAGGGGGGGAACATCAGTCAGAAGAAAACGAAAAAGAGGCTGAGGAAGAAGGAGAGCCTGAAGAGGAGCAAGAGGGCACAGTCACATACATTTAGTTTACATTTTGGTGTATAAAAGATTCTGACAGGGCTGCCCTTATTTTAATTATATGCACACATACGAATACACATGTTTACATTCATATGTAGTAAATATGTTTATTCTATATACCACACACACACACACACACACACAGAAATACTAGCGGCCCTCGCTTTAATCATCTCTCATTAATCATAAACTTTGAAAATAACAACCTCAAAAAACGGAAAAAAAGAAACAAATAAATTAAGCAAATTAAATTTTTTTCTTATTAAATATGGCCTAAGATTTGTATGAAAATAATATTATAAAAATGATTTGAATGAGCGCCAACGTCAGCGCGAGAGAGAGAGAGAGAGAAAGAGAGAGAGATGGATCCAAAGCCAGAGAGAGAAAGATCAACAGCAGCAGAGAGAACAAACCCCAAACGTCAGAGAGAGCACTCTGCTCTGCCAACGCTAACGCTAGCGTCGACGTCGCAGCCCTGCGCCCCACAACTTTCATTCATTTTGGCGCTCATTTCATTCATCAATTGCTGCTGGCGTCGCAGTCAACGTTAGCTTCAAAGTGCTCTCTCTCTTTTTCAGATTCTCTCAGCCAGAAAACACGTTCGTTTTCATTCATACTCGCACAAAACAAAAAACGTTTGCTGGTTCTGTTTTTGCTGTTGGGGAATGGTGGATACGTACCCCGTACCGATTGCCTTAAGGCTTTGAAATGCAGTTGATGAATGATTTAGGAGGGGGGGGGGGCTGTATGTATGATGGGGAGCCAGCGACTGGATCTTGTTTGTTGTCTCCTTCTCTCTCGCTCTGTTGATCTTCCTCTTTTGCTGCTGTCGTTGGATCTTGATGTTTGTTTCCTTCCTTTTTTTGCGTGCTCCACTCCGCACTTCGCTTCTCTTCCTCTCGCGGTTCTGCCTGCGCCTAAGTTCCTGCAAACCGGCTTTGTCTTTGGGGTTCCTCCTCTTAAAGTCCCTCTTTTATCTCTGTTTCTGCGGCCGCTTTGCCTCCTCTGCAGTCTTTGCCAGTGCTGGTGCTCTGTCGTTGTCTCTGCCACTGTCCGTGGGCGCGTCGCTGACTTGTTGCTCAGCTTTGACTGCAATCCGTTGGTTGCTTGCTGCATATACCCTGTAAAAGAAAGGTTATAACTATTTGTCAGTCGAGTCGAGTCTCAGGTCCAGAGTTACAAATGTTGTATTGAGGTTTTCGTAGATCATAGAGTGCTCTACAGATGGGATGGCAGTCGAAAAGTTCTTGAAAACATTTCATCAAGATGGAACCAGAAAATGTTGCTTAAAATACCTTATCCCTTAAATTTGATCAAAATTTTATGATTTTGTCAAGGGTATCAAGGGACTCTGTGTTCAGAAGCTAGCTTTCCCTTGTTTCTGTATTTATTTTGATTTTTAGAGTTGCCTTCTTCCTCTTCTTCGGGGTCTCTACGCTTTATTTATTCATAATTTGAACTCTCCCGCTTTGCCTGTGTCGCTTCCCCTGCTTCCATGCCGTTCCCCCGCCTTTTCTTATGCGCTCCCACTGCCCGTTCCCATTACCATTCCCCCCTCGAAAAACGCACAATTTGTTGCCAGCTGGAAATGGAGCTGGAAAACGAGTTGACTGCCGCACAGAAAAACACACAACATATCCACACACTTGCTGCTGCTCCTCTCTCTCGTGCTTCTTTTTCGGATTTAAGTTTTTTGTTTTAATTTAAGTTTTTTTCATACCTTTCAAATTGTCATGTTCACAGATCTTTTTTTTTTGTTTCTTCTTCTTCTTTTCTGTTTCGTTTGGATATCCACTTCTTCTTACTGTCCACTTCTTGAGGTTGTCTCTTTCGTGGAATTGCTGCGTTAACAACTTTTATGTTGCTGCTGTTGTTGTTCCACGATTTTTCATTCATTCAATTCATTCATTCGTTTGGTCATTCATGCAGAGGAACGTGCATACAATTCTACATACAGGAGTTGGTGTGTGTTTGTGTACATCTCGCATGTTTTTTCTTTTCATATTTCATATGCACAAGGTGTATGCGGTGCAGGGTGGGGCATGTCTCTCCGCAGAGCTTATTTCAACGACGCTTTCCGAGTGCCTTGTGCACTATTCCTTTTTGGACTTTAGTGGGCTAACCTTATTTTTCATACACATTGCCCGTGCATTGCCTACTTTGTATTCACTTACTATTTTGGGGATCTTTTCGTTTGCGTTTTATGTTTGCTTTGCTGTTGTTGCTCTTTTCGTTCGTTGCGCGTGTGCGTCTGTGTGTGAGTTTGTGTGTTTTGCCTTATTCTGCTTTATTCATTCATAAAAATTGTTACAGCTCCAGTCGCTGATTTTGCTGTCCGTTATTGTTGTTGTTGTTTCGCTGAAAATTAATTGCTTGAGAACTTTTGATTCATTCGCATTTTAGTTTTGTTTGTTTGTTCGTAAAGTGGGGTGGGGGGAGGCTTTTAATTTAATATTATTGTATAATTTCATGATTGCATTTTTCGATCGGAAATTGCATATTGAAGGCATAGAAATAAATCAACAGTGCATACAGTGCTTATACGGTACAGTAAAAGGGGATGCCTGATGATTTTTGACAAGAATCCTCATGGGCTGAGGCCTTTGTGGTTGCATAATTTGGACGCGTTATAAATATGACCATTATTTGCTTGTCTTAAAAAAAAGTTACTCTCAAAATAAACCTTATCGCTCTCCCTCTGGAATTCCTCTTAGGGGACAGTACCCTCTGGAAATCTAATCGCCATCAAGTAGTTCCGCACTAATCTGTTTTCCCTTTCTTCCACGCTTCTTTCCTCCACTATTCTCTTTGCTCTCTTAAAATATGTAAATCGTTAACAAAAACAAAAGTTGTTTGTCTCATTTCTCTGTGTAGAACGGATGTATCCCTCTTTTTTCTCTCAGTGTAGAACGGATGTGTCTAAATTGAGAGCATCCCATGGACAAATTATCAGCATTTGTTGTTCTCTCTCTCTCTCTCTCTTTGTTTGTTTTTTGCTATTGTTGTTGCGTTTGTAAAAAGCCCAGCACATGGCTAATAATCACGAACCGAAAAAGAGTGAGACATATTGTAGGGGGAGACCTAACGAGACATACAGACAGTGAGTGAGAGAGGGGAGGGAGAAACCTCTTACTATGCACATAAATCGAGCAAACTGAAAAGTTCTCAGGTAACCCTCGTACAGCAGACGCGTGCGACCTTCACCAATTTGAACTTACCAACAAAAAAAAAACACTCACTTTTATTCCAATCTGCCCCGTACTCTTGCCAAAGAGGAGGCACAATAGGAGAGAGAGAGAGAGATAGTGAGCCGATATTTGTAGCTGCGCGATAAGAGGCCCCTCGATTTCGTTATCTAAAAGGGTGGTGGTGGGGCCGAGGGGTTGCCCTGGCTGGAGACACTTTAATGCACTTAGCCTACACCTTGAAAGATCGAAAAATCGAAAAGAACAGCAACAATAAATATGTTTCTGCACTTGCGGGTGATTAACAAAGTGGTTAACAAAAAGGAAAGGAAACCAGACAGAGGGATGAAAATTTAAAATAATAAAAGAAAATTTAAGTTAAAAAAGATCTCAAATAGTAGCAATACTGTATTGAAAAGGTTCGTTTCTTGTGGGTTCAAGCTGTGTTTTAATGGTAAAAAACCCTTGACTTGTCTTTGAAGCTTCATCTTAGAGAATTTTTATGTTGTTATTTATTTATTATTTATTTATTCTCAATTGGATTTGTGACCAGAGCTCCTCATGTGAGAGGGAGATGTGGGATGTGCGCGCTGCAATGCTGTCGTGCGCTATATTGTGCAGAATTTAAACAAAACCAATCCTAGTCGTGCAGCATAACTTTACGTTTGAACTTGGCGCTAATTTATTCTTCTAAATATCAGTTTCATGGCAGCGTGCTCTTGGCTGATATCGATAGGCATTCTGACGAAAGCTGGCATGTATGAAACGGTAATGTAAAAGCTGAAGTTCCAACCATGACATCTTGGAGCGCCACTGCGCTGCCATGTAGATAGTAGTTCCAAAGAAAAGCGTAGCGCTGCTGGCTCCTGAAAACTCTTTTTAATTAATTAATAACATTTGAAAGTTGAATTACTCTTGAATTCATTGAAATTCCTGCTCCCATATTGTTGTAAATTGAGGTAGCTGCCAAACACTATAAACGAGAGCTATGTGGACTTGTGACTATCGCCCTTCTGGAAATCTCAATCATCTGGAGTTAATGAAATAATTCAATCAACATTCGATAAGTTTTTTAATTTCTACCATAAAACATAACTGCATAAAACACAAATTTGAAGGCCATTGAAATATTTGACTTTTGTTTCCTTGCCCTAAATGGCAGAAGTGATTTAAAAAGAAACTCTTGCGCGTGCCATCTAGTAAATTATTTTGATAATTTAGACAAATGCTAAAAGAAAAAGATACAAATTAATGCAGAGTCAATTAGAGACCATTTTAGGCTAAATTCAATTAATCATAAATACCAAATATGGGACACAGATCAGAGATATAAGATACAATCGTATCTAAAAGGAAATGTCTGAAATCCCATTAGGAAATGGCTGCAAAGCAAATATGAATCAATTAATGCAACAAAAGGCAACCTGTCCACGAAGCAGCCTCTGAGATACTTACACACACACACACACACACGCACAGAGAGCTACAGATACAAAGATACTTGTACCCAGATTAGATGGCAACAAATTGCGGCATGTGTGGAAACCCGTTCTTGGGACAGCTTCAATTGCATTTGGATGATTTAGCAACCGTCGTCGGACGGACCAATTGATAATCGCAATCGCTGAGAAACTGAATCATATGCGGCACACGCAGGATAGGATCCGATCGAACCGATCAAACCGATCCATATTTATGGATCGTCAGAGTACGAACACCTGCCACAAACATCATTTTCCAGTTGCCTGACTGCCTGCTCTTCCAGGAGTAGACTGTTTCATCTATATCCATCCATCGATCGATGATCAGCAATTGAAGCGTGTCCGCCGACTAGCCCGGCCGCTGCTCTTTTGGCCAATTTAACGCTGCCAGCTCTTCAACCCCTTCTGGCCTGGCCAATTGATAATTTAACGCTTCAATTGGCCCAAAAAACAATAGGCCCTATGACTTATTCGTATTGTCTTGGCCCATTGCCTTTTGGGACTCATTTTCTGCACTGTCATAATTTGTTCAGCATTTTCAAATTAAAGTTTAAGCTGAACATCTCCCCTCCCTCCCTGCGCCGGCCCCTTGCTCGTAACGCCTAATGGGTTTTCTCTCTCTCTCTCTCTCTCTCTGTGTATTTTGAATGCCTTTTCTGCAATTGTCATTTGAATTAAAAGCCATTTCGTTGCGGCACTTTAAACTCTCTTTGCCTCTTGAATGCGTTTTTAGATCGTGTCACCTTTAGGCTTTTAAGAGCAAAAGACGATTGGGTGATAGTTATGGGAAATTAATAGAAATGTTTGTCTATATTATACCCACAATTCTCCAGCAATCAATCGCTTGGTTTTTGATCAAAATTATAGCAAGAACATATCCCATAAATAGCCAAACAGAATGTTTTATATCCCCCGAGCTCGTGCCATAACTTTCCTTCAGGGGAAAAAGAGATTTTGTGATGTATGAATAGACTCGAAATCTATTGTCAGATCTATCATGAGATCTTGAGTAGGACCAGCCCCTGCCCCATGGCAACCCCATCCCCTGAGCCCTCTCAAATCGCCTTGTGATTCCCCTTTCCCATCTTCGAACCACACAGAAATGTTGTCGGCTCTGGCGCTTTTGTGTCTATTCAGACCAGAGAATTCTCTAAACAAAAACAATCGATAAATTCTCATAGAAGATTGCTGCAAGTGGCAAGTGGCAAGTGGCAGAAGGAAGGAGGGGGGCATGTGGCATGTGGCAGGGGGAGGGTAAGCTGTAATCCGTGGATAGCGCCATTCGCACAGTGGGTTACCTTTGATGCCGAAAACAATTTATCAACGAATTTTATTGAGTGTTTTTCTACTCTTCAGTGTGTGTTGTGTGTTGTGTGTGTGTTCGAGTGCCTTTAGCTGCCTGCATTTGAAATCCTCGCCGCCTCTGACGCTGACCATAACACCCACCGATCCACCCATCCACCCATCCACCGATCCACCAATTGTATCGAATTCCGAGAGGAATGGATTGGGGGATCGCTTGTGTGTGACTGGAACAGACATAAATTTGTTTGTACAACGAAAATATATTTATATAAGTACAGTGAAACAGTGCGGTACATGTGTATAGGACGGAAAATCCCCTTAACCTTTTGATATATTTTCTGGCATTTCCTTCAATTTATTTCCCATTTCTCGTAGTTTCTTAAAGTTTATAACTCTTCAACTTCCTTTTCCCCCTTCTGTGTTCTTTGTCTTACACTTGTGAAACGCACTGTAGTTGTACTGTATTTATTCCCTAGCTCGGTGCTCGAATCGCTAGTTAATTTATTCGGCGTTTAAGCATTTAGTTTTGTTTATTTGAAACCTCCCCAAAACACACAAGATTTGTGGCTCTCCACATAAATTTGTTTGTCAATGCACCCGAAGCCCCTGCCCCTGCCCCTTCCCCTGCCACAGCCCGCTACCACCCACTCTTAGCTCTGTTGAAATTCATTTAATTTTATATTTTAATTTGGTTTCGACCCTCAATTGTTTAGGTAGCCGCCACCGCCACCGCCACCGTTGCCGCATTGCTCAGTGGCAGAGTGTGAAAATTCTGACTCTTGCAACTCTTTTGCTGCATCATCAGCAGCAACTCTAGGAGGCAGAAGACAAGCAGACTGGTAGAAGGAGCCAAAAGGGGGAGCCTCTGATTTTCCTTTTCGACCTCATGGCTAATGCCAACAAACACTCGAGACTCGCACACGCAAGCTGCAAGCTGCAAGCTGTAACTGCAACTGCAACATTGGAGCAGGTGAAACTTTTGCGGCAACCAGAATAGCGCAGGAGGTGGCACATTTGGGGGAGTGGTGCGGCGTGGTGGTGGGGCACCAATGAAACAGCTGACCAAACCACTTTTGTGGCATTGTAAAACAGGTCTCTCCTATGAGCAAACGGAGGGGACTGCCGGAGAGTCCTGTTTCTCTTCGCTGCGTATCTCTCTATTAAAAATAGTCTAATGATCAATGGGCAAATGCAAATGCGAAGGGGGTGGTGGCAGTTGGACTCGCAGCCAGTTTTCGATCATCATCATCATTGTGGGTCCTAGGGCGAAGCGGCCAGGCTGCCAGGCGGCCAGGTGCTATGCTCCATATAGTAGGAAGTGCCACGAAAGTGCAGATTAAAGAGGGTCCACGAGTGAAGGAAGGGGAATGGAGGAATGCATTCCATTCAGAGATTGCCACAGCGTGGGCTTATTATCCCACCAAACAAATTGCAACTTCATTTGCCAGCTGAAAGAAAACCCAAAGTCAAATAAGTTATCAATCGGAACCCTCTCGAAGAAGATCTTTCCGTAATTTACAATGTGGAAAATTGAGTTAGTTTCCCCCCAAGTGTGTGTGTGTGGGGGGCTGTGTGGCGCCACATGTCTTGGCATCTTATTTAAAAAACAATTAATATTATTTTGTTACCCTTTTGTGGAGTTGTAAATTCAATTTTTATCAGCGGGATGGCTAATAGTTCCCCACCGTCACACACATTTCGATAGCCCCTATTCGAAATTCAGTTATCAATTAATGGCCCGAGAACTGGAAACTGGAAACTGGAATCGGCCACAAACAAAATGTTTTTACGGCTTGAGAGACATTTGATTTGAATGCATTACGAAAGTATCTTTTAATTAATGCAAAGCAAATGGCTTAAAGATACTTAAGGGCAGCACTCCATTTAGATTTGATTGGGTTTCGGGTCTGTCTAGATTTTCGGCAGGTTTTAGTGGCTTCTATTAATTTAGCCCCTGGAGTGTGTGAAAGCTATAAAAGGGCTTCCATTTCTAATGCTGCAATTTGGTGCCTTTCGCTTAGGGGAACGGTCACGATCGGTGCCTTCTTCTTGACTTCAAATAAAAGGAAGAACTTTTGCTCCACTTTGGGGGACATGACAGCGACTCCATTTCCCGCTCCCCCTCTCTTATACGCTACTGAATAATTATTGCTAATTGATGTTGATGAAAACTGAATTTATGCATGTGTTTTTGTTGCTGTTTGTGCTGTCCGTTGGATGTTCTATCAATTAAAAGAGCACACAACCAGTTGTGCGGCTCTCAGATACACAAACGAGTAGTATGAATGAATGAATCAGTGAATGAATGAATGCACACATAACTGCAAGAGTTAGCCAACTTTTGGCAGAAGGAAGTTGTGCCTGAAGTTATCTTCCTGACATATTTTTGATGCCACCCCCTGGAGACAGCGATGCGTCACTCGAAGGCAAACAAATTTCATTCATGATTTGGGGCTACGTATGGCCAGACATAGGAGACCATTTCGCGAGTGTGTATTCATGGATACAAAATCCATCTAGTATATGGTAGACTCACTCTATAATCTATCTGCATGGCAGTCAGCAGGCAGGCGGGCACACAAACAAACAAAAGATACGTACACACACGGATACGATAAACGATGGAGAAGCATATTTAATTTGAGGCACAAACTAGCAATGATTAGGAACATCCGGTTTACTAACCGAAAAAAATACACACAGCAGCAGCAGCAGCAGCAGCGGCAGAGCAGCAGCAGCAGAAGCAGCAACCGAACGACGACGAATCAACGATGGAACGACGAACGACAGAATCTCCAACCCAAGAGATCCACAGGCCACCACAGGCACAATGCTAGCAACAGCATCATCATCTTCAGAATGGGATACTCTCTTGTAAGATGGAGACTATTGGAGTTGTGTAAGGAAAGGTTGTAATGGAAAGGGTAACCGGGTGGGTGCTTTGTTGTGGGCAGCTGTTGGAACTACTGGAATAACATAGCTAACAATCTGTAAACAAATATTAATATTAATAGATTTATTTTGCTATATTTCTTTGAGTATCTTAGGCACATTCGTTGTTTATATGTTAGTGTATTTCCATATTCGGTGTACCCCCGCAGCAGTTGCCTTTTGCTTTCCCATTGAACAGTAGTCAACAAACCAACCAACCACCAGAAGACGATGACAACAACAACAGAATAACGACACTTCTCTCTCTCTCTCTCTCTCCCCATCTGATTCGTTCTTGTGTCTACGATCATCATGATGATGTTCGTTTAATGATCGTTGCTGCTGTATATTTGAGTGTGGGTTGGGGGTTGGGGTGCCCCTGCTGTTTGGACTCGATGGGTAGCTGTAGCGCCAGTCCCCAAGTCGCTCTTCTTCGAGCATCAGTTCTTGGACATAAAGGCCCCCGATGCCCGATAATAATGATGTTGTTCTTGTTCTTTCGGTGGTGCTTCGGCGCTGCTGTGAAATCCTCTGTTTGGAGTTTGAATTGTGTGTAATTTGTTTGCTACTCGGCTACCGCACTCCGCCCGGCTACTGTATTTTCCAGTCTCTCCGACAGCCTCCGACCGGCCTCTGAGCTTCGCTTCAGATACGATCCAATCCCCAGTGCCTGGGCCTGCCTTCTGCCTGAGCATCTCCACACGATCATTGGATTCATCTGAGAGGGCAGGGAGAGAGAGAGAGAGACGGAGAGACGGCGCTGCTCTTCTCGTCTCTTCTCTTTGTTTGTTGTAAGCCGCGCGACATCGTCTTATGCTCTGGTCTCGGCCTCTCAGTCTCTTCTTCAAGAGATCCGATCAGCATCAGAATCGCACTCGTGTTTATCTTTCGCTTGAACTTCCTTTTGGGGGGAATTTTTCCTTTCGCTACGCCTAATTATCGATATTCATATTGGTTTATTCGATTAAATGGAAATTGACTTCTCTCAAAGTGGACGACTAAAAATTGCGTGGGGTGGGGGTTCTTCATCTTAATTTAAGTTGTAGAAAATTGAGGGAAAACTCTTCTCTGGGATAATTGAAAGTTGATTGAAATTGTTAGTGGCATAATTGTTATGGGAATCATTCCATCTTGAAGTTTTTGTATTAGATTGAGAGCTGATAGCTGAAAGTAAGTGAATGGCCATAGAAAATGGTCTCAAAATTGTGCAACTTTTGCCCAAAACTACATTAGAAATCGCTCCATTAGAATATGTTTAAACTCCGATCAAACTGTATTTCCGATTCTCAGCAATCCGTTAGCAATTCGCCTTCCGTTTGGTATAATTTTTGTGGGGTTGAATGATCTGCGGATGGATCCCCTGTGTGCCATTTCCCATTGATATCGAGTAGATATTTATTTCGTGGCTGATTTATGCATAATAATTTCTGTGAATGAATTGATAATGTAAATATTGTGTGTGTTAAATATTAAACCGAACTTCCCATAGCAATTAAAAGGCAATTAACGACGAGAGATCTGTTGTGGGCTTTGAATGATCTCAGGCCTCGTATGATTACAATCGAGGCACACAAATGGAGAACGGACTAGTTTTTGGCCTCTGCCAGAGCGAGTTTTGTGCTGAGCTGGCTTTGGAGTTCCAAGTTCCAGTTCCCATTCATTGATTACACAAACAAATTGATAATTAATAACTTTAGACACATCGAACGAGAGACGCCAAAGAGCGAAGATACTCGACTCGCGGTGGAAACCCGTTTGGCCCGGAAACATATCCTGTGTCCATTAACTGTTTTCTTGCTGCTTGACAAACTTCCGCAAAAATGGGGGGAAAAAACTGTGCAGCAGCAGCAGCAGCAGCAGCAGCAGCTTCCTTTTGCCGCTGCTCTGCTCTGCGGATGCTGCAAATAGGTTGAACCTGTGCCTGTGCCTGTGCCTGTGCCCCCACCGAATCGAGGCTGGCTGGCTGCCTGCCTGCTGGCTGCACTTTTCTAAGCTGATTTGAATGTCAGATATAGATATATTGTTGCTGTTGTGTGTTGTCCACGTTGGGGCCAAGCAGCAACTTTCGCATTTCATTTGGCACGAGAGCGGGAATCGGGATCCCTCCTGAGCCACCAGCCACCAGCCACCAGCCACCACATCATTCACTCGACTTCATTCGCTTCGACTCTGCGAAATATCTGGCCGGTTGATCAGCAGGCAGCAACCCATCCCCAGCCCAACCCATGCCAGATACAACTACATCGCAGACTTTAGATACAGCTACAAGTCTTCTGCTTCAGTTACAACTACAACTGCAGCATCGGACCCCAGTCCTGCAACTCCTGCTTGGCAGGCAGCAGCAGCCGCAGCCGCAGCCTCCTAAAACCAAAAAGAAAAAGTTGCATGCGTCTATTTTGCTGCACTTTGTTGGAGGGGAATACCCTAATAACATGGGTTGGAGTACTTCTATAGGGAGCTTGGATCGGGATTTTATCAGGCTAAATGCCATGCAAGAGATTTAATGGACAGTTTATAATATTTAGTTTGTAGATCTGCATAGATTACCTCAGTAGAGCATTCAATATTCGTTGTAATCGCTCACTCTAAGAGGAAATTTGCTGCGTTTGTTTTTAGTTTTTTCTCACATTGACCGGATGAGCAGCTGCTGGGGAGATCTGTGGTACTGGGGATCAGGTGAGGATGAATATAATAACATAAACCCCAATATCAACAACGGGCAGCAGCAGCAGCAGCAGCAGCAGCAGCAGCGACACAGCATCGATCGATGAAACCAGTTTTTCATTGAGAAAACGGCAAATACGAATACTGCCAGCCAGCCAGCCAGCCAGCCAGCCACTACATGAATTAATCACTTCGTTTGTAGTGGACCGATGGGGCAGAGAGAGAGAGACACAAAGATCGGAGCAGCAGCAGGCGGCGGGTGGCTGAATGGATCGATGGATTTTCCAGATCAACCAACTTGTGTATGAGTATGAGTATATTTTTATGAATGAAATGATCGACAGCTGAATTGCAAAATCGTTAAACAACGAAACAATCCCAGTGGCAGATCCAACAGGTCGTCTCTCCCATCTTACATCTCTCATCCATCCATTCATGATGATGATCATGAAGTCAGTCCCCGAAGTCTAATTTCTCTTAATTATATTGCCAGATCTTGTAGACTTAATGAGTGCTTGATTAAAAATATGTCTGCTCATTCGTTGGGTTGCTCAATGGCCCAAAGATTTATGCGATTTTATTCTCTATATGTAAACATATTTTTATGTGATATTTCCTTGAGGTTTTGGCAATGATTTTGATGGGAGTTTGTCTGCGATAGAGTGGATCCATTGGCCAGTCAATTAATCAGTCACTCAAACTGTCAGTCAAGCAGTCATTGGCTTCTATGTTACACCTCAGATCAGCCATCGATTGACTGGTTGTTTCAGCTAATGCGATTTTGGTTTGCGGTGGTTTGTGAATCTCTTGGGGGGTGGATGTGATTGAAAGGAGGAGAATAGCAGCAATCGCTCGGATTAAGGTATTCATGATCTTTCTCGTATCAAATCCCACTTCACAGAAATCTAAACTTTACGATTGTTTCAGATCTACAATCACTTCATTCGCGGCCGTTCGGTCATTTCCTTTCATAAAGCGGCTCGGCCTTTAGTGTGTTATACTTTATGGTTATACATCGATTATATCGGGGTATATATATATAGAATCGTGAACAATCTGAATGCTGATTGCACTTCAAACAGCGTTGCCAACGTGTCTGTTTGATATCAGACATTCATACGGCAGTCTTCCGCTGGTGCCAACGAGTGCCACTTTATTCACACCTTTCATGAATGTATCTTTCCTCCTCCCCCCCCTCAATAAAGAGGGAACCAACTACACACACACACAACAAGTGCAGTGGCAACAAACACATGTAGGCTCTTTGATCTATAGAATCCCCATCTCCCACACACCACCCCCCCCCGTGGATACAACTCATAATTTGTGAAACAGATCTCTGGAGATCTCAGATCTGAAAGCAGGAAGATAGTATACTCTGCAGAGGGGATAGGGGAACCATCATAAACATTGATTTTTGTGTGATATTATTTCTAGTAAATTTTCTCATTGTTTTGCCGTTTATCGTTTGTCGTTTGATGTTTTGTTTTGCTCAAAATAAACAGAAATCTATTCCACCAAAACTATGTTCATATATTAATCGGGGAAAATCGGTAGTCGATCTACTATATTTTTTAGCATTATGTTTTTGTCTATTTGTTTGTAAACATTCGGCCAAGTTCCGCTGAAGTTGCATGGAAATGCCGCACTGTCTGTCGGTGTCCTCTACTTTGTATCTCTGTGTCGGTCTCTCTGTTTTGATTCTTTAATGTCTCTGTGCGCTTGTTTTTCTTGCTTGAAACAAAATACCCATAAAATGTTAAAAAAACCATCGACGTTGCTTAATGTTTGCTGCTGGATAAAACCAATGAGAGGGCATATTGTGTTCTGGGCTTGAAGATCAAGAGATGTGCCGATTTATGGTGTACGAGCTCTTAGATCTTAGACACTTTAAGAATTGGAGTATCTAAAACTGGTTTACATACCTTTATACCTATCAAAAACATTTAAAAATGCAGATATTCTGTAGAAAACGTACTGCTCCACGTATGAGCCAAAGTTCAGCCAAATGCTATAACTTTTGACACCCAATATTCCACACAAAACCTCGTTTAAGGGGTATTCCTTAGTGCGTGTCTTTCATTCTTCAATTGGGCTTCCTTGTGGCATATTAAAAATGAATTTATTTGCTTTTTCGCCCCCAAAGGCAAAATATCCGATCAAATTTTTCGGGCCAGTTTGGGGTGAGAGGCAGAGAGTGAATATCTGGGACAGAGAGACGATTGATCTCAGTTCCGTTTTGGCATTGTCTTGGCATCACACAACACACCTTCCACACACTCTCTTTCTGCTCCTCTCTCTCTCTGTTTCTCTCTCCTTTTCCATGTGAGAGTTTTCGTTTGATCATCAACTTTATGAGGCAGCAGCAGCCCCCATTGTTGGGGGATTTCCACCTTCTCTTGTCTATATATGTGTGTATATTTTTGGTATTCTTTCCCCCGTTGATCGTTTGCTAAATAAACATTTTTACTGTATCCATGGATCGTTGCGTTTTTTTCTCCTTCTGTTGTTTCTGTTGTGTTTTTTTTTTGTTTTTTCGGTTGTTTTTGTTTTTCGATGGCGGGAGGGAAACAGCAAACCGTTTTTCACTTTTTGGCGGCATTTATTTTTTGCTGGAAATTGTTCAAGTTCCTGGAACTTACAGTTTTACAAAAGAGCTTCCAATAATTTCGTAGAATATTTGAGAAATAATCAAGTATAATTATTATCAGCACAAAAATATTACACACATTTCGTATGAACCTTTTGGTCTTGACTTTTGCTTTCGGAATCTCTTTTGTTGATTCAATTTACTCTCCGCACAAGTATGAGTATGAACTATGAGTGCTCTGAATAAATCACTATGAATAAATGCAATTAGACAGAGAGTCGCTGGTCTGTGCTGTTGTCCGTCTGTGTAGCCTCCCACCATCCAATTTAGAGAACAATTAAAAGATTAAAGACGGAATCAACGAGGGAACGAAGGAACGAACTTCTGCGCATGCGTACAGCTCTCTCTCTCTCTCTCTCTCTCTCTCTCTCTCGCTATCCCCTCAGAGGAAATTGTGAATCGACAAAGATTTTTGTCACTAATTGAATGAAATTAAAATTGAAAGAAAAAACCAAATTAAAGTCAGAAGCGACAGAACATAACAGAACCGAACCACTTGGCGACACAAGCCACAGCCATTGACTGTAGGGCAAGAGTTTTCCCAGAATTTCACTTTATCTACAAGTATTTTCATAATCGGAGTCCACATTCCATGTGTCCATATACATATGTATCGGTATCTTTAACTGCCTGGTCAAGCAGTCTATCGGTTGATATTTTTTTTTGCAGGCTAGACAGCGGGCTGCCTTTGTTATCCGAAGGTTCTTCATCACGAGGTCTACCTGTCTGCCCAGCCGACCTGGTGATGACTCAAGGGCCATTCCCCATTCCCCATTCCACATTCTCTTACTCCATATCCAGATCCCAAGTGCAGTTTGTCGTCCCCTTCGAATATTCAGCGGCTGGCTGGAATTATCGAGGGGGAGACAAGATCTCTCGTTTGGGGAATATTTTACAGAGGACAAGCCAAAAAGAAGGCTGCTGCCTTCAAGATCCCCAAAAACGAGAAGCGAAATTTTTGGGTTGATTTTTCCCACGCCAAAGACGCCAAGCAGCCAGGAGAGAAGTCCTTGATCTAAAGATCTACAGAGCGGGATTACAAAGAGCACTAAAGAGGAGGCGTACAGAGAGAGTTCTTCCCAAAGTCCGTCTACAAGTCGCTTATGACCCATCCTGGGGGCAGGGTATTTACTTCCATCTTTGGATGATCCTTTCTATCCCTGGGGCACAAAACTTTTGTAGGATCATTAGCAGGTAAAAGCTGCTGCAGCAAGACTCTCCAGGACTCCCATTGTCCTCCGCCACAAGTGTTCGTGTCTGTGTCTGAGTATTTGTGTAACTTGAGTCTTTTTTCTGCCAAGCAAAAGCATACAATATTGGAATCTGTCAAAATAACAAGAGCCGAACCGCGCACAAAATAAAACAAAATTCAAGTTCAAGTGCGTGGGAATTTTATTTTCTGCGAATTTCGTGTGTCCTTCATTGAAGGCAGGAACTTGAGAGGGGACTAGAGATTGGGGAGCATCGTGTGGCAAGAGGAGTGGAGTTTAGAGATACACTTAAGGCTTGGAGACTCCCCAAAGAGTGCAGCTTCCATTTCGCTTCCATTTATTTCATAAAAGTCATATCAAGAAGAACACTTTTTCCCTTGGCCAGTCATATTTATTCATCTTCATTCCCTCAAAACTTCTCCTTTATTATCCGCCATAATTCCTTGAGTAATCCCTTAATTATAAGCACTCGTATGATTCCATTTGATCTCCATTCATCCTCGCCAAATCCTCCGACTGTATGTCCGAGTGTAATTTGCTAAATAAATATTCCCATAATTGTGGAACACACCTGAGGTGCAACACTTTTCATGTCCGATGTCGATGGCAGGAGACGTGAAGGAGGGAGGACTCCCTACCTACGTCAGAAATTGGGCAATTAATTTACTTTTTCCCCAGAGAAATAGAGACAGAGAGAACACAAAGAGATAGAAAGAGAGAGAGAGAGAGACAGTCACACATCAAAATGGGTTCGATCGATTTGCACCCTGTTGCAGCAAACAGCAGCAGCAGCAGCAGCAGCAGCAGAAAGTGATGGTAGGGGAGAGACCTGTGCACCTTCCACTGTTGCCACTGCCACTGCATCTTGAATCTCAGCTGCAGCATGCAACGCACTCACACCAATACACAAACACACACACACAAGCAGTTTAAGTGTTGAGTGTGTAATTTTATATTTCCGGTGTAGTATCGTAAGTTTTTTTTTGTTGTTTCGTACGACAACTCCTCGGCGGCCGGAGGAGGACTCCGTTCGGGGAGATGACACGGGAGTCGTGTGGCCAGGGTCGCCTTGCCGCATCTTTTGGATGCCACTGCCACTGCCACTGCTGCCTCTTTTCCCTTCTTTTGCACTTGCTTCTGCCTCCTCTCTCTCTCCCTCCACTTCTGCCGTTTCAGCTGCAAAATGTGCAACACGAAGAGCTTCGATTGCGGGGTATTTGTAGAGTGCGGAGAGATGGAGACTTCTGCTAACCAAAATTTATTACAATTGAATAAATTTGCCAAATAAAATAATTGTCTACTTTTGTCATTCCTCATTCCATCAATAAACACCCAAATTAGAGGGTATATTCTAGTCTTTACCTGTCACCCGTGTCTCTTGCCTTGTTTCCTCTTCATTTTCTTTCAGTTTCAATTTCTGTTTTTTTTTTTGTATACCTTTTTTGAACGACGTCGTCGACAAACACACAACTCACACAATTCCTGCAATTATTTTTATATCGAAAACTCCCCTCATCACCCAGCCAGGCCCCATACCTCATACTGCTCGCTTAACTCCATGCCTCATGCCTCATGCCTCATGCTTTATGCCTCATGTGCCCCAACTCCCGGCAGGAGGATAACCTCCTGTCATGCATACATATTTATTTATACTCGAATGTGTATTTTGTCGTAATTTGGCTGAACATTATTTGATTTATTTGCTTTCAATATAATTTCCAGTTCCAGTCGTCAGTCCGTCCGTCTGTCTGTCTTTCTTTTCTGCCTTTCTGTCTGTCAGTCTCTCTGTTCTGTTCTCTGTCTGTCTCTCTGCGCTGTCTTTTATAGGCGATGTTAGGGAAATGAATGTCTAGAAAAGTGCATATATGGGGTTCCTGGAAATGTAATCAATGCACAGGGAAATCGAAGGCTAATCGAAGGCAGATTTCAACTTTCAAATACTCTGCAAAGTATAGAAATCAGAAAAGAAGAAAAGAAAATAAATAGATAAGTTTTATATTTCATTTTATTTGGATCTTTGAGCTGAGTAAAAGTGTTGTAGAAGTTTTTTTTAAACAGTTTTCCACTGCTTCGGTAGTTTTTTTTCTTACTTAGGGTATTTACAAGTCTACTTGCCAGCATTTAAATATTTACTTCTTTATTTCTCCCACTCTGTGACAACATTTTCAGCTTGTTCCAAGAATTTATTTTGCTTCTGAATTTTTAAGAGTATTCATTTAAAACGTCCAAGTTTTTATTGACTTAATTTACGATTTAAGCAGCGTTTATGCCAAAGAATCAAATAACTAAATACAGACATACAAATGTCTGGGAGTCGGTTTGAAAATCGCAATCAAATTAGTTGCCTTGTTTGGCCCCAAGCGCTTGGTAGGAATTGTTTTATAGATGAATGCATGTCAAAGGACATTCGATGGATGGGAGGAGCAGAGCTACAGCTATTGATTGCACTATATATTTTGCACATAATTACCCTAGACACCCCCAGACATCGTCTCTGGTTATCTCTCTCTATTGTATCTTGTTTCTGCGTAGCCCACAATGCGGCATTCCTGCGAATGCGACGCCCAGGGAGTGCGCCTCCCATCTTCCATCACTCCAAAGGTGGAGGCTGGAGGCTGAAGTTGGTAATGAAATATCTAACGACCGGAAGTCAATGGCAAATACTTGTGCTCCCTGCTCCCTGCTCCTTGCTGCCTGGCGCCTGTCTTTGTGGCAGAGAGTTTTCCACGGAGTTGGCTGCTGTTTGCCTTTTGGCTGTTTGCTAATTTTCCCTCCTTTGCAGCACCTTTTGGGAATGGTGTTTGATTCGATTTCACAATCAGTACTCTTCGATTCGTTCCGGTTATCACGGTTATCAGATGAAAACAGGAAACGGAAATCGGAATTTTATTGTACCACACACATTCCATTCCATTCCACTCCACTCCACTCGAGAGCCGTTTATGAATGAATTTTATGGCAAAAATAAGAAGTTAACTTTGGCCAACATCCGGATACCCGAGAATAGAACTTCTGGCCATAGATAACACTTATCAGAAAGGCTGGCGCTGGCCCGATAGGAGGCCCCACCACAATCAGCTCTCAGTTCCAACCTGCACTAATAAATTTGCGCGTGCTCTTCACAAGCCAGCACAAACGATGCAGGGGATTCTCGGAATTGCGATAAGGTCTCAGGGAGAGAGCCGTGCTCTACATGGAATACTACTCACTCTAGGAGCATATAATGATTGGCATACATCTAGCAACGGACGTCAATGGGAACGTAATCCTAGATATGAAAAGCGCGCCTTTGGCGTAGGCGAGAGTCTTACGAGCACTGTCGGGCAGCCTCTGAGCAGAGGAGATTTATTCTCACACACAAAATGTGGTCTATGTGACTTTTGTGGCGTATTCAAAGCTGAGCCACTGTGTAACTGGTCCATTGATAGGGACATTCTAGCGTTGGGATTAGACAACTGGGAATCCCCCTTATTAATGCTTTGTATGATTCAAATAAGAGGAACGCTCTGTCTGAAATTATGAAAAACTTTAGAATAGGATCATCGATAATACAAATGGAAATTACTACAGTGCTAAGATCAGTAAATGTTGAAAAAATATTACTATTGCTCCACATGCAATCCATATTAAGTGCCACCCATGGGATCCATACCAGAGATCTCAGTCAAAAGAGCAGCCCACCGTGAACAACAGATGCATCCATCCATCTCTTCCAGTAAGAGGAGCGACAGACCCCATGGTCAGCATGATTGACCCATTTAAAGATCTCTGACTGCAAAAAACAAAAACTATCGTAATGAAGATCATCAGATGAGGAGTGAACAATGAACACCTCACTCATATGATTACGAGTACGCGACGAGTACTCCCTTGTACCAACCGCAGCGTTGCTTCAATCGAATGGGTCGGAGGAGGATCAGCGGAGCAACCCTCCGCCTCCTCTCTTGCACTTCTGGGCATTAGCACCCCAAGTGGCCATCACTCTGTGGGCCATGTGTGTGGCCCATGGTAGGGTCTGGGCTTTGAGTCTGAATAGCAGCGGGTTCTCTCATAATGAATTTTGAACACGCACAGACGTTTTGTAATTTCAACTGAAGTGCTCGAAGACGAAGACGACTACGACTACGACTACAAGTCATACTTGTAATAATTGTTATAGTACTCATGCCCATACCCTACACCATGTACTACTATGCGCAACAGGAGGGCCACTTTGGTATCTTTTGTGCAGGCAATATCTCAAAGATAAAGCTGGCAAGGGTTTTACTCCCCATCCCTGCATTTGTCGCCAATTATGCGGTTTTGTGATAATGACCAAATGATCTCTCTTCGTCTCTCTGTCTCGTCCGTCTGTCCCGCCGTCGCCTCACGTAATTTCAATTCATTCATACGAGATGTTCGTTTTGTTTCGTTTCGCCTTTCGTTTTGTTTTCCATTCATAAATTTACCTGGTACTGGTGCACCGTGCGAGCAAACTCTCGTGGCTCGTACCTGCGTACATGGTCATCATAATAGCTTTATCGGATTTCTGCTGTTTGCTACACTGAAAACAAGTTGGATAAATTCATGCTTTAAGATCTTGTAACAAGAGTTAAAAGTATCGTAGAGTTAACTTTTCACCGGAGGAAATAATAGTGATGCATATTGAGCCTTCAATTTGTTGCAGTGTACCTCTGCTGCTGCTGCTCTTCTCCTTGTATTCCCACTTCTTTCCTTTATGCACACACCCAACCACACACTCATGCGCATACATATGGCGCATACTTGTGTAATTGAAGCGAAGCGGCAACGCGGCCCCCGCTTATCCACACGCTCCTGCCTGCTCCATCACTGCTTCCACTCCACCTACCTCCCGCCATCCATTGGCCCCTGTCTATCTCACTCGCTCTACCTTTATCGCCTGGCATTTCAATGTTCGATACATCGAACGGAAGCAGCGGAAGCAGTCGACGTCGACGTCGACGTTGAAAGCGATCATTGTTGTTGGTGGCTGTAGTTTGGTTGTTGCTCTTCTGTCTATTCTGCCTATTCTCCTGCTGCTGCTTCTTCTGCCAGCGTATCGGTGTCTTTTTCTTATCTTTGTTGTTGTTTTTAGAGTTTTTGACGCAACGAAACGAAAACCTATACAATGTAGAGTCTACATTACCTTTCCTCTGGTGCCTGGTGCCTGGTGCCGCCTGCTGCTGCTCTGCTGCTACTTCCTTCTTCTTTCTCTCCTTCTGGTGTCTTCTACTTTTGTTGTTTTCTTTGTTGCTGTTGTTGTTTTTGTTCTTGTCAATTTGTCTGGAGTTTTTGTTCAAAAGAAGCGAATGCGCGTGTGTGGCAACACGAGAAATTCATTCATAAATTGCTTGTCTGTTGATCATGTGTTGTTGCTAGAGCGAGAGCACAAGTGTGCGTGCAAGAGGGAGAAAGGGAGTGGGGGAAACCTGAGTAGAGTTTGCCATATGTGTGTGGGGTAGTCGAGGGGTGTGGGCAGCAATCTGGTTAAAAAATTAAGGAACAAGATATGCCAAAGGAGAACATGGAATAAGAGCAGAAAAGAAAAAGGAAGATAAATTTATAAGAAAGAGAGGAATAAATATGAGAAGTATAACAAGCAGCAGAATGCGAGACGAAAGTTCGAGTCGTTACCTATCCTCAGTGATTATTTTTCAACTTTCAATACATTCTGCTCCCCCATCTGACTTTTCTTCTCTCCCTTTACTTTACTCCTTATTTTTTTCTACCCCGCACCTGTTACACACCCTGTATGCCAATGGAGGGGGTGGCTGGCTCAGTATCGTCACCTGTTGCCTCAGCGGCTGGAATCCCATTACCAAAAATACAGCACCACCAACAAAAAAAAAAAAACACTGCTTGCTTGCCTTTGGCGCTGGTTGTGTTTGTGTTTGCTTTTGGTTTTTTGCTTTGTTTTTTTAGTGTGTTTTTTTTTTCTAGCTGCCTTTTTGCCTTCCACCTTTTCCGACTCCCTCTTTCGGTCTTGTTGTTTCTGTTGTTTTACGAGATGTTGCCGTAGTTGTTGCTGTTGCTGCTGTCCCGATGATGGCCGTTTCCGTTCCAAACACACGCTCTCTCTCCGTCTCTGGCTGGCCGCTCTCTCTCTCTCTCTCTCTCTCTCTCTTTGTGGTTACGCTCTGCATTTCGTTCGTTTCGTTTCGTTTTATGAATGAATTCTTGTTGCTTGTGCTCTCTTGCGTGCGCGCTCTCTCCATTTGGTTCTCGCTCTCTCCGCCGTTCGCTATCTCTCTCTGACGCTGGCGTCGCTACGGATATGCAGCGACGGACGCGATCGTTTCGTTTCAGTTCGTTCCAGCCAAATCCGAAAGATACAACAGCACCAGAGAAACACAGAATTACAAAGTTATACTACATTTTGTGTGTTTGCGCTAAAAAAATGTCCATAAATCTCTAGAACTCTGAAAATGTATCTGTATCTGTATCTGTGCCTGTGTGTGTGTGTGTGCTCTTGAGTGTATTTGTAGCCCGCGTGTCTGTGTGTGTTCAGTGTTGAAGCAAGATACGAAAAATCTATTAGCCAGAGTTATTTGTTGACAGTGTGCTAATACGTCTGTGATATACATGCAATTAACGGCTTAATTGCAATTAAGGCTTGAGATACATTTGTATCCGACAGATACACCCCACAGGCCACCGGCGCGAACGGGGTGACGACTTTCACTGACATTTCGGGGTCAAATGTGCGCGCGCCTTGATTGTGCTACCACAACACACCAATCAATTAGAATCAATTGAAGAAAAACTCTCTCTCCATCTCGTATCTCGAAAAAGATACCCCACCCTCGCAACCCTCGGAATTGTTTTGACATTTGGCACCCACAGCGGCAACAAATCGTTAAGAAGTCAACGAGAAGTCAACTAGAGAATCAGTTACCGCCTGATTATGACCAATGAGTGGATCGATTGGAGCGAGAGTCGCATGCTGCCCCCTGTGAGATCCGCCCACTATAACCATCATCATCATCATCAGACCCTCCTTCAGAATTGCAACAACAACAACAACGGCATCAGCAACAACAACAACATCAACAATGGCTACCATAGCTTCTCCAGCAAATTCCATCTTAAAGCCCATAAACTCCAGCAGTTGTCCACCAATCACAGCAGACTGAAAGGTTATCCACTCTCTCTCTCTCTTTCTTTCTCTCTCTCTCTCTCTCCATCTGTCAATCCTGAAATGGTAAACTAAACTATGAATTTTATATTGTATCTTTTAGATGTGCCCACCGCCCTGCCACCCCTCACGCCGGGCACCAATCGCAAGGTCAACGAGGTGCTCAAGGCCAGCTTTGCCTCCTGGGAGAAGGAGGTGCAAAAGTACAACATAACCAAAGGTGAGACATAGAGAAAGAAGGGTGCTTTAAGGGATTCAATAGATGCTCTTTCCTAAGGATAACTTCCCCACAAGCCCACTCTCAATAGCCCAAAATGCTATCCCTTAGAGATAGAATTAGAATATTAATAGAGTTCCCACAGCAATAACCAAACACAATTGCATGCGTACTCCCACGCTCCCTAATTAAGCCCCGGGCCGAGCCCCAGAGTACCCAGAGAGAACCCCATTAGAAAACGATTAATTTCCATTTGAATTTACATTTCTATTACTATTCTCATAATTGAATGTGCGCACATAAATATATTTCCATTCCCCCATAGATCCCCGTGAGTGGACGGAGGAGCATGTAATCTATTGGCTGAATTGGGCCAAGAACGAGTTCTCGCTGGTCTCCATGAACCTCGATCCCTTCTACAAGATGACGGGTCGAGCCATGGTCGAGTTGGGAAAGGAGAAATTCCTGGCCATCACGCCGCCCTTCACCGGCGACATACTGTGGGAGCATTTGGATATCCTACAAAAAGGTAAGCACTACGTGAGAGGCATGCAAGAGGTCCGCTGGCGCCAGCAGATACAACAACAACTAAGCGAATGTACGTTGTACCTGCCCCAAAGCGAAAGGAGAGCCAAAAGCCACTCAAAAACGGAAGTCTGTCTAACAAAGTCAAGGGGTTGTGGACATTGGGGTGGGTTCCACAGTGGAGGTTCGATGGAGAGGACAGCTCTCCTAAGCGTTAGTTTAGATGAGACAACATTTCATTATCATTAATATAGTTCCACAAATAACACTAAAACTGCTGGTCAATTGCTCGGTCAATGGAAATGTGTCAGCTCGAAGGATTTCAATCCATATAATAGCTGTGTCAAGGCTTAGTCTGTTTGCCCCTGCACAGCTTTCACTGTACTCCATTCCAGAGCTTTGGGGGTTCCCTGTGGGACCTGTTGCGCCATGCAACATCCTCACCAACCTCCTCTGTTCCACTGCTGTCGCTTCCTGTCCGGCGCTGCCTGAAATTCGATTTCTCTTCGAGGTCGTCCCCGGGTCGGAAGTCGAATCAAGTGGCACACAAAAATCGTAGAAGGGGCAGCAAGTGAGCGAAAAAAATGAGACGAGAGAAAATTTTGTATACAAATAATATAATTTATTGAGTTTGAAAAGCTCTTAGTGTTCGGGTCAACCTGATTAGTGTGTTCAGGTTTAGGTATTTTTATGCTAGTAACTCAATTTGCGACCCTTTTTTCGGGGACAAGAACCATGTTTAAATTTCACTTCTGACATATTCACAGATTGCGAGAAACCAAATGAGGATATTGTGCACGGCAACTCCTTTGAGTCGTCGGCCACCACTGCCTCGGTCTGTGGATCGGACCATCAGGTAGCCCCCAATTACCCCACGGCGAACACGGGTGGAACGGAGGGGACATCCAACTCCAGTAATAATACCAGCAATAATACCAACAACAATAACAACAGCCGCCTGTCGTCCATGGATTATGGGACGGGAGCGGGGAACAGTGATAAAAGCAACTTCCATCCAGCATCTTCCCAGCATAATGGTAAGTAGATTATTTGCATACATTTATCCTGTCACTAGGAATATATTCAATGTAAATGTGGAGAAGTAACTCTCCTCTTACCAAATCTTTTCATGCCAAGAAGAATTTATTTGAGTAACAAAATGACAAAATTCAATCACCGCTCTCAGAATTCTCCACCAGTTTGAGCTTCAATTACATTTTTGTTGGCAAATTGTTTAAATCGCTTGAGGTATTTGGATCTTTGATTGAGAAATTATAGAATTATTTTAATGGATAGATTCCAGATAATATTTATCATTCGTTGAGGCAATCTCCAAATTATCCCCACTTATCACTCAACCCTTCTAATCCAATTTATCAGCAAGTAAATCTTTTGCATTCAACAAAAGTTCACTTAATCGATATCCGACGATGAACGACATCCGCCAATCGATGGACATGCATCAGCTCGAATCTAAATCTGAATCTGAATCAGAAGAATCATTAACCGATCAGCAGGCTTTGTTTATGGCACATCCTCTCAGTCGATTTGCGGTCAAATGATGAACGATACGAGCCATTTTGGCCATTATTCGGTTCAGTATTTGGCATGTGTTTAGTGCGCATCCGGCCGGACGGCCCCTGGCACTAAAATCAAGAGCAAATCCATAACTAAATTCAAATCGAGAGCCAATTTAAACAATTCATTTGTACATTGAATTTATCTCGAACCGATGGCAGCATCAGCTACATCAGATACTCGTATCTCGTGTCTTATGGATGCATCCCCACAGGGAGGGAGGGAGCGTTTTGACTTTGTTTAACATTCCATTCCGCCTGTGACTTTTGTATTTTTAATTTATTTATGTGAAATTGAAACGGAAATTAAATTTTAAAACAAATAGCAAAATCCGTCTGTCTGTCTGTCTGTCTGTCGCTGGAGCCTGGCGCCAGCGTAGGCCGCGTAGAGACTGAAAGAGACTCTCCGCAGAGACTCCGCTCTGGGGGCTGCAGCATATCTAAATATCTATTTAAATTGTTTACGTATTAGGCACGGGGAAAAGATAGACGCCAGTGGCACAGCTTGAGATTGAGATACATTTATTTAATGCGTTTGGCTGTACAAATTGGAACAGAGGGGCGGGGCAGGGCCGTGCACCATGCAGCATCATCAAGCCCCCATTGTGTGCACAGGTCATCGGTGGCAGTGTCAAGATGATGTAGTATGCGATACAAAATGTTGAATGATTAATCAACTTTGCCCCCACAGCGTGCACTGCAGTCCAGTCCTGTCTCCGATCCGATCCGATGAAAGTTTAGTGGCTGCAAAGCCCAGCCCACTCCTCGCATTATAATAAATTAATTGAATTTATGGTCTTTGACACATTATGACCATAAATGTTCAAAACATTTACATATCCAGCCCCAGCGGCTAATGAAACAATCAAATAATTTGGCCAGATCAAGTAACATTAAACAATTAGGCAGAAGTTTGAATACCCTGTCCAAAAGTGTGTTCTACTGGCGCCTATACTGACTTTCTTGGAAGTACTTCCATTCCATTGGAAGTCTCATTTCCGCATTACATTGTTGAACCAAGTAATCCTCATTTCCTCAAGCTGTTTCCTTAAAGTATATTGCCCTTGAGATTCACTCGAATTTGCTTTAAATTTTGAGATTCTTTTGAGACTTTGATAGCGCATCGAGATAAGAATCCTTTTATAATCGTTCCTTGAGTGGTAACTTCCCAGAACAATAATGTTTTTCTTCAAATTATGAACACATAAACTTCATTTATGGACAAAATGAAAACAATCAACAATTGGAATCTCAGCTATGATTGATTCCTACGCTGAAGATCTACAGTTTGAGTTGTATCTAATCTTCAGTTAGCTTGAAGTGAGAGTATCTTAGCTATCTTAGATCCTTCACATTCTATTCCATGATGATTTTTAGTGGTTGTGCGCTTTGAGTACTTCAATTTGATTCAATCATTTGTTGCATATGCAAGGCTCTCGGTTTCGCTGTTAATGTTGTAGAAGTAGCCGTTGCCCCTGTTGTCATCATCGTTGTTGCTATTATTATTTCAATCTTGTGGATAAACCACTACTCAGTGGGGGACCCCTCTCTGGCTCTGTATTGGCCCGCATCTAAAGAAATTATGCGGCAGCCCCTACCCTCTACCCTCTACCCTCTACCCTCTACCCTCACGTGTAGGCTTTTTCTTAATTCGTTTCGATTGTCTTTTTGTCAGTCATTAATTTGTGGCATTTGCATATTATTGATGAACATTTGCATATCCCTCGCAACGGTCTGCTCTGGTCTGTGTGTGTGTGAAAAATTGATTGACCCCCGACTGTGGAGTATCTTTTAAGAGAGGATTTCCATTCCTACTCCCATTCCTTGGGCCTCAATGTTGCGTGACTTTGTTGACACTTTGATCCCGTCGAGGCTCTCCCTGGATTTAGCAGTCCAACAATTATGCAGATGAGTGGCCAACAGTTTATGGGTTCCAGGTGTTTGCCTCTGCCGAAGAAGCCCTTCAGGGTTGCGAGGGGGTGCTTGTGCTTGGGCCTTAAAACTCACTCATCAAGACTAAAAACAAATTATGATTAATTACAGACATTAGGAATCGAGTTCATGCCTTTGGCGAACCAAGTTTCCAAATGGAAACATGGAAAAACTAACCAAAAAGAGCCAAAATAAGTAATGAAAACAGTGTCATGAACACACGCTTCACTTTTGCCCAAGTCAACCAAGTGGATCTTCTCTTCTTTTAATTTTTGGACTCCTCCTTCCCCTTTGGATCGTGCAACACCTACGACTACTGCACGATGGTTGGAAAAATCAACGAAGCGCAAAAAGGCTGAAAATGCCTCAAAAGTTTCATCATCATTCCGAAGGGGATGGGTTGGGGAGGGGGCACACTGAATGATTTACGATCTTGCACTTTAACGCAGTTTTTGTCCTCTCCTCAACACTCACTCACTCACTCCCTCATTCGCCATTCATTCATTTATTCATTCATATTGAAAGTATTTTCCTTTTTTGCCTACAATCAATATACAGACAGACAGACAGACAGACAGGCCACACGAGAGATACAATAGCTCACGGATACACAGATACACAGATACACAGATACACAGATACTCACATATGAGCGCTGGATGATTGCTACTACTACACACATCCATGACCAGAGAGACCCCCAGAGCCCAGGGTCTTTTCAATGTTTTGGTTGAGAGCATATCTAGGCTAGTGTATCTGTATCTTAGATATTTGCACGCAAAATTGTTGCTATCTTTCGGATTCATTGTTCTTCTTTTGGCTTCAAATTTGATTTGTTTTTTTTTGTCTTTCGCGAGACACTCACTCGCAGGTTTATGATGTCATTCCCAGGCCATTCCATCTCATCCCTTGATGAAAACCCCAAAAATTAATTCAAGTTTATTTCCCTTTGTTCACCTACAAAAACAAATTTTAGATTTGCAAAAATTCTATTGGAGTGTTTGTTCTCTCTCTCTCTCTCTCTGCTTTTTAGTACCCTGTATCTGTATATTTGTTGTATCTGTATCTGTATCTGGCTGGCTCTTGCTGTTGTTTTTTATTTCTACATAATAAAGTGCCTGATGCGTGAAATGTTTGTCCAAGCTTGAAGAGTTGTTGCCATTGTTGTATGCCTCTAGCCTGCCGCCGGCTGTTGATTCATCTTCATCATCGTCATCATTGGTCGTTCCAGCTCTACAGAGCTCTGCCTCAGTTTTCCAACCTCTCCCAAGTTGAGCTCCAACTTCAGATACTCGATGGATCTCTGTCTTACAGAATGACACATTTAATGCACATTTGCGGATACATTTTGCAGCTTTTTCCACCATGTGACAGTTTGTAGACTCTCTTGAATCTCTCTCACTCTCTGCTGCTGCTGCTGCTGCTGCTGCTGTCAAGTTTAGTTACAGTTTGTTGATTTTGAAAATGACAATGGAATGACAATCTTCTAGTTCTCCGAGTAAGACGGGGAGGACAGAGACAGCAGACAGCAGACAGTGACATGTGGCAGACGTCATCCATGAAGGTAGACGACACAAAGATTATGCTCACTCTTTTCACTTTCGTTGGCGATTTGTTTGCTCAAGTCATGGGGCACTCATGGGAAAGTTATTATGGAAGTGTTCTTTTTGCTAACAACAAAAAGTAGATGATTCATGAGTGTTTTCTGTGTGTAAACTGCCACTGAATAATAACTAGAAGAGCAGTATTCCATTTTAATATGTAAATTCATCAGATAACAACTCAAATTTCCTGAAAAGTCACTCCTCCATCATTAAATCGTCAGTTGAGATGGAAAAAATAAGTCTAAAATTCGTATTAATCCCAAAAAGAAAAACTTAATTATAGAACAGCAAATGGGAGTGTGTGCAAACCATAAAAAGTCCAAGAATCATTCCATGAAATTAGACATTTCTGCAGAGAAGCCCCAAAAGCCAATTACCATACAAAGCAGGAGGAGAGGAGAAATGATGGAAAATCCGAAGATTGCCCGGACTAATATTTCTGCTCTCCATATTAATTACACTAAATTCAGCCATTAACGCAAGATAGTTTTCACCTCCCACAAATTGTTGTGGCCACAGAGCAGAACAACTGCAGGAAAAGCCCCGAGGAAAACACTAAGAGCCAGAACTATGAAGCGTTGGAGAAGAAATCTCTTTCGATACGCAACATAAAACCTAAAGAGTCATAACACAGTCGAGGGAATTATGTTGATTGCAAATTTGTTAAGGTCATAAAATGGAATTTTAGTTTTAATTTCAACGCCATTTCCATTGTGTTTCCATTGCCAAAGGTAAAAGCAAAAGAAGAAGTAAAAGTAGTAGTAGTAGTAGAGCACTTCTAGCATATTATTATGGCATTTAGCGGAATTTAAGAGGCGGCCCACTTCGGTGGCGACTCCCAACTGCTCCCAACAGCAGTGCCACAGGGAGAATTAATCATTCTCCAAAAAGAATGGAAGTGGCTGGAGGGGCGTGGCCGAAGGGGGTGTGGGTGCTGGCAGCGCCTCTGGGGCCTTCAGAAATCACATTGCCACTAATTAACATACTCGACTCTCCAACTCCAACTCCAACTCCAAGCGATCTGGGAGTATTTTTCGGACTACGCGCCTGCGCGCTTCGCTGCTCAAAGCCGCTACTGAAGTCCGGGCCGTTGGAACTCATGGATGGGGGATGATGATGATGGTGGATGGATGGATGGATGGATGGATGGATGGTTGGATGGCTGGACGGTGCGGGATCTGTACGAGAGGTGTGGAGGGGTGCCAGAGCACAGAGCACAGAGTTCAGAGAGCTGTGAAAAGTCAAGTCAACGTTTTTCGTTTCAGTTTTTATGGTATTTTTCAGTCTGCGGGGTTTTTGTTCTCCAAAGAATGGAGTCATACGGATTGGTGATGTATATTTGAGATACCCTGGAAAGAAATTGTTTTCCTGAAAATGTCCTCTCTGTTAAGAGGTATCACTTCATTCGATCACTTTAGTTTTGCTATTTTGTTTGCCATTCCTGTGGTGGCTTGTGGGATATCTCTATAGGTGGTGCATCTCTGCTGATGTCTAACCCTACCACACCCTTCACACTCTTCTGTTCTCCCTCTCTCAGCTGCAGAAAGCTACGCGGATTTTGTTTAATTTATTACCATATTCAGTGGAATCTGACGCGCGCCAAGCGAGAAGAGCGACAGGCTGGAAGGGCAGGGGAGGACAGAGAGCAGAGAGCAGTCAACCGGCATTCGGATCTAATGGAGGAGGGGCATACTCGCACTCTGCCAGCACCTCCATAGACCCCCCCTTTCCTACTGTTCTCTCTCGCCGTGTACGAGTATTCTCCTAAAATTCAAATGGGATTTTTCAGCCTAGAATCAGACGTGGTTCTGAACGGTTGCTGATGTTGCAACAACACACTGGGCTGTCGACGGCAAAGTCTCCTCGAACTTTAATTTTTGATGCCCTTTCAAAGGGGTATTATGATTTTGAAGCCCAGCGAATGCATTCATCCAAAACCCATGAGGCAGAGGTTAAATATTCATCAGAAATAAGCGTAGAAGATTTCAATGAAACTTTGGCAAATGTTTCACTTCTGTGATCTTATAGTAAAGATCATTTGCAAGGGTATCCAGGTGCAGCTTTACTCTTGATGATTTTACTTTTGTTCACCTCTAAATTTCTGTTTGTGTTGTTGTTTTTTTTTCTTTCGTTTTTTCATTTTATTTCGTTACGAACGTAGATGTAAATTTACGCCATAGAAAAGCCTCGTTACGGTCGAGTTCGTCTAAAACAAAGAACGAAAAGAACAACAAAATGTTGGGGGAGAAAAACAACAACAAAAACACACACACAACAAAAAAATTAAACATTAAATTTGTATAATGCGAAAGCCGCTAATAGAGAGAGCGAGAGAGAGAGAGATATGTGGCTTGGAGCGAAAGAGATGGATGGCAGTGCCCAAAAGGCAATGAACGAGACGTGGTGCAAATGAATGAAAGAGACGAATTGCATTTGATTTCAGATGCAAATGCAAATGCAGACTTCCATCCATAAAGAGAAGATAGTTATATGCCTATATGTATGTAGATAGATGGATAGATCTAGGGACAGAGCGGTGTACTACCTTGAACTGCAAATCAAAAGGTTTAACATTAACCCCATCTCTAAAGAACTTTTGCATATTCATACATCTATGTATAAGATATTTAGATTGGAGTCGGAAAACCATAAATCACTCTGGAACGTGTCTGTTTTCTTATTCTCTGAAGATTTTTATATTAAATGTGTTTCCGAATTGGGGAAGTTTGAATAGCAACTGGTTAAATGATTTCGAATTATTGGATGTATAAAAAGGATAGAAGTCGTGTCTAGTAGTACAAATATTGTAAATAGTCTCTGGAAGTAAACAAAAAATACAAAAAACAATCGAATCACCAATTAAAATCATCAACTTTATAGCCTTAATTAAACTCTTAATCATTTTCAATGTCAATTTGTGAAAAATCAAACATAAATCACTTGCAAAAACTACTAAAGGCAAGCCATAAGAATAATTAAATATAGTATGTAGAATTGAACTAAGAAAAAAAGGAGTGGGGATAGGTGAATGGGTGCTTGGGTGAGGCCAGTGAGAAGTGTGTCTGCCTGTTGGCAATTAATTTGCAATCAACTTTCGAAATGTTTCGAGTATATTTGCCAAGCGACAGCAGCAGAAACTTCGAAGCTAGGCACTTTATGCATCATTAAGAATTAGGCAAACAAAAAGAAACAACATAAAAGAGGCACAAACCAAACGACAAAATGGAGAAATAGTCTTACTGACAGCATACACGACACACGCAGATATGTAGATACAAATGTATCTTTGTGTCTGAAGGAGAGTTACCCAACGAACGATAATTATGAACTCGCAAACAAACGAAACAAATAAATGAAATCAAATCAAATGTTCGACGAATGGAGTGGAGACATAGAGGGGGTCGGTCGAGTCGCCCAGTAAAGAACTGAACCAACATCCGTTGGCCAAGTCAATGAATGGAGAATGGGAATGGGGGGGAGATCTCTCTCTCTCTCTCTCTCTCTCTGAGCCAAGTTAAAGCTGAGGCTGAGGCTGAGGCTTAAACCCAAGCCGGTTCGAATGTATGAATGACTGAAGGGGGTGAACAGTGAATGAGTCAATGAATGAGTGTGGCGCTGAATGAACTGTAACTTGTTTTAGATTTTGCAGACAAAACTCCTCTCCTCCACATCCACATCCCCCATCCCATGTTGGGGCTGTAATTTGGCTTTAACTCTCTTTTTTGTTGTCGTTGTTGTGTATTTTATTTATTTCGTTAGCTTTTTGAAAAGAGTTCACATGCGAGTGAGGAGTAGAGCGGAGACGATGGCAAACGGCGACAAAATGTTGACCGGATGTGAGGCTGCGTTTTTTTCTCTCTCTCTCTTCTACTCAGTCTCTCTCTCTCTCTCTGCGTCCCTCTCCCATGCTCCACTGCTCCTTTGGGAGCCATGAGTGGTGCCCCCATCTCGCAGTCTCTCAGTCTCTCAGTCTCTGAGGCTCCCTGTGCAGACATTAATTATATTATTAAAGCAAATTTCAACGCTAAAATTAATAACTCTGATGAAATTATGTCTCAGGTTTTGTGGTTGGTTGGTTGGTTGGTCTGCGGATGCCCCTTGGTACTCTTGTGGGCGCGACGTGGGGTATGTTGTGTTCAAGGAGTTGTTTGTGACAGGCAGAAAGGGGAATGAATGATGGAAGAACTTGTGGCGTGTAAATGCTAGTGTTTTTACTTCAGAAAACACCAATTAAATCTCCAGTTTGGGTATCTTCTAGTCGTTGCATAGGCATTTCTCACTTACCAATTGATTTTTCGTGCACCTTTTGGCTTCTGCTTTTTCCGAAGGAGGGAGTTAATTTCGTTTCAGTTAAGGACATTCTGTTGTGGCCTCCATTAAGCCGCAATTTCCTCTGGCATTTGCGCCAAAAATCTCCCCCAGTCCTAGTCTCTTTTATCCCTCTATCTATGCAGCCATCTATCCATTCATCGATTCCCTCATCTTTCGCGGGCCCCATCTTGGGACTGCTGTCAGCGCCTTTGCAATTTCCTTGCATATTTCCGCTTTTAGGCGGTTTCCATCAGTTTTTCTTTTCGTTTTTCTTGTTTCGAATGCAATTCGTGTTTATTTATTTTGCTCAATGGAGCAGAGCGGTGTGCGGCAAGCAGACATGAAAACTGTTTGGGGGTCTTCTCTCTCACTTTTGCCATTTTCATTAACAATTTTCGGTTTTCTCGACTTCTGCGGCCGTCGCGCGTGTTCGTTAATTGAATTGTGTTGAAAATGTGTGTTTCTCTTGCCTTTATTGTTGGTTAGGAATCAGGCGCGAATGATGGAAAGATTTTCATGGAGAATATTGAATGAAAAATGAATATGCATATTGATGCAGATCCTCATCCACTTTGCAGCATTATATACTTAAGTTGTGTCTCAAAATCCCAACACACTGCGTTCCTTTATAAAAACCAAACCTCCACTTATGAATATTTCTTGTAACTTCCGGTTCCCAAAGACCGCAAAGTCACAATTGTGATGCCAAAGTCAACACACAAGTACTTGAGTTGAGACTAGGATAACTCCGTAAATGGGTAGAAAATAGTTACACTTTAAAGCAAAATCCACCCTCCCGGAGAGAGATCTACTGACCCAACAAAACCTTGGGAACACTTGTCCTACTCAGACCTCAGACAAATTACAAAATGATATAGAAATCGACGTGCCATAGGGGTGTTCTCCACTCTCTGGGAGAGGGTTGTTGATTGCGGAGAGGGTGAGCGCGAATTCCGGTAGAGCAAGTGCTGGTCGTGCCGTGGCTCTGATGTCTATCAGTGGATGCAACCACCATGGAAAAAGGACCTGCAGGACATTGCGTTGCATCAGTGCTCGGTTTTGGGTGCACTAATTTGTCTCAACTCTTAGCCCGAAGCTGGTGGTAACACCTGAGAGAAGAGGTGGCCCCTGCCCCGCAGACTGTGTGGAACGTGGGAAAATTCTCATATCCCTCAGAGACTCTACCGCTATCCCTCTCCCAGTCTCAGTCTCAGTCCCTTTGCCTCTCCCGCAAGGCAAATGCCATTTAGTGGCTTGAACTCGTAAATTCTGTGCAAAAGTAACTTTTAGTTGCTGTTTTTTTTGTTTTTGTTTTTGTTTTTTGTTTTCTGTTCAGATTGTTATCACTCGAGAGTTGGTTGCCCTTTTCTCGCTACCTCTATTTTTATTCATTTTCATTTAATTTTCACATCGTTTGCCCTCTGTTTTGTGTCATTTATTTGTCTACATTTGTCTACACATTCTCCTCTCTCTCTCTCTCTCTCTGTTTTCGTGCTTGTGGTTTCTTTTCCACTCTGCTCTGCTCTGCTCTGCTGTTCTCTTTGTTCGAAATGCGTCAAAGTGTAAATAAATTTGAATTTTCAGCTTGTTTTAGCTTTAATTTCTGTTGCCCCTTGGCTCTCTCCCCCACTCCCATGCCCCCTCTCTGTTGCCTTGCAATTTTAAAAGTGTCGAGCCGCTTTCGTCTCGCCTTCTATATGTGTGTATACATAGTATTATTTTTTTCGAGAGCTGTCGTCGGCTTTTGGGTCTTTTGATCTGTGCGCCTGCGCGCAGCTGATTTGTTGCTGTTTACCCGAGAGGTTTTTCATACTGTTTGTCCAGTCCTCTAGTAAGTATCTGTAATGCGCCCCAAAGTTATCCACTCAATTTTTTAGAGATAAGAAGATACGACGGTTGGCACAACGATGGGAGCTCTGAGAGTAGGTCTTTTCGGCCAAAAATGTTTGTAAATGGAAGAATTGTTGCTTTATGTTCAAGGTGTCTTCTAGTACAGTTCAGAATGTCAAGGTTTCAGTTTAACGCGTTTTTGCTTAACTAAGTTCAAGCTTATCCCACACTATATTCATTAGTTTTCCCATACTTATGCTAGAAAGTTCATTATTTTAAAATCAGGTAGCCAATAAATTCCACCCTTCTGTAAATATAATCATAACTTTGCTCACTGCATTCAGAAATGGTTGCCCATACCCGTATTATCCATACCCTCCCGCATAACGGAGCTGCTCTCCCACGCTCTCCCCCACGCACAGAGCACGGAACTTGTCCGAACACTTTGTGTTCGTGTCCTTTAACGAGACATTACCGCGCAATGAGTTGGAACGACTTTGGGCCAGGTCCAGGGCCCCTGTATCTCCAGCATTTGTTGTGTAATTTATCAAAAAAAAAAAAAAAAGAGACAAATAGGAAAAACTATAAACAAGTTGGTTGTTGCTTTCCTGTAGAGCCAGAGCCACCCCATTCGAACGGAACGGAACGGAACGGAACGGGCGTGGGAAAGCATTGACAACAAGTCGCAGGAACAAAACAAAAAGTTGGCCAATTAAAAACTCATTGCAACTCATACTCGCTCGTACGTACAGCGAGGTGTGCAATTAATGATCTAAAAGGATACGATTACCACTCCCACACCCCCTACACACCTACAGAGTGAGTGTGCGTATCCCAGGGATTGGCAAACTGTTTTATTGGTTTGCATTTCATTCCTTTTTCCTTTTGAATTTCATTTGGCTTCGGTTTCATGCGAAAACAAAAATGAGCAACAAGCAGGCGGCAAGGGGACTGGGAAGGAAGGCAAGGCCGTCCACAAAGCAGAGCCGCAGGACATTTCGATGAATCAAAGCAAAGTGAAGAATGGAATGGCAATGGCAATGGAATGGGAGTAAGAGAGACAGACCAAAAAGAACAACAACAAGCGTAGAATGAGTAGACAACATCCGGTAATTTACTTCCTTTAGTTCCGTATCGATGCACCACCACCTTGAACGGTCTTTAAGAACAGCTCGGACGGGCTCTCGGTATTCGTTTGGGTTCGGTTTTTGAGTTCAGTTCAATGGCTTTCTTCCTTTTTTCGGGTAGAGATTTGATGAATTTTTATGAATGAAATCTACAACAAAAACCCAGGGAACTCAACAAGGAACAATGGATTGCAGGCGCAAGTAAATTAGGCAAGCCCTTAGGGGCCCCCGCCGCCACGACTCTCAAAAAGTGGCCTGGCAGGTAGAGTAGAGATCCTCGGTCCTCGGTCCTCGGCTATTCTAATGTCCCTATATAGCCCTCATATCGCTTGACTGCATCTTGTTCTCGGGGTAAACATACAAGCGTGGTGGGGGTACAATGGAAGGAGGAAGAAGGAACAAGGAAGAAGGAAGGAGCCGCCAGAGCCAGAGCCAGAGCCAGAAGCAGTGCAGGAGCACTGGCGACTGCCTGCACTTTTCTCACACTCGGATAAATTGTGTGGGCGATGCCCTGCATCTGTTTGCGTGCGTTCGTGTGTGCAAAAGAGAGAGAGAGAGCGGGCACAGGCACGCAATCTGATCTTAAAAGGAGCGACGGAGAAGCATGAGAAAGGTTCAAGTTATTGGCCGACGGGGGAGCCTAAAAAAAAGAGCAAAACTGAAGGCCCAACAACAGTTGTCCAGGCAAGGTGAAATGTATGCAAGGTGAGGCAATGCAAAAGAGTGAGGTTTCTATTCGCCTGCTCAACAGTTTTCGATGGTTTCCAAACCTCATGGCAAACAGAGTGATAGGGAAAAACATGAGAAATTATAACAGTGATGCGCCATAACCGTGCCTCACCTTAGACCGAGTACACCTTGCGCATGCACAACAGTTGTCCATGGCTTAGCAGCGCTATCTCCCTTACTCCCGCGCACTTGCTTGCTTCGCACTCTTGTTCTACCTCCCACTCCTGCTCTGCTCCTTCCCTTGCTAGCGCACACATGTTGTCGCTGTCCGAAAATTCTGTCGACGTACGCAGTTTTACTCTCCCTCTCCCTCTTCCCCTTGCTTTCTGCTGCTGCTGCTGCTGCCGCTGTAGTTGTTGTTCTTGTTCTTGTTGTTGTCATGGTGATAGTCGGACAGGTGCAGAATTCTCCGACATTTAGTCAGCCGCTTGAGTTGCTCTCTCTACCGCTCCCTCTCTCTCACTCACTCTCTGTTACAGCAGGGTTCATTCGTTTGTGCTTTGCGGCAATGTTCTTCTCCTTGTGACCGCATGCCACATTCGGTGCACAGTGGGAAACGGCCATAAATGAGCCATTTAGCGAGTCACTCTCCGTTGCTGTGCGTTCCTTTCGGGCCAACTGTCTTTTCAGAAGGTAGAACATCTGACACAAACACACTCACACACACTCACACACACACAGATCCATAGAACATACCCACATGGCCTTCAAGGAGCTCTGATTGTAGATCGGACAGATATCAAACATGATCATTTCCGGTTTCGGAAAGTGTTGAAATCCTGTTTATGCTCGTCGATCTGGTGATCCATGTAAGATTTGCATGTGTCAATCTTGTTCGTAAGCTTATCTCTGGGGATCTGTGTCTCACGATCCACAGAACATGATCACAGATCACATGATCGGAGATAACTCACGATCAGTGACTTCAATGGTTGCTAATCTTGGCATGGATACGAACTGGGAACCATTACTTCAAATTTCTTTCTCAAACACAATACTCATAAATCTGAGCCAGATCAACGATTCACCTGTTAGGGACATTATGAAACAAGCATTTTCCCAGCTAATTTTACGTTTTCTTTTGAACTTGAGCCACCTGGTCCCAGATCTTTGATAAGCTCAGTTTCCTTTGCCATTTTGTAGCTGAAAATCAGTTAGTGTCTCATTTCCTATAGAAGTCATCCATTAGAGGTTTGGAAACTTCTCAGTTTTCAATGAAGAAGATCAATGACATCTCCTCTGAAGGATCTCATATCCTACTCAAGCATCTATCTATCTATCTATCCATCTATGGAGCGGAGAGATCCCAATCGACAGATCAGCAAACAGTCACTTGGCAGCATTTGGCTTAATCAAGATCGATAAGTGCAGACTCGATACTCGTAGATCAATGCACGGGATACACACATCTTCTCCAGCGCCTCCTTCATCATCATCATCATCAAGCTATACTCCAGTTGCAGCTTCCAGTGTCAGTGCCAGTTCCACTACTCGTAGCATCTCAGGCTACACATGCGTTTTGCTATCAGAAAGTATCTGGTTTCATTTCCGCTCTCTGCCGCCACTGAAGGGAGCTGTGAAAACGCATGGACGTGGATCGGATCGTAGGAATCTCCAGCGTTATTATAATGATTGTTGTTTGTATTTAGCGTGCTGTTTACAAGTCTCGGGAACAATCGGAGAAGAAGGAAGACCTCTCTTTGGAGGTTGCATCTGTTTATTTTGTTGTCAAAATGCAGGTATTCCAGCACCACCAGCAACCTGAAAATTGCACTGCAACGCAGTGGTGGGGGGGTTCGGTTTACATAGAAAATTGATATTATTCTTGGCCTCTTCTTGCACGGAAGCCAGCCTCCCTGAAACAGGTGGGTCGGTGGGTAGTTGTTGTTCTTGTTGTTGGTCGAATGGGGGCTATCTTGGGGATAGTAGTCGTCAGCGCTGCTGCAGCTGTAATTATGATGGAACTACTGGGTTGGGGATGGGATGGTACTGGTGTTTACGATTTCCTTCCGTTCTGCCGTCTAACAGTTTATTTATTTATTTATTTTTGTATGTGGCTTGCTTGTCTTCTAACAGGTTCGCTCGCTCTCTCGTGGCGCTCGCTCGCTGGCTCTCTTTCTCCTTCTCCCATAATTGATATGCCTCACGCGCAATGCACTGACATCCGATTTACATTAGGCAGAGCGAGAGGGCGCAGCATGTGTGCACGTGTGCGTATGTGTGTGTGTGTGTGTGTCTGAGCGGAAGTGCTTACATTTCCCAAAGAGTGTGAGAGAGAGAGAGAGGGAGCGAAAATGATCGACTGGAGTTTGGAGTGTCGAGTGCACTGTGCACACGTGCACAGAGATACACAGAGAGGGAGATATACTCCGCGTAACATATCCTTAAAGATATCCTATGTCTATCCAATTCATTTTACCTTTCATGCCATTCCTTCATTAATTTGATATCAATTGAATGGCCGCCGAGTTCTCTCGAGTGTCGGCGGCAGCCAGCTGTTAGGGCAGCTCAAGGAACCATTCCTGCCATTTCTTATATCCTTGTCTTACCAGCCTCCTTTTGTCATTGTTCCCCGCTCTGTAGGCGCTTCCTGTAACTCCCTCTGCCCCGCTCTGCCCTCCAGCTCTGATTGCATTAAATGTGTGTAATCCTTTTGTTGGAACAAGTTTTAATTGAAATTCAACTGAAAGTATACCCTTTTTTGGCACACACCACACACCACACACCACACTCTGGCACTCGTACTCATCTTTACACTCATTTCGTATTCATTCAATGGAATGATAATTATTATGTTAACCCTTGGTCTTGTACTACCTCTTTGAACGTGTGCGTTTTGGGCAAGTAGGATCCGATCCGTTCCGTTCCGATCCGATCCTCTCTCTGTTCTGTTCTCTTGTTTTGTTTTTTCTTCTTTTTTGGGTGGAAGTGTCGCCGGTTTTATGAGATTGTGATTGGTTTTCACTGCTTTTTGGTGGTGGCTTTTCATCGGGTTAGGTAGGTTAGGGGAGTACCCTGGAGGAGGGGCACCGCCACTGCCACTGGCACTGGCACTGGCAGGGGTTCAATGGGTTTACCTCCTCTCCGCTCCGTTCCGCTCCCATCCCATCCCATTCTTTTGCCCTACGAATGTGCGCATGCGCACGTGCTTCAACCGGAAATGGTCGTAAGCGAGGCGCATCATCTATCTCGCTTCAGCTCTTTGGTGGCTCCCCAGCTGCTGTCATTGCCTCTGCTCTTCGTTTTTTGTTTTTTGTATTTCCGCTTGTACTTCTTCTCTCTATTGTTCCACGCTCTTTCCACTTTAAGCGCAGCCAAAAAATCAAAGAAGAAAAAACATTTTTTCAAATTTATTTTACATCATGCGATTATTATTTTTATTTTTTTGTGGCGTGTGCTGACAGAATTCGTAAGTGTCCCAAAACAAGGTCCAGTCCAAGAAGAAGCCCAACTACAGCGATCCTTTTTTGGATCCGACAGCCCAAAAATGGTCAACAGCTGTTTCGTTTTCGGGGAGAACTTCCTTTTGCGATTATTATTATTATTATGTGTGCCGTTAAATTTGCAAAAGTTATTACTTTGTAAAGGGTATTGTGTTGATTCTTGGCAGATTATTTTAAACAGAAAGACTTGTCAAGAACCGCCTTTAGACTGATGGAAGATTACGTGGGAGATTTGTGGGACAAATTGTAGTGGTTCCCTGTAGGGTATTCAAAGTGTCAGGCCATAATTTGACCTGGTTACTCTGTGGTCTTATTTTTTGTGCTTTGTGCTTTGTGCTTTATCAGCAGCCCTCTGTCCACAAGAGTTTTCCAGGAAAATGGCAAGGCACTTGAGCCCTCGTTGCAGTTGCTGCTGCTTCTGCTGCTGCCAATGCAATTGGAAACCAGACAGTGGTACGATAGCCATCGAATCAATAAGCGATTGATTGCCCCCTGCTGATAAGAGCCGCTAACTATTCTTTTTGCAGCTTTGAGGTTGCGCTTATCTGTGCTCTATCCCATGGCTAAGCTCTGCTCTGGGGCTTGGGTGGGGAACGTGCCATTTCGGACTTCACGTTTCGCATTCGTTTCGGCCGAATCGAAATTGTCATTGGTTGGCAGCTGGCAGCAGCTCCAATGTCCAATGTCGAAAAAATGCCCCAAAACACGTTTCCAGAGCGGGCCACCATTTTTTAATATTATTTTTGGTTAGAAATATTATGTAAACCCATACAAGCTCACACAAAATGTATCTCAAGACCTGAAGACACGTACGACTGGGGGTTTGAAATAGTTAACTAATTTTTAATTTTTGTTGGAGTTTTTTCATTGCTTTTTTTTGGCATGATCTCATCGCGTGTGAGAGAGGAGGGGCAGTAGCCAATCCCACTACGGCACTCTGGGACTCTCTGCATCGCTGAGATACAGTTTCTGTTGGCCATCAGCAGAGCTGCCCACTCGATCATCATCATTGGATATCTCAGAGGCGGACCAGACCAGTGGGCCGAAGAAACAGCCTTTGATGGCCATTTTGTGTGTGCTGTGATCGCTGTGTTGGCGTTTGTTAATGTTAATGTTAATGTAAATGATCGAAAAAGCTAATTTCGAGGGAACTGTACTACAGTTCTCTTCTCAGTGGGGAGAAATCAACAAGTTGAATCTTGCTCGAACAAAAATATCATTTAAAATGCGCAGCAGTAGTCACTCACTAAAGAGCACACACGCTGATTACGAAAGGGGAGAGAGGGGGGCAACGAGAGAGTGTGAGAAACACCCTGTGAAAGTATTCTCCCCTCCCTCCCGCCGATGATGATTATTATTTGCCATTGGCACATTTAGGCAGAGCGAGCCGAAGCCGTACCGAACCGAGCTGCACACACACACGCACACGAACACGCACACGGAGAGACCCGAGCGAATGCACGAGCGCGCGGCGGCGGCATGCACGAACGAAACAAGGCAGCAACTTCGGAGCAACTTCACTTCTTTCCCGTTCGCCGACAACGACGGAATGTATCTTGGTGCTCGCCCCGCTCGCTCGCAGAATTCTTTAGTTTTGTGGAATTGCTCATACGCTCCGCGCGCGCGATAAGTGATTTTTAAAGAAAACTTGAGAATTGAAACTCAAGATAAAACCCAAACTGGAATGAAAACAATACAATATACAAAACATATAAAAATAGTGCATGAGAGTGAGAGAAGAGTAAAGTGAAATAAAGTGTGATATGCGCATTAATTTATCAACGGTGCCAGTGCCAGTGGCAGAGTGAAACGGAAAGAGTGCAGCAGGCAGTAGTGGAAGAAGAAGAAGAAGCCTACAATTAATTGCCATTAAATTGCAAAAAACAAACCACAATTGGAATGATACGAAATAGCCGACGGTGAAACGGCGGAGAGTGCGAGATAGAATTCCCATGGCATTTCGGCACACAAGTGTGAAACAGGAAGTGAGGCAATGAGAATCGATCCTCAATCTTTGTGATTAAAATCTCTTCAAGTGTCACGCCCACATAAGTCACAAGTAGAGTCCGCCTTGTTAAAATTCCCCCACGGCATAGTTAATACTTATCAATGCCACAACAGCAGAGGGGCAGAGAGGCATAGGCATAGGCATAGGCACTCCAATTGATTAGAGCCCGCATAAAAACAGAACCATAAACCACACACAAAAACCAACGAAAATTGTATGTGTGACAGTGCAAAAATTAAAATATTCCAAACGAGAAAGAAAGAAAGAAATCAATTTTAATACGAGTGCAAGTACCACCAGCAGCATTTAAGAGGAGATTGACAGAAACCCGAAAGAGATCCCGCAGATTCCACACACACAAAACATATACAGACATTCTGGTATTCTCTGGTTATTCATCTGGACCATCGTCAATGACGCCTCGCTTTCTGATTAGCGAGGAGGAGTTTCCGTTTTCGAGAACCGATCAATTTGTGAACGAAGCAGCAAAGAGATGCCGCCCTCTGCGTTTTTAGTGAATGCCACCATAATCAGCAGTGCCGCCAACGCCTTGGACAGTGACAAGGAGTCGGATCTCCTTCACCAGCAGCAGCAGCAGCAGCAGCATCAGCATCAGCATCATCTCCTCCAGCAACAGCAGCAGCAGCAGCAGCAACACTACAACAATTACAACAACATGGTCCTGCAGAGCTATGAGAATTATCCCAGCTACCACTTGGGACAGCATCATCATCATCATCATCATCATCACGCGCACCATCATACCCAGCAATCGATGCACTTGCAACATCATCAGAGCCTGCAGCAGCAGCAGCAGCAACACTTACCACAGCAGCAGTCGCACCTGCCACAGCAGCAGCCACCGCACTATGGATCACCCACCCAGCAGCAGCAGCAGCAGCAGCAGCAGCAGCAGCAGGCACAACTGCATCCGCACCATCGTCTCTCCGGCGGGAGCACGGGCAGCACGACGACAACCTCCTCCGGCTCCAGTTCGAGTGCCTCCTCCTCCAGCAACACCTCGTCGCAGGGATTTGTGCCCAACAGCAGCGGCAGCGGGAGCAGCACCAACAGCACCAGCAATCTGGTGGGGGCTCTGAGCAGCTCGACGGCTGCCTCCTTGGGTCTGGGATACTTTAACGATATGTCGCCCTTTGGTGGCGACTCTGCGGGCGTGGGAGTGGGAGTCGGAGTGGGAGTCGGAGGCAATGCCTATTACACGGATTCGGATGTCAACTTCTTCAGCACAGGTCAGCAAATATTTACCAACATCAAAAACGGAACAATCCTCGAAAACTTTTTAATTACAATTTGTTGGGGTGTGAAAAGCATCTGAAAGATACGTGGCGAGGCCAGGCGATGCGATGCGATGTGCGGTGTGGCATAATTAAATTCGTTTGTAATTCGTTTTTAAGTGTTTGACACGCAACAAGTTGCCATGCCACAAGGGGTGGCTGCATGGGAATATTCTGTTGTTTGTTGGGGGAGCAGAATACAGAGCACAGAACAGATTGACCTGGTGATAAGTGGCCGCCAACACTTCTCGTGGGCTTTTCTACGCACTTTTTGTGGCAATTAGTTGTCTTGTTTGCGGAGCGTTGGAGTGGATAACAAGATACTTGAAAGGCATATAAGGTATATAAATCAAAAGATACAACACAGATAAAGGAAATTTGATAAAGATTTTGCTTCAAAGATAGATTAGAGGCGGTTCGGCAGTATCAAATATACTGAAAAGGTGCAACTGATTCAATCAAAATTTGCAATTCTATTGCACATCGAAACTGTACAGAAATGTTTTTAATGATTCAACAAACAAATTTAAGAAAAAACCCACCACTTGTACACTGATACAACAATAGAGATAAAACTTTAACCAGAGACACCGCGTAATTACAGACAAAATGCATCAAATTTAGAAGAGATACTGCAAAGATATAGGAGAAATATGAACTACAAAGTCAATAAAGGTGCAAACAATATACAAATTATAAACTAGTATGAAACAAAAACTACAAAAACAGTCATAAGAGATACAACTAAGATGGAAAAGCAACAATAAAGATACATTAAAGATGCAGCAGAGGTACAATCCAGATTCTAGATACATTGCTGCGAATACAGAGGCACCATTAGAAGATTCATTAGATGCCCACGCCGGGATACAAATACAAATTGAACGAGTCGTATCTGTGTATCTCTGATGATGTGATGCCTCCTCACTCTCTCCCTCTCTCTCTCTCTCTCGCCCCTCTATCGCCAGTGTGTGCGAGAAGAGGCGGCACCTAAAAAGGCGCTGCTGCTGCTGCTGCCACACGACTCTTTGACCACCAGCCAACCAGGGGGGGCTGGCTGCCTCGTGTATCTTTGTATCTGCGCAGTAGCGTCGTCGAGCGAATGGGAAACAACGCTTTCAAAGCTTTTTCATTGCTTCTTTGCAACGACAGAGAGTGTGAGTGTGAGTGTGAGTGTGAGAGAGAGAGAGGTAGAAATCGGGTGAGCGTGCGCTGCGCATGTATTTGTGTATCTGTGTGTGCGTGTGTGTGTGTGTGTGTTGGGCTGTATGCCAACAGGTTTTCGTATTTCACAGATACTTACGAGCAGCGTGCTCTCGTCTCGGGTCTCTCGAAATGTGTGAAATTTCCGTTGTACTCGCAATTAATGTGGCATTGCACACACACTCAAAGACACACAAAAACACACACTCTTACAGACCATTAGATCCAGGGGGGGGGATGATGATGGTGCCCATGGTGACCATGTGTATCTATGTGTATCTGTGAGCGCTCTATGCGTATCTGTGTCTTAATCAGCCACTGGTATGAGTGTGCGCTGTGATTTTTGATTGGTTTTCGAACTCTTTCACACGCTTCCCCTTCCCCTTCCCAACACACAAAGACGCCCCATTTAGGAGTGGTACGAGTGGTACATGGGCATCTTGTTACAGATGATTTAGAGGCAATCTACTGATGGTTGCCATCTACTGCCATCTACGTAATTCCCTAACTAATACCATTTTTATCTTGTGTCCTTTTAGGCTACAGCAGCAACACTCATGAACGCCCCAACAATAGCCCGCCCCCGCAGCAACAGCAACAGCAACAGCAGCAACAACAGCAGCAGAATGGCAACACGAACACCACCAACAACAACAGTGGCAGTGGCAACAGCAGCAACAATTCCATGCTGCCGCCTGCTGTGCAACAGCAAAGCTCCAGCGACACAAACAACACCAGCAACAACAACAACAATACGAATCCAAGCAACAACAATAACAACAACAACAACAACAACATCAATTACCAATTGGCCGCCATGGCTGCGATCTACCAGCATCAGATGAAGGAGGAGCCCGGAACTCAAAACGGAAACGGCGGCAGTGGCGGATCCTATGCGGCAGGAGGACCCAATGGCAGTCAGAACGATCCCACAGATCTCAGCAGCTATGGCCTGTCGCCGCATCTGGCCGCTGCCTACAGCGCAGGCGGCAGTGCCAGCAGCAGTGGGGGAGGCACAGCATCCACTGGGGCGGCAGGTGATGACAGCGATTACCACAGCAGCATCTCGGCGCAGGAGCACCAGAGCCAGGCCTCGAGCGGAGCCAATGGCAGTGGCAACAACAGCACCGGCAACAGCAATGGCTACGGCATGGATGGCAGCCCGGACTTTTACAACTCGTACGGACGGGGACGCTTCCATGACTATCCGCCAGAGTTCACGCCCTACGATGCCCAGTCCTTCCAGTCGATGGGCGGCCAGCCGACGGCCATGGACCAGTGGGGGGCACACACGCATCCCCATCCGGCGGCATACATGAGCACCCTGGGGCTGGACAAGTCACTGCTCGGAGGCTACACGACGCAGGGCGGAGTGCCGTGCTTCACGGGCTCAGGGCCCATCCAGCTGTGGCAGTTTCTGCTCGAACTGCTGCTGGACAAGACGTGCCAGAGCTTCATCTCCTGGACGGGCGATGGCTGGGAGTTTAAGCTGACAGATCCGGATGAGGTAAGTCATCTGAAGGATATCCATGGATGGCAGCCACTAATCTCCAATTGTCTCTCTGTTTAGGTGGCACGTCGCTGGGGTATACGCAAGAACAAGCCCAAGATGAACTACGAGAAGCTGAGTCGCGGCCTGAGGTACTACTACGACAAGAACATAATCCACAAGACGGCTGGCAAGCGCTACGTCTACCGCTTTGTCTGTGATCTCCAGAATCTAGTTGGGTAAGTCTCCACACACTCATTGGGAACTCCTCTGCGAAACAGTAGCTAATGAATGTGTTTTTATAGCCACACACCTGAGGAGCTGGTGGCCAAGTACGATCTGAAGATTGAGAAGAAGGATGTGGACTAGCAGGAGAGCAGCACGGAAGCTGCTTGAAAGAAGAATTGCAGCAGCAGCAGGATTGAGAGTCAGAGCTGCTCCTCGCAGCGGCAGTCACGGATTGTACTCAACACAAAACGGATCAGAAATATATTGTTTTAATCAGCGTGATGTTAGCTTTTAAGCAGCAGTACCAGCCACACAACCCACCAGCCACCAGCCAGCAGCCACCTCCCCCCCCCAAGAACTGCGATCTTGCAACGAGATTAAAGTGTTCCAGAAACCCAATCAATCCATCAACTTGTTAATTGTAATTATTGTGTAAAAATTAGACTTTTGAATTAATTTGAAATTAATTTAAAATATTTGTACTTTCATAAGGCTAAGATTTAAGGAGATTCGCAGTACCCCTGCCCCTGCCCCACCCACTCCCCCAGCTCCAATTTCGAGGAAATTCTGTGTGCGTGTGTATGTGTGTGTGTGCAATGCCATAAACAATATGCAAAAACAAAAGCAAAAGCAATGTGTCCCCCAAAAAGTGATATTAGAGCGCAAAATATTCTCTGTTTAAAATAATCATTTCAAAACCCCCCCCACAAGGCAACATTGCGGAATCAGAATCAGAATCGTGCAGACTTCAAGTTGTAAATATGGTAAGAAGAAAGATGATGTATGAGTAGGAGGCCCGCCCCCCCCTAGTATTTATATGATAACTACCTAAGTTCCCCGGTATCCTCCCTGTATCTTGTGCGTGCTTCCGTGCGATCCCAAAAGTTTTAAACAAAAGCAGTTGAACTCCATTTATCTAAAGAACTCTTCTGCATATATAGCAGTATAGCGTCGTAGTATCCCCCCTAGGTTAGGCCCTACATTAAGTCCTAGCTCTTAGATGCTTAGCCACGTATTAAGCGCAAACACACACAAACAAACAGATACTTTATATATAGTACACAGATTATGTATAGCATGTACGGCGCAGGTGTGTGTAGAGCAATTCTAAAATATTGTATTTATATACATTGTAATATTAAAGAACTACGCGATAAACTACGATAATACGATAAACCCCCCACACACACATTAAATAAAAGCAAAATGAAAAATCATCAAAAATCATTCCAACATAGTTAACCATGGAAAAGCCATTTGCCAGAGCGTAGAGTACATTCCCTCAGTCTGAGTCTCGTTTTTCAGCACAGAGTTTATAATCCAAAATTTCCACATTTCTTTGGAGTTTCGTAAAAGTCACATAATTAAAAGCCGACAACTATTTTGTTACAAAAAATCAACCAAAATGCTACGCAATCTAACATTGGCGCTGTTCAAGCAGCGATCCCAGGCACAGGCACAGGCACAGGCCCAGGCCCATGCGCCGGTGCAGTCGCAGATACAGAGCCGCAGACACGAGCACAAGATGCCCGAGCATCTGAAGAAGGTGGCCAGCGACAAGGATCCCGAGTTCTCGGCCATGGTACTCTACTACTACCACCAGGCGGCACAGGCCATGGAGTCGCAGCTGGTGAAGGAAATGGGCAAGTACTCGCACATGAAGCCCGAGGAGCGACAGGCTCGCGTCTCTGCGATTCTCAATCTGATTGGAAGCGTTACCACCTCCGTGGAGGTGAGCTTTCCCATCATTAAGAGCGATGGCGCCTACGAGATAATCACCGGTTATCGGGCCCATCACATACGCAATCGTCTGCCCCTGAAAGGAGGTGAGTTCTGAAGCTCTCTCTTTCTCTCATAGAAGATGCTGCATCTGTTTTGTTGCTTTGCTTAGGCATCCGCTATGCCATGGATGTGGACGAGAATGAGGTCAAGGCATTGGCTGCCATCATGACCTTCAAGTGTGCCTGTGTCAGCCTGCCCTATGGCGGGTCCAAGGGCGGCGTTCGCATCGATCCAAAGAAGTACACCGTCGGGGAGCTGCAGACCATCACACGTCGCTACACGATGGAGCTGCTGAAGCGGAACATGATCGGACCGGGCATCGATGTGCCGGCCCCAGATGTGAACACCAGTGGACGGGAGATGAGCTGGATAGTGGATCAGTACTCGAAGACCTTTGGCTACAAGGACATCAATGCAGCGGCCATTGTTACGGGCAAACCGGTGCACATTGGCGGCATCAATGGACGCAACTCGGCCACCGGGCGTGGCGTGTGGAAGGCTGGGGATCTGTTCCTGCAGGACAAGGACTGGATGGACTTGCTCAAGTGGAAGACGGGCTGGGAGGACAAGAAGGTCATTGTCCAGGGATTCGGCAATGTGGGCTCCTTTGCCGCCAAGTTTGTCCACGAAGCGGGAGCCAAGCTTATTGGCGTCAAGGAACTCGATTGCCAGCTCTTCAACAAGGATGGCATCGACATCAATGTAAGCCCATTGCCAGGCAGCCGAAAGATAGCTTTTTATGGGTGTTTTCTGCAGGATTTGATTGCCTACAAGGAGGAAAAGAAGTCCATCAAGGGCTACTCCAAGGCCCAAGAGGCCAAGGGAGATCTGTTGGAAGCCGAATGCGATATCCTGATGCCCTGCGCCACCCAGAAGGTCATTACCAGCGAGAATGCCGGCAAGATTAAGGCCAAGCTGATCCTTGAGGGCGCCAATGGGCCCACCACTCCCGCCGGCGAGAAGATCCTCATCGACAAGGGCGTCCTCCTGGTGCCCGATCTGTACTGCAATGCTGGCGGCGTCACCGTCTCGTACTTTGAGTATCTCAAGAACATCAATCACGTCTCCTACGGCAAGATGAACTCCAAGACCACGTCCCAGTTGATCCACGAGGTGATCAACTCCATCAATGAGTCCCTCAATCGCTGTCCCGATGCTGAATTTGTAAGTGAATCGAAAGCAAATGGTAAATGGTCCTCTGTAACACATTTTACTTTCCCAATCCCTAGCCCGAGATTGAGCCCAACAAACGCCTCATGCGCATTCGCGACTGCACCAAGGAGGCCGAGATCGTGGATGCCGCGCTTCAGACAGTGATGGAGTCAGCCGCCGCTGGCATCAAGGCCACAGCCAACAAATTCGAGACGTGCAACGATCTGCGCAAGGCCGCCTACATTTATGCCGTCTTCAAGATCTTCAATGCCGTCGAGAGCTCCGGCATTTCCCAACAGTAGTCCCCATTCGATCCCCGATGTTGTCCAAAATTTTGAATTTTCCTTTGCACAAAATGTTCCCGCCCAAGGAGGCGGGCAATTTAATTAAATATCAATATAATAGAATGGCTTAACTGTGTACCTCAAAACTTGATACCTAAACTTAAGAAATTAATGAAAACGAAGGTAGAACTAAACCTGCGATGACTCAGAAGACACAGTCACAGCAGAACTGCCCATTTCGTTGCCATTTACTGCCTCGGTATTTCATTCAAGAACAGTACTCCTGGCATTAAAGGTCAACCTTATTTAGGCAGTTAACATTTTGGGCTTGATCAAAACTATTCGGAAATTCCTAGCATTCACAGGGGCCACAAAACTGGCAAAACTTTATTCCCATTCCTGTTTACACTCCACATCTGTAGAGAACGATTTAGCTGAGTTAGTTTAATTATTAGTTTTGGTTTTGAGTTAGAGAAATTAACAGAATGGACGATATACAACCGTTCAACAAGACGGAGTTCCTGGAGGGCTACCTGCTGAAGCACAAGGAGCTGGGGAAGCGACAGCGCGAGTACAAGAAGATCCTCTCGGGCAAGTTGAAGTCGCGCAAGGACACGATCATCGAGGCGAGCTATGAGAATGCCATCGACCAGCTGGAGGACGAGAAGAACGATCTGAGAGCCCAGATATGGGTGGCCAGCGGTACGACGCACCAGAAGAACAACCAGCGATACTTGGAGCTGATACGCTGCCATGTGGACTGCCAGGAGAACCTGGCCCTGGACCTAGGCACCCTCAAGACCTCCGTCACGAACGTGGAGCGTGAGATCAGTCGCGTGAACAAGGAGATCTACAACCTGAATCGCCTCACGGTTCCCGATCAGCAGCACCAGGCCCATGTGGGGCGTGTGCGCAAGAAGATGACGATTCTGGAGAACTCACTGGAGGTGGGAGTGCGCCAGGAGTGCGGCTTCACGGCGGCCAATGCGGAGCTGCGAGAGCAGCTCATCCGCATCCTCAACCACCGCACCTTCTTCAACGATTCCTACACGAAGATGGTGCAGAAGCTGAACAGCGACAAGAAGTATCTGATAGATCTCATCGAGTACGCGCTGAACACCTTCGATGGGTGCATCGATGTCTACGAGAAGATCGACAACATCGCCAAGCGGGAGGCCAAGGAGCGGGAGGTGCGACGCGTCGAGATGCAGGGCATCATGCGGCGGGTGGCCGCCGATGGGGACAACACCGCCTTCCTCGAGTGCAAGGCCAAGCCCCGCGAGCTGGCGGACCTGCAGCCGAAGGAGTACCGGCGGCGGGACGAGTTCCGGCGGCTGCACAACAAGAAGATCAACCTGTACAACTCGGTGCTGCAGAAGATCCTCGACTACACGGACTCCAACAACGTGGAGGAGGTGATCGAGAAGTTCCAGCAGCAGGAGAGTCTCTACTACTCCTTCTTCAACTACGCCAACGAGATGTCCTACCACATCACGCTGCTGAACAACTCGGTGAACCGCCTCTTCGAGGACATCATCGCCCTCAAGCGGGACAACTCCAACACCCTGCAGGAGCAGGTCGAGCAGATCGCCAGCCTCGAGGGGCAGGTCGCCCGCAAGCAGAACTCCAACATGCAGCTGCAAAAGGCCCGCGAGAGCAACGACGCACGCCTCGAGAACCTGCTGCAGGGCCTCGAGACTATCTGCGAGATGTGCTCCATGGATGCCTCTCCACTGGCCCTGCTCCTGGGCGACCACACCCACGTCAATCTGGTGAACTTCAGTCGCTTCTGCAAGCTGCTCGAGGTGCGCGTCCAGGAGATCACCGCCAGCGTCTACGTGATGGAGCGCCAGGAAGAGGGCCGCATGGACTATGTGGTCAAGCAGATCGAAAAGATCTGCGAGCTGCCCACCGATCTCAACGATATTGTGCTCACCCAGCAGTGCCCCGAGTGCGCCGAGGGCGAGGCCTTCAACATGGACGATGGCGGCGATGGCGTCCTCATCCATACCGTCTCTGAGGCCAGGAAGAAGCTCTACGAGAAGGTCACCCAGCCGGAGATGCAGTACCGCCTGCACAGCATCAGCCAGTGCCGTCTGCCACGTTCCCGCCTGCTGGCCGCCAAGAGGAATATGTAGTGTCCCCAAGCCCTTTTCGCATCTGTTTGGTTTTAATTATAATACAGCTTCCAGCCAGGATTTATAATTTGTTTTACTTAGTTTTTGACCGTACATAGAGGAGTGGGTGGACTCATACATCATTCTCATCATTCTTGTCAACATTTTATTCAATTATTTTAAGACTAAATATCAGCTAAAGTTTGATAGATTCATAGATGCTTGTGGTTGTGGTTGTGCTTGTGGTTGTGGGGAATGCATTAAATAGTTTCGTGCGTTGATGATTCGTTAGAGCTAGTAGATTCTGTTGGTTAATTGGATCTTGGATCATTTGTCCTACTCCTGCTTCTGCTTCTGGTCCTCCTCCTCTCCGAGACCCAAGCCGCTGATGAGGCCACCGAGGAAGCTGTCTACAATGGGATTACCGCTGCCAGCAGCGGGTGCAGGTGCAGGTGCAGGAGCAGTGATGGGCGAGGCTCCCACCGATCCACAGTCGTACATGCGGTTGAGCTTCTGTATGTCCAGGTCGGAGAAGCCATTGCGCTGGCCCATTTGGTCAGCGCCCTTGGATTGCTGTGGGCAGAAGGAAATGAAGGATTTCAGGCATATAAAGGAAGGAACCTCTTACCATCGGCACAATGGTGGGCTGTCCGTTGATGGAGAAGGCGTTCTTCGAGTAGTGCATCACACTGCCATAGTCGTAGGGCACGCCAAAGGCCTCGGTGCGGGCGGCCTTCTCGAAGTTGTTCATCGCCGACGACTGCACATTGCCGTACTGGATGGCCACGTAGCCATCGCGTTCCATGCGGTTCTGTTCGTGCAGGAAGCCCAGGGCGTGCATCAGCTCGTGCATGGCCGTGCCGGGGCGGCTGAGGCAGCCGGGGCTCTGGAGATTCACCTCCTGCTTGCCGCCGACGCGTCCCACGGAGGACCAGCAGCCGGAGCTGCCGCTCACAATGGAGATGTAGTCGCGCTGGGAGCTGCGCTGCACGAAGCGGATGCAGGTGCGGCGGTGGTACTCCGCGATGGCGTTCTCGATGGTGGCCCTGTCGCGGGCATTGAAGTTGCCGCGGATCTCGTAGGGCACCACGCCCTGAGGCCAGCGGGAGGACTGGGTGGGCAGGCCGTTCTTCATGATCAGATCGGACTGGGGCACTAGCATGTCGCCCTCCAGGTAGCTGCCCAGCTCCTCGGGATTCACCTCATCGGAGTCAGCACTGAAGTTGCCCACAAGAACGGCCGTCAGCTCCTGGTCTGGCGCTCCGTACAGCGATGCGCCCAGTTGCGTCAAATCAATGATGTCCTTGCCCAGGACGGGTGCTGGCTCCTCTTCAATTCCATTTCCCGGCAGCTCCACCACCTCCGTGTCATCCTCATCGTCGTACGACACTGCCAGAGGCACCGCCTGGCAGATGGCCAGACCCAAAGCTAGCAGGAGAAACACTTTATTCATGGTTTCGGTTTCGGTTTCGGATTGGGTTTTGGTTTTGGTTGCTTGTGTTTGCCGATTGGAAGGCGTCGTTGGACTGTGGTTGAGTACTGCTGGGGATCGGGCTTATATATCCCCCGATGGCCAGCATAATCTCACGGGCCCCCCAACTCTTTATCGGACGCGTCGGCAGCCGGCGGCTTTCATATGCATAAACATGTTTTCCCCACAGACCTTCACGGGTCTCGTACTCCTCGCAGCCGTACTCCCACTCCCAGTCGCAGCAATTGTCATCGCCTCTGGTTTTGTCACACGCTTTATGGCTGGCTATATGGCTCTGCAAATATTTGGCCTGTGGTTGCTCCGCTCAGTTGTGTTCTCCTCCAGCTATTGCCATAAAGTGTATCAGTAGTTTGTTTGCATATCCAAAAGTTAAGTTTAACGACACTTAATTCGTGATTTTCTGCCGCCCCCAAACGATAACCGATAAGAGCATTATCTTACGGCACCAGCGACCTCTTGGCTTTATGGATGATATTCTTCCGTTTTGGAATATTTTGCCTGTGATTTAGAGTGGAACATTATAATAGTGAACTCTTAAATAATTCATTCTCAAGGAGGTTCCAACACGCGCTCGACTGCCACACGAATGGCATTGGAAGAGAGTTCTGGTCTATGAACGATAAGGGAAGAAGCAAGACAATAGTGGGGGGTTCAGGTTTGGGATTTACCAATGGAATCACAAAGCGATAAGTGAAAAAGCTGCAAGATGAAAATTCAGTTCCCTCTTTGAACCCACCAGATGTTAGTTCTTTAAATTTGTAAAGGGAAAAGCCTTCAATTAAAATAGGTTATCATTTTTTGATTCACACACACTTAATGTAGGAGTTATTTTACTTCTTAATTAAAAAATCGTTTGAAAAAGTTGCTTAAAAATCAAAAACTAATTGTGAAATCATTAAGATGGGAAGTGCTTTTGCTTTTTCAATAGTCAAGTGTATCGGAAAACCATCAATAAGTTCAACTTATTCACTTCTTAAATTACCAAAGATGTTCTAACACAAAACTAAGATTTCTTGTTTACAAAATGTAGTTACAATGTAGAACTTGGAGACGCGAGACCCCCCTTAATGGGCACTTATGGGACTATATTCTGAAATGAGACTTATTCGCACTCTTAAATACTAAACGACTAAATGGTATTCACAAATGTTGGCACAACGCATGACGGCGGCGTCGGCGACTTCAAATGGAACACGCGGGGGAAAAACATCACTGACTGGAGAAATCCCAAGCCTCTGCTGCTGCCACAGCCACTGCCTCATTAGAACGAACATCTGTGTGTGCCGTAGCCACGAAATTAAGTTCAAGTGCATGGAGCACACACACGCACAAACGCAGCAGCAACGATCGAGGGGATGGGCTGACATTGAGGTGGGTACTTAGGTATCGAAACTCATTTCCACCACCATGTTCGAGTCGGAATTGGAGTTGGCATACTCCTCATCCTCGTCGAACTTCAGCTTCATGCCGTTGAATTTATCCGAATTGAGGACCCGCCGGCTGTTGGCCGTAATCTTCTTGGCGACATCGCGCAGGGCGGCGCTGCAAATCTCGTCGATTGTGGTGGTATCATCCATCAGATCCTCAATGCAGGACTTCAGAATGGTGGAGGTGACAATGCAGTCGCGGTTGAGGGACAGACTCTTGTGGAAGGACTCAATGGCCGAGTCCAGATCGCCCAAAAGGGCATGGATGAAGCCAATGGAAGTGTACGTGGTGGCACTCTGCGGCTTCAGCAGGAGGGCCTAGAAAAGATCACAGATTACACAGATTAGAGCTGGAATAAATCCCTTGAGGAGGCACTTACGTATTGGAAGTTGTAGAGGGCATCCTCGTACTTGTGAATCTTGCGCAAAGAGTGCCCCAAATTGATGAAGAGCGGCTCCCAGCGGGCGGATATCTCCTCGTTGTTGGCCTTCGCTCGCTGCTTCACAATGTCCACGGTGCACTGGAAGATGGTGGCTGCCCCCCCGTACTCGTATTCGTATTTGATCAGACCCAGCTCGTGCAGCACATACACATCCAGTGGGGCAATGTTCATGGCCTGCATAAAGAACTTTTCGGCCAGCTCCAAGTTCTTGGTGAGGCCACACTCCACGCCGATGTAGAGAAGCGGCAGGTGGCAGCCGCGCATCAGTTGGGTAGCTTTGAAGTAGGCGGCCATCGCCTGCTCGTGCTCGTTCTCGTTGGCAAAGGAGTGGCCGTAGGCCAGCCACGCTGGCCCATACAGCCGATCCAGAGCGGTGGCCTTCGACAAATAGCGACGCGCTGGATCGCTCTTGCCTATCATATCGTAATAGCAGCCCACGGCGTACCAGGAGATGGCCTTGTCCGGATAGCGATCCACCAGCTTGTGTGCCACATAGAACAGGCGATTAAAGTCTCCATTCTCCACCAGGCAGGCGATCTGTATGGTCAACGCATTGTTGTGGAAGGGATCGATCTTCAGGAGGCTACACGAGATACATTATCGGAATTGGATTAGTGTGTCAATGAATGATGATATTCAGCCCTCGCACTCACTCATTCAGAATCTTCACGCATTGCTTGTAGTCACAGTCGTAGAAGCACTTTTCCGCCTCGGCGGCCATCAGGTCAGTGCTGCGCTGCACGCGCGTGAGGCACTCGCCCAGAGGAACCAAAGTGTCTGTCTCGTGGTCCCGCGAGCGTCGGCGACTGGAGGCATCGAAGATGGAGCGATGTGTGGCATCAATAAGGGAAGAAGCGCGCGAGAGGCTCGTCTGCAGCGAGAACGAAGGAGCCTTCAAGTCTTCCAGAACTCTAACAATGGGACAATTAATTTTATAAATCTCTGGGTACAGCTGGGCATCTGCCTGAGACTCACTTTTGTGCTGGCGACACGAACTGGCTCGGTGTCAGGGGCACCTTCAAGGCGCTCACCTTCGGCATCTGCGACTCTGAGGAGCAGGTCTGCTGCACGCGTGCCGTGAACTCCTTGATAAACTTGAGCACATCCGGATTGACAATGGGCGATATCTCCTCGCCATTTCGTGCAGATATCAGCTCGTAGTACTTTTTCAGGCGCGATTCGTACAATTTCAGGATTAATTTGGCATCCGCTTCACTGGATTGTTGAGCCAGCGGCAGGTGGTGCATCAGTTCGAACTCTGGAGGGAAGAAGGAACCAAATACAGAGGTACTGCGTGCAGACGTACTCCTGCTACTACTCACCCTCCCAGGCCATCAGCATTTCATGCTGCACGAGAGCTTCCAGTGCCTCAAAGCAGTATATAGATTTGTGCAGCGCCTGCACATAGAAGTCCATGGCTGTGCCCCTGTTGTCTAGCGCCTCGTACACTTTGCCCTTCACCAGGAAGATGGAGGCCAACAGCTCGTTGCGGCTGTTCTCCTCGCCGCCAAAGACGCTGTTGCTCTCGAGGTAGCAGCCGCTGCCGGGATCCACGGGCTGATTAATCACCGAGGTGGTCATCATCTCCACCTCCACAGCTTGGATCATGGCATCCGCCTCGTTGTATTCCTTGGCCGCGTACAGGCTCTCCAGCAGCAGGTTGAAGCACGGCAGGCTGTTCTTTTCCAGTTTGTGGTGGCGGATGGTGTGGGCCGCGCGATGGAACTCTCCCAGCAGATACATGCACTGCGCCTGGTAGTACACATCGCGGGGCTCCTGGCCGCTCAGCACGGCAACTTTTTCGGCCCAAAACAAGGCGGTTCCATAGCGACGCTACAATATAAAATGGTCAGAATTAACACTTTTCTTTGCCGGCGTCTGTGCTACGTGCATTTACCATCTCAATGAACTGCTTGACCAGCCTGCGGTAGATGGACAGGTCAATGTGGTCGTTGGACGTGTCGGCGGTGCTGGCTTCATTCTCCCCAGGCATTCTGTTCACTTAAAATGGGAAGTTTTTCCGCCAATTTTATATTGTAAATTTTTGTTATTTGCGAAATGCCAGCAACAAAACTGATTGATCTGGCAGCGCTGTACGAAACAGCTGTTGCCAGTCGCACCAGACAGTACGAAAAATCAAGAACAGTTTTTTACCGTTGGGGATACAATTTTGTGTCTCACGGAATCGGCAACATTATGCTACCCTTGGGGAAATGGATAACGGACTCAGTCAATGCACGCCTTAGTCAGTATCTGTTGTAAGGCTATCTCAATAAAATGTTGAGTATTATGTATTTTGTCATTATGTAGTCAGATATATAATATATGTCAGATATATCATTTTAAGATACATTTTTTTTTTTTAGTGAAAAAAAGCTTGGATAACAAATATTTAAAATTAAATGCTCTAAATAGGGTATTCAAATGCAACTTGACAATCAACAAGTGGTCAAAATACGTAACATTCCAGTCCCACTTACGTTTTATGCTTTTTGTTTTTCACCACTTTGGGTTGAACTGTATTTTGTAAACTTTACAATAAGTGGGAGTGCTGAATACCAGACAATCTTGTGAAAAATGTATTCATTAATTATATTAAATCATAGCTTCAGGTCCGAGAGTCAAAGCTGGCTAGTAAAAAAAAATAGAAAATCAAAATCGTGGAAAACGATTTACTTCGACATATTTACGGTATATTTTAAACAATCAAAAGGTATATTTCGGTATATTTCAGACTGTCAGACGGTATATCTTATCGACAAGTCCGAGGTCACACTGCTCATTGCTCATTGCTCCGTTAGGTTCTGAACAAAAATGAGCAATACCAATTGGGAAGAACCCCCTACAACTGCCTACAAATTCGGTTTGTGCGAACTTCCAGTTGGAACTTATGGTAATATAAAATAAATATTTTGAAATATAAAATAAGGTTCAAGTTATAACAATTCAGTCACCAAAATAAATATTATAACATATTTATTAACTCAATAAAATAATAATATATATATATATATTAATTCAATAATATAAAATTGAAATACATTGTTGATATGTACTAACGTTCGAATGACATTTATTTAACATAAGTGACTGTGGATGGTGGAGTTGGTGTGTGTAGTATAGTGTATTTTGAAAGGTTTAGTTCGGAGCGGAGAAAACGGAACAGCCGACAAGGAAGCTTTTTGCCAAACGCGGCGGCAGATTACTAAAACTTCTTCCCCTTCTTCCATCGTTCATTGTCAGCTCGGCAAATTTAATAATCCAAATAATTGTTCAGTGCCAGAAATGTGGATGGGGGAGTTGGTGTGTGTATTTTGAAGCGAGTGTAAAAAGACGGCAAAAACTACACTTCGAACAACAACAAGAACGCAACAAAGTAGCGTAGTAGCGCAAGGCGTGCAAAGCTGAAGTGTAGTAGTAGTGGCAGAGTAACGGTTTCGCGTGTGTGTGAGTGTGTGTGTGTGCAATGTGCTTGGCACCACGCATGGAGGAGGACGACGACGACAGAAGAGCAGCAGACTCGATGCAAAATTGAAATTAAATTTCAACAAATTTTATGCACGCGGAGCGTGGCGGCCTTAACACTGGGTAAGGAGTCTTTACGCTGGGTATGTAGCATGTGTATTTGTAGCACAGAAAAAGCGAAATCAAATGCATTGAAAGCCGGCACAACAAATTGTTGTAAATTTCGCAAAGAACAGTTAAAATGTGTGCGTGTGTGTGGATAGATTGTATGAAAAAACGGTGTTTCTTTTGCTGTACGTTTTAGTTGTGCTCTTCTTTCATTGTGCGTGTTTTTTTTACTGTTGTTTCGTTTGACCATCAAACGCCTTACATTGCTCACGTCATCTCTCTCCTCTGCCTGGTGCCGAAAGCAGCAGCCGCCGCAATAGAACAGCAGCAACAACAACAACAACTATAGAAAATACTACTGTTGCTATCACTTATTCCTACTACACACTCTACTCTGCTCTTTATGAGCCCCCCTACTATGTATACGTACGCACAGAGAGGAGTGAGAGAGAGTGAGGAAGAGCGAGATGGAGAGAGTAGGGCAGGGCATGGCAAGACTAGGCTCAAACTCCAAGAATGGCGCTCGCCGCTCATTGTGTGCCCGTGGCAGTCAGTGCGGCTTTCTGCTCATTTCATGCTGATTTATGGCTCTAATAATAGGTTCGCTCAACACAGCTTCCGGTTCCTAGCCAAAAGGATTACACTCGTTCGCACTCGTAGGAGGCGTCGCTCCCTTTTAGGCCCTTTCCGGCCACTTGATGGTTGTTCTTATTGGAGCTATAAAAAGGAACTGGAATATAATGACAGGGAAGGGACAGAATTATGAAAGGGCTAAAGCTTCACTCTCCACACTCTCCCCCTCGCGCTTCAAAGCACTTTTAAATTGGTTAATTACAGTTATGTTGTGGCCATGGGCATGGGCATGGGTTACGCCTTGATCGATTAACGGCATTTAACGCTCAAGTGGGTCCCCGTTTTAGTTTGCAGAGGAGGCAGGGAGCGTCCGCGTGTGCTTTTTACTCGAGTGATTTGCATCAGAGAAAACGTTTTAAGATAAGCGATGAGCGATGACTTGGTTAACGGTAACTACAAAGGGGAATGTAAGGGATTAGTGTAGTGATGAAAGTATATACCCCTCATCCGCCCATGATCAATGAATTGTGAACATAATGGTAACCCCCGTCCCTCTGATATCATTTACCAGTCAACAATAGGAGGAGCAAGACTAAACCCCCCATTACTTATTCCAGATTATGTAAAATACATTTTCTTATATTGTGTACTGTGTTCTTTCAGCACTACTCTTCGTCAGCAATTGGAAATTTGCATCTATTGACGAGAAGGCATAATGAATCGATGACTGTTGGCTGCTGCTGCTTTTGCTTCTGCTGAAACCGGGCACATCTGCCAGCTGTCTACTGTCTTGTGTGTGTCCTGCGTGTCTTCCGTCTTCAGTGTCTGGCCCCAGCAGAGTCAAGAGTGCCCCAAGTCGAGCCCAACGTTGCCTGAGGCGGTCGAACCCAACCAAATCCAACCCCAAAGAGTCGGAATCCAACCGAAGCCTTGCCTGCGCAGCTCCAACAATTGAGCAATTGAGAGCGCATTTAGGCAGTGATTGGGAGAGAGGATTGCGCGAGAGTGTGAAAAAATAGTTGGAGCTATAAACGGAAACGCCGTCGGCTGGCTTGCTTGCCTTGCGGCCTGGACTCGAGTTGGGCCCCAAAAAGGAGGAGTGGAGGAGCCGGAAAAGAAGGAAAGAGAGCACAGAGCAGGCACGGAAGTGGTGACATCTGTTTTTGCCGCTTTGTCAGTGCCATCCGGCAGCCAAAAGCCGAAGCCCAAGCTGAAGCCTCTGCGGCAGAGTAGACGAACCCACCCGAACACGAGCGGACACGAACACAAGTGTGGAAATTGGAATTTTTATTCAAAACAATGCCCCTGCTGCAACAGGTATGTAAATAATAATAAAACCCATTCGCACTCCTCCTTTACGGGTGGTAATTGAAACGCTCACGTACGATTCGTGACTTCGGAGTCGGAATTGGAGTCGAACCAAAGAGAGCGAGATAGGGATAGAGAGAGAGATTGCGACAGACAGAGAGAGAGAGAGAGACTAACTGTTCATCAGCTGTGGTCTGGTCTGGTCTGGACGGACTGGCGCTGTGTTGTGCTTTGGGGCTTATCTCACCTATACAACTGGGACTTTTGGTGGTGTGTATGTGTGCCTGCCTGCCTGCTGGATGATCCTAATAAGATTAGTGTCCAACTTGTACGTACAAAAAGGACTTGTGAGAGTGCACTCTTGCCACCCAGCTCCGCCAGCCTATTCACTAGAGGAGTGGGTTCGTGGTCGTTGTCTGTTGCACATTATGAGTAGTTAAATTCGATTAAACTTGTGGCGTTTTGTTCCTCTAACAGCAGACAGCCACTGACTACTCTACTGCAGCGCTTTCGCTTCGTCCTTGGTCCTTGGAGTACACACAGACTATTGCAGGGCGGGAGAAGCCGTTTAATTGTACTCTTTGTTGCGCAAAATAGTTGCGTGATTTAATTTCCGCTGCCTTTATATGTTTTTTAATTCACTTAAATGAACCCTGATTCGATTAATACACTCGCTCACTCACTCACTCACTCACGAAGATAGACAGAGAGAGAGAGAGACAGAGAGAGAGAGTGTGTAAAGGCCAGAAGAAAAACAGCGGAAATGGAAACGCAGCCATGCCAATCAGACTACTGCTTCTATGCACTGCTTCCACTGCTTGTCCATCGAATGAAAGATGAGAACTTAACATATTCTGGAAATATTGGGCCTATATAATAATGTTTCTCAAAAGCATTGCGTGTTTCTTCTGTTTTTCGTAGGTGCTTTTTCTGCATTTTTTCCCCTTGTGGTTGAAGTTTAGTTGTGATAAGAAGATTACAGTATTCTCCAGAGATACTTACAAAGGGAAATGGAAAAAGATGAACGAAACTCGTGTCAGCCATACATATCTTTACAAACCAATCGCATTGACATTATATATTACCGTGATTGGCATTCCTTTCACAATCTTGTATTTATCCTTCAACAAGTTAATTATATTCCAGTCGGAAAAAAATTCAAATCAAAATTATGTCAGATCCGGTGGTTGCCCTTCGCCTCCAGTGAAGCCTCCAATGAGGGACACGGCGCACACATGTGTACATTTGCCCGTAATCATTACAATAAATGTATGCTCCACACACTTGACTCGAGGAACGCACCACATGGTAACCCCACGCATCCTCCCCACAAACAACAACCACCAACGACCCTCGACTAGATTTAAACGATACTAAAGCGACTGTCAATATGTGTGACAGGTTTTTTAAGACGGCTCCGCTCCCAGGCTGCTCCATCTACATCTGATGGCTGGGGCACTTCCAACCATTGTTGCATGCGTCGGCGTCTCTCCGTTTGTATCCTTGCCAGCCACGTCCTCCCGCCTCCTTCCACGTCTTTCGTCTCATCTCCGAGTCTTGCCTGTCTGTCAGGGCAGATGGGCTGAAAGTTGCCTCATTGTCGACTGTGACATGCCTGGGCCGGGCCCATCGTCTATTGCTCATCATTCAGGCATTTGACGATGGAAGAAGAACCTTCCACCATTCCGGCACCACTTGGAAGGGGATGGTATGGGGTATCCAAGGATCCAAGGCAGAATGGGGTATGGGCTGTTCGGATTGCACTGTTGTGCCATCCCATCATCCTGCATCCATGACAATGGCGCTGCGCATTTGTTACAATGTTTACACAAATATTTAAGGATAATCCGACGATTTCAAAGGGGTTATTATGCAATTTTTCTACTCATTTTATTGTGTGGCAGATGGCAACAAAAAATGCAAAAACGAAGCGAAGGCAAAAAAAAAAGAAATGTAAAAATCAAAATAGACACAGGAACTGAATAACTAAATGCAAAATGTCAATTTCGTCGTGTAAGCAGACGTCTATCCTCTTGAGGGGGGTAAGTGAGGAGGAGGAAGTGGTTAGTGGTGATGCGGACAGGGTTTACATCCATCCATATTTATATGCTCCTGATACTCGGTAATGTCTAAAATGCGTCTACTTCCTGCCCTACCCGGCCCACGGCTTAATGCGCTTCAGCCTCTATCCCCTATCCTTGCCTCCCTCTATTTTATATAGAGATAAATATCTGTATTATTTATATTTCCATTTCCATTCCCCCGCTGTTTAAAACGCCTATAAATAATGGTGTCTGCCTTTCTGTGGGGGCATGGGTATTGGAATCTGGTGGCAAAGCGGAAAATTTGTCGGTCATAAGAAAAATGTTGAGCATTTTATTTGCCATTTCGATGCGCTGTGGGATGTGTGTTGCGACATGTATCCTGTTCGTCCTGCATGTCCTGCTCTGCATACGACGACCCCCCAAATACACCCTGCTGTGACATCGTTTCATATTCCATTCTCTTTTATTGTATTCCTCCGCTTGGACTTCCAAGGATTGCACTCAATCAGAACATTGGGTTAGAGTTCAGTGTTGGGTCATTTTCGGGATGGGTCTTCAAGTTGTTTTGTAACTATACAAAAAAATAATACAAGAGAAGTGCACAGGCAGTAAGATATCTTTAAGGAGCACATTTACTCGTTATAGTTATCTTCTGACCCTCATTTAATGGTCAGCTCTGTATCTCCGTGCCTGAATATGTTTGACATTAAAATTATCAATAGCCAAATAGTTGGGACTCGAAGCACACTTACACCGAAATAAATAAACAACTCAATTTTTACACAAAGCTGTAAATATTTATGCATTTATTCATCTTCGATAGTCCAAGCTGATCGTTTTGTGTATTATTCCTTAGATGTGATAGAGTTGAGATCATTGCCACTCAGATTACAGTTCTGCAACACTTTGTTTCGCATCGAATGGTACACAGCGTCTGGTAATGTCATCAGTTGACATTCGAAAAGATGGTCTAGGTTTTCGGGGGAACTGTCATTAACCAAAAGATGCCTAAAAGCATCTGCAACGTATCAGTACACAATACACAAAACCCAATAAAAATCATCCACTAATGTTAGCATAAAATAAGAAAGGACGCGACTCTTGTGCAACTGGAAGGCTGCTAATAGCCATCTGAAATTTGATTTTCAACAGTCAAGAGGCAAATCATTGGCATTATTCAAATCGAACACAGAAGAGAGCCCCCAAGCCCCCCACAACACGGAACAGATGAATGGTGGAAGGAGGAAGGGCCGCACGAACGGACAGCCACTGAGGGGAGACGAAGCTCTGAAGCTGAAGATGAATGAAGGAAATATCATTGTGTTTTGGTGGGTAGAAGGACTGCTGCAGGACACAAATGCTGGACGGCATTTACAGTTGGTTATGTATCCTTAAGTATATGCCGCGGGGGTGTCTGCCGAGTGCCTCTGCGACTCTGCCTCTTGCTGGCTGGCTGACAGCTTAGGATGTGTCCAACAGCATCAGCTCTTTCTCTGCCGCCGCTCTATTGGAATGTCTCGACATTTCGCGCAAATGCCAAAAGTACAAGGCGTCGGTCGTCGTCTTGCAACCATCCAAGAATCCAAGGATTCAACAATGCGGCGGCATCGTCGGCGGCCCACGGGGCCCCGAGGCACATCATTAAAATGTCGATACCAAGCAAATCACACGCCCGCCGCCCGAGGGATAATACTCGCCGCCCAACAACACAAATAACTATAAGGAAATATCTGAAATGAGGGACAGGACTGCACTGCCTGGAGGGGGAATGAGCTGGTTGCTGGTTGCAGGTTGCAGGATGAGTGCGTGGGGTGCCGCCGTATTAGGGCGTAGCCCCAGTGCAACATGAGCCTCTGGCATTTAAAAAATAACAAAAAAGAAAATGGAAGAGCGGAAAAAACACAACGGAAAAACAGAAAACAGAGAAAACGAGTGAAAAATTCAATTGAATTTACTTGGCCAGACGTCGTCGTATAGTTGTAGTCGGCGTGGCACACTCTACACTCAACTAGCATTTAATGCATTGACTGTGTGGCATGCGTGGCAGCAGGTCTCAGGTCTCCTCCTGCTCCAGTCACTCCTCTTGCTCCTGTGGTTCAGCGAATGATGAGAGAGGAAGAGCAGCAGCAGCAGCAGCAGCAGCAGCAGGATGGTACACGGTGTCGAGGCATCTACATATACAATGCTGTTGCGTTATCATTAAAAGCGCACAAAAATGCGGCAAAAGAAAATAAGAGGAGAGCGTAGGCAGCGTGGTGGAAGGGGAAACAGAAACAACTACAAAAGACAACCACAAAAGGCCAGCACCCTGTTGGAGTCGCCTCTTGTGTTCTTTTTTGTATACCAGCCTCTTCTTTTTTTATATATTCTGTACGGCATGAACCCCACAGTCAGTCGGAGAGAGTGCCTGCTCCACACTGTGGATGCTTCTCGGTATTCCATCCAGGGATCAGGGGTAGATGCATTGAGTGTGGGATTTGTGACATGCGGCAAAGTTGCAGCCTAAATTGGGAGATCACTTATGGGAGACTCGTTTTTGGAACCTGAAAGATTTCCGATTTCTCTCCATTCAGGTACAAAATATGAAGTAATCGTACAATAATTAGATGAAAATAGCTTTTGAGCAAATTCATAATTTATTTATTATTTATCTTATCCTCGGCCTAATCCGAGATATCTGCTTATCCCCCTCTGATTCGTTTTTATTCCTGCGGTACGCCTTAAAGTGTAGCATACTTTGCAGCGTCGTTTCACTAACACAGACCTCTGCATATATGTATGTAGCTGGCATTCATTAAAGCGGTTCTCCAACACTTTGACAGTTTTTGACTTTTTCGTTAAACCTGATTCGAGGATCTCTGCCATGGCTTTTCCTTCCTACCTTTTCCTTGCTCCACCAGAGCATCGCACATTCGAGTCCTTTGACAGCAGTTTCACTTGGTTTTGTTTCTCTTTTCCAGAATAGGCCTGCAACAAAAAGTTGTGCCTTTTCGCTGCCTAAAAAAAATGTGCATCATACGCTGCGTTGCGTGGTGCCAACGGGGGGGAGGAGCAGGGCGGATGGGGTGTGGCATGAGAGGATCCGAGAGATCCAAAACCAGAGATAATACAGTGCGGAAAAAGCGCGTGTTTTATTTCCACTTAGCACTCGTACTCCCCGGCACTCCCTTTCGCCCTCTCGCACTCTTCGCATATTGAATGCCTGTTGACGGCTGCTTGGCCCTCTCTCCTGCTGCTGGTACTCCCCTCTTTCTGGTGCCCCTGGGAGACTCCTATCTCTCCGTCCCTTTCTGTCCCTGGCTCTCTATCTCTCTCTCTCTCTGAAGGGAGAAACAATAACAGCAGCAGCAACAAAAGCCCTGAGAATCGGAAATGTTGCCGTTGAAACTGAAATGTCGCTACGCTTCTCATCGTTTGTTTGTCCCTAGCAGAGGAGGCAGCAGGCAGCAGCACAGCAGCACAGCACCAGGAGGAGCCAGGAGTGGCATGCAGCAGATTGTTGGTGGTAGTAGGATGCCATGGTCTACGCCCCATGTAAACGCTGCTACTCCTCCTGCTGCTGCTGCTGCTGCTGCTGCTGCTCCTGTCAGTGACTTGCCTGAATTACGATATTGTTATTATTAAATGGATGGTGCGGCAAAAGCGAATCTGGCTGGGGTAGAGAGAGCCTCCGCCTCCTTCCGAAGATGTCTCTGTGCCATCTTCTCCTTTTGCACTTTGCTGATAGTTGAGTTTTGATCCAGAAACGAAACGGCATTTAATGTCTTGTTTTCATACACACATATTGGACGTAACAATAAGCACAGAAATGCACTTGCAAAACAGAAGGACATATTACAATCCATATCCCCCTACATACATATCTGTATCTACATGTATATGTATCTGTCTTGGGTGCGACACATGGTGTCAAAGCAGAAATCAACTTGTGAGCTGATGAAATGACATTCAACATTCAGCGTTCAGCATTCGAACAGACATACAGCCATGCAGCATGCAACTCAATTTAATTTGCCCAGACATTGGCATTTAATGAAATGCACAGCAAAACAGACAGAGGCACAGCAGACAGAAGGAGCAAAACTGGAAGGCAGATGGAGCCTCCTCCTTCTGCTCCTCTCCTCAGTGTGTTGTATACACTCCACTCGTAGGCGCAGCCCAGCAATTACGTGCCACTGCATTAGACTAGAGCAGCCACACCCACAGCCAGTAACCAGCATGCCTGTGCCCTGCAGGCATTTGCATCTTATCGAATCGAATCCACTGTCGCCCACGGCCACAGCCACAGTCATCTCTGCACAAAGTTCAATTCGTTTTTTAGTTTACAAAACATTAAATGCGGCTCCTTTTTCTGCCACGAGTCACCGAACAGATTCCTGCAAGAAAAATGTACTTGAAAGGAGTCTCTCTTTGCGCCCAAGTACATCCCAGAGAAAACTCGTATCTTAAGAACTGTTTGATTGACTAAAAGAAAGCAAACTAGATTATAAATCCAGGGAACATTCTCCCAAAACCCTGATTATGTTCTGCAATAAAGAATAACCAATTCTCAGATGGAATATATATATCTAGATCAGAAGGAAATGCCATTATAAGAATAAAGCATTTTAGAGTCAGAATCGAATTCCCTTGCAATTACTCGTAAATTTCCCAAGTTGAACTATTAAATATGCATAACTTTTTCTTCTTCATCGAGCGAATGTGCCCCTCCTGTGCAGAGGGATTTAAACACCGTTGTGATCGCCCCATCTTTGGGACACGTAGTAATATGCAAACACTCTATTACCGCTGGCAAATTCAAATGCATTCGGCCATAACTCTTATCCTTTATGGGGCACCACAACCAAACAGAGCTGCCTGCACTCCACTGCTGTCCGTCCTGCTGCTTCCTTGGCAACATGTAATCGGCCATAAAAAATTACAACTGTGCATTAACCTCTCGCTCTGTGGGATGGGGAAGGGGAAGGGACGGGAGGAAGGGAGGAACCCCAATCGAATCGAGTGCCACAATGGGAATGCAGTTCCCAAAATGGCAGTGGGGAGGGGGATGGGGCCTGCGACGACAAGGACAACATCGTTATTGAACGCTTATCACTACATGCCATCAAATTTTAATGCCGAAACCCTTTGGGCCACGACCAGAAGCAGCCGGACGCAGGACCAAAGGCAGAGTGCCCAGAAGCAGTGTGATGAAGTAGCCAGTGGCAATGTGGCAACATGCTCGTACTCGTGCTCGTATCTAATAAGTGTTGCAAGCGAAGCAAACATCATAATTTCTATGACTTTTGAAAGCAGAAACTTGTAACTTTCCAGAGGCCAGCGGGGCCAGCCCCTCGACTTGCTCGCCTTCCTGGGACACATATCATGCTTGTGTTTGTGAGGTAGGACATGAGAATCTTCAGGCAAATCGCTTGCCAAAAAAAATTGTAGAAAATGCAAGAAAAGGGCAAAGAAAATGGCCATCCATTGAGTAGGAGCAGGGGTAGGGGTCCGGTCATGCCTTGTCCGTGGACAAGCAAATGCACAAAAGCAAAAGTCAAATGGACATTGGATAAATAACTACTGAGTTATGGGTGGTGGTGGATCCTTGGATACTTGGTCAGGAACAGGCACTGGGACTGGGACTGGGACTGGTCGGCATCCAGTGACAGAGAACGAGAGCAAGAGATTCGGAATATCTTCATGTAGCAATCAGCTGGCAGGCCATGGAATGGCAGGCAAAGGATAGAGCATGTGCCAGGGATAGGAATGGAGATGGAGAGGAGAGCAGCAGCAACGAGGAGTAATGCCATTGAATCAAATTTTGTAAATCCTCAACGACAAAAGACGAGAGGACGAGACGCTGATGCTGATGCTGATGCTGATGCAGTAGTAGAAGTAGTAGCAGCAGCAGGAGGAGCAGAAATCTTGCGAGCAAGTCACAGTCAGAGTCTCTCGATAGTGCGACGACCAAATGGAAAAGGGGTTGCAGAGTGTTGTCCAGGGTAGGGTGGGGAGTATGGAGTGGATGCCCCATGAAGAACAGGACATATTCGGGGGAGATGGAAGCTTGCGGTTCCAGCCATGGCCGCAGTCAATAGGCCAAGGGTGTTATCTATGCGTCAACGGGTGGTTAAGATTTTTTGTCGTATTCAATTTCGTTGTTTATGGGTCTTCTTTCGGCGCTGGTTTCTGTGGAAAAATTGTAGAGCAGCGGGGTATGCAGGGGCAAGGGGTGCTTGCTGCTAAATGGACATGTTACTTTTTTTTGTGAAGAAATCTACTCAAAAGGTACTTGGGTTACCCTGCATGTATGTACAGGGGAATCAAAGGGAGTCAAAGGGAACTTTATGTTCAAGTAAACTTATATTTTGGACCACCATTTTCAACTAAAATGTTTCTGTTTCTGTTTCCGAGTCTCAAAGAATACTCTTAAAATCTGTATTAATCAATTAGCTCCAATTCATTATTGGACTCCCGAAAGTAATCTCTGCCCAAAAGAGCATCCCAACTTCGTGACTTCATTCATTTCTTCAGACTCTTTTTGGCTGGCATTTCCGTCAGCTCCGTCAGCGAAAGCTTTTAGCATCTTGGACGTCTTTTGTACGTCAGAGGCGGATGCGGATGCGGACACGGATGGGAATGCGGATGTGGGATGTGGATGTGGATGTGGATGTGGGACGCGCGGCCTCGGCGTCGCAAAATAGCTTCAAGACTATTTGTAATTTGCATTCATTGACGCCGCTTCTAGTCTCTGCTTCCCTTTGGTTTTTTGTTGTTTTTGTTTTTTATCGCCTGCCACAAGTTGCAAGTGTGCTTTGCTATCTGTGTGGCAGTGTCCTGTGTCTGTGTGGGAGGAGGATGTGACGTATGTCGGCTGGAAACAAAGTCTGAAATCCTACGCCCACACATACATACTTTCTGCGTGGGGCATATGTATGTGTCAACAGGCCACAATGCCTGCCGCCTCTCAAAAAGTGAAAGAAAGTGATAGAGAGGGGGAGGGGGAGGGAGAGAGAGTTGTCCGGCGGTGTCGCTGCTCCCTCTGCCACACCCACAACGGAGAGGAAGTGTGGCATGCGTGTGGATGTTGCATGGATGCGGATGTGTGTGTGTGTGTGTGTAGGAGGCGGATGATTGCCGTGCGTGTGGTGTGCGATGGATGTTCGTGCCATTTCCGACTTTGCCACGTACCTTCATCAAGTTGTCATTCAATTTTTAAATCCATGGCAAGTTTTGTACTTAACGTAGTAGTTGTGACAACTTGACAAAAACTAAGGAGGAAGCCATCGCCAGCCGCCAACCGCCAACCGCCCGCCGCATGTCCCACGTCCCAACTCCTCCTCCTATGGTTTCCTCCTCATTCAGAACTTGCCACACAAGAGCAAGTTTTTGCCTGTCAGAAGGAGCAGCCCGGGAGAGAGAGAGAGGGACTCCTTTAACAGGAGTTCACAAGTAGGACAGGGACACTCTCTGCATAGTGAAAGAACCGAATGAAAAATGTTAATTCCAATTATGATTCATTCTTTGTGTAATTATATCTGAAATTTCAACAAAACACAAAGCTCTACATTCCAGTAACATTATTTCAGTTACTTGAACGCATGATTTGATATTCTCTGGTTGCCATCAATTTATGGGCGTACCAATCCTCAAGCCAGCATCTTCGACAGACACCTCCTTGCGGCACACCGTAATCCTCCAGCTGTTAGTTATCGCCGGAGCCCTTTGAGATGGGTGATTGGGGCAGGAGTGTACTCCTTTTCCTTCATTCACACCTCCCTGTTCCTCCTACTAATGGTTTACCATTATGGTTACTTGTTGCCATGCCTTGACTTGACTTAGCTTGGCTTTTACCCCCCGCATTCTCCCCGTTCCCACGCTTTGTCCGCTCATCCTGGCTGGCATTCATCAGGATTCTGCTGCTTCGTGCCTCGCTGTTCCTTCGATTCCGAGTTCCGTTTGCCGCTTTAATCCCCCTCGGTCGACGGTCCTCGGTCCTCGGTCCTCGGTCCTGGGTCGGTAATGAGTTGTACGCCATTTTGCGCTAAATTGTTTGGCGAGTGCCTGATAACAATATTTGCACTAATTTGGCATTTTTAAGTGTGCTCCACTGACACTTGATGCGCTTTTAATTGCACCCAGGCGCTCGAGAGGTGCTCTTCTGTCGAGGAGCAGGAGGACCAGGGGGCCAGCACTCAGCTTTCGATGCTGTCTGTCCTGTGTCCGTCCCCTCTTCTGTCTGTCTTGTGGCTCTCCTCCTGCGGTTGCCTTGCCAACTTTCTACATTGTTGCATCCGCATCGGCATGCTTCTCGTTGTGGCACTGGCTCTGGCTCTGGCTCTGGCCCTGGCATGTGGCAAGAAATGTGAAAGATAAACGATTCATTAGTTGCAGCAGCACCAGCAGCAGGAGCAGGAAGGCTGCCACTGAGGCACTTTCTGTTGTGTGCACCTGCACCGCCACCACCACTCCCACACACAAGGACGAAGCCTCGACAGAGACAATAAAAGTTTCTTCAACTGGCGCCAGTTTTTATTACAATTACAGTTGAGAAATCTCTTGCTCCGTTGTCATCCTTCTATTGCCTCTGCCTCTCACACTTCTCAATGCTCCTCTCTCCTTCCAGTACGACACACCCGACTGCTCTTCTGGAACTAGTGGCAGTGGCAACATGCGGGCCTTGAGCGGAGCCTCTTCCGCGGACCTGCTGCAGAAGCACTCGACGATCAACTCTTTGCTCGAACAGCACCAACAACAGCAGCATCAACAGCAGCAGCAGCTGCAACTGCAACACCACCAGAAACAGCAGCAACAGAAGCAGCAGCAGATACAGACCCACGATCTGCTGGGCAGACGCAGCACCGACGATGGACTGATATCATTCATCAACGGTAGGATATGGCATTTTTATTTAATCACATGTTAGGTATATATTTTCTAGGATTTTTAGTGCGACTTCCAAATTGTTAACTAATTTCCACTGTGGGAAGAACGAAAATGCAAAGAGATAATTTCCCTGCCTGTTGCAGCGTACATTTCTATGAATTTCCATACTCTTACGAGTAGAACATGGTTATGTTGAAAGTATAGTTTCTATTTTGCATTTATATAGTATATGGGAATATATGACTTTTGTTTTCCTGTCAGCCAAACAGGTCTAGTCAATCCGATGTGTATATTTGTAATCGTTTTTTACTTTTAGAAGCCGGCACACACAAAACATTTCCAACATTTATTTAGTCTATCGTTATTATCGTTGTAAAGAATATTATTTGTATGTTTTTCAAGTCGTTTTCCATCTTTCAAATTCACATTTCGGTTACAAATTACCATCCTGCAATAATACGGCGGAATTGCAGAAAATAACAAAAATTTTAAAGTAGCCATCTACAAATTTTATACATAAAATCCACAAAATTGTCCTCTTGTACACAAACACATATATGTACGTGTCGTGCTGTCACACAAGTCAGAGTCTGCCACTAAGATCGCGACTTGGAGATCGGTTCACGTTCGCGTCAAGCAGTGGTCGCAGAAATGGGGGGCATCAAGGAGCTGTTCATCAGGCTGGAACCATCGAAGGCGCCCACGCTGGACCACCGCTCGTTTGACTCGGAGTTCGTGGATGATGTTGGAGACTGTATACCAAGCAGTGAGGAGGCAGGCTTCCCCAGTGACAGCCCCAGCAACAGCAGTAGCAGCGGCAGTTCCGGGGACTGTGACATCCTCAGCAGTAACAGCAACAGCAACAGCAGCAGCAGTAGGGGCAGCAGCAGCGATGGCTGCTGCAGAAATACTGAAGGCAACAAAAACATCATCATTGAGGAGAACCTTGGCATGATGGCTGTCGGGGATGGAGACCAGAACTTGGCTTCCAAAGGCCACGACAGCAGCAACACAAATAGCAAGGACTGCAGTAAGTTTCGGGTGTCCTGCCAAAATGGCAAAAATGAAAGGGCAGAACCAAGCATCGAGAGAGTCATCGAGCAAGCCATCGAAGGAGAGCCAACACATATTTACGCTTAATTTATTAGCAGTTTTTGAATATTTGCAAAGTGCTTGAGGAGGCAATAGTTTTTGATTTATCGAGGGCCTGCGCAAACATTGTAGATAATTGTTGACCATACACTGCCTCTGCCTCTGCCTCTGCATCTATGTACATTCTCGACCCTCTCTTTTCTTTTCAGATCCCATCACACTCAGCGATCTGCTGGGACTGTGCGGCAGCACCACAACTGTAGGAGGAGGAGGAGCACCAGCAGGAAGTGCAACCGGACTGGGAGTGGGAGTGGGAGCTGGAGCTGGAGCTGGCATGGGATTGGTTGCAGGAACAGGAACCGGAGCTGGAGCCGCAGACGGAGGAGGATTGGCCACAGCCCAAGCCAGTAATCATAATCTGAGCCAGAGCCAGAGCAACGGAGACAACGGCATCAGCAGTGGCACAACGAATCGTTTAAATGCCGTCGCTACTGGTGCCGTTGCCTCCGCCTCTGGCGATAGTGTGGCCGTGGGCGTACGCGTTGGTGTTCAACTGTCGGCCAATGCGGCTGTCTACTCCCCCCTGACGCCCAGTTCCACACAATCCTCGGCCTCGCCAGGCACCACCAAGTCCAATTTCGACTACTTTCAGGTAAGTCTTTGGCTAAAGTTTATCCGTTTCCATTCGAATCTAATCCAATCGATTCGATTGATGCCTGAACTTTTGCTGCTAGTATTCTCTCTCCCTCTCTCTTTGGGAGGCTCGGTAGCCCGAACCCTCTTTCCAATAATTGCACTCAATTTGCACCGATTTCTAGTAACTTTTTTGCTTGTATCTACATATTGTATCCCCCCCTCTCCCAAACTGTGTCTGTCTTTCCCACTCTTTATAAATATATCTATATATTCCTCTCTCTCTCTCTCTCTCTCTCTCTCTCTCTATATATATATATATATCTCCGTATGTGCCCCCCTAGAACTATAGCTCTTTGTCCCCCTCTGTGTGTTTGTCTATGTCCAAAATACCCTTGCAGAGAGCATCACATTGTTGCCGTAAATATGGCTACAAATCGGTAGGTGTTGTCCGTCTGCTTATGGGAAATTTGTACAGCGTAACAGCAAAGACAATTTAATAGTGAGATGAGGAACAATAATACATCGAAAGGCAGCCTGCAAGCATGATTTTCATTACGACGAAAGCCAAGAAACCCACCCAACCCATATGAGAGCTTAGAAATCTAAAAAAAGAGTGCGCTTGCATGTGTGAGTTCACACACTTGTTTGTTGTTCTTGGTAACAGCGTTACATTGGTATTAAATGGATTCCTTTTGGATGGTATCTTTGTTGCAAGGGTATTCTTCTGCTGCGTTGTGTGAGACGAAGATAACCGTTTAACCTTTTACTGTTCACTATTTACCGTTTGACCGTTGAGTCTATCATCGTGTTTCCTTTCGTCGTTTTTTAATTTATATGATTTCCATATTCTTTATCTTTTTTATATGTCTGAATGGTTGATTGGAATTGGCGAAAAACAAAAACAATTAAACATAGTTTGAAAATGTTGCACAAAGTAACCCACTTAAGGCTTTCCAAAGAACAAACATCAGCTTCGATTGCTCTGCACCTTTATCGCCAAGTACGCCTTCATCTATTTACAATCGCTCCTTTCACAGTTCACCTTTGGTCAGGTAATGCTATACACGTAAGCGGCACTGCACCACAACTGCACCCGCCTTCTACAATATACTCTCTTCTGGAATAAAGCCCGAAACTAACATTGAGATTTTCTCTCTTTGCTGAACAATGCAGCGATAGCAGCAACTCCTCCAGTGGCAATGGCCTGTCAATGGACTCAATCAACATGCTCTACCAGCAGCAGCGTCAGGAGCCGCAGGGCTTCTCCAGCAGCGGCCTGGGACTGAGCCTGCAAAATGCCTCCACGCGCTCCAACACGCCCGAGAGCCAGATCAGCAACCAGTCGTTCAATGAACCAAATCTACTGGACATGATTGTCGGTTCTACCATTCAAAGTGGAGTCGAATCTGTTCTAATTTTGTTTTGTTATTTCAGAATCTGCTGTCTGTAAATAGCAGCCGTCTGGCATCCATGCAGCAGCATCACCACCAGCAGCAGCAGCAGCAACTTCACCAGCAACAGCAGGTCCAGCAGCAGCTGCAGCAGCAGTACGCGAACCTCAACAGGAACTACGAGCAGCAGCTGTCCGGCAACGGAGGGCAGCACAACTTTGACCTGAACGGAGACCTCAACCAGTGCGGCCTGGATAACTTTGCCAGCGTGGACATGGAACTGGCAAAGCTGCAGAATCTGCAGCGCATCAACACCCTAAAGCTGCTGCAGGCCCAGACTCAACAGATGCCGCTACTGAATCAGCTGCTTCAGAGCTATGCCGGCAATATGCCCGCCACGACCAGTGCAGCCAGTAGTCTGACAAATCTCGGCGGAACGACGAATGGGTTTGGGCCGAACCTCACGGGGGACGGCGTAAGCGTCAACAACGATGGGCATCTGGATCGAGTGGCCAAGTTCCACAGGAGCTCCGCGGCCTTGTGTGATGCCACCTGCACCTGGAGCGGACAGCTGCCCCCACGCTCGCACCGAATGCTCAACTATTCGCCGAAAGTCTTCCTAGGCGGCATACCCTGGGACATCAGTGAGCAGTCGCTTATTCAGATATTCAAGCCATTCGGTTCTATCAAGTAAGGATCCTCCATTCACCATCGAATGACTCTTAATTGTTGTGTGTTTTCTGCAGAGTGGAATGGCCGGGCAAGGAGCAGCAGGCTGCACAGCCCAAGGGCTATGTCTACATTATCTTCGAGTCGGACAAACAGGTGAAGGCCCTGCTGTCGGCCTGCGTGGTCCAAATGGATGATGCCCACAGCGGAAGCAACTACTACTTTAAAATCTCATCGCGTCGCATCAAGTCCAAGGATGTAAGTGGACACATACACTTGTGGAGTGCCCCCTCTTCATGTTCTGTTTCGCAGGTTGAGGTCATTCCCTGGATCATTGCCGACTCCAACTTTGTACGATCTAGCTCCCAGAAGTTGGACCCCACAAAGACCGTCTTTGTGGGCGCTTTGCATGGAAAACTGACGGCCGAGGGCTTGGGAAAAATCATGGACGATCTCTTCGATGGGGTTCTATACGCGGGCATAGACACGGACAAGTACAAGTACCCGATTGGGTCCGGACGTGTGACTTTCAGCAACTTTCGCTCGTACATGAAGGCCGTTTCGGCAGCCTTCATCGAGATACGCACCACGAAGTTTACCAAGAAGGTGCAGGTGGATCCGTACTTGGAAGATGCCCTGTGCTCGATATGTGGCGTGCAGCATGGCCCCTATTATTGTCGGGAGCTCTCCTGTTTCCGGTGAGTGCTTCATTCGGAGATTGTATTCTGCATTACGGTAAAATGAATCCCTTTTTGCAGCTACTTTTGCCGCAGTTGCTGGCAATGGCAGCACAGCTGTGACATTGTGAAGAACCACAAGCCCTTGACGCGCAACTCCAAGTCGCAGGCTCTGGTGGGCATTGGCCCCGCCTCGTCGACGGTATCGCTGGCTTCCTCCAATCACAGCAACAGCAATGCGGATCACAAGGTGCAGCAGCAACAGCAGCACCACCACCATCAACAGCAGCAGAACCACAACCAGAGCCATCACAACCACCAGCAGCATCAGCTGCAGAAGCCACACCAGATGAATCATCATGGCAATCTTCATCAGTCGCACTCGCAGTCCGGAGGAGGAGGAGGCTATGGGCTGCTGGGCAATGCTGGAGCCGCTGCCAATGCCACGGCCACTTCATTGTACAACTTTCAGCAGCAGCAGCTCCAGCAGCAGCAGCAGCACCAGGCGATCTAGAGACAATGCGAAGAGCAGTGCACTTCCGGACAATATGGCCCCCACATTATCATTGTGAACGACACAGACACAGAGTTTTATTGATGTGTATATCTATAGGTACATATATATATAGATCAACGGTTTGAAGTATTTGAGTATACGCGTTGAATTCCCTCTTTAAGGCCCCTTAGTGTCCCTTTCTTCGAACACCCAAACACCCCTTAAACAAAGACAAGGACACAGACACACACTCCTCCACACTCTACTACTACTTTTTGTAATATTTCTTTGATAATCATGCTTACATATCAAACAGCATTTGGATGCAGCTTCGATGCTGGAGCGATGAAATTAACGATTTCATTTACCCATCAACCATCAAACGAACCCCACACTATAATTGTTACTTTTTGGCTAAGAAAGCTGTTCTAAATCTATTCCTTATTTTGTTATTGTGTAATTTTAAGCTTACGAGAGAGAGAGCGCGGAAGCTGGATCGAGAATCAGGATTAGCTTCTCACCCTCGCCCGCGAGATTGGAGAATTTATTTTTGTTGTTTATATTTTTTTTGCGCTAGTATTGAGGAATTTTATGTGGTTTCTTTTTACTTAGCCAAGCCCCGTACAAATATTCTATATATTTAGGTACATCTATGGACTGTCCGTTGAACGTTTATCTATCAGGGAATTTCAATTTTTAGGAGAGTTTTTTAAAAATTGTAAATTCATTTACCTTTTGCCTACCCTTACCCTCTGCCCCTATTTCTGTCATTTATTGAATTTTTGTTACATTTTTGAGTTTATTTGATTTACGAGATTTTCAATGTTCAGTTTTCTTTTTGTTATTTTCGATTAGTTTTAAGAACAAACACGAAACACGCAAACTTTTTGTTAAACATTTACTCACGATGCCTGATTAATTGTTGAACTTTTTTTTAAGGGAACTTTATTATGCTTTTGGCTTTTTTGGCTGTTACAGTTTAAGAGCGCCCCATGCCATGGCGCTATAAGCATATTATATCTATGTCTTACATATTTTTTCATGTATTTTGAGAAAGGATCTCCAGTGCTTTAACCACTTATTATCCATATACCTATACACACACAACGTATGTAGCCACGAAACACGCACTAATCTTTACATATTGTTAAATAACAATGATTTAATTTAATTCATTTTTTGTACACTTGCATAAAGATCAACTCACAAAAACACACATATTCACAAATCTAAAAGAAACATGTTGCTTTTTCTTACTCATTAAATTTCCTACTTTTCATTTAGCAAACACTTATTCGAAGCTTAACCAACACTACTAACCTCTTCCAAGCTTTTCCCAGCAGATTGTTACTCTTAAGAATCGCCGATATCCGAAAAGAAAGAAACAAACTTACTAGTCATAATATCAAAAGTTAAATTCAAACGAATTTAAGCATAAAAACAATCAAATTACTTTACCAAGACAAAACAAACTGAACGAAATCTAAATGCTGGTTTAAAACACTGGCGACTGGTGACTGTACTCCAGGCTGACATCTGTCAGGGGATGCTGTGTCGAATTTTAACAAAATCATGCTCTACACTCTCTAAACTCTATTTTAGGCATTAATTGATTTTAGCATTATTTAAAGACACCATACACTCCACACACAAAACGATAAATAAGAAGAACCTACAGGGATTTTATGGTAGAAAAACAAATTAAAAAAGGAAACAAAATAATTATAATATTAACAATACCAAAAAGGGCAAATGTTGAGCGAATGCTGCGCTGCAGAATAGTTAAATTTGTTTAGTTTTTAATGTATCAATTTGCAGAGATAAGTAATTTTTAATTAACAAATACGAGGATGATGAGGAGAAAGAATTGTATGAGTATGGAGAAAGGAGAAAGGAGAATGGAATGCGGGTCTAGGGTAACCATGGATGCCTCTTAGTGTAACGGTTTCTGTTGTAGCGCCTCTACCTACAAAAATCTTAGTTTCCTTTGCCTTTAGGGATCCCCCGGCCCCCACAGTGGTCGGTCCCGATGCAAGCCAAAGAGTGTATAAGAGCAATAAACCCAAAAAATAGAGATCGCTATGAATGCTAGTCAAATGCATTCTTACTAACCATTTACCCCATAAATAAATACCTATCTATATACAGTATACACACAGACACACACACACACACACACACACACATACCCATATACATAACGTATAATGCCTTAGATAAGGTTAAGGAATGATTAAGGAATAGGAATGGATTAAGGAGCGAATCCCAAGCAAATCACCCACTTAAATCGCTTTAATGCCAACCACAAATCAAAACAAAAGCTTATTGACTACTTTTAAATGCAGTTTACATTCTATTGTACTACGATGCAATGCAAGTATACTCTACATATGTACATCCTATACCTATACCAAAAGCCTATACCTATACCTACACCTAGAGTTAGATCATACGAATAGTTTATAAATCAGGATATCAGGGGTTGCGGTGGACAGAAAAAGAGTTGAACATTTCGCTGGAATTAACCTTAAACTATATACAAGATACAGACATACATATAGCTATATATACATACAGTATGAGTATTAAAATGGAGGATGGGTTATAGGATATATTTTAAATCTGAAAGTTGAACGAATCACAAATACCCTGTAATATTTAAGCTAGACAAACTGTAAAGATAAAATGGTGCTTTAGCTGAATTATTAATAATTGTAAGACTTACCTTGAGGGGCGGCTACAGTCAGTAGTTTCCCCTCGCTCATTGGATGGATGGATTCTTTTTAAATTACATTTTGTAGCCTCTTTTTTATTCTTACATACCCATTCAACTATTGGATGCAAAGTGTTTTAGCTCAAGCTTTGAATTTTCAGATACAACATACAAAAAAATACTCTCAACAATCACACACACACTCGAAACTCGAAAACTTGCATACATATTCGTGAAACAATTTTAAATATCTACCTACATTTACGATACTTTTTACTCACCAATGACGAAATAAGGCGACGGCGAACAACTTTTAATGGAACATTTTAAGGCTTTTTCGGCCAGATGGCAATTGGCGCACTTAATCTCGATCGATCGGATGTTAAATCAGTTTTACTTTAAAGTTTTTAACGCTTTTACAAGCTAAACTACCAAAACAAAAACAAAAACGAAAATAACAAAAAAAAAACGAGATTTTTAAATTTAATCTACAAACATTTTAAACTTTTCCGCACTGGCTTTTCATCTAATTTAAAAAAGAAGACATTTTATTTTCAAAAGAAAAAGAAAAGGAAGAATTATTATGTATCAATAAAACACACACAAGAAAAACAAGAAAAAGACAAATTAATATTTAAACGAAATGTAAAGGAACCAAAATCGAACGCTTCCCACGCAAAACCGATAATATTAAATTTTAGCAAAGTAAAAGTAAAAAATAATTAAGGAGTTTATGCAAAGCGAAATTAGACAACAATAAAATCTTAACTACCAATGCAACAAATACTACATAGTACAGATATATATATATATATATATATATATTAATATACATATACATACATACATATATTTTACAGACACAAGTCATCCGCTTATCTACTATACACCCCATTACTCTAAGACTCCTACGAGATCACTATAAAAAGAAAGAGTAAAAAACGTATTTTTAAACTCAAGGTGAAAGAATCCGAAAATCCGATGGGAGGAATATCTCTACTCTTATGCCGATATCTCTACACACACACATTAACTGTATACTGTAACCTACATATACCGTACTATATACCATATACTAAAACTACAGCTCTCTATACTAATCGATGCCCTTATATATACACAGCGGATATTTTTACTATCGTATTACCGACTGATGATTGTTCATCTGGTATTCAAAAATTCACACAAGACAACAAACAAACCACACAAGCGAACATGTGAGACACATTTTGGGGGAACATAAAAGCAAGAACTTTGCAAATTGAATTTTAAACAGTAGCACACGGAATTTGCTCGGCAAATGTGTTACAGTTAGGCAATAAGCATAGGCGATAAGGATAAGAACGCAATAAGAACGGTTTTTAAAAAGACTATTATACAACCTACTATATACGAGTATATTATATATATACACAAAGGCAAAGAAAAGAAAAGATGGAATACGAGTATGTAAGAAAATACCGAAATATTCAGAATTCAGAACGGAATACTAAGCTTTTAATGCAATAATCAAATACCACATACAATATGAATATATTTTAATAGTACTTGAAGAAGAAGGAATACGAATACGAATACGAATACGAATCTGTGCGTACACTGTTGTTATAGCAGGAAGAATGTGAAGAGGATTTAGAAGAATATTTAGTACGGGGTCGTCGTCACCGGCCAGCGAGTTACCCCTAGATAAGGGTTGTACCCTCAGGGCTGGTGTTGGGGGCGACCCAACTAATTGATTTTCCCACCTTATATAGGAATATAAACAAAAATTACTGCAGTGCCATTTTAAATAGCTTCCAATATATATATTGTATACCTATTTATGTATGTAATAAAAACTATTACTACCTATATATTGTTATGAGCAAAAGTTCAAATTGCATTATGGTTATAACAACTACACACACACACACACACGCGCACACCCATACACTCATTCATTCATTCACATAGATACACACAGCTACAAAAAAGCAAATGGAACAAAGTTGAACATTTTTTGTGAACTTTTTGAGGCTTTTTTTTTGTATACGAATTGCAAAGGGAAACACGAGCATAACGAAATAAAAGGAAAGGGACGAATAATACTATAAATATAAACAATAATGATACGCATAACCGTACAACTCCTGTAGCTAGGTATATTATTGAACAATTAACAAATCCACAACAACAAATATCTCTATTTATATCAGACTAACGAGAATTTTAATGATACGCACTAAAAGATACGGGGGGCTATAATACAGGACTCCATTAATATTTCGTACATCTAAAGAGCTTACCCATGAAGCAAAAAGCAAAGCAGAGCAGAGCAGAGAAGGAAACCCGAAGATAATGATATAAATAATAATACCAATTGTTAATAACTATGCAGCATAAATAAGAATCTATTTACTAACAAAATGTTATTTTAAACCATAGCCGAAGGCCACAGAAGACCAGAATGGAGGTAGTCTGTCTTGTCGGTCGGTCGGTCATTCGGTGCCTCATGTAATCTAAATCGAAGAATCGAGTAAATCAAGTTATAAACCCCATAAACATAACGAGTATAATATCAGACATATGAGTATTTTAAATATGCCTAGGGAAGAACATTGTATACAATGACTGCTAAACTGATGACAAATCGTATAAATGAAACAAACATAAACATAATTATTATTCATAATTCTTGTAATGAACCCTCGCCTCGGCAGGGCGATGACAATATTCATGAAGAGAGGGGAGCCTGTACATTATGTTAAGCCTTATATGCTGGCATGCTGAAGGCGCACTAAAACATCCATTACATGTATCGGAACCTAACAGCAAACACACAATAAAATGAAGTAACAGATAATAAAGGACACACAGACCAAGATCCATCACAAGACTTTCTTAATTGTTTAGCGTGTATTTTGTGCGCGGTTACACTTACTTTACTAACGTACAACAACTTCTAAGGACTAGTTTAAAACTTTCGTTCATCAAAAATACGAGTACAAAAAGGCGAGCGGCGACAACTACTTGTTCAGTTTTCTTTTGGCAAAGATCTGATAGATGCCAAGGCCGGCGGATAGGGTGCCTATCGCCCCCACCTGGAAGGTGGAGAGCTTGCCGCCCCACAGATAGCCTCCGGGAAGGGTGCTGACGGCGTGCACAAAGTCCAGGGATATGCGAGCAATGGACACCAGCTCCAGGCGATGCTTGGCCAAGGTAGTGGCATCAATGCTGTAAGTAGGGATTGCGTCAAGAGTGGCGGAAAATGTGTAACTGAAAATTGATAACTTACTCGCTTAGCTTTGGATTGCAGCTCAGTTTTTCCTGATTCAGGGAGAAGTTACGCATTGTTCTGCAAGAGAAACCCATGGGATTAGGCGATCTTTTAATTTCAATTAATTTTCTATGTACCGCATCAGGTTGAGGTAAACGGAGAGCACCCAGAATATGGAATTTACGTTGTCCCATCTGTCCGCATTCTTCACATCCACAATCTTGTGCTCGGCCAGCCAGCAGACCTTCTCGATTGGGTAGTACAGCAGGTCCACGATATTGGCCGTCACCCCCAGCACGGCCATAACGCGATCCGGCTCATTCTCCCCCAAGCCATACTCCAGGGCGTACTGTATCATGGGAATGTCGTCAATCAGCCGCAGGGTGGCCCTGGCTCCGGATATCTTTGAGCTGGCCGTGGCATATCGCTTGGCCAAATCGGGATTCCTCTTCGCATGGTAGCCAGCCACCAGTTTGGCACTGTAGCAGAGCGCTTTCATCACCTGTGAAAAGAAAGAGTGAGAGAGAAAGACAAATAGATATTATTTACTCAGTGCAGCTCAGTGCGGTACAGCTGTGTATCCAATTTATCAAGCGAACAGCACCCCGTGTCTCTGTTTGCACTCACTTGACCCCTTTTACGGAACCTCCCGCGATCCGATTCCGCTCGATCCCCTATAATTGCCATTTGTGAAATTGTTTTGTTGTCACAAACAGATAAAAAACCATCAGCGATAAAAAGAACACCAGGAATGCCACAAGCATCTTCAGTAAGTGCTGCTACAAGACTGGAGCCATCGAGTATGGAATGGAGTCCTCCTCCTACTCCTCCTCCTGATGATGGGTTTTATGTTTACTCGACTGTCTATTAATATTGCAGGATATTTGCTTTGAAATCAATGGGAATGGGGTTCGACCGATTGCTTTTGTAGGTCATCGAATTTCACCCTTGCTCCCCCATCCCCATTCCGTGGCCAATACGAAAGTGAACAAACCTTTCTCTCGCAGCGTATAATCTTCTTTATCTGGCAGCGGGTTAACTGCTTGCCGGCTATAGTATTCAACATTATCTTAAGTCTGCAGCCGACGACCAAACTCTCGTGAGTAGTATTGCCTGAGCTGATAAGCCAGGTCGAATCATGCGAATCGAAGCCATTGCCAAATGCAAGAAGTGAGGCAAGGTCCAAAACTGAGACTTCCTCGTCAAAAGCTCTCAAACCCCACTGCGAAGAGCTCAAAAAACCTGTTGGTTCAAGGTCGTGACAGAGGCAGGCCCCTCTTAATGGACCCGTCATAATGCCACGATGCAGTTTCTTAAATACCTAGTTTTAGGCGAACACACGCTCTTGAGTAAAGGGTTAACAAAACAGGTGGTGCCTATTAATTGTTAATTGATTTTGGTGCTTGATTGCTCTTTACCTTATCACGGCCGCCATAGGAGTCGATAATATCACAGAATTCGCTCACGAACTTTGATGTGCTGCTCATGTTGGCTATGCTTAAAGGCCAAGTAAAAATACCGTTTTACAATACCAAATTAGTCAAACGCGCAGCGAAATGAAATAAAAGAAACAGAAACTGATCGGGAGCGGGAGGAGCAACAATAAAACAATAACAATCGAACAGCTGTTGTTGATATTGTGGCAGTCGATAGCCATAACCACATCGATATTTGCTTTGTCGGCGTATCGGTGTCCCATCTCTACTGTGCTAAGATTTCTTCATATTTTAACCATTGAATGCAGACAAACTTGCACAAAAACATATTAAACAACAAAAACAGCCATCAAGCTAAGGTTGTAGAAAAAAGAATGAGCAAACCAAAACAAACTAATTTGGCAATAACAAAATTCAAATCGTTACGTTACGCACGCTACACGGAAATTATGACGTAAGGAAATCTAATACATCGATAAATGAACTTACCATCGCTATGCAACTGCATAAAAATTATTAACTTTAGCGGCCCAAATCAATTTCGGTTCAATCATTTGTAATCAATCGAAGACGGGAACCACGAAAAACGGGAAGATACATTTTCAATGCCAACGATCGAGTAGAAGGAGCCTCTGGTCAACGGAAGCGACTGTCAAAGCACGCAACACTGATGCTTGCGTGAGGTGCAGGACAGGATCAGGATTCTTTGCATCGACTGCTCAAATATGAGTTTGCCCAATGCCAACATCAATAACAACAACAACAATAACCACGCGCACGCCTCTTCGCCCAACTACACTGGTGGCGCCGGAATAAAGACAACTGTAACCAAAAAATCCTCGAAAACCGATTTACTGCGCTGCGCCGTAGGACTGCTGCTGAAGCAGAAAAACTATGTGGTACGAGTTGTGCTGTTGCACCGCAAATCAATGTACTCTCCTTATGCTAATCACCAATCATTTTCACTTCCCCCACAGAGTAATGAGCGATTCCGCCGCTCGGACTTTCTCCTACTGCAAAACAAAAATCAGTTTGCAGTGAGCAAAATGCTTGAGACGGACCTGCATGGCGGCAACAGTTTTACCTACTCAAACGTTCAGGTGATCACCAACAACCAGCACATGGTGGACCAGCAGTTCGGACGCTTCTCGCAGTTCGTGGAGGCCCAGCCGGAGCCGCTGCGAATCGAGATGAAGCGCTTCTACGGGCCCATGCTGTGCCACTTCTACTTGGATCTGCTGAAAGCACGTGAAGCTAAGGGCGCCGTCGAGCTGCTGAGAAAGTATGCACATCTGGTGGCGCCGGTGGACATGTACGACGCCCCTTTGCCCACTAAGATCAATGGATGCACCAGCACAGAGTCAACCTTCCACATACGCTTTGCGCGGGAGGCGCAGGACACCGGCGACACGGAGCTGGACTACTTCATGAACCTGCTGCAGATACTCAGTGGCTGCATTAAGCTGGAAACTGCCGAGGCAGACGACATCGTGGCCCACTTTCGCTCCTCCAAGTACGAGCTGCACACCACATCTCAGGTTGTAGACAAGATGTGTGGCTATCTGCAGCGCCGTGGCCATGTGCTGATCATGAACCTGCTGTACACCTGGCTGCATGTGCAGATCGTGGAGAACGAGCAGCGTGTTTTCAGCGAAGATCATCTGATGGGACTGACAGACGACGTCGATGCGGACGATGTGGAAGACGCATCAGGCACTTTCAATATTCGCAGCGAGCAGAAGCCGGGAAAGTCCAGTGCAGAGAAAAATAGCAGAAAACGACCCGCCGAGGAGCCAACCGTCAAGCTGGAGAACGACATCAAGAAGGAGCCGGACGGCGATGAATTCGCAGAGACCACCCGGTCGCAGCTCAACGTTGATGGCTGCCTGGAAACCCTCAAGTCCTGCACATCTCAAGTTCTCAAGGCTCAGATCGAACTCCCGCGCTTCCTGAAGATCAGCGAGCGTACGCGTGGCCTCACCGCGGCTCATCTGGATGCCAGCGAGTGCCACATGGTGGCGGGGTTCGACAACTCCTCCGTTCAGCTGTGGCAGCTCAATCAGCACAGTTGTCGGGGCAAGAGCTTCTACAGACGCTACCCGCAATCGCAGTGCCCCTGGGAGCTCAACAACTGCGAGAACAACGAGGAGGAAGAGGATGAGACAGCAAGCAACGAGGAGAAAACTGAATGCACAGAGGAAGAGCGTCGGCAACGCAACAGGGCGGAACGTCTTAAATATGCAGACAATTCCTTGTAAGTGAAGCCTTTTTTCCACAGCTGAACAATTTCTTTGACCATCATTTTGACACACAGCAATGAATATGGCGGCCTGCAGCTGCGTGGTCATACCAGAGGCGTCACCGACGTACGCTTCTCTGCTCACTATCCGCTCCTGTACAGCGTCTCGAAGGACTCCACCATGCGCTGTTGGCGGGCCCACAACCTGCACTGCGCTGCCATATACCGCAGCCACAACTATCCTATTTGGTGCATGGACGAGAGCCCCGTGGGCCAGTATGTGGTCACAGGCTCCAAAGATTTGAGCGCCCGCCTGTGGTCCCTGGAACGCGAGCACGCACTCATTATCTATGCAGGCCACACGCAGGACGTAGAGGTGGGCTACCAACAAGCATTTTAGTCCTGTAAAAATATGCCTAAAGATCTGATTTGTTACAGTGCGTTGCCTTTCATCCGAATGGCAACTACTTGGCCACTGGATCCGCAGATCACTCGGTGCGTTTGTGGTGTGCCACCAGCGGCAAGCTGATGCGTGTGTTTGCAGATTGCCGCCAAGCAGTGACCAACCTGGCGTTCAGTCCCGATGGCAAAATGCTGGCCGCCGCCGGGGAGGAGGCCAAGGTGCGCATATTCGATCTGGCCGCTGGGGCACAGCTCAGCGAGCTGAAGGATCATCCGGCACCGGTTAGCTCTTTGGCTTGGAGTCCACACAATCAGCATTTGGCCACAACCTGCAGCGATGGCAGCTTGAGGCTCTGGGACATCAAGAAGCTCACTCCCATGAGGTGGGTATTTCCATTTGCATTTCCGAATTGATTTTCAATGAGTTTCTCTTTTTTCCCACACACAGTGAGAACAGCAGTGGGGGATGCTCCACCTCATCGACCTCTTACCTATCGGGCACATCGAATCGTCTGTTAGCCATGAATAGTTCCTGCCAGCGGTTGGTCGATGTGTTCTACGGAAGCAGCAAGACGCTCTACTGCATTGGAGCTTAATCGAGAACAAATGAATTTCCAGTTCCAATGTTTTATGCTTGAAAATAATTTATTTGTAATAAGTCTGTATAATATTACTGTTACTATTATGTGTATGTGTGTGTTTGTGTGGTGTTCAACAATTGGTTTCCTCCTTGTCTCTGTTAGGGGGGGGCGGGTTGTATTCTATATACTATAATTTATCCCATTATATTAACAATTAGTGTGATCGTTCGACTCCTTTCAAATGTCAGCAAGTCGCTGGTCGGCCATTGAGCTACTGATTACTGACTGATTCATACAATTTCCCTGGCTTACTAGTGGAATAAAGGACCTTTGATTATAGCATTAGGTTTATAAATTTCGATTAACATGTGGGATTAACATAGATATATATACAATTTTGAGTCTGAATCTGAAACGGCCTGGAACCACCTCTTCTCCTCTGTTTGACTTTCGACACTCGCACAGCCCTCTGGGACAAACGAACTTAAATTTAAAATTTTACTTATTGACAATTGAGTTTAAAAAGATCCAACTACTAACTTGAACATAATCGAATTTCTCCAACAACAAAACGTTGACTTACAATAGCTATAAATGAAACTTAGGAGCTATAGTACACGATAGAATTATCCAAGGGGATAGAACATGAATAAATAAGAACGTGAGCGGTACCGGATGTTGCGTGCCGCAATCGAATCTCCCCTGAAGAAAAGAAAAACCTGCGGCCGCCGCGTTACACTTTGAAGTTAATGATGTGCTTTCTTGAGTATAAGATTGATTGTAACATTGTAATAGCTGCCCCATACTATTCCACCTTCTATCTCTTGTGGCGTCCGCGCATAAACTGCAAGGTCTTGGCCATCAGAGGGGCCTTTTTGGGTCGCATCGGAGCCACAGCTGCAGAAGGAAAAATTAAGTTAGATCACACAAAATTCGCACTTCCCAATTCGCTTACCCATTTGCGCCGTGTCACGCCCGGCACCCAGTACTCGCAGTCGGGCATCGCCCACCTTGGCCGCATTGGGCGTCACACTGGAGAGGGCCGCCACTCGGGCGGCTGGTGTGGCTATCATTTTGCCCCTGGTGCCGTACTGCTCCTGCTTGCGTTGCACGTTGCGTGGTGGCTTTACCATCGAGTCTACGAATGCCAACTGAGTTTTGCGCACTGGAGCCTCGCTGATCTTCTGCGAGGCCCGGATGCTCTCCGCGAGTATGCTGAGCTTGCGATCCTTCTCCTCTTGGCAGCGCTGCAAGGGAAAAAATCGTAGCTTTATGTTCGTTTTTCAGATAATGATAGGTCGGTGCGTACCAAGAACATTTCACGCCATGTCTCCATCTCCTCACGCCTCTGACTGCGACAGTTGCGCGTGACATGCATCTGCCATAGGATATCGCTGTCTTCCATTAGATACGGATTGTACTCCTCGAAGTTTAACAGCTGCTGAGGCGTTGCTCTCTCCAGAACCGGTCGAAGTACCTCAAAAGGTACGCCACCGGTGTACTCCAAGGCTGTCAGACGACAAAATAAAGTTATCAAAGACCAAAGACCAAAAACAAAATATTATTTGTGTTTGGTAAGCAAAACTTGAAATACATTCAAGTCCATTCCGTCCACTTACCATCAATATTCTTCTGAAGGACGCGAGTGCACAGATCAAATAGTGAGGCCACCTGCAGAATTTGGCCAGTCCTCACACCTGAGTAGATCTTAGTGCTGCCGTTCAACCAAAAGATATAATCAAAAGGTTGATTGGTAAGAGACTAGAGGAAGTACCCACCGCATTGTTTTTGAGGAAATGCCTGCGGCCAGGGCCTCCGATTCGTTGAAGTAGCGCGCGGCAGAGGACTTGTGGGATCCCCCGCCATGGTTGAATACCACATCCATGACCGTCTGATTAAGGGGCAAGGGTTTGTAGTTGTTCGAAATGGTTGGCAGCTCTAGGGCAATGCTCGGATCCAGTGGCTCCAGCTTGGCGGTGGAGGCCAATAGCTCGGGTTTCTAAGCAAAGAGCATTTTTTGAAGACTATCAATGGTCGGATCTATGAGGGATTTTTGGCAAATTACTTTGGTAGTGACGGGTCGGCTGCTGCTGGAGGAAGCCTCCCTGTAGGATGGTGCAACAGCTGCTGCGGCAGCTGCTGCTGATGATGTTGAGGAAGTAGAGGCTGCTGTGGTGTGTGGCTTGACCACATGCTTCGCTTTGAAGCTGATTTTCTTGCTGCTGCTCATGGGCATGTTGAGCATGCCGAGAACGTCATCGAAATTGGCTCCCATGCTGGAGTCAAAGCCATCCACAGACTCCTCTTGACCGGTTATATCTTTGGTCGTTTTGGTTTTCGCTATTTTGGGCTTGGGTGTGGCGAACTCCTCCTCTTGCTGCTGCGGGCTGTGATGTCGCTTGGATGACTTGGACGATGAGGAAGATGACTTGTGCCTATCCGATTTACCTTTCGGCGTTTTTTGATCGAAGTGTTTAGGTTTTTCTTTATCCTGAGAGAAGCATAAGTTAATGGAAGCACTATGACGATGGTGTCAATGGTAAAGGCCTCTTTCTTACCTCTTTCAAGCTCTTTTCGTGCTTTGATTCGCTGTGTTCTTTGTCGCTTTTGTGACTCTCGGATTTGCTGCTGTGGTGGCTGGTGCTGGTGCTGTTCCTGTGGCTGCTGCTGCTGCTGCTGCGCGACTGTTTTGATGAGGACGAGTCCTTAGTCTTGTGTTCGCCATTCGATCTCTCGTCCCTGTGCTGCTTGGACTCCTTGTGGCTCTCCCTTTCCTTGTCCTTTTCCTTGTCCTTGTCCCTCGACCTATCATGGCGGCTACTCTTGTGTTTCTTGTCCGATTCCGACTTGGAGCTCTTCGAGTGATGCTTACTGCTGCTGCTTCTCTCGGACTTGCTCTTGGAGCTGCTCTCGTCGTGCCGGGACTTTCGCTTGCTGCTGCTGTGATCGTCGTCGCCGCTGGATGAATTGCTGCCTTTGTACTCCTGTTCCTTGTCATCCTCACTGGATCGCCGACCATTCGATTTTCCCGAATCCTCCTCGTGGCTTGTGTTTGCCGTTGCCGATGGCGTTGGCTCGGCGGGCTCCTCCTCGGCGGCCACCATGGCCTTCCATCGTGTGACTAGAGTGCGGGCGGCCACCCCAACCTCGCCGTTGAATTTTCGCAGGGCATTCACAGTCTTGCCAATGCCCGTCTCCTGCAGGTGCTCGAATTTGATGGGCAGATTGAACAGCTTTGTGATGCAGTGCATCAGCTGGGGGCGAACATATTTTTTCAGATGATTAGAGGTTAGATTAGACCCTAGCTTAGGGTCTAAGCCATGCGGCAGGTCTCTAAAATGTTTTAACATTTCGCAAGAAAATGAAAGGGACCAGGTGCACGACCCCGACGACTTACAAAACTAACATCAAGCGCTATGTATAGGTGAGGGTAGGGGACACAAACAACACACACACGCAAACACACACCAACACACACACACACTTACCCTCTTCTCGTCCTCGCCGTGCCTCTCGATGCTCCGCTGATAGTGACGCACAACATCGACCAGATTGTTTGTGGAAGTCATTGCCGTGAGAGGATCGAGGTGCTGCTGGCTCTGCTAACGTGAAATTGCTTATTCACTTTTCTTTTCGCTTCTCTTCTGCTTCAGAGACCACTTTCTTAGACCCAACAGAAAATTGGCACGCAAGCAGCTTCGTCAAGAGCTATTTGCACGGGGTTTTAAAACACGAAATATCAACACGAGGACACACAGGAGCACACACAAAAAATGCCCTTCGGGGCAGCGGCTATAGCGAATCTGCTATTGTTTTAAGTACATTTAGGCTGGCAAAAATGTAAATTTACTATTAAAGTGCTGGCTGGAAGAGCCATTCACAACGATTTCTGAAGAAATTGGTATGACATTCACAGCTCAGATTCGCGAACAGCTGAGACAAATCGATGTCATACTGTCGCGTATCGTTAACCAAGAATACGTCATGTTACCAGCAAAATAATGCTCTCAGCCCACAGACAATGGCTTAACTACAGGGATTTATAATTTACTGTCTGGGCTGAGAGTTTAGGCTGGATAGTGATACTAAAAAGAAGATAAACACCGAGGAAAATGTTTTAGGATTCGGTATATTTACAGTAGGTGTATTTTGAAAATGAGTTTTTTTGGTATATTATTGAAGGTTGTGCGTCTGTTTGTATCGATAAGCGGGCACACTGGGGTCCTTCAACAAAATATAAATTTTAAATTTTATTTTGTTTCCCAGATTTACGCTGAAATGTCTGACGACGAGTACGACATATTTAGCTCCTTGCGAACTATTAATCGCGTTAAAGGTAAAGCAACTAAATGCATATAATTCGATGGATTGATTTAACAAAACAAATGTTTCCTTTTGCAGTTCCTCCCAAGGAGGCTTATAGTCCGTCGAATGAGTCGTTCTCCAAGGAGCTGGAGGCTGAGCTACTTGATGAGCATTCCACTACCAAGAAGACCAGCAAAGCCAAAGTGAATGATACAACCACAGCCCCGACCAAGAAAAAGGACCGCAAGGGCAAGAAAAACGTCCAGCAAGATGAGAAGCCGCCCATAGGGGAGGAAGCAACAGGCGGACAAGCAAAAGAGCCGTCACGTTCGCTCTCCCCCGTCTCCAAAATGTTGTTTGAGCTGGAGCAAGAGAAGGCTAAAGCAGAGGAAGAGACGTCTGGGCCCGTGGCCAGACGTACCCGCTCCTCGCTGGGCAAAGTGGCCAATCAACCCGAGGTCAAGCAGCCATCACCGCCCAAGCGGAAAAAGTTGACAAAAAAGAACGACAGTAAATCCAAGTCTGACCAAAGGCAGACCACCATATTGCAATCTTTCAGTGGGACCACTTCCATTCCAATGCCCACCAGTTGGCGGCAACGGATGGCAGAGCTAGCAGCGCGATCACATGTTGTGGATAACATTGACTTGGTATCTGCTGTGTTACCACGTGTCGAGGGTTTTGTAAGTAATTACCAAATTGTGTGTGGAATCGATTAATATTATTACTATCCTTTTGCCGTAGGTGAATCTTGACTCTGACGATGAGGCCGAGGGCTCGAAACCAGTGGAGGAAGCACCTGTTGAATCTGAGAATCCACCCATGGATATAGCCTTGTCCTGGTACGATATTGGTAGAAAAATGATCCTAGTCTTATTCCTACAGCATGTTTTCCGATCTTGCCCATAGGTTGGGGGAGATACAGCACTACAAGTTGCGTCAGCATCGGAAATTTTTGCACATGTTCAAGGAGGTGGCCGAGCGCAATGGCGTGGATGTGGACGATATTGTGATTGACAAGTACGACACTCTGGTAGAGCCCACCGATACGCCCCACAGCATTGGCCTCATGAAGTTTCACACTCTGAGTAAGTGCTCCTTGAATCAATAACCCATAGAGACATCTCATCTTTAATTACCCATGCAGCAGGTCGCGCAATGAAGTCGAATAATAGCCACAAGAACGGGGCCGCCGCTTCCTCCGTTGTGTTAAAGAAAGCACACAAATTCCAGTTGAAAGTTCAGGGTGATGTGTTCAAGCGGCCCATTCTGATAGGCATGAAGAAGAAGGATGTCTTCAAGGAACTGTATCTGAAGTGTGCCGACGAACTGAACTGTGATGTCCATCTGGTGAAATTATTGTAAGTAAATCGTTGCTGGATGCTGGAAATATGACAATATAATATAACGCCTGATTTGTAACAGCTTCGATGGAGAGCTACTGGATCCCGAAGATACACCCAAAGCCCAGGGTATGGAAGGCAACGAAATAATTGATTTGCATTTGAAGACCTAAAAGTGTTAGCCCCATAAGTTACAGTATTAATATTCTATTGATTTGAGTTAGTTTAAATTTTGGTTTAATGATGTGATTTTGTATTGTTTTTGTTTAAAGAATAAGTATAGCTTCAACCCCAACCCTCAAGCATCCATGCCATGCACCCCTAATAGTACATTACTTTGTTTATCTAGCACAGACTCGTACGCCAAATCTCGGGCAGAGTCTAGCGCGAATGCTGCTGTCGGGCTTTCACATTTGCGGGGGGGTGGCACTTGGGGTGGATTTGTTGTTGCGCGGCGTTGGGGTGGTGTTTGGAATAGTTTGAAAGCCTCATTCTGCCGGCTTTCCTCTTTCTCTCTCTCTCTCTCTCTCTGGCTGAGGTTGTGGCTCTCCCTTATCCTTGTGCAGTTTCCCCTGGAATTTCGCTGCAGAAATTATGACACAGGACCAAAGAGGAAACTCTTGAGAGAGCAAATGCAAAGCTCTCTCTCTCTCTGGAGAAAAGCTCTCTCCTCTCTCTCTCTCGCATTGAGTTTAGTCAGCTGCCAGTAGATTTTCCGACTCGTCGTTTCCTTTTCAATCAGCAGACAGAAAGAGTTTATCCTTCGTGCTTGATGGACGCCTTTTGTTCGCGCTTGTGCAGCCTTCAGAGAAACCAACAAATATCATTTTCAATCGTATGAAACTCATTGTTAGCATTGAGCATTGTTTCGTTTTCCAATTTGTTTGCCAGCCCCCCCCTTGCGCTCTCGCCACCACCCCCCCTACATGCCAATGTCAATGTTTGTGTGTGAAAATAAACGTGAAAAAGTCAAGTGAATATTCTCCCCTCCATAAAAAAGTGTCGTGTTAACCCACAGCCCCCCACCATATCATACGAACGAGTATTTGTGCATATATTTGGCGCCCAAAACTGTCGAAGTAAGCGAAGGATACTCCCTACCCCCCAGGCAGGCGTTGTTGTGACGATTCTTATAGGTAAAGCATACTGTACGGTAGATATTATGCTCCCGGCTATGGTCCTCCCACCCCACCCACTGCTGACATTGACAGTGACTCTGACAAATGTGTTGGCCATGTTTACTTGGTGGCTTAAACAAGTTAATTGCCGTGCGCCAGACACAAAAACCAACAACAAGGCAACAAAGCACCTCCTGCCACAGCTCCACATCCACATCCAACTCCAACTCTACTCTTTGTCTCTCTCCCCCTCATGCTGTGTCCTGCTGCTCCCTTTGGCCCGTGGCGGTACATGTGTTCATCAATTATTCAGGCTGATTGTTGGCATTAAATATTAAAGGATGGCTCTGCTGGATATGCGCTGCTTATGAGAGAACCAACCAGATCGAACCAAAGAACTACTCGCAGCGAGAGAGAGAGAGAGAGAGAGAGAGAGAGAGAGACCCTTTAGTGCTAAAAATAAAACGTGACACCTGCAAAAATGTGCCTCAATGTACGCACCATCCAGCCCCCAGATCCCAACCCATTCCAACCTGCACAGGCTAATGGCCTTGGCTGGCTGGCTGGCAAGGCATTACTAGTTAAGGGATTTGGCTTCAAATGGGACTCGGAGGGCCTCTCGATTCTGCTCTGATTGCTCTGTCAGCAATCGAATGCTGCAGCATGTTGATTGGCCCGCAACCCACACCCACTCCCTTCCGCCTGCCTCCTGCTGAACGACCTTCAAATTGGCAGCATGCAGCATTCATGTAGCATGTATCCTAATTAATAATGCCAATTTCCCCCTAAAAGCTCTCCCATCCCAAGACATGGTCAGGAGTGCAGAGCAATTCACAGAAGTGCATGGAAAATACATATTTACATACATATTATGTACATGCTTACATACTGTAGAGGGTAAAAGAGAAGATAATGTAATGGGGGTAATATTATCTGTATTATTAATCAGAAATATATCTAGAAAATATGGCTGGTCTTTTGTGCCACAAATGTGGCTGTGGTTTGCACATTTTTATGGATACTTCGCTGATTTTTGGTATGTTTAAACATAAAACCACTATCTAGCCATCAACCAATAATCACCGTGATTGGGTAACAATAACAGTCGAAATATGTACACATCTGTGTACCAGGTCCGCTTTTTTGTCAGGCTATTTATAGCCAACGATGCGACAGACCGGAAGTAACGTAAAACGTAACAAATGACACTTTGGGGCACAATTTGCACACGTGTCGCATACGCAGCACACATGCACAGAAACGTTCTCTTAGGTAAATGCAACAACACACACACACACACACACACACACATGCTATGTATATGCCACGTTAACATGCCTCGTTGCCTGTTTTTTTTGGTTGCATTGTCCTGTGCCCTGTCCGACTCTTTGGCCCTGGACATGTTGTGTGTCCAGTCGTTTTTCTGGCCTCTCCTTGGTCGTGGTTTTTTTTTTTTCATTTGTGTGCAATAAGCAAAAAACAACATGGAAGAAAATCTCAAAACAAACTGACGCCATTTTGCCATTAATCCCGACCACTTTATGGCCAGAAACAAACAAACAAACTTGCCGCCCTCCCCTCACCGACCCCATGCCATGCAGTTTTGATACCCTAGCATTTGGATGCGGTAGCTGGCAGTCATTTCGGTTTATGGAGTGCACTTAGCAGCAGTCAATGTGGGAGAATATATCCACCAGTCTCTGCTTCAGCTGCTTACACCTCACAATGTAAAGATGGTCCAAGCCCTGCCTCTACTTTTAGTCCAGGGTATAGCCAATTCGTAGCTAAAAGTCAGACATATGTATTCCATTGTTTGGTCTATTCATTTTGGGTTTTGCTGGCTCCTTTATGCTGTTTGAGTTGGCCCCAGCCCTCAGATCCAAAGTTGGTTAATGGTAGCAATGGCTGAAAGGTTTATAGCCCGTCCAGCTACCATTTCCCGTTTTCCATTTACCATTTGCCTGGTCGTAGCGCAGTTCCTTTATTACGTTGTGTGTTTTACCAACAGCAAACACAATTGCCCTGCCCTGGCCCCAGAACCCGTACTCGCCTCGACTTTTGTTTCAAGTGCTGCTGCTGCTGCTGCTGCCGTTGCTGCTCCTGCCATCAAATGGAGTGGCCATTCCCTTCCACGACTCTGCAATTCGGACTCCAGTGCTCCATTTAACTGGGTCTCGTGGTGGTTATGGTCGTCGTGCATTGAACTGCTCTCGGTTACCTCTTCGATATTTTCTTACAGCTTGCTCCCTGTTCGGGGCTTCGCCGTCTCCTTCTGGGGCTTTGTGGCTGGTGGCTGCTGCCTCTTGCAATTATTGTTGCAAGCCTCCAACCCAGACCGCACCCTCCTGGGTGATCCTCTTCACATTTGATGTGCATTTGCATTTACGTGGCCCCCAGGCTATCGAATGCTTTTTAGTCCACGACATTGTCATTGTTGTTGCTCCCTTCTATTTTATACACTTCTATTTTTGCGCTTGCCACAAAGACCACTCCCACACGGAGTCCATGGAGTCCGAGTAGGAGAGCTTTTATTAAAGTTTTTTCGTATTGTTTGCCTTTCACAATGTCTCTCCTCTGGCAGCGACACCCGACCGACGGCCAGAAGTGGCACTGTGGCATCAGTTGCAGTCTGCATCGTGCCACAGCCAGCACAAAAACACACAGCACAGATTCCCAGAGCTCCTTCTTGTTCTCCTTTGTGTGTGCCTTCCTGCTTGTGCTTCCACAGGAAGCGGCAGCCTAACAATAACTTCTAGAACTCTGAATGCGTTGGCAGCATTTCAAATAGTAGTACAAATATTTCTTATTAATTTTTGCTCAGCTAAATGGCACTGATTCTCCACAGGAGAGGAGAGTGCCAACCCAGCAGAAAGAGAAAGACGAATTTAAGCTAAAGATATTTACCCATAATTCTCTTTACAGACTCTACAAGAACCACTCGAACGACAAACATACTCGTAAATGTGTAGCGAACCAGGAACTGGACCAATTTTTAATCAAAAGAAAGAAACAAAAAACACAGAAAAACAATCAACAATCTACTCACCGACCTCTTGCTAGACTTCTACATAATATCTACTCTATATATACACTTATACTCGAAGTCCATCATTTGGGAGAGCCTTTTGTAACGACTACTTTTGGATAAACATATCTTCAGGCGAAATCGAAAAGCCCCAGACATTAGCCAGGAAGAGAGGAGAGAGGAGAGAGGAGAGAGGAGTGTGCCCCGTCCAACGTTCAACGTTAACCCCCCATTCCCCCCAGGAAGTGTGAGCAGAGAAAGCATCCAAGACGGCGCCGCTTAAACCGCAAGCCTACATAATTGGTCGAATGTTATGTTGTGGCTTCTGTTGTGGCAACATGTCGAAGCGGGATTACAAAGTTGCCACCACGGATGGCATCGAGCTGGAGCCGTTGGGCGGCGAAAAGAGCGACAAGGAGAAGGACAAGGATAAGGAGAAGCAAACGAATGGCGTTACCTTTGGTAAGTGTCCCATCTTAGCAGCCATCCCGTATCCTCCATGTCCTTTATGTCCCACTGCATTGCAATTGCCTGCGGGGACACCTCTTCAGATGATCAAAGCAGGGGGGGAAAAGTGCATAATTGCACTTGTGCATAATCCAACGCTCCACACAATTTAAACTCCCTTCTCCGCCTCGCGTTCTTTTCGTTCTTTCGTCCTTTGTGCCTGCCAATTCGTGGCGGTGCCCCTCTGGGATTTATTCATCAAGTTGTTTTCTTAATTACGCCAAATGCAAAACAAAAGCATTACAAATGCGACTCGTCTTCGCCGTCGTCATGCCACCTCCTCCTCCTCCTGCCAACCCGTAGCAAGCGGTTACTCATACGCCCCGTTGAACGCCCTGCCAGACCGCAGGCGAACGCAAAGTAAATGAATGTCAGCAAACGTCCCTACCCCCCTCCAGATTTTTCGAGATGTTTTTTACCCTGCAAAATGAAAAGTGCACGGGTAGATGGGTTTAAGCTGGTGGGAGATAAAGTTGATGGAACCCATAAGGGTCGCCCAGCAGTAAAGTAGGAAATTTGCTGTTTCTGGTAGAAGTTTCATCTTCAGGTGGAACTACCGGGTATCCTGTAGTCCCATATTAGCAATCTTGAATCTTCCTATTTCGTCTCTTCGTTGGATATTGCCAGTGCCTGCAGCAACGTGGGTTGAATATTTTGCCGCTTTGACAGATGTCCACCCGATCCGGTGCCCTGCTCCAGATGGCAAAGGGGCCACAGACAGAGGCGGCCAGAGGCAACAACAGGACAGGCCAGACTGGCAGGCTGTCTGGGGGGTCGATGGCTGCTGGGTCCTCCTCTCATGCTCTTTAAGCTGTCAGCAATTTCAGGAATTTTGAGCTTTCGATTGGGGGTTTGTTTCGGGCTGAAAGGCACCCCAGGAGGGAAACCTCAATTGCGGTAATAATATGCGCCAAATGAAGGGTTTGTCTGGGATCGATTAAATAGATAGACACAAACAGTGAGGGAGAGAGAGGGGAGTGGTTTAGTGTCATATTTAAACATACAACTGATGAGACGCTCTATAGAACATTCATTTAAATAGCTAAATTTGCAGTAGTTTCCACTTTCACAGCCCTAAATCCATCGTAATCATACTTAAATCTTTGCTTATCCCTTTCCAATCGCCTCGCTGCACGCGGGGTCTCGGTTCGGCCATCAATATGCGTATCTGGCGACACGTTAAACACAAACATATGCAAATCATGTTGACTTTATCAAGGCGACACATCGCTGCCACTTGGGCATGCCGTGGGCCAAAGTGGGGCACAAGAACGGCGCCAGTCGGTCGCTCCCTCTCAACAATCCCCTCCTCAGCCACGGGGCGGCAAATCAGTGTCACGGGAACAGGACGTGGACGTGTGTGCTCGTGTCAGGCTCAGGCTCAGGCTCAGCAACAGCCTCAACAACAGCCTCAGCCTCAGCGAAGCAATTAAGGATGCATAAAGTGGAGTAACCACTTGACTCAACGCCCCACCACACAGCCGCAGCAGCAGCCACAACTGCCACGTGGATACGAGATGTTTACCTGTGACGTAATGTGGTTTAACCTTTCTACGGGTCACTCTACCCCACACATTCGATAAGGGAATACAGTATCTGAATGAAGTCCATTCTAGAAGTTCTCTCTTTATCTGAGAGTTTTGTAGTTTTCTTGTTCAAATATGGCAAACATAATAAGGAAATGTTTTCCTCAGAACACGACTCTTATCCAACATCCAACAAGTGCTGAAATCTCTCACAGAGTTCCTTAAACTTTGCTTGAGTTGCCAAGAAGTTTGCATACTCTTGGGCCCATGTAAGGGTTAAGCAAGGAGGCGGCTGCTGACGTTGATAATTGCAGGATGCGTTGCGTTGATTGCAGCCTGAATGGGGCTCTGCCATCCATGCATCATCCACACACACACACACACACACACACAGAGTCGCTTCGAGCACTTGAGGCTGGGAGGCTTGACTCGAATAAAGAATTCCTGCTGCCTATCCGGGAGTGCATCAGCGAGATAAAATGGGTCCACAAGGAACAATTGAAGTGGCTGGCTCTCCCTTCCTGCTCTCACTGTGTCCACGTGCAAGAGTGAAAGTAAAGGATACATAGAAATGAAATGTGTTTTTGGGTCAGGCAACTTCAAACTCACAAGAGTCGGAAAGGAGCGGAAAGGAAAGCAAAGCAAATGCTTCGGAATGTGGCAGGAAGAAGGCATCGGGCACTGGCAGGCGGCGAAAAACAAATGGCAAATGGCAAATGGAAAATGGAAAATGGAAAACGGCAACATTTGCTGACTGACAAGCGCAGCCGAGCCGGGCCAAGTCAACCCGTCAAAACGTCAGTGCGAGCAACAATTTATTGTTGCGAAATGGCGCAGGCAAACACACAATTAAATGCAACTACAAAGGACACACAACGATCCCCCACTCCTGCTGGGCGCGTAAATTAAATGGAAATGGAAAATACTGCTAGCGGCCTGGCACTACTCGCTCTCATTTCTGCTGCTGCTTCTGGTACTTGTTGAGGGCCTAGGCACTTGAGGCCTTGCCACAGCCACAGCCACAGCCACAGCCACGAGCACATTTGGTTTTTATGGTTTTACATGTACCATCGCCCAGAGAAAAGGGTCTCGTCTCCAAGAGACAATTATGGCACCCTAATTTGACAAGGGAAAGGAATGCTACAAAGGAATGTTCCTCAGGGGGAACTATTGTAAGCCTTCGTTTATTGATTCCTTTACAAAACATTTAATAACTGTGCAACAATTCAATCAGAAATGTAATCAATCAATTACCCTCTTCGTCAACCCCTTCTTGCTGGTAGTTACGGGTATCCAACCTCCCCTAAGCTGCCCCAAGCTGAGGGGCTCTGGTGACTCCCAGGGGCTCTGCTGTGCTCGGTTTCTGCACAATTAGTTTGCCAACAAGTCGGTTGTGATCCGCCTGAGTTGATCCCAATGCCAATCCCTTGCCATTCATATCGCCTTAACCCTCTCTGGTTAACCCTCTCGAGTTGAACTTTTTCCGATTTGCATTGTTTGCATCTGTAATGGGGCCTACGAGTGGCTCTCGAACACGGTCTGCCAATTAATTTAATCATGGCAAATGCCTCAAATTGAGTGTGCAAATACGAATATACTCCCGCTCCCCGCAAATATAACTCATTTCCATATCAAACAGAGTGTGGGAAAGATGAGAGAACTCCAAGATATTGTGATATGGTTGATTTATTCGAGATTTATTTCCAGTTCTTCAAGCGCTTGCAGGGGTAGCAGACTTAAGGAGGAAGGCTCCTGAGATTTGGGGACCATGATTGGAATACTAATTGTATCAACCTATAGAAAGAATGATTACTGGCTAGCCCGTCTTTTATGCTGAGATTGTCAGGGATGAGCACTGTGTCCAAGTTCAGCAAATGTTCAGAACTTTTGTTACGATAATACTCTGAAATGTAAAGTGTAAATCTTTTCCCAGCTCATGTCTGTTAACTGTGGCAACTTTGTGTAGCAAAAGCCAAAAGCGAGAATCTTCGATTGCATTCGATTTTTGCCACATTTGCGCATTTAGTGACCGCATCGAACAAGCCCTTAATCGAGCAATTACAAGGTTTGACTGCCTCCCCCAGTGCCAGTTCCCAGTGTTCACCCTCAGGCCACATAGCACACAGCAGTGGCAATGGCACTGGCATTAAGAGCAGCGGCAGTAACAGCTTAAATTTATTGATTGTTTCATAAACAGCGATTATTTAACCACCGTATTTCGATGGGCATTGCCATTCTCCCTCTCATTCTCCACCCATTCCCTTCCCCAAAGTCTGTCGAACGGCAAACACTTGTGGCCATCTTTGGTGTGTGTGTACCACCAGCTAAGGTCCCAAGGCAACGGGCTCCAGGGAGATGCTCCTTCAATTCCACACACATGGGATCAATACAAAATACTCGTACTCGACCGATGCGTTGGGGGCGAATGGTGCGGCACACGACAAGTCACAAGTGCGGGCAGTAAATTTGCATGCGACAGCAAATACTCAATAGTCGGGGCAGCCCAGGGTGTTGAGTAACTCGGTTAACATGAGGTCTTGTTTGGCAGCGAATCGAAGCAGAATTGAGACCAACATTGAGGCAACATCGAATCGACTTTTGTCTGTGAACCCATTGGAAATGTGCTCCGCATGCAGTTTATTTCTGCCACCTCCCCCCAAACGCCCCCGGACTGTGGCTGGGTACAAGGAGTTTGTGGAAGTTTCTTTCCAGTTGAATATCTCTTTAAAATGCTTGAGAATTTTCATGAAAATTGTTCCCAACATCTAGGGGATGAAAATCTGTTCATTCTTGAACTAAAATCTGTGTGGATTGATCTGGATTCTAAATCGTATGCGATTATCACCTTGGAGTATCCTTTGCAGAGCATTCAAAATTTGTCAACGCTTTAATCTTGCCCAAAAAGTAGGCGTTTGATGGGGCGCGGTTCTGCCTAATGAACACGATTCACACAGAAGGGAACAACTTTAGACTAACGTGACGAAGAATTTATTGAGTTAAGCCGCTCGAATGGGGTGGTGGGGTGATGGGGCGGTTGCTGGAGGAGGCTGCGGAGGCAGAGCATCCCCATTTTTTCGAGCAAGTCACCGCGACCGACCTGTGGTGGTGTGTTGCTTGCTGCAAAAGTACCAGCCAAAGTGTATATGTATCCATTCGAGGAAAACTTTGACTTTCCGCTGAATTTGTCGCATTTACAAAACAAAAAGGAAAAAAAGGAAAAGAAAACTCAAGCCCAAGAAGTCGAAATGAGATTTCATTTGCCGGCAAAAGTTCTTAAGGAAAACCGAATTACCATTTCAGTTGAGGCGGCGGCGGTGGCGGCTTTTGTGCTCCATTTGTTGATTGTTTTTCCCAGTAAGTAACCAGGGAACTCTCTCTCTTGGCAACTCTCTCTTAGGCAGCACAAATCATCGGAATAGGAATAGGAATCATCAGCATCGAAGCATCGTAAAACTCAAAAGGCAGGGGAGGCTGGGGGTAAGGAGATAGAGTGACAGAGACTGAGATGAGCGGAAATGAAATGTTAAAGCACAGAACCCATCCCTTAGACCGAGAACTGTTCTAATGATGATCCCACTCCACGAATTAGTCGAATGGAATGGATGGGGTACACTATTTGCCCGAAAACACATGATAAACAACACTGCATTTTCGGTGGGGGGAAAGATATCTGTTTGTAGGTGGAAGCAGCAATGAGGGGCAGGAGGCAGGGCTGCTGCTGTTTAAGGGTTGCAATATTTACCGCTGGCTTTCGCTTGCCTGGCAACACTCTACGATACACTGTTGTTCCTTCTCTTTCTCCTGTTCAAAACATCAGAAAGGCAGAAGCAGGGGGCAGGGGAGCAGATCCATAGAAATTTCATTTTCATTTTTGCAGGTGAGCAAAATTTACTCAGAGAGAAAAGCCCAGAACGAAAACATACACGGGGAGCGCGAGAGCGAAAGCACACATGCGCCTGAACACCCACTAGGGTTGCACTCTCTCGCACTTACTCTCAGGGTTGGAGCCTTAGAGGACGACGCTCTGCAGGCGGCTAGCAGCAGCGGCAGCATCCAGTTGGAAAATGTACGCGCACTCAAACGCAACAAAAAGCGCGTGACAAAACGGGAACAGAACCACACACAGAAGGCGGAAAGAAAGGCAGAAGGAAAGAAACAGCAAGGAATATTCGGCAAAAAGCACACACATACCCACACACACACACCGAAACGAATGCGTCGCGTGCTTCCCCAAATCTCCAATATCCCCATCCTACAACACCACCCTCTGCTGCTGCTGCTGCTGCTGTGCGTGTCTATAGAGTGAAAGAGAAAGAAAGAAGAAAGAAAAAAGTGAATAACGGTACAAATCAATTGCTGTAAATTAAAAGTAAATAGCAGTTTTTTGTTTGTGTGAAAAGTGAGGGGAAATTATTAATAACATTTATTTATTGAAATCAATGAAATTAGGACACGTACTTTCCCATTTGAATTCCGTATGCAATTCCAATTGGAATAACACCAATGCCAGACCCAACAAAGCCAGCAACAGCTCATCATATTTACAGGTACAATCGGAAGAATATAAGAAACAAGAAGAAGTAGCAGAAAAGTGGAGGGGGATGATCGGGAGAGCGGGGTGCTCAAATTTCGCCTCAGGAACAGAACTAATTGAGCCCACAAAAGCGAAATGGAATAATGAACGGTTCTGCTCTGTCGCCCCCTGCCTGTCACTAAGTGCGAGAAAGCGAGAATGCAGCTGAGAGCCAAAGAACCGCAATTCAGTCAAGTGTCAAAGCAAGCGGTGAAAAGGGAAAAAAAGGAGCAGCTGAACGGGGGAAAAAAAGCAAAAGGAAGAGTGAGAAGTAGAAGGCGAAGCAAGAACAGGAGTGGGAGAAGTGAAGAAGAAGCATGGATGAGGACTGGAAAGCGCACTATTGACATATATATGCGCGCATACAAAGAGAAGTGCCGCTGTCGCTTCTGCCACGGAGCGAGGAAAGAAAACGCGGCATAAGACAAAACAGGAAATTCACTTATACTGTCGTACTCCTACACACACGCAGTTGACGCATCAAAGAGGAAAAATCGCGCTGTTGAGCTATTTGCATTTTGACATTTTCATTTTCAAAACACCGATTCCAGCGCGAGAGAGAGCCAGATGGCTCTCTTTTTGGAAACTTCCATAACATAGCAGAAGCAGACGCTCTCTCGCTCTCTTAATGCCGCTCTAAGCTCCTTCGTTTTTTTTTTGCGTTTCATTTGTTTGTCCGCCAACAATAATGGCACGAATAAGGAAAAGGGAAAATGAGAATGTAAACAAATACATGCTGAATAGAAATGAGAGCGGAACACTAGTGTTGTGAGTCGAGGCATTTGATACCCTTTGCAGATTTATTGATATTATCCAAGTTGTAGTAGAACAGAAATAATTTGGATATAACCCCTAGGAAACTTAAAACTTAATCTTTAAAAATTTACAAAACGTCAGCTTTTGTATAGCAAAGATAGTGCGTTTGCGGGTGTAAAAAGAAAGGAATAAAGCCGTGCCGTATTGCTGCATCGGCAAAACACGTGAATAAGTAAGGAACTCTCTGCCAGAAAGGGTATGCACATATAATTAAAAGGGAATTGTGAAATGCATTAGCACGTTTCTTGCGTTCCCTAGCCATAATATGGCGGGTGGGGAAACGGGACAAATGTGTACTGTTGTTGCCTCAGTCACGAATGCAAACAAAGAGAGGCATAGAGAGAACACACTGTTTGCCACTACAATCATGTTCGCACTACGTTCTACTTATTCAACTTGTATTTTTAGGCCGGCATTGACATTAATAACTGTTTAAAGGGAGACATAACAATACATTTGTGCTGGTGTTGAAGCCTAATTGTACACATGTAAATACAATTCTACCGCAGCCTGGCCTGTGCTTTCCTACTACAAACGCTGTTTCAAAACAGTGCAAAAATTTTTATAAAATATCACGAACTTATACTAAGTAAGCTTCACGGACATGAAAAGCCGAAGTGGCTTTGCTTTTGTTTATACACATGTGCAAGCTCTCTTGCTTATTATTAGGGAGCTCTCTGAACGTGTGCACACGATTAAATTGTACTGATCCTTTAGTATCCATTTAAAAATGTTCCAAAAATTATATATTTTCTTCATTCAATGATCCATCTGTTGCTACCAGATGGTAGACTAAATATCGACCAAGACTATAACTGAGAATGCAACAACAATTTCTGAAATTGCAGCTGTAAAAATCGCCTCTCAGCTGCTCCGCTTGACCGTTCGAGGAGCCTCCAGGGAGCAACCCACTGATTCAAGGCCTGTGCTTTACCTGCAATATGCTGATTGGCAGAGGCCTGAAATCACCTCGTAGTTTTCTGGCTCATTCCCAGAGACATTTCTGGTATCAGAGACCTTAACCACGAATTATGTCTGGATGATGCTTCACGAAACAAACTCCAGGCTCAAGTGCCCCTCAAAGGCAGACACAGAAATGCAGTATTACATACCCTCGTACATAATACAAAAGCCGGCTAAACATAGAGAATGATAGAGAGAGATGGAGACACTTGAAAGAGGGATGGCTAGACATTTTGGGGGGTTGATTTTTGGGCGTTGAAAGCGCTTTTCACTAATTCAATGCGACATTGAAAATTGCGAAAAGTGCGGTGCGGCTCTGTCTGCGAGCTCTCAGGAGGGGGCGACGGAGGCGGTTGTGGAAAGGGTGCCTGCCAGACGATAGCGGACGTCTGACTAGACGAAACCGGAAGGGCGTCAGCTTCTGATGGCCAGGCCCAAAGAGGAAAGCGGAAAGGAGAAAATGCGCTCCAACGGAGCCAGCCAAGTGAGCAGGATGGGCAGGACCTAGGAGCCCCTCTAGATGACGGCATAAATTATGTATTTCTGAGAAGAGCTTCATTTTTTGGCAGTCGATTTATTGGTTAAAGGGTGTAAAAAACAGCGAAAAAGCATGTGCCTGGGGTGCCAGAATAAAATATGATGGGCACGTGGCTGCTGGTACGGACAGTCGCATGGGTCTGGTAAAGGGTTCTTTGGTTTCCACCTGATTTGGTCATAAAAAATGGTTCGTGATTTCCCATTTCCAGAGCAAATAGCCTGACAATTATTTGCGGTGTGTGTTTGCGGTTTGATTTGGTTCCGATCCGATACTGTTTCCGGGTTCGAGTACGATTTCGTTCACGGACACGGGCGAATAAGCGTGCGTATTGGCCGGAAGACATAGAGAGAGCGGCCCCGTTAAGATTTCGGTCGTCGGCGGTGGTCGGAGAGGCTCAAAGATTTGGCGTCGCGAGCGCATCGAAATGACAAATGATCCGGACCTCGATGACTGTGCATTTCTATCAGGTAAGCCGCTTCTCTTGGGTACAGTGCAGTGGTTCCCCGCTTCCTTCAGCAATTGCAATGCCCATTGAATGAATATTTAAGTAATCCTACACCCATTTTTTGTCCAGCACTCATTCAGTTTTTTAATTACATTTCGACAGGTGGCGAATCGAGTGGGGGCCGCCAGACGCGCACTGGAGTCGCCGTCTGCTCGCAGCGTCGGGCTCTCCTGGTGGCCGGGATCGTGCTCGGCTCCCTCCTCCTGACGGCCATCATCATTGCCTACGCTGGACCGTCGAACGGTAGGTTGCACCACGTCCATGTTTACCCTTATCCCCCATACCCCACATCGCATTTCTTTGCCTTTGGTTCTGCCCATTTTTTTGTCGAGAATTTCCCTTCGTACTTATTTCCATTCCATCCGCAACAAAACAAAGGAAGAATGGGGTTTGTGTGGTCGGATTTTGCTCGTTGGCGTCACTCGATTATCCCTTTTTGTATCACGAGTGCGCCACGGGGAGAGCTTTCTGAATAAATATAGAGAAAGAATAATGAACATTTGGCAGATGTAAGCGAAAGAGTTCGAGTCAGAAAAGTAAAGTCAGAAAATAAAGTATACTGTTCGACCTTAGGCTCCATAAAAGGACTGCGGCCTCATAAATCTCTATAAATTGTAATTGAATTCCGTTCCTATTGGCGGTCACTGCGGACCATAAACCAGCCGTCCAATCAACTTCAGGGCCTTCGCCCTTACCTCATTTGGCGGCATGTAATATGCTTTTAACCATATTATTTAGTGGAGGCCAGGCGGGAGGTATAAATAGACAGAGACCTCTGGCAGTTCCGCCCATGCAGGTGCAGGTGCATCATGTGACGACCTAAGCTACCACGCCAAAGGCCTCGACCAGAAACCGGAGTGTGGAGAGTGTTGTGGTGGGTTCTGCCGTCCCGGATTCAATTGCAGAATTATGCAAAGTGCAAACACATGCAAACTTTCTGTTGCATTCTTAATGGGGCTAAATGCATTGGGGGGCTAATTGCATTAACCCTGGGGGCGAGTTCGTGTGGGGGTTGTGTACACAGACAGACATATGTCTGGTTTAAAAGCCAGCCCTAACCCCCTTTGAACTCAGTTATCAATCAACATGTAAAGTTAACTTACGCTTCCGCAGCTTTAATTAGAGTATTGATACTCCCTTCCTACACATCTATACATATTATGCATATAAATACCATACCATATCTCCATCTGTAAGCAAACAAAAATCTGTATTGTTTTTATGTTTCCTTTCATTCTTTCCCATTTGACGTTTCTGTTTCCGTTTCTCCTCTCCTCCTCTCGTTACGTTTCCGTACACGAAACGGTTCCTTAACAAATCGTATAATATTCATAATATATGAACAAAAAAATATGAAATATTTCTCTTAAATGCTTGTTTGATTGATTGGTTGAAATGTGAGTAACAATTATGCCAAATACCCGAATACTTCTAAACTGGTAATTAATCACGACATTCTATATAAACCCTTCGGCATGTTGATGTCATTGATCATCTTTTGGTGGTTCCTTTTCCTTCAGTTATGTTATTATCTTTGTGTTCCATAGTCTCTTAAGTAATGTATATACGATCTCTAGATGTTTGATATTTAATCTGCTGGAATCATTCTAGAGCAGAATTCTGAGACAATTATAATCACTTGACATTCAAAATTGTACATACTCTACACCTATCCTCATAGTCAAAGAACATACATATGAAATGTCACAATAGTGTGAGAGTTCCCTAAGGACTCTATATATTTCCAATATATATAAATCTTCTTCAAATCTCTGCGAGTAAAAACAATTGCACTGCTCGTGTCAGCAGCAACTAAGTAACTTTAATTTGTACGTTCCATAAAGAGTAGACTTTAAGTACACTTCTCTTATGCTGCTAAGACATTAGACTTTACTAATTGGCTGTTGTTCTTAGAGCAGCCAAAATCACCACAGAGAAAACTCTTCCTGGGATGTGTTGAAAGACATTCATTGAGGCACAAGTAGTGCCTCAGTTCTTTGACTGATCGCCTAATGAAAGTTTAATGTCACACAACTTTTAGCAATAACAATAATTCCCACCCAAAAATTACCCTATTTATATGGTTATATACTTTGAATTATATCAAAATTGCAATGGTTTTTTGTTGTTGAAGCTTTTGTATGAATATTATTACCTCTGTTCATGCTGTAGATTTGTATGCTCATTTTCTTATAATTAATACTTGCCAATGGTTTAGATACATTAGTTTTCCCAATCATTTTGAACCCGGTGTGCGAAACGAGATTCGTTCGTGTTCCCCTCATAATCCGCTGAAGATTGATCGGCCTTCATGCCCCCACATATCGCGACATTCAGCCAGAAAGAACTCCATTTGTGATACTCCAAACTTGAGTTTTGTTTCCACCCTTTAGATGTGCTAATGACTTGAAACGAATCCAATTATGTAACTGATTGACTGCTAGCTTTTCTTTGATCCCCCCTAGATGATTTTTACCCCTAAACACCCACTCTCTATCTATATCTTTGTTGATTGTGTATAATGCAATTTGCTTTAAGATACCACCAAAAGTGTACCCCGGAGATGAGAAAGATGACTTATGCAGAACCCATAATGACTTTGCGCTTTGGCTGTCCTTTCAGACTGCTCCTGCGGGACGAAAACCGTGTCCGGCTATGAAACGGATGAAGAGAACAACACGCAGCCCTTCAATCCGATTGCCACCAACGGCGAGCCCTTCCCCTGGCTCGAGAAGATGCTGCCCACCAGTGCCCGACCCCTGCGCTACATGGTCACCATTCATCCCAACCTGACGACATTGGACGTCAAAGGTGAGGAGTCGCGAGTGCAATTTTCCCTTGATTATAATTAGATTGTCTGACTTGCATACCGCCTCCTCGCGCTCTCGCTCTCGCTCTCGCTCTCGATTTCCAGGCCAAGTCACCATCGATTTGCACATTGAGAAGGAGACCAACTTCCTCGTCCTGCACATCCAGGACCTCAACGTCACCGAGAAGGTAAGCACGGCAGAGCAGAGCCTTCAAATGAAGCCAATTAGGATCCGATTCGCGATTTGAGTTGAGTGCATCCATTGATTGGTTTTGCCATTGCCATTACAGGCCATTGTGACCCCTGGACCGAAGGGATACGCCCTGAAAATTGTCAAGGTGCTGGAGTTTCCGCAGCGCCAGCAGCTCTACATTGAGGTGAAGGAGAGGCTCAAGAAGAAGTCCAATTACACCTTGAATCTGCGCTGGTACTCGAAACTGAACCCCGAACCGGAGGGCTTCTATGTGGACCAGTACGAGAGCTCCAATGGTGTGGAAAGGTACGAGTATTGATGGGTGCCTGTCTGAGCAAAAGAAAAGAAAATGTTTCTGCAACGTTTGCTTACAGATTGCTGGCTGCCACCGTCTTCCGACCGAATGGCGCACGACGGGCCTTCCCCTGCTTCGACGAGCCGCATGTGAGGGCGCCCTTCCGCATATCCGTGTTCCGCGATCGCTTCCACATCGGTCTCTCCAACTCCATTGTGCACACCACCGAAGACGTGGGCTTCTACATGGGCACGGGATTGGTGAGTGTCCGAGAATACATCCATGGCATGGGATATGCTAAATGTTTGCTCTTTTCCCTGCAGCTTCGGGATGACTTCATCGAGACTCCAGCGTTGCCCGCCGATGCCGTGGCTTGGGTGGTGAGCGACTTCCAGCGTGAATCCCTGCAGCCCTCGGCCGCCTATATACCCACCACAGCGGCTCCCTACAGCTCGGGTGCTGGGGGCAAGAAGTCCGCACAGTTGAACAACTACACGCAGCTGAAGAGCAAGAACCCGCCTGTCCGCAACATCACTGCCCTGACGCACTCGCTGAACGTGAACCTCACGCCCCGCCAGAACCTCAGCCACATTGCAGCGGCAGCCACCACAACGACAGCCCTGCCCGTGAGCCTCAATGGCAACGGGAAGCCCACGAATCTCACCTCCCTGTCGCAGTCGACGAGCTCCTCCATCAAGCGAGCGCCGTCGTACACCTTCTATGCGCCGCGGGATCTGCTGGTGCGCTCTTCGTTTATACTCCACACATCGCGGGATGTGCTGGAGTACCTGCAGACGTGGCTGGACATTAGCTATCCATTGACCAAAGTGGACTTTGTGGCCCTGCCCTCGCTGGACCGCAACATGATCTCCTCGCTGGGTCTGGTCACGCTTAAGACCTCCTTCCTCACGGATCCCAGCTCCATAACCTCGGAGCAGTACCAGTTCAGTGCCCTGCGCATTGCCGAGGCCATGGTGCGGCAGTTCTTCGGTGGCATCACCTCCCGCAAGGTGCTCAAGGACGTGTGGCTGTGGGAGGGGCTCATCCAGTATCTCGGCATCCATGCCCTCGCTCCGCTCCAGCAGAGCTGGCCCCTGAGGGAGATGTACCTGCTGAAGATGGCCACAGCAGCGCTGGACATCGACGCCATCCAGGGCTGGGACAGCATCATGAACGGCACCAGCCACGATGGCAAGAACGAGGACTTCTTTGTCCAGAAGACGGCTGCCATCTTCTCGATGCTGCACACGGCCATCGGGGAGGATCGCTTCCGGGGCTGCCTGGGCTCCTTCCTCAAGGTGAACCGCTTCAAGACCGCAGAGCCCACGGATCTCTGGACCATCTGCACGAAGAAAGCCAACGGCTCGAAGAACATCAAGGACATGATGACCCTGTGGACCCACCAGCCCGGATTCCCCCTGCTCACCGTCACGAAAATGGGCAACAGCGTCTCCATATCACAGCGCCCCTTCCGCCCCGCCGACTTCCTAGCCATCCACGACGACTCCTACGACGGCAACAACTACAACAAGACCACTCTCAACGCCACCGACATGCCCAGCACAGTGGCACCCACGCCCCAGGGCAAGCACAAGGCGGCGGCGCCGCACATGAAATGGATCTTCCCCGTGACCTATGTGACGGACATCAACAATGTCAGCGAGACCCTGTGGATGCAGAATGTGGATAGTAAGTTGCTGACAGACAAAGCCCATTCAGGAGCAACTACCATTCATTCCCGAACATTCCCTTTTTGCAGTCAACTTCAATGTGCCGGAGAACGTCAAGTGGATCAAGGTGAATGCCATCCAAAATGGTTACTATCGCGTGGTCTACAACGACGATAACTGGGCAAATCTCATCGAGGAGCTATCCAACAATCCCAAGAGGTTCAGCAGCGAGGTAAGTGCAAACTTCAAGGCAGAGACCAGGCATGAGTTGAGAGATCATTTTCCGTGTAGGATCGTTTGGGTCTGCTGTCCGATGCCTTCACGCTGTGCCATGCCAATCTGCTGCCCTGCGAGATCACCATGAACATGATCCAGTATCTGCCGAGCGAAACGCACTATGGACCCATGGCTCTGGCTCTGAGGCATCTGGAGAAGTGGCGGCGGATACTCAAGTACTCCGAGTGCTTCCTGATGCTCAGTGAGTTCATCAAGATGAAGATCTCCACGGTTATGGAGAAGGTGGGCTGGACAGATGAGGGCGATGTGCCTGCCAGGTGAGAGAGATGCTTTTGAGTACCAATATAATATGTCTGATCGATTCCTTTGCCTTCAAGATTGATGCGTCCCGAGGTTTTGCTGGCATCGGTGCTGTGGGAGGACATTGACAGCATAACCAAGGCCAAGAACATGTTGAATCAGTATCTGTATTACAATGGATCGGCCATAGCGCCCAATCTGAGAGAGGTAATCTGAGAGTGGTGCTCAGAGGATAGCCGGGAGTAGAGCTAACAATTTTCTTTGCTCTTTATTCTTTAGGTGGTCTATACGGGCTCCATTCTCTCTGGGGAGTACATCTATTGGCAGCATTGCTGGGAGCGCTTCGTTACCCTACAGCGGACATCGGAGACATTCGTGGAGCGAATGCAATTGCTGCGCGCTTTGGGCAGGACTAAGGATGCCTGGCTGCAGAACCGCCTACTGTCGCACGTGACCATGCTGCCCACCGAGGAGGTGGTGCAGGTGCTCAAGGCGATTGCTGGCACGCCCACAGGTGGGGCCATGGCCTGCCGCTTCCTGCAGGCCAAGTGGTTCGAGCTGGAGAAGCGACTGGGACAGGGAACGATCAGCTTTGCCAAGGTGATCTCCGCCATCACTCAATACGGAGCCACAAAGTTCGACTACGATGAGGTATGGCATCGCTAGAGTTCTCTTTAATCTTTACAGATATACAGAAAGAATTTTTCGCTCTTTTCTTAGCTTAAATCTCTGGTACATCGCTTTGGCCGGGGCCAGGGCATGTCCGTGCTGAACATGACACTCAGCAGCGTGGCCTCCAATGTCGAGTGGGTGGCCCGCTCCCAGACGTCGCTCTACAAGTGGGTGGAGAGCAACCTGCACTCGCACCGCCGATAAAGGAACGAACCCCAAGGAAGAACGAACTTCTTCTCACACTCACATTTGTAATTATGTTCCTCTCAGACAGACGGATGATCTTCAGTGGATTTTGATTTCGCGTAAACTATGGATCTATAATCTATACCATATCATTGCCAATCTCCTTGGTTCTCTACTCTCAAACTCAACACACACACACACACACACACACACACACACACACACATACTATAATTTTAGACCCCCTTCGAAACGAACTCAAAAGTGTAAATTACGATCGCTTGATCGGGCAGTTCTTATATGTATGTTGTATGTATATCTATTCCGAATTGAGAAGAGGATACATTTTTCTATATCTACAACTGAACATTAGGGTCTATCTATACATGTATATTGTATATGTATATGTAATGTATATGTATGTATATTTTACAAACCAACAAAAACATATTTAGAGCAATGTGGGATAAATGTAGTTCGTAAGCAGAAGAAAGAAACAAAACACACAAAAACAAAACAAAACAAAACATATTTTTTCAGAAAAACTTAAAGAAAACCAACCCAAGATCAACTAAGGATTGCATTCTATATGACAAACAAAACAAACAAAAACAAAAACAAAAACACTGTATAGCCTGTATTTTATGTATATTAGTATTAGTGACCAGCGTGTGTATGTGCATGTGTGTGAGTGTAAGTGGAATATCACAACAAATCTTCCTTTTTGTCCAATCGAAATTAACTTACTTAATATTTAATAATTATCCAAGGGAAAAAATCCTGCCTGACACTAGAACAAAGAAAAGAGATCAGACCGTAAATCAGTTATAGAAGCGAGGAGGAACCCTGTTTCATACATACATTATACATACATACATGTATTATACACACATTTCAAACTTTCTGATGTCAACCAAGTGCTGTTCGATATAGCTGCTACAAATCGATGGTAAACAATATGCATTCAGTATTTATTGAGCACAGTTTGCAAATGAATTATTATCTTAAGCAGAATTGGTGGAAATTATGTGACATCATGTAGCATATGTGTGTATATTGTATGTATAATTGATAATTGAGATATTGGTTAACATTATCATGTAGTTAGTTAGCAATGAAGCCAACGGAGTCTCCCAATGAGTTCTAGAGATGTTTGGTATCGTTAAGAAACATTCCGTAGTCGCATTTCGTGTGCTAATTTTAATCAAACTTGCTTGCCAATACCATATAGCTGCCATGGAAACACAAGTCTAAAATATAACTTATGTTACATGTAGCACTCATAAGTAGCAAACGATTGTTAGATCATTTGAAGTTCGTGATGGTGTCAGGCAGGCAGCAAAAAACAGATTACAGATTGCTAAATACCATCACATAGAGCTACTCGTACATGCTGTAGTTTTGATGGAACCCTAAACCCTAAATAGAACCCATAGAAGCAACCTTCGACACTCTTTATTTACGCACTCGCATAAGACAAGCAAAAAACAAAACAAAACCAAAACAGATTACCTTCCAAGACTACGATTTATGCTTTAATTTGAACAGTTTTACCATTTAATGATACCGCGGCTTATCATTCGAGTGTTAGCACTAGAGATAGTCTTCTGGATGGACGGATGGATGGATGGATGGTGGTCGATGTTTGTGTAAACTTAGGAAACCCGACGACTTCTGGTCGCTTGTCTTTTGGGGGCCGATGGCATGCCGGTTTTTGTGTTTATTTATACGTATAAATGGAAGTACGAAAAAGTCTTGCCACTGGCAGCCAGCCCCGATAAGAGCGCGGGCCAAGTGCCGAGAGATTAGCTATTCGGAGTAGCTGCAGAGGCGTAGATAAGGAGAGACCCGAGGAGGGGTTTACTCATCAAGAAACTACATACCCCTTTGACCTCCACCCGAGAGCCAAGACTCGAGTGTCTCCATGTCTCAATCGCCAATCTTCCTCTCTCTCTCTCTCTCTCTAACTATTCAAAAACGTGTCCAACGTTTAGGCATTGTTGTTAGGCCAGGCAGTGGGGTAAAAACCTTCAACACCATTTTTAGTATGCTAATTTGAGATCTTTGATTTTGTTTTCTTTTTTTTTTTTTTGGTCGGGGGAGAGACTTGTCTTTTGGGAAACGATATGCTTGGCTTTAGATACACTTAAGACTAACTCAAAGATACTCCTACATCGTACATTCTTGCAACAGAGTCAATCTGCTCAGATACCAGAATATATACACAGAAACAGAGAGAGAGAGAGAGAGAGACAAAAACCACAAGCAACTTTATTAGCTAACGACAGAAAATACAGAAAAAAATACAAAACAAAATAAAACAAGTTTTTGGAGCGATTTTACGGATTTTCGACAAATGTATAAACCAAACAAGAAACCAAGAAAAAAATGTGAAAAATGAAAAACGAAAACAAACCCAAAATAGCAGAACACACACACACAAATTGGGAAGATACACCCCAGAAGGTGAGGCAGAGATTTAGAAAGTTTTGCCTATTATGGGGAAGAATATCATTTGATTTTGGTTGCATCTTTCAATTTATTGGTTTCCTTTTTCAACCCATTTCTTCATCTAATTGTATGTATACTCGTAATGCATATCCGTCCACAGATTTGATTGATTTTACATATTTGGTTTACGCTTAGTTCGTCAAAGAGATCACACACACACACACACACACACACAGAGAACCTTCCCCACAGACCCATATCCCGTCCAAGCAACACCCTTTCTTAAAAATCCAACCCTCCTCCCAAAAAAAAAAAAAAAAACAAAAAACTTTGTCTTGGAGTGGAACAAGAGATGGCCTTTACTATAATTTCCTTGGGCGAAAGAACGAATACACGAATTCTAGTTAATTTTATTAGACGAAATTTATTTGCAAAGATCGTAATGCATTGGCTATCAGGTTTTATAAGGAAATTTGTGTAGGGAAGGAAGGGAAGAGTATTGTATCTAGGAGGGGAATGAAAGCAGGCAGAGAAACTCTAAAGACGTAAATCTAATTGTATGCTAAATGATATATACACATCTATATAAATATATATATATTTACATAATGTATTTTAAGTCAAATGGGAATATTAATAAAAGCGATAACTAATCTGTAATAAAAACATAAAAATACATTCCCATCGAAATGTTATTTACTTGGTTGTGTGGTTACAAAATCGATAGGATCCTTCCACACAATAATGTGGTTGAACACAAAAAGAACTAGCTTCAATAGAATACAAATTTAACGGCCCAATCAGGTATCCATTATAGTTTATGGATGAAATTGCTTTGCACTCTCGATGCCATTGTTTTCTCCAATGTTTTGTCGCTGGTTCTGCTTCGTCCCAATGGGTTGGGCAGGCAATCGGGTTCGTAATCGCTCAAACTAATTCTTTTTTATTTTGCATGTTGATGTGGAATAGAGGATTCATTATTCATTAGACATATGTATGTACATTTGGTATGACATAAAACTGTCATTATTTATGCTTATCAAATAGTGCTGGATCGTAATCCAGCTTATGCTTTGGAAATGGGTCATCCCCTGAACGGCGAAGACTTAAATATATACAAGCAACAAGCAACCAATACCCTTCAATATGTATGCATGTTTGTATGTAAATATGTATGCATGTCTATGCACATGCATAAGTGTGGCTCAATAACGTTTGGATTCATCGCCCCCCTTTTTGCGGAAGAGATCGATTAAAACCCGCTATTAATTGGAGCCCTGCCAGGTGTGGTGTGGAACAGCGGATCAATGGACATAAAAAGCTTATGTCTACCGATTGCTGCCAGCACGCGCTGAGACACGCGAAAACAACAAAACATTGGCGCCGGCAGAGCGGTCAAAGCAGGCGGCAGCGCACTTGTCGCTATCTATCTGCATGCTGTTTGGGACCGATTGAGGCTCTGGCTCTCTGTCTCTCCGTCTCACCGTCTCTCTTTCGCGTGCGTTATCTCTCTTTTGCCGCCAGCGAAACAAACAGCTGAAGCGTTGGCGTTCAGTTGGAGCTTTTCAGTGTTTTTTGAAACGCCGTTCAGTGAATTACTCGCTCGCTCGCACACCTGATTTCCTCCCGCCCGATACCTATTCTCTGCAACAGCTGATTGTGCTCTTAAGTCGAAGTGTTACATTCAGACCTATGACAAATACTCTCTTTCACTCTTTCCACTTAAAGAAAAAAACAGAAGAGGAAGATACGGCGCGCTTTTTGAAAAACTGCAAACTAAAAGTTTAAAAAGACCGAACAAAAAATTGTGAAAAACCCCATCAACAAAAACAAAGTGTTGCTAAACCAGTAGGTAAAAGATAATCAAGTTAAAAATAGAAGAATAATTACTATTAGTTAATTTCAAGTTGAAAAGGGGAACAACAATTGCGTCGTTAAGCTGGATGCAGCTTCTTCCTTCTCCCTCTGCTTCTGCTTCTGCTACTGTATCGTGTGTTTGTGTGTGTGTGAGTGCGCGTGTGTCTAGGCTAGTGCACGGTGCAAGATAAGACAAGGTGGGGACATTCGTAGAGTGTGCTCTATAAAGATAGCGTGATTGTTTGCTCAAGCTAATACGAGAGAGTTCCATCACGAACATACAGAGAGCAAGTGCATAAAAATACCTCACCTTGTATGCAACACACCTTTGGTCTAGCATGTGCGTGGAAAGAGTGTGTGTTCTTGGTATTTGCTCTCCGCTAATCAACAAGTTGAATTCAATATCAATTTCGCCAATTCCCCGTTGGTTCTCCCCCCCCCCACCACTTCATCAATTTTCTAGCTGAGTGTGGGTGTCCATTTCTATGGAAATTTGCTCAGCGCCAACAAAACAACATCATTTCATCACGTGTGCGTGTGTGAGCGTGTGTGCCTGTGTGCATATTTCGCATCAATTTACCGGTATGATGACCACATCATCTCTCTCTTCAGCTCTTACTAGCTAGCTGTTCGCTGTGCTTGCTGCTCTTTAAAGTTTAAACACAACAACAACCTTTGCCGTGCCTTATAAATAAATATTTACATTAATTTGTTCTCTTGAATTTCGTTGCCCGCACCTACATACAGTGTATGTGTGTTGACACGTTCCGTCCATGAGTGTGTGAGTGCGTCAGTGTGTGCTAATGATAATGTATGAAACAATTAAATAGCAAAAATAATATTGAAAACATTTAAATCTCCAGTGTTACGCTCTATGGATTCCGTTGATATACATGTACATGTACCCCGTAATAAACCCTTTTGAGACCTCCGCCCAATCTATTATTATTTGGCGGCAGCTTCTAAAGACTTTGTCACGACAACACTTTTCCTTAGTTTCTGTATAGTACCTCGTGAAGTAGGAAAGGTATATTACGGTCATAAAGAGTTGTGTTATGCATGAGCCAGAAAGAGCGAGAGCACTCAAAACCCATAACCACAACATTTGAAATCATTAAGATCGGTTAAAATCCATCCCTGAAAATAAAGAAAACTCTATGCTATTGCCAAGCATTATGAAATGATAGTTAGTTATGGATATTTATAGCCAAGTGTTGTGGATATTTTAGGTAGCAGAAATCAAAGGTAATGCAAATGAAACAAGTTTAAAAATATTATTCTGGTTTCCAGACATTTTTGACACTCAGAAAACCTGAAAATCGGGTATCACATAGTCGATTATTAGCAAATATTTTCTCCCACCGCAAATTAAAACGTCAAACTGCATGACGATCCCTAGACACGGATTCCACTTTTCTCTCGTAGCCACTTTGGGCCCGCCCCCCCCTCGATCTACCCCATTCACCTGTTGATTTGACTTTGACAGCTAATTGCTAAAATCAATATCAACATCAACGTACTGAGAGACAGACATATGGTTGTTGTTTTCCTACACACGTACTTCACATATCTGTGTTCTGTTCTGTCGGACAGCAGGGCTTGTTCTGAACTTTGTATATTTGCTTTCAACTTATCTTTACATTCATTTTTCTCTCCTTTTTCTGATTTTTAATTACTTTCAAATTATAACCTGCGTCAAGGCAAAAAACAAAGCTACAGCAACAACAAGAAAGTATTTAATAATAAACAAGACTGTAAACGGAATTACATGACTACCGAAGCGAACAATACTCTAGTAAAGGGCATGGCAGGTCTCTTTGTATCTTAGATCAGCGCTCAAACCAAAGGAAAGTTGTCTTTTTTAAGAGAAAATTATAGCAGATTCTGAAGATTCTTCTTACAGGCGAAGGGGACACTTTTGTTTGGCTAAGAGCTGGATGCCCGCGTAAGAGGAAAATATTGATAGGCAGAGAGACGAAGAGCTAATATCAGTCTACAATCTGTTGACTCGAATTTTAAGTTCGATTTATATTTCTAGATAACAGAAGATACCAAGAAGGGGAGATCTCTGCAGCAGACTTCGCCCTAAGCCATCAAACTTACAACCACTGAACTATTCTTTCTATCATATGCAACTCTCTCCAACTGTAGCTCATTCTGTAAGCTCGAACCTCTCCTGCACACGCATCTACCCCATTTTACAAGTGTATGATCATATAAAAATTGTTTAAGAAAACTGGTTTCATTTTTCTTGTGTCGCACAAAACGTAAAGACTTGGTTTCGTTTTGCAGTGTGATTTCATGATTTAGAATTCCAAATGCATGGAAACCATGAGCAGCCGATTTACAGATTCCACAGGTGTACAAAAAAGAGGAAACTCTATCCACAAGATACAGAGAAACTTTACATCCTAAACCCAAATGAAGGCTTGAATACATGTGGATACACACAAATAAAGGATCATCTATGTAAGCTCTCTGTCCACATTGATTTATTGCCTTCGATACGTAACTACATTCTGGCAATACATCATCATTTGTTTAATAGCTCATTTGAGTTTGTGCCATAACTCAATAATGACGCAATTGAACCAATTTGACATTGCTTTAATAATTGCTTTAAATATTGCTTAATTTTCTCAATATTTCCATTAGCGTGGATGTTTTATTGAGATAAAATACAACTAATCAACACCTGAATGGCGTGCAATATTCGACATCTATCTTAATCCCACTAATAAGTCTCAATCCATTTATAAACACAATTGGCTCAAAGTCCAGTGTTTTGTGAACTTAATCAATATATTCTCTCGATGGTGGTATGAACCATTTGATCCTATTTGATCTCCGGCAACTCTTTTTAAGGGAATATATTTCGTATTCTTTCCTATTTTTTTCAATGACTTAAATAAATATTCTTTAAAGTTCTCAACACTCCCCTATGATCTCTAAAACTTTCATTTCTCTCTCTCTCTCTCTGCTTTTCGAATCTTGAGATGATGACAGACCCAGACACAGCACTGAGCCGTAGACAGACTCTGTCCACTTGTTTTTTGTTTTTGGCACTTTTTTGCATGTGAGTCACACTCGAAGCAAACCAGAAATCTCAGCGTTTCCGAGTGGTTAACTCTTTGGCCATAAAACTCTTAAAAAGCAGAGACGGGGACATACCCAGAAAAGAGCCTGGCACCCCACATAAAATCATATTCAAGTGAGCGTTGATGCTCGTGGGCAGCCTAATGGAATAGCATTTTTTGGGGTAATATTTTCTTCATTGCTAGAAAAAGGAAGAGAGATATCAAGGGGCATAACCATTGATCGATGGAGTAGATAATTGGATAATATAGATTAAAAGCACTCTTAGATATGCAGTTTTGATTCATAGGAACTTCGAAGGAAGTTGGCACACCATGTAGGAATGTACATATATGTATCTGACTAAAGCGATGGAAAACCAATGGGAAGTCTAATCGGAGAAGTGCCAACCGATAGGAACTATCTATCTACTATCTCCGAATTAAAGAAACTGCAAATACACATATGATTCATGTAGAGATAAAAGAAGCAATCAACAAACATTTATGCACATTTGTGGAACTATTCAGAAGCAAGACTGATTATACCTCAAAACCCTTTAAATACTACCCCTAGCTAACATTATGAAGTATGCCACGACTTTTTGAAGCATTTTCAATTGGGTCCACTCCTTGATAGGGGCATGATTTATACGAAAACCTTATCTAATCGGAAAAACTTGCTGCCAAACATTTGGCTGATGTAATTTGCATTCGCACAGTGAAAATTGGCTGGAAAGTAAACCCCGAACATGAGTAATATTCACCAAGCGATAAATATAGATTTTTCCCTATCAGTGGAGAATCCAATCTTGGGTCTATCTTTTGAGTAATTTCTGCGAATGTTTGCATGAGTGTTCACTGTACTTATCTCTGGCTGAGCTGTGCTAGTTTGGGTGCGAGTGCGCAATCTCCACCATAAAATAAATGGCAAAGGCAATCAAGAAATAAACAGAAAGCTTAACATGGCTCGATCGGAGCGTTGCGTTCTTATCAATTCTGATAGCGCCGGTACAGTGAGGACTCGCCCAAGACAGCGAAAACATTCAAATACGAGTGTGCCCAGAGATAAGCTCAATAAATTAAAATAAATCATGTTTCCAGTTGACCCTTTGACTGCGCATCACGCTTAAAGATCGACTGAGGCGCAATCATGCTCGAACTGGAGGACCTGCCCCGGCTACAGTCCCTCTCCCCAGCGAGGGACATCGATGAGGACTATCCCCAGACCCTGCTGGAGCCCATGCTCACGAATCCCAATCCCAATCCCAAGAAGAAGCTCACCGTTCGGGTGCCCATTGGACCGCCATCGAAGATGACAAAATTGATTAGACCCACTGTGGCCTCTACCCCCTCTACGCCCTCTCTGGATACGCCGCCCACACCGCCGGTACACTCCACCAAAAACCTCACCTGGAGAGGCGAGTTCCAGTTCACGACTCTGGTAAGCCTCTCCCCCCCGCCTTAATAATTACAGCCACAAATGTTGACAGCGCTAAAAGCTACGAGAGCTGTAATCTGAACAATCAATCTTAATTAATTAGATTGACAAGAGAGAAGTTATTACGATATTATCCATGGATTCATTATTTTTCTGATGTTAACCTGATTTATTTCTAATACATTAAAGTAGCTAATGTCAAGATAATCTTTAAACATCTTGACCACTGACCTATTAATATTGAGATTTATATTTTACACCGAAATTATATATTATTTATTAATATTTATGAATCGGGCGGGATACATATTCAAATGGCCACGTGTCCCAAGCATGTACTTGTACACCCCAACTACATATGAGTGGCGCCATCGAAGTGTGTATGCTTTTGGAACTACGCACATACGAAGTGCGGCCACACAGTTGGGGCTTTTTAATTTAAGCAAATCGAGAGAGGGAGAAAGTCACGAATGTGTCTTCTTCCCCACTCAAAGCTATTGCAGTATATTTTGGTATATTTATGAGGGTCAGGCGGTATTTTTAGTATATTTTGCTCACGCAAAAGTGAGCAAACACCAATTGGAAAGAGTCGGAATTCAACAAACAACCCAAGTGGAAAACAAAAATTACAAAAACCATAAACAATATTAAAAAATATGTGATAGTGCCAAATGATGGCTTTGAATGCAGGTGTGGGACGGCAGCCCTGCAAAAGTTATTTGCTGAAAACAGCTGCGCAAAATCATATTAATGTCATTAAAGGCCGGTACATTCGGCTTGGGTACGTTAGATTGCGAAAACCGACCAAATTCACAAAAGCAGTGGAAAAACAAACACGTTTCTCTAAAAGACCACGAAACACGTAGGTTACGCGAACGGTTGGCTAAAGCAGATGCGGCAATAATTTAGCAAGCAAGCGGAATAACAGTGAAAGAAAAAAGCGTAAAAGTGCGAAGTACAGACGGCATGTGTGCTCTCTCTCGCTCTGTGTGTGTGTGTGTGCATGTTTTCGGGAATAACAAATGAAAAACCTATTGGGTTTGTTTTATGTTTTTGCTTGTGAAATAGTTATGTTGCATTCCCCACAAAATAAGTGGAACTCATTGTGGTGGTGCGGTGGGCGACCAACAGGCTAGCAACAACAGTTATTCAGCAGACTCTCTCTTTCCATGCAATGCGCTCACTCGCTCTCTCTCTCTTCGCTCAGCTGACATGCTGCAACCTCCAGGCGAATGCACGAAAAAGCACTTTGATAAATAATTTGTTAATACAAAGTGCAAAGCGAAGGCTGGACCGGCGCTAGCAGCGCTGCGGTCGCTCTGTCATTCTACTCTTCTCGATGTTTCGAAATTCTCGAACTCGTATGTTTTTCTCTCCTTACGTGTGGTGTGTGCTTTGTGATTTGATTCTACATAAAAAAATAAACATTTTGCATTTAATTAAATGCATTATTAAATGTGTGTGCGACAGCACATTTAAGTTCGCCTTTGTGTGTGTGTGTGTGTGTGTTTAAAGCAAAGCCAGAAATACGAGAGCACGGACAAGAAAAAAACAGCAGTTGCATGGGTGTGTGCGAGTGTGTTCTTGTGTGAGTCAGACGAAGCACCAAAAAAACGAGCGATAAAAGCAAACAAAGAAATAAACAACAAATATGCAGGCAAAAAAACAACTGAATATTAGACAAAAAAAACGGCAAAACAAAGCAAAATTTTCAGGTATTTTTTGACGATTTCACCAGCCGCCTGACAAGCACACACACGCACTCCCAGCACACATACGTAAAAGCATGTAAAGTGCGTGTGGTAGACTGTAAGAAGAAGCAGAAGAAGCGGCTTCTGCTGCAAATTGAAAAGACAACGCAAATGGTTATAAATAATTAATGGAAAGTAAATGCAAATCAATTAGAGTGTGAAACACAGTGAGAGAAAGCTAATTTGGCCAAGTTCAAGGACGTACGCGAGCAGAATATCGATGTATTTGTGCTAATATTTTGTGCCTTGCAGCAATTATAAAAATATCAAATTAAATTGAATATTTAAACGAAAAACCGCAAATAGAAAGTGAAGTTTACACAAATTAAAAGCGACAACAACCGAAAAAAATACTGCGGGGAGTGAGTGAATTGGCCAACGGCGGTTGTGCACCGAAACGGTAAACAGCAGCAGCCACATATCATAACATTCACCATTGTGTGTGAAAGAAGTGCAAAAAATCGGCAGCAGAAAGCGGAGAAAGAACAACAACAGCAACAACTAAAGGAGGAGGAGGAAAGAGTAACAGCAGCACATACAGCATTTACTGCGTCGCAGCTTTTACCGTTGTAGAGCAGAAGCAGAAACAGCAGCAGCGCATCGTCTCTTTTTGGCAGGGACAAACATTTTCTGCCGGACAGAAAAGGTGAGTGCACTCTCCCTCCCACAAGCACACCCACAGCCCACTCACATCGCTTCATTCTCGCACACTTGCATTTGTGTATTTGTAAGTCATTCATTGAGAACTGCTTGCTCAAGGGGTATTAATTAAAGGTGGGGAATTTGCAAGAGTCTGCAATTACTCAGAAAACGAATACCACCATCATATGCATATGCTTCACCTCGTGCTGTTTGTCTTTCTGTTTTTTGCGTATTTATTCGCTAATCAAAATTTGATTTTGAACCCCTTCCGCACCCCTGTGAAGATTTCCTTTTTGAAAATTGCTTTAAACAAAGAAAGTTTATATCTTCTAACAAATTGTTGGCATATATTTGGTGTGTGCTCGTGGTTGTTGTTTTATCTGCGTTTTTTGGGTCCGTCCTTGAATTGGGTGTTTCACTTGGCGGCAGGCAGCAGTGCGCAGCATTTCGAGCGAGAGACCTTGAACAAGTTCAAGTTCAGCGGCGTTGTCTGTGTCTGGGTCATTCCTTTTTTGATTTTGCGTTTGCTTTTGTTGTGGGAGTTAATAGAGGGCATAGAAGGGGGAAAATGAATAGGGGAAAGACACACAAGGACAACGCATGGGCATATTAAATGCGTAGTGGATGGAAAAGAAAATGGCTCTGGAGGTGAAAAACAAAACGATTAACTGTCTTTACAGCGTTACAAGCCTTCAAGGGATCTATTCAAGCTTATTTTTTGTGAATAGAGCGATTTAGAACATCTCTTTTGGTATTAGTACCTCCCAAGTAGCTCTCTTTTCAAGCAGTTTTCTTTCTGTCAAAGCAGTAACTTTCTTTCAAGTGCAAGCAGTGCCATTTCAACATCACTTCTCACTCTAAACAATGAATTCGCTACCTCAAACTGGGGAAAGTAAGAATCCGAGACGGAGATAGAACATTTCCTATCACCCATACACGTCAACCCATACTTTCTCAGCCACACTTCCTCATATCCACAGATCAGTCGTCGCCAATTTCCATTCGTAAATAACGTGACAAAGGCCGTTCGACCACTCGAAACAAAAGCATTTTCATTGAACATTCAAATTGCATCGGCCATGTGCATACATATAGTTATTTATTTATAGTTAACCATTTGTTATGCTTACTAATTCCAATATACATATTTTGTGTCTACTTACAGAACAAACACGAGGACAGCCATCAATTAAAGAGGAGGCGGAGAGCAGCACACACACAGGAATTGCGATTCAAGCAATCAGAGATCGAAAAAGAATATATTTCTGCTCTGTTCTGTTCATTTTGCGCAGAGATTATTCTGGAGAGCCGAGAGAGTCGGGCAGAGGGGAAACGTCATTGAACGGCTGCCATCCCGGACGACGCAGCCATCGAGCTGTTGTCTGGCCGGGGGGCTGGAAAGAGGAGGAGACCTCGCGTCACCCACGCACCCACGGTGCAAGCGTAACCTCAGGGTAAACAGCACAGAAACATCTTTAAAATGATCTCAAATAAAAAAACACACGCCATGCGGATGCTTCATCTGGCCCTTGCCCTCAGCCTGTTCCACTACAATCCGGAGTATCTGCTCAATCGCTGGGACTCGCAGCTCGAGCTGGCCCACGGGGACGGATGGGAGCTGGAGATGCTGCGTTCGGTGCATCGCACCCACATGAACCAGAATCCGTATGCCAACCGCAAGATGATGCCCCGGATCGAGGATCTGCTGCCCTTCGACGACCATGGAGTCGGCGGCGGAGGCGAGTACAAGCTGCCGACGAGATTCAATGGCAGCGCCTTTGTGATGAATCTCCACAATACGACCGGTAACAGCAGCGTTCAGACAGCAGCTCTACAAGATCTCCAGAGCCCCGGAGGAGGAGCAACTGGAAATTCCAATGTCGGCTCAAGTGCACCCTCCACGGGGGGCGGCACTGGCCCTGGTAGTGCTTCTGGCCTCGGGGAGATCCACATCGACACCGCAGCAATGGCCACCGGCCACCCCAATCGCAATCACTCGATGCGACACCATGCCGCCCCGGAGCTGGACATCTTCCTGTCGCCGCATCTGCTGCAGGAGCAGCGCTCCATTTGGGAGCAGAACCTGGCTGATCTGCAGGACTACAACGATCTGCCACAGGCCAGCCCCTATGCGAATCTGCCCCTGAAGGATGGCCAGCAGCAGGCGCCGAACAGCTCCAGCCTGGATCTCAGTCTAGCCGTCCTGCTCCACGGTTTTGCGGGAAGTGGTACCTACCGCGAGGGAGCCACGGCCCTGAATGACAGCACACCGCATCCCGGCAATCCAGGCAGTCTCACGGTGGAGCAATTCGGACCGGAAGAGGATGAAAACGTGGAGGATCTCTATCTGGGTCGTCTGTTCGGACAGGACACCGACGAGGAGGATGTGGGAGGAGCAGCAAATGCCTGCGAAGTGGAGGGATTGACCACGCATGAACCCTTTGGCAGCGCCACCTTTGGCAATGAAGTGGAAGTTGTCATCAAGGAGGAGCATGAGGAAAACGAGGAGGAGGAGGAGGTAACACCATAGTTGTAGCTGTATTTGTAATTCGACTGATTAGAAGGCTCTACGATGTCCGATATGGCACCACCAGCAGAGGGACGCCGGACCCCCGGTGTCTCAGTGTCCGAACAGTGTCTCTGAAAAGTATTTGCATTGCTAATGAATAGTTCGAATGAACCCCGTGCTTGACCTATTCCAGTCGGTAGGCATTTGATTTGCTTAGTTATAGAACAGAACCGCATTTGTTGCTGTTTTCCTCTCTCTTTTTGGTTTATTTCTCGATCGTTTATTCGATATTTAAATGTGTCTATGCTCTATCTGCTTATCTGTAGATAATGAAAGCTACGTATGACTGACTGACTGGCTTTGTTTATGCATATACGAACCATCAGCATGACTGTTCTCATTAGGTACCAGCAAAGAACGCTCCAAATTCCATATCTCTGTGTGCATTTTACGCCTAATCAGTGATTAACGGAAAAGTATAGTTTAACATAAATTGATTTAAGTTGATTTTAAGATTATTTGAGGGACACAAATCAAAGATATTTTACTGTTTTCAAGCTCTTAATTCATAATTATCCAATTGCGAGATCCAGCGAGTGCGAAAGGGTACAGCCGATCCTAAACGTCGCAGCCCTCGAATTGAATTTAGTGAATTTAATTAGATATTGTAGCACTGCTTCTCTATATCAAGCGTGGTTTATCAGTGTTTTTACCTCTACCAACGCCACCAACCAGGCAATTAGGTCATTAAACGTTTTGACTGCGCAAAACAAAAAAAATAAAGCAAACACAAAATGTTCACAGAAAATGGAAAAAATCAAAGCGTTTTTTAAAGCAAAAAATGAAAAGAGATTTTTGCACAAAATTAAAAATTCAATTTAATAAATTCGAGTTGTACCACAGACATGAGTATGCATGCACATGACAGTGGGACAGTTCATGACCATAAGAGGAAAATGCAAGGGTACTTGACGAAAACTTTAACCCATTTTAGCAGAGAGAATTTAAGTATGTAGTTGACATATGTATGCTATATGTATGACCTTATATTCGCTAAAATTGTCCTAAAATAACTTGCCATCTACTCTAGATCGATAACGTATTGATGAAATATTTTTGAAAGGAACTTTTTGTAGCCTTTCCAATCGTGAAAGGTTTTTTATAGCTTCGAATTATTCTCGGATAAATATTCATTGCCTGTCTGGATGTGTGAATGCGTATACAAATTTATATGTGTATATTTTGGAGCTGATTGGTTGTCTTTGCTTTTTTAAATATTTATTTTTAATCGCAGTGCAGTGCAGCCAGCGCTTCTGTATGCTTTTTGCGTTACTTATTTTTTGTGTTGTGCAAATTGCAATTTAAATATGCAAAAACCTGGCCAGAAAGGAGAGCACCAGGAGAGGCAGCACGGGGCGAGGGATGGGGATGTTGGAGAATGACTAACTCTCGTGTGTTATTTTCGATTCGATTTATTGTTGGTTGGTTGGTTGGTTGCTGTGGCTGTCTCTGTTGTGGCCTGTAATTTGTTTCTGCCTTTTCCACGACATGTCACGAATGTTTTCCATTTCCCCTGATGACGGTTTTTATATTATTTTTCTATTTGTTCTCTGTTGATATTTTTTTTGTTTGAGAATTTGTTCTTGAGACAAAAACATACATTCACATGGGAGTATTTAGATATAAATGTATGCATAATTATGCATATATTGTATCTATTTACTCTTTACGGTGTATATAATGCACTTGGCACTCACTTGGTTGCATAATCAGTGAAAACTTTTTGATTAAGATTCATCAGATGATGAGTTTCTTTGTTCTTTAATGAATAAGTGATTCTGCATTCAACTTCCGACATTATATGGTACCCTTTAAGCGGGGGGATATTTGTTCTAATCAGAATTCTGTCAAGGTTATGGAAAGGGTATATATTTTCCTGATAGATATACGTAGTTCCCGTGGGATAAACTTGAACTATGTAGAACATGTTCATATATCGTGGATTCCTTCGATGTTAGGGTATCCATTGTGTCTACCCAGGTTCTACTGCTTACATCTGCTGAAAGCTTCAATCCATAAACGATCGAATATGCTAATTATTCTCTCGAACTAGTTCCCCTTCGGTCCATAAACGGATTGTTCGCATAAACTAGTTCGCGTTCTCGTTTAAACAAAGAACAAAACCATGCACCTGCCACTCTGTCTTTGCTGTGTGTCACCATCGATTGAAACAAAGATGCTTTCATATATACATACATACATAGGTCTCTCTCCCTCTTGCACCTGCCATAGATCCAAAAGATGTAAGTTTTCCGCTCATTCTCCTCTTCTCTCGCTCTGAGCATCTGTGAAGTCAAGTGCTTCAGGTCGCACTCCGTGTGACCTCCTCACAAACAACACACACACACACACGCACAGTTTAAACTTTATTTGGCTTGAATGTCGTCCACCTGTGGTGCTATCTCGCTCTGTCTTGCGAGATTTGCTAATTGCAAGTCTACAAAAAAGCAACAAAATAATCACGCACAAAGCTTTGATGCCTCGCTGCTTTGCTTTATGCGTCTCATTCGCTCAAGTCGACTTTTGTCATATTTTTTTTGTTTATTTTTTGGGGTCTGTTTCGTTGAACTTCGCTGAAAAATCAAATTCTGTGCTCATCCGAGTCTTGAGTCACCTCTCTCTCTGCCAGAGATCTCTCTCTTTTTATAGCACGCTTTGATTACGCTTTGATTAATATTTATATACTATCATACTGATGCTGCAGTTTTCACAGACCCATCAAAAGGGGTGTGTGCACACGGTCAGGGGAGGAGGGGAAGCTGACGTGGTAAAGAAAACTTGAAAACAAAACTGAGAAGAGCGCAAAACAGCTGTTTTTACCGGCATCACATTCAGCGCGCGCTCTCTTCAACACACCACACTCTTCAGCAACTCGGGCAACCTTTGTTGCAAGTGAGAAACTCACCAGGCAACATGTTGCAGGCGAAAGTAATTTAGCCAAGACGAAAACCTATCCTAAGTGTGGAATGCAACCCGTTAAAGCTTTTATCGATTGTTGTTTTCTCGATTTAAACGAACTTTTGAATTTGAAAGTCCAGAGCTTCCGTTGGTAAAAAATAATCTATTTTAAAGGTTCTTAACCATACAAATATGTTTGCATGTGTCGTCTGCTACTAGGCCTCTTATCTGTTAGGTGTACGTTTTTGTTGCCCGATTTACTTTCAAAACTCGTGCAAAACAAACTTTATCAATTGAAAATAATCAAATATTTTTTATGAGCACCCCTCCAGCTGCGGTGCTGATTAGCCAGCCAGCCCAAGTCCCAGACAATTTCTAGCCTCGTACCAGGCGGTACTTTCAGTCTGCGTTATGCCGATTTCCAGTGAATACGTCTCCAGTGAAAACCGAATCGTCTGTGGATCACCGTTCGCCCGCGAAAGCAACAACCCCAAAACGGAAACCATTTTCATCAACTCCCAAAATGTGCCTCAACGAGGAGTACAAATATATGCACATCTACCTAGCGGTCTGTCTTCCGAGATTTGCCTTCTTCCTATAAACCATATGTATCTTTTTCTGTGACTAAAGCAGCGGACTATCTTTTTCTGTGCACACGGATAAACTTTCTATTCACATGGCCACAGTGTTGGCGCCAACAAAAAACCAAACAAAATGCAAGAAAAAACGCAAAAACGGCGTAAAGACTGCAAATTGAAAAATAATTTGCCTGTAATTACGTTGCATTTTGCCATCTAATTACCTGCAAAGGGGTGTAGCGGCGGTAGAGGCAAGCCAAAAGAGTACAAGAAATATTCACAATTCACTCGGACTTCGAATATTTATTAGAGAGGGAACAAAGAAAGTCGCGAACATTCGTACTAGAAACGTTTGATGCCAAAGTTGAGTAAGAAATAAAAACCTAGAACATTTCGCACTTGGAAGATTCGATCTTTCCCAACTGATAAATGTGAATCTTAAATGAAGCCCAAGACTGTGGGGAGCCTTGCCTCGTGTTGCTTTCGTGCTTGCATCTCTAGTTAATACTTGAATATTTCTGTATTGTTTTTTCGGTTTCGGTGAGCTTTGGTTTCTCACCCAAGTAGCTCTCGTGGGCTAATTTCCATAATTAAATACCGTTAATTACGGTTCGCGAACTTATGTTGAGGCGCCGCCTATTGGCCAAGTGGCCAAAGTGCTGTGCGGGAAAGAGATAACAAGTGGTGGAGTGGAGTGGTGTGTGTGTGTGTGTGTGTGTGTATGTGTGTGTGCAAAAAAAGTTCAAATGTTAAATTGATTATATGGTGGAGCAAGAGAGCGGGCGAGGGGGCGAGGGGAGGGAGTGAGCACCACGTACGAATTTGAATTGAAAACTCATTAATTGATGGGCAGGAACCATTCGGATGACACAAATGAACTGTTATTACGGCATAACTGTGCCTGTACCCTCTCTTTCTCTCTCTCTCGAAGGGTCGGCACGGGTGTGCTGCAAACCGCAAAATGTGCATTGAGCGGCACACAACAGGATACTTGAGGCCAAAGCCACAGATACACACACACACACACACACACACAGATACAGATACTTCAGCTTTGTTGGTGGCACAATCCCCGGTCCGGACTGGAGGAGTGCTGCAACTCCAGACTTTTGGCTTGACGAGCACATGATTAATATGCGCCACACTTGCTCTCGCCTCCTTGTGGCTGCCACAAGAGCATACGCGCCGCGCCACACGATGCTCAAGTGATCTCCGGCTCGGGGATCTGTCCTTCGTGCCGCGCTGTCAGTTCAGGTGTCATCAGAAATCTCTCCACCGCCGCAGACGACGACGAGGCTTTATTAATGACTTTTTGCTAACCTTTTTAGCCACACAGAGACGAACGGAGGGACAGTAAGTCCCGTCCTTAAGCGGCTCGGGATCAGGTCTCTGCTTTCCTTTGCTTGATTCTTTCTTTCTCCTTCGGCACTTTCTTTTGCTTTCACTCGAGACTTTTATGATACACCGCACCGCCCGCCCGCGGTTGCTGCTTTGCAGCCTAGAAGGATCGGATCGGAAATCCATTTATCTTTGTTCCTTACTCGTTCTGTTAATTTATTTTTCTTTTGAATGTTGCGTCGGCATTTTGTGGTCAAGCAAAGCGATCGCCTAAGCGGAGACTAATTGCTGCCACAAAGCGTTACAAGTGTCAATATTTTGATGCAACCATGACCTTGATTGATGGTTTGTCAAACAAAAGCAGTTGTCGTGGGGCCCAGCAGCAGCTCTCATTAGTCTTGTGGTTCGGGCAAGAAAACCATTGCAGTAGTTCTGGGGATCCCGCTTTCCCCATTCTGAAGGGATTAATTAATGGGAATCTGATTAGACTTAGGCATCGTTTTGTTCGCACGAATGTTCCCTAGTAGACCCTGAGAGTGGCTATCCCCCCCCCCGCTATACTCATTGCTTACGAGAGATTTGCTCATCTTATCTCTCACTTTATCAATGGAACTCTCCTCAGCAGCTGCTTGTCTGGAGAGCGGCACACGTGTACGCAAAAAACTTGAATGGTTCCTAAAGCACAACAGCCTTATAAATGAACAAGGTCACGGGGATAGACATGTATAACTGTTGCCCAACGATAAGAGTTGGCCCATAAATACTATGGCCATAAATTGTGAAATTCGCAAATGAATCCTAAAATAAACAACACTCGAAATGAAAGTTAATGCGGGATTTTCCAGCAAGAGGGGAATGCCCCCTCAGAGCATCAAAAGATTAATTTCTCAGCCCTTTCTTTCCGTTATTTCTCTCTATTTTCCCTCATTGCGATTTATAAATCGAATTCTTTATAAGTGCACCTGTCTAAGCTGCTAAAAATGTCACGTACTATGGCCCGTGGGCTACAAGTACTACTTGGGTTGTACAACTATAACACCGATAAGAACTGTAGTTCGAAAGAGTAGAGTCGAAAAGCGAAGGGTTTCTGCTCTACTTTCAGTTCTTGCTATTAAGAGTTCTCTCTGTGAGGAACTTCCATTTAAGACTCTTCTTTTTCCATAGTTCTTCTTCGGTGAAATGTCATTCAACCTTTCATTGAAGTTTAATTAAAAGTCAAGTTGCCCCTCAGCCAACGCCATATACTCACACAATTGCCTATAGACTGGATAGATATGTACATATGGATGTATGCTGAATCAATCGTAGATGTGCTGAAGAGGAACAAACAACCCCCTCCGCATGGAAATGTATGTAATAATGAAAGCCAGCAGGGGAGGATTCGGTTTTTGGTGTTTCGGCTCGGTTCGGTTCGGGTCGGGTCGGGTCGGGTCGGGAACCTCTTCTTTCTTCTCAATTTAATTGCTCTTTTTTGTTGCTGTTGTTGTTTTGTAGTTGTAGCCGTTGAACGAACATGCGCACACAGCGATACCTTCACTCACACACACACACATGAATAGGTCCGACCTGTTCCCTGGGGAATTTTCACTGCTGCAGCCCAGCGCTGCTCTCTTTCTCTGCCGTTCGGCGCGGCAGTGGCAGCAATTGATTGGGCTCGAAGGCGGCGGCACAGTGGCCCTTAATTTCCCTTCTGATTCTGACGGGGGCAGAAACAGGAGAGAGAGAGAGACCCAACCGACCGACCGACCGACACACCGGCGAGAGAGACCAATGATGCCGCCGCCATAGCCGTATTCTGCTGACTAATCCAGGAGATAGGCGTGGTCACAGAATGATTGATTGCTTTTCTTTCTTTCTTTCCGCCCTTCGCTGCAGCAGCAGCAACAGCAGGGAGCGAGCAGCGAGCAGCGAGGGAAGCAGAAAGAAAAACTTGTAGAAAGCCTCTGAAGAAAATTTTAGAGTAAAAACAAAAATGTCACACGATTTGGGACCCACAAGAAAGAAAGAAGGAAAGAAAATGTCATCGCTGGGAGACGAAACATTTTAATTAAAACATCAAAAAGTCCTTTGGCAACCGATCGTGTCCTTTTGGGCATTACGGTAGGCCCCGAAAGCGAGTGAATCGATTGTCCCCGTGCTAATGTCTGCCATTATCCCGTGATTATCCCTCGTTTCTTCAGATACTTTCCAGTGCAGTATTCCCTACCTGTTTGCATGGGAGAAACCTGAAGGCAGACGCAGAATCAGAATGCAGCGGCTTAAGGATGGAGGACAACGCCTCCTGCCTGTCCTGTCCATCGACTGTCCATCCAGCCGACTTTCGACTTGACCAAGGAAAAGGATTAAAGTGGTTTCGGGACGAGCAGCGTTAATAATGCATCATTAACGCTATAATTTGAGCTCGAATTCCGCTTCTTTTAGTCATTCCTCGTTGCTCGTTCCTCTTTCCGCATGATTTGGCAGAATTCCAATATCCCACATCGGAGAGCATCTTCATAAGCAAAACGATCGGCACATGTGGATGAGTGTCAGCATTCCTTTGTGTGGTTGAGTTCTTTCTGCTTTGGCAAGTGTAGAAGCAGATCACTGGCGAAGATCCCTTCCTCAGTGTGCACACTCCCTGAGGTCTCTTTCTCGGATGACTTTAACCTTACAGCTCTCTCTTTGCTATCATTTTTGTCAAGTGTAGAAGAACTCTCTTCGAGTGGAATCTATTGCTGCAAATATTGTTTGCAGTGTGGACGATGATAAGAGACGTCGTCGTCGTGTGGCGTAAACAAGTCCCGGGCACGAGCCCAAGGCACGCCGTAAGAGAGTGCTCAGTGTTTGTGTGTGTCTCTGGAATCATTCTTATAAATACTATATCATCCATACAGTGCAGAGCCCTCGGTTCTCTGTCGTTCACTGATAACGTCAGCGATTGACGATCATCGATTGGCGACGTCCAAAGAGCGACCGAGCAACGGGCGGGCGACTCTTTGCTGCTTCGAGAGGTTTCTGTCTAAGGGAGCGGCGTGCATTGTGGGGACTATGTGTCCGCGATAAGAGTTGTGAAATAAGGGAAGGCTCTAAGTGTAGTTTTCGTAGCCCAACATTAGTTTATGCTACTTGGCAACATTTTACAGCCATACAAGTGAGAATTGTGGGTGGGCTTACGCTTTCTTTCAAGCACGATTGAACTGCATCTCCATTGAATCTTAAGAGACTGCTGAAGCGATCTTTGCACAAGCCAAATGTATGAATTTTCCTTCCAAAATAGAGCATCGCTAACCTGTTAGATGTCTCCTTGTTATAGAGTATCCATCATTCGGCTCTCGCTGTCTCTATCTGATGTATCTTTTTATCTGGGGAACGACTTATCAGCGACACAGCGCCAAATGTAAATCGACATTATCAAAAGGTAATGCAAAGCAAAGCGGAAAAGTGCGGAAGAGTAGAGTGGAGAAGAGCGAGCGAGTGCCCCCCCACATGGAGGCAGTGGTGGATGGAGTGTGTGACTCTTTTTGCAGCCTTCAGTCTCTCTTAGGGAACTAGAACAAGCGGATGACGTTGCGGGGCTCCAGAAGAGCAATTGAATAGTGATTAGATATAGAACTGAAATAGAACTGAAAGTGCAACCCAAAATAAAAGAAGAAAATAAGAAAGATCCGAGTGTAAATATGAGGGTGTTCATCCATAAAGCGCTGGTCAGACATTTGTGCCTATTATTTATAGCCTCAAATAAGAAACATTAATCTGACATTACTGACTGTGTGCCTTGTTTTGGATCTTACAGGAGAGTGAAATCGCTGAGGTGCTGTACAAACAAGATGTGGACTTGGGCTTCAGCCTCGATCAGGAGCAGATCATCAATGCCTCCTATGCCAGTGGCAATAGTGCGGCCTCTCAGGCCAAGGCCAAGGCGGAGGCCGAGGCCGAGGCCGAGTCGAAGCCGGCGGATCCCTCGATGTCGGACTCTGCCTTCAAGGACAGCGACGACGCCGACGAGCTGACAACCAGTGGCGCCTCTGTGGATGATATCGAGAAGCTGAAAGCTTTGGAAGAGCTTCAGGAAGATAAGGTAAAGCTAAAGCTAAAGCGTAGATTTACATTTGGAATTTCACAATATTTACACACCATATGGCGGGGGCATATCTACAGAGAGCCCCAGCTATCGAGTTATCTAATAGATAAATGTCGAGTTCAGATGGGGGATTCAGAGTTTTGCCTTTTTGATCTTGAATAATCGATGAATGTCTCCATACCACGCAGGACAAGGCCCATGAGAATCCCCTGGAAGAGATAACCAATGAATGGAACGGCATTCCCTTTACCATCGATAATGAAACTGGTAAGTTTTCACTCCTACTTTCGCTCTCTATGTGGGGTCTTGCCTGTTACATCTTAAGCTTCTCAGACCGCCACGACAGACCAGATAGATGCATGGATCTACCTTTATATCTTATCTATTCGTAGGAAACGAGTTTCACTTTCAGAAACGATACGCACCCAACGATAAGCTCTGGCGAAGTAACGAGATCTTTTATGAGACAAGAAGTCGAAAGATTGCGCGTTTCTCAATGCGATAAACATCTACTTCTGTTTTTTGGGGTAACCATTAATTGCAACGCTTTTGGAATTACTTTTATATCGATAAATTCACTGAAGAACAAATGAGCCATAAAATCCACTTCCACTTCCACTTCCTCGACTGCTTCAAGTCTGTCATTAACAATATGCTTCCCTTCCCATGCTCCAATCTATAATTCCACACACATTTATCAGCAGCTCCCCTTGAGGCCCTTGATCCTTCGATCTGGTATACAAAGAGAGCAAAATGGCCTGCCAAAAAGATGGCGTCGTCTGCTCCAATATAAACGAAAATGGATTATCCTGGATTCAATGAGGGCCTCATTTCGGGGTGCGTGCATTTTCGAGACGTTTATAAATGAATGTAGGCATTTTGAGTTGACAGGCACGAAAATTAAAAGAAAAATGAGCTTTTTTTCGTTTCATTTTCCCGCAAAACCCAGCCACCGCCATGCCTCCTGCCTTCTTGCTAATCTGCTTGGAACCGCGCCCCACTGCCATGGCCACTGCCACTGTGCCACAGCCATGCTTCCACTCCGATTGCCATTCCCCGTTCCCCCATATCCAAGCGGTTGCCTTTCAAACAAACTTTGACACGCACACACGAACTTTTATTATTAAACGCGACCCCCAGAGCCCCCGAAATGGAGCGGGTAGATGGAGAAAACCCGTCTGGAACTGGGAATATATTTAAGGCGGAAGGGGAATTGGGGAGGAGGATTGAGGATTGAGGATTGAGTAGTAGGGGATCTCCGCCGCCCAGTGGCAGTAAGAGTTTACGCTGTAAGCAGCAGCAGCCACCGCGTGTCGCGTCGCATGCAACATTTTTCTTTTGAAAAATGAACAAAACATGATTCGCCAAAAACTTCCAAGAGCAAATACACACACAATAAGTATATATAATGTGTGTATATACATATGTATTGGGAGAAAGAAGTGCTATGTACTATGGGAGGTCTCTGCTCCAGCCCGTTCGTATGGCTTCAACTTTGGCCTATAAGACTCTTACGCGTACATAGGGCGCAGCGAAAGGCAAACCTTTTAATTTGTTGCACAAAATACCAAAGGCAGTGGCGTCGATATTGAGGGGAGAAGAATCTGCAGAGGGGTTTTCATACAAAGATTGGGTAGCTATCAGGGTAGCTCCCCCTTGGATAGGACCCTGGGTACATTTGTTTCTCCTGCTGATGCCACTGCCATGAAAGCGGCTTATTGAGCAGCATATTGGACGAGAGTAAACTCCTTTTGGGAGGGTTTTTCTCTCTCTCTCACAGCATCCATTTTGTGTCCCACAGCCACCACCAGCCAAAGGGCAACCAAGGGATAGGCATCATTAGTCCACGAGCAGTTCCCAGCAGCATCCACCATATTGAATATATATGTACATATTCCATGCCCTATTCATGGGCATTTATGCTGCTTATTATGATTGTGCTTCCATCGAATGCGTTTGGCCATTTATTAAAAATCCATTGATGCACGGCACGCGGGGTTCGGGTAGTCGGGTAGTCGGGTAGTCGGGAATTCGGGGAGATGAATATCACATTTGAGGCACACACGGCATTCACACGCTCTTGTGTGCCCTGGCCTGCCTGATGCCCGCCCGTACCGATACATATTTCTATCCATGATTTCTTGGTGCGTATCCAAATTCCCCATGGAATCGAAGCAAACGAAAATCCAATCTCTGTGTTCCGCAGCCTTTGGCGGCAGGCATTATAGTCCCATTGTTTGATTCCTGCCTCCTAAAAAGGCTGCTAAAATGAAAGTCATTTCTGTCGGCTTTCTGTATTTTAAAGGAATTTCTTTAATTTCACCTTTCGCACGTTTAGGCGTAGAGTTTCATTAATTTTAATCATTTTTCTAGCATTTGCTCCTGTCTCGGAATGAAGCTGTTGGCATTTCGGAGACATTTCTCTGTGGGTAATGTCCTGCCCGAGGATTGCCTTGTCATTGGACAGGGCATATGTTTCCTCGCACATTAGGATACTTTGTGGCACTTTTTTTGTGTGTTAATTAAGTTGCAAGTAGCAGTATCTCCCAGATATTGTGACTCTTTCGCTCTGCTCTTTGTCCGCCCCAATCAACTTTTGTTTGTGTTTCCCAATACAGTTTTCTGATTCGGATTCTCTGTCTTCCATTATATCTTTATATGAACTATGGGGATCGTACACATAGCCATAGCCCCTCCATCTGTGTGCGAATCACAAATCTGATTACATTCTATCATCGGTTCGATGCTTTTGAATTCGTTTTGGTTTGTTCTTTTATTTTTTTTTCATTTTAGTCTTTGTATTTGTATTCCGTTTGACAGGTTTTTGGTTTTTGGCCGGCAATGACTTGGCCAGAACAAGTTATGCTCTTATTCTCAATTATGTTATAGATATTTTTGGGTCTCTTTTTAATTCCATTATGCAATCAGTTAGGCTGCTGCCAAGCTACGCCAAGTTTATTGACCACAGAACCCAAGGGGGATTTGTGGCAAAACTCGAAGCTACAAATTCTTCTGTGACGAACTAGAAAGTTCGAAATATAATCTATAATATCAGTGTAAATTAAATGTTTTAGTTGCTGTTTAGGAGGTGAAAGATCCTCCAAGATGGAGTGCCTTCATTCGAGTCCTTTCAAAAGGCAAACCGCAGGCTATTAAAATAATTAGAAAAATTAAAAAGTTATCATTTCATTTGCCGTCCATCAATGGCTTCCCTCTGATCAAATACAAAACAGATGAAAATTGTTATGAAAATTATTACAGAACATCTGGTGCATGGCCGGCATACATGTACGTGTGTACATAGGGTTCTGGGTCTGGGTCTGGGTCTGGGACTGTGGCAGTGACGGTGCCAGCGGTGCACCTATTGAGGATCTGTCTGTCTGGTGGCCTTCCCCTCCCCACCACTCCCTGCTGTTGTCTGGCCCAAAAACAGAATGTGGAGTGCAGGAGGAGGAGCGGTTCAAATTCTACATGGTCAGCATTACGCTACAATTTTACAAAAAAAAAAAGTAAAGAAAAGGAAAATTTACATAGGGAATAGAGCGGAAAGCGGGGGGGGAGGCGAGTAGACACTGCAGTCCTGAGTCCCGGGTCTGACTGAGGTCTGGTTTGGTCTACTCTGGCTCTGGCTTGGTCACCGATTTTTCTGCTGCATAATCGTATCACTTTCAAGTGTTTTCGTCTTGCGCAACCCTCTGTCTGTTCCCTACTCCCTCTCTCTCTCTCTCTCGATTCCTACTACTATTGCCTTGTGGGCCAAAAGCTAGCTGGCAATTGCATCATTTTGTGTAAGTTTTTGCCATTTAATTAGCTTTTAGCCTGGTTTGTTTCCGCAGAACACCAAAGAAGTGCTTGACCCAATGAGTGCCCTGTACGGCTGTCGGCTTTAAGGATTATGAAAGTTTCTTCATTTGTATTCAAATGAACCACTATTCAAATACTCATTCATAAAGTTCATTCAGCTTCCATTCAGACTTGCGGCAACTCATTAACCACAAAAAATGTTAGGGAATAGAGCAGAAGTCAAGTCAGAGATAATGTGAGGCAACTCCCCTCCCATATCACACACACACACACACACACATGGGGTTAACAATAGAAGTGAGACTACGAGTAGTGTGGTGCGAGAGTTGTATCGCCCGCACTCCGACATTGGTTTATTTTTTAGCAACTTCATTGTTGACACTATCCAGAGGCGCAGATCTGTCCTGTCATAATTGTTGCTCACTGGTTTCAGGCATGGCTCTGCTTTTGCTTCAGTTTTGCCAGTGCTGGTAAGTGCTTAAAGGGGGAACCAAAAGTGAAATTGCAGAAAAGGGAAAGCCTGCAAAGATCCATTCTCGAATGCAATGCTCCTGCATCAAAGTACAACCAGAACTCAGTGTTACTTTGGGTCTAGTGCTGTTTAGTGCTGAATGAAGTGTAGCATTGTGCAGCAAAATAGGTGAAATCTGTATTCAAATCAGAGTACAACTTATCCTCCATGAAACTCCCTTACCGGATGCAACTCTCTCCCCCCACGCTACCCCCTGCCGGCGATCAATCGCTTCAATCAGCCACCGCTTCTGCTTCTGCTTCTTCGTCTTCTATTCATTATTATTTCTCTTCTGCGCCCCGGCAACAATTTAAACTAATTAAGTTGTAATAAAGCACTCAAGAGACTGCTTGAAGACGCAGAGAAGTCAACAACAAAAATATATGATTAACCAGCCAAATGTTGTGCTGGTTCAATATACGAGTACGAGTCTATTTCTCAGTTGCTCTTGCGCACTGCTTCCTACTGTGTCTTTCGTTTTTTCATCCACAACCAAAAATTATACAAGCATCGAAAGCATCCAATCGAAATGTCGGCTACCCTCTGCCCTCTGCTTCATCGATGATGCTGCTAATTTTTCAGAGCAAGATCCCGTAACCCCCTTCGGCCTGTCGCTCTCTTGTGCTTTTTGAAGTTCACCAAATACGTTTTTTGGCTCTATTTTGGTCAGTGGCCCATTAATGTGCATATTGCCTGCTCTTTTCCACCTCTCAATCTCCATGGGTTGATTTATTTCGATTGCGGTAATTGTGTTAATTTTTTGGGTAAATAAGTTTTTGTTTTGCTTGGAACGAAAACTGCAGAGGGAGGATGGATGGGGGAAATTCCCTCCGAATTGGCCTACTCGTAAACGCATTTGGGCCAAATCTATAAATCAAAGGGAATTTTCGATGAAACATTTTAAGCAAAGCTTCTTCCATCAAAACTTCCCTTGTGTGTTCCTTTATAAACAAATCAACCAACCAACGAACAACATCAGTTATCAGTAGTAATGAACAAAAATATTTATATTTTATAAAGAATATATTTGGCAAGACAAAACTCCTTTCAAGATGTGCGATTCGGACTCCAGTGATAGCTGCATATCGTCCTTGCTGTCATCGAGAACCTCTCGATCGTCATCGTCTTCGCGTTTGAGTGAATTCACAGATGCCCGAACGGAGCTGCAGAACATCTACCGAGATATGGGACGGCATCTGGGCACTATGATGTCCACCCTAAGGGATTGTCCGCTTATGGAAGAGGGGTCCATGGAGCAGCTTCAGGGATGTAAACGGAAAGTGGAGGCCATCGACAAAGTGCTGATGCGAAAGCGCATGAAGGTGGCCTTCTTTGGGCGCACATCGAACGGAAAGAGCGCCGTGATCAATGCGATGCTTCATCAGCGGATCCTGCCCAGCGCCATGGGACACACAACGAGCTGCTTCTGCCAGGTGCAGGCCACCGCTGGTGTGGCAGAGCAGGAACATGTGCGGATCGAGGCGAAGGAGCAGCGCCTGGAGCTCACCTGCCTGCCGGACCTAGCCAGTGCCCATTCGCCGCGCTCCCTGCCGCCACGCACGCTGCTGCACGTGAATATGCCACGCAGTCGCTGTCCTCTGCTGGATCACGATGTGGTGCTCATGGACACGCCCGGGGTGGATGTGACGGCCCAGATGGACGACTGCATCGATCGGTACTGCCTCGATGCGGATGTCTTTGTGCTGGTCCTCAACGCGGAGTCCACAATGTCCCGCGTGGAGCGGCAGTTCTTCAAGGGGGTGGCCCAGAAGCTCTCGCGCCCCAATCTCTTCATCTTGAACAATCGCTGGGACATGGCCAGCAGCCAGGAGCCCGACATGGAGCATCTGGTGCGGGAGCAGCACGAGGAGCGCTGCCTTCAGCTGCTGGTCGAAGAACTGGGCGTCTACGCGAAGGAAGACATGGCGGAGGCCAGAAGCCGCATCTACCACGTGTCGGCCCTGGAGACGCTGCAGCTCCGCATGGGAACCAAGGAGGATCCGTCGGCCGCATCGCAGCAGCGCCTCGAGGAGTTCCTGCGCTTCGAAGCGGACTTTGCCGCGTGTCTGGCCCAGGCCGCACTCAAGACAAAGTTCGAGAAGCATCTGCTGAGTGCCAAGGAGATGCTGGCGAATCTTTCGGAGCAGCTGTTAGTGCCCCTGCAGAACACGCTTCAGGAGAAGGCCAGGAGGGATGACCTGCAGAGGTCTATGCTCTCCAGCGAACTCGATTCGTTGACCATCGAGCACGAAGAGCGGAAGGTGGAGTTCTTTGCCAGCGTCCAGGAGCTGTACAATGAGACCTATGCCCTGGGCCACCAGGTGATTGTCGAGCAGATCGAGCAGCTGCCCGCCGAAGTGCACTCCTTTGCCCTGCAGCCGTTTCACCCGCAACTGCCGCGACAGCTCGACCACTACCAGCGCTCCCTGAGCGCCCATCTGGAGGAGGTACTCACGGAGCAGATGATCGAGCGAATGGCAAGACCGTTGCAATCGAAAGTGTCACTCCTCGAGCGACAAGTGATGTCCGAGACCACTCCCTGGGAGCCCATCTTCCGCATCGATTGCGAGGCTTTTATGGAAAGCTTCCAGCCGGATCTGAACTTCCACTTCAGGTGGGGCGTCTGCCGCATGTGGAGTCGCATCAGGGGAATAGTGGCCCTGCCCCTACCGGAGCAGACTCTCCGACGGCCTCAGCAGAATGGCAGGACAAGAACCACCTTTGCCGTGCCAATCATCAATCGAAGCCAGTGGCAGACGCTAAGATCTCTGCTGTGCTCCGAAGGGACTGCTGGAGCCGTTCTTTTGGCTGGAGTTGTGAGTCGTTCCATAAACTGGCGCATGATTCTCGGTCTGGGCTCCGCCCTGGCTGCCATATACTTCTACGAGCTGCTCCACTGGACTCCCGCCGCTCAGGAGCGCACGTTCAAGGCCCAGTACTCGGAGTTTCTGCAGCGGCAACTCCGTGCTGGCGTGACGCACATGAACACGCAATTCGGGCAGCAGATCTGGCAGCATCTGATGGTGGCTGCGCGACACTTGAACGCTCAGGCCGAGCAGGACATACAGGAGCTGAGATCACAGATCAAAGAGATGTTTGAACGCATCGAATCGAACAACGAGCTGCATCTAAAGTTGCGGGAATTCCGAACCAAAGCCACTCTGCTAGAGGATCGATTGAATGCATTCCAAAGTCTGTATATGGGGAGCAGGATCTAGGACTTGATTTGGGGGAAGGACTTAGGAAATTGTTTAGTTTTTACATTTTTATTAGTTTTTGTTTTAGTTAGTTGGTATATCGTTGAGTTATTTAATGTTTTGAATAAAATTTGTGTTGGTTTTATGGAAATGCATCTGAATCTACAGCTACAGAGCTGTTACATTTAATGCACCATGAAGATGATTCCTTATCTTCCTTATGGCTTCCCCAAAGACCTTGAAAAGACACTTCTCAGTTCTTTGTTCTTTGAACAACTTTAAGGTAATGTGCCTGTTCGCTGTTCAAGCTTTCTTTGACCTTTTGTGCAAATCCATTTCGATGCAAATTTCCAAGCACATTTTTTCTTTATTTGTATTTTTGGGCTGTTGACTGCTGAAATTACTTGATTAGATTGTTTTCTCTCGACTCTGTCGCTTGATGGATCGCACACAGATACAGCAACACGCGCGAAACAAGAACAAGAGAGAACCGGTTTGGCTTCTATTTTTTGCCCCCCTCTTTGTGTGGATAAAAAGCCAGAGCTGGAGTTGGAGTCCGAGTCTGGAGCTGTGCAAGAAAGCCTCCATGTTGAAGCACACACACATACAGTCTTAGGCCCCGCCTCCATCATGCACATACAGAGAAACCTGCACCAAAAGAGAGCCGCAGTGCGCATGAACAAAGGCGCAGCAGCAACACCAGGGAGGAAGCTCGTATGGTTGTCCCTCTCACACACAAGAAGAGCCAGGCTTGAGCACGCCATTTCTCTTGCGGTTGTCTCTCTCTCTCGCTCTCTCTTCGTCTGCCTCTGCCGACGCTGGCCGCCATTGGCGCTGTCCTCTGCTGCTGCTGCTGCTGCTGCCACCGCTGTCGCTGCGTTTGGGCCCGGTTCGGAGTCTAGAATCGTATTTGAATTTTTATAAACTCTCAAGAAACGTTGGACGTTGGACGCCTGACGCGCGCGCAAACCGTAACCGTAACCGAAACCGAAACCTAAAACTGCAAGCCGTAGCCGTAGCCACCTCCGTGCGTCGTGTGGGCGTAAACGGAAGCTAGGACTTTGACTTAGGTCCTCAAATCGAATTCACGGACAAACCTGTCAGCATTTGGCCAGGTGGCATTCCCCAGAAGCAAAAGGCCGCGTGCGCTCCAGTCGAGCGAGGCCTAAAAATAATCATTTCAGAGCTGTTCTTTAAGCCAGAAGCAAAAACAAATCAAAAACTGTGTCAAACATTAACAAATTGCAACAAACTATTACGCTTCCGTGTGCAAATAAAAAAAAGTGAAAGTCTGCCGCAAAATCAAGTTACCAAATCGTAAATCGACGAATAAATGAAAAAACAGCGCAGCGCTCTCGAGTGGCCGACCATTGTGCGATTCTAAAAAAGCCAAAAACCTCTTTGGCCACACAATCAAAAGGCATTGCAAAATAACTTAAACCCATTTTCCAACACAACACACATCCAAGCTAACAATCGAAATTGTGTAAAGAAAAATAAAAGTTGGACACCAAAAAGTTTACGTCCGTCCGTCTGTCTGGTCTGCAGCGGAAACAGCAGACATATATCGGTGGAGGAGTGTGTGTCTGTGGCGTCTCTGGTCTATCTAAGTAGTTGTGTGGCGGTGTGCCATTGTTGATTCTGCAACACTTTGGCTGTCAAAACGTTACATAATTGTCAAAGTTTGTTGTGTGTTGGCCAAAGAAAAAAAGATCAACAACAATCAGCGATTTGTTGCAACAATTTGTGTTCAATCTTTTCACAAAAGACAACAACAATCAGCAGTGAGTGAGTGTACTTGTGTCTGTGGCGCTTGTGTTTCTTGGATTATACACACCGAATGCGAATATTTCACAGCTGTCATCATCCACATAGCATTGCAGCAGCACAACGTCTGAGCCAAAGGTTCGTAAAAGCCCAAGCTCCACATTATGGGCGTAAAAACAAAACTAAAGACTAGACGCGGTACTATGAAGAATATGCATTTGTAGAGGGATACATTGTAGATGTTTCACTAGCTCTACAGTTTCTTTAGACTTTCTTTTAAGTACATTTCAAGTCCCAGTCGCATCTCCCAACCTCCCCATTACAGTTTCGCAAAGTGCATCCTTTCATATCAACAACGAATTCGTAGATTTCTCAATACAAATCTTAACCGAACAGCCACTATAATAAATACTTTTCACCATGCTTTCATAAGGGTCTCTCCTAAACTTCGATTAGGTCTATAATCTATGCAAACACTACTCGTATCTACACATAAATGTGTGAACTAGCCACTCTCAATCTGTGTAAATACCACCCCTTCATATCGTATGGTAAATATCAAGTAGCCGTCGGGTGTTTAGTGTTCAATCAACCCCATTAGCGGCTCCATTACGGGGGACTGCAGTCCTTCCTTCCTTCCTGTACACATCCTGAAAGGTAGCCCATAAAGCCCATACTTTTCTTTCTTGTCTAACCAATTGAGCAAACAATTGCTGGGGGCCCCCATCAACGGCTCTTTTGACCAGGGCTCACACCTCGTGTCGCCTAATTGCTGGTGACAGACGGCGGACAGTGGACACAGCGGACGGTGGACAGTTTCTGGTAGAAACAAAACAGATATAAATAATATTTTCGTTGGTGGTTAAAGCCACAATGCGAGCGAACCAAAACAGCAAAAGAAACGAAACGAAACGAAGTGAGAGACAAACAATCGAGGAGCGAGCGAACGAGCCCAAAAGACCAAAAACGATAAGCAAACAATTCCCAAAACAAAAAAATAAAACCATTCGATTCCATGGACAACGGACAACGGACAGCGGAAAACCCACACGACAACATAAACCAACGGGCCACGAACTGTTACCAAAAGGAAAACGAGGCAGAACCCTCCTAAAATAACAGGCCCAGAGATACCAAAAAAAAAACATGGCCAGAACATTGGAATAGACCCAAAATGGTTGTGGAATTGAAATTGGAATTGGAAGAACACAGGGCAGGGAATGTGGCTGTGCTGGTGGTTTTGTAACCAATCGTAAGAATAACAAAATGTTTTTGGTAGAACCAAGAACCAGATCTCCTCTCCTCAGCTCTCTCCCCCGGAGCCATCTGGGAATGTTTATTCTAATTTTTGTTTGACCCAACTCAAGTGCCAAGCCAAAGGTCGTGAGGCGTCGTCGTCGTCGTCGTCGCAGCACTTGAGTCAGTCTTTATCTTTCTTTCCTTTGGGCCAAGTTGCGCCCTCTTTTACCTTTACACTTTATCTAGATGTTTGCCCACGTCTGGTCTGGGCCTCTTCTTGGAATTCCTCACCCATTCCATACACCCGATTCCCGATTGCCGATTGCCGATGTTAAGTAGTCATTTTCTGATAGCATTCAATCGAAGAAACCCCTCAATTTCCTCCGAATTTTCCCAATGCAAATATTTGACTTTTATCAATATTTATGCAGGAAAACTATTGTTCTGATATAAATACTAAACACCCAGAGGGGAAGCTTTAGCCAATGTTTAGGGATAGTATTTGGAGTTATCTCTCAGGCTGTCATAACCCATCATTAATTAAAGAGCAATCGAGCATCGGCTGGGAGAGTGGTGGAGGAGGCCCCGTAGGGAAATCTCGTTCGTTTATTGCAATATTTTTCAGCTGCTTCCGTCAGTCGGAGTGAGAGATAGATCTTTGAGAGATCACGTTTGTATGATTATGATTAATGATCATCGTGCACTCGACTCCATTCCACTCCACAGTCGGACTTTAGTTACTGTCTATCTTTTGTGATCTGTCGGCTCCCACAGGAAAAAAACTGCTACTGTTTTGAGCCCCAGGAGATTTGGTGGGTCAATTTCTTAGAGCAGAAAATGGATCGCCCTCTGGGGAAATGGAAAAGGTAGCTCCAGGGGACAGGAGCCAGGAGCAATCCTATTCAAATGATCAAAATATTTTTGTATATTTTCCATGCTTCTGATTGCAAAACAATAATCATGTTTGGGTCCAAGGGGAATGCCATTTTGTGTGTGCAAGACACGTATTGAAGAGACCTCTGGAACATTAAACAACGAAATATAACTCTTGGGAACTGGGAAAGTTAGAAAGAACCTCCAACTAACGTTCTGTTCGTCTTTCTTTCTTCTCCACAGGTGAATACATCCGCTTGCCCCTGGATGAGCTGTTGAACGACGTGCTCCAGCTCTCTGAATTCACAAGCCTCGAAGACGAGGTAGGTCTTTTCCACCCTTGGAGAACACATTTAGAAAATACTTTAATCCAATTCCCCAATTCTGCAGCTAAGCAACGATCCGGCTGCTTCGACATCGCAGGCTGCTGCCGCTTTGAACGAGAATCAATCGCCAAAGATCACCTCCGAGACGGGTGAGGATTTGTTGACTGCCGAAGGAGTTGCTGTCCAGCAGCGAAAGATCAATACAGACGGCAGGAGCAACAACAGCACGGGCAGCGACCAAAGCGACCAAAGCGACTCGAGCGACTTTCCCCCTTTGTGCGACTTTGAGGATTTGCAGAGCTCCGTGGGCTCGCCGCTCTTTGACTTAGATGACGACGCCAAGAAGGAGCTAGACGAGATGTTGCAATCCACGGCACCGCCCTATCACCACCCCCATGCCCATGGCCATCCCCATGCCCACGGCCACCCCCACGCGCATCCGCACAGCCACCACCATGCCGCGGCAGCTGCCGCTCACCACCACCACGCCCATGCCCACCATGCCGCTGCTGCAGCCGCCGCCCACCAGCGGGCCGTGCAGCAGGCTAACGCCAACTATGGCAGCGTGGGCAGTGCCCAAGGCAGCGCCTTCCAGCGCCAACCATCAGCTGCCGCTGGATTCCATCATGGCCATCATCAGGTAGGCATCAGAACATACAAGGTCCAAGCAGGAATGCATTGATCGTAATCCCTTTGGGGAGCGAGAGAAACTACGGACTGCAGACAGATGTGTATATTTATTTATAATTTGATGCGGATGCGCGCGATTCAAGTGCTGCCATCCGTTGATCGCTCTAAATGTGTATGAACATGGGGTATACACACACATATGTGATATTCTGTAAAGGTGTATGTGGATGTCAGTGGCTCACAAGACATTTTTTGGTCGAGGGTGATGGACTTATTTGATTGACATATATTTCTGCACAATTATCGCACATATTTATCGAATTATCAATTAAATTTGAATAGTTTTTAAAATGAAAACTTATCCTACGCCCCTGGTTTCTGGATAATTCAAGGATCTTTTGCACATGGCTTTCGTTATTCGTATTCTTTTTGTGTGTTCTCCCTCTTCTTGTTCTTGTTGTGCTTCAATCTTTGCTTTTGTCGAGGGCCTCTTCTTCTCTCTCTCTCTCTCCCTTTGAATGCTTCACGTGGTTTCCACTCCACCCCACACCACAGAGAATCTTCTTCGTCTTCCACTGTTTTGTTGGAGCACTTGATCTTGGGTCTCCCCTGCTTGCTTTTGCTCTCTTGAGCCAAGCTGGAGGAGCTATTGCTCTTGCTGTTGTTTGTACAAAAGCTTCAAATCTGGTTGTACATGTGCTGCCCTCTCCTCTCCTCTCCTCTCCTCTCCTCTGTATTCTCCGTCGCTCTGTTAACCGCTTTTATTCCGTTTCCAGCCAAGTTCCCCAAGTTCGTCAATCAAGCCACAACAATCTTGGCCTCTCTTCTTCTTGTCTGCCTCTGACGGATTTTTTCCCTTTTGCCTTTGTTGTAACTGCTCATCAAAAATGTACAACAACAACCGTCCAACAACGAAAATTGTGCTTGTGAGTCGAATGCGAGCAACGTTAAAATAATATATGTGTATGTATGTACCTACAGGTACTCGTATGTACAGCTGTATGTACATATATATATTTATTTATGTGCGTATGTGAGTTTTGCTTTAGCTTTAAGTCTGTCTTCCATCTTGGTTTTCTTATGCTCTTGCTGCACAAACTCAACTTTTTTCTTGGTGTTATTTCTCGACCCTTCCCTCTATTCTTGTTGTCCGAATATTACACAACTTTTGGTTAGAAAGGATCTGTTATTAATCCTCAAAGACCTAGGGTTCTAAAGCTTAGCTTTCCATGAATTATTTGAGTTTTCTGCTCTCTTAAGCCACCAAAAATCGGAGCTCAAAACAAGTGCGCAACAACAACAACAACAACTACAAACAGTAGCACCTTGAATGAAATTCTCTCTCTCTCTCTCTCTCTCTCTCAGCCCAACAGTGAAGGGAGAGAGTGAGTGAATGAGTAGTTGACACGACACAGACCACAACAATGGCCACAAGAACACAGTGTGTGAGAGCGAGCGAGAGGCGTCCAAGCAGTCACGAAGTCAGTGACAAATTACCGTAAAGTCTCTTCTTCTCCCTTCTGGCGGTAGCAGCATCTCTGTTCTGCTGTGCGGCGGCCGTCTGCAGATGAGGAGGATTAACCCTAGACACCGCACTTGGAGAATCCCGTTCCTTTCCGTTCCGTTTGATGTGGTGCGTCGCAGTTTTTGTGAAAGCGCAGCAGGTTGTCTCTTCTCGGCTGTTTCTCTGCGGCAAAGCCATTTAATGAGCAAGATGATCTGTTGATCTTATAGCATCTTCGCTCTTCGCAGGAAGTGCGTTGGCTAAATCCTCTCTTCTGTGTCTTGTCTCTAGGAGTACTAACTGTTAAACAGAATGTGTCATTAGCATAGGGTTTTGTTTTTTCACTTGCTGCTTGATTCCCTTTGATCCCAGCGTCCCAGCGTGGAATGATCAATGATCCATCAGGTGGATCTGGGATCGGTCGTCGCGGATCATTATGTAATGTTTGTGCTGCCAACTTCCTGATAGCCTATGCGTTGTCTTTGTCCCTGTACCTTTCTCTCTCTCGCTCTCTGCCTCCCACCTTACAGCTAATTGCACACACGGGTTAAGCTCCTCTCTCTGTCAGCAAAGAGGGAGGAGCGGCGCTTCCATTCATTACCGGACACTTTTGTTGCTGTTGATTTTGTGTACCCTTCGTTGTCAGAGGGTATCTTAATTTTGAACTATTGTGTGCTAGGAAAGCGTGTTCGACATTTAACATATTCTTGAATAGTTCTGATATTTCAGAGTATTAGTTCACAGCTCTGCAAAGTTTCGTCAAAATCAATATCAAATCTACGCATATATGTTGATAGGCTTAAGGGTATCTGAAGCTACTGCCCCCAAAGTAAGTTTTCTTTTCTTATTTGCCTTTGCTGTGTGCTTTTTTTCTCATTATGTGTCTCTTTTTTTGTGTCGCAGGCAATGTGCCACTTGACTTTTCCTCATGCGGCAGTGGCTGTTACAGGGGGCCGTCCGTCAAAGTGTTTATTGAATTCGGTGGCACCTTGCCGTCTCAACGCTGCAATCCCCCTGTCACTGCCATGGCGCCCCCCGACTTGATTGCATCTGTGGAGGGAGCCCAGCAGTAGCCCCTGCAATTAAATCTCCATTTAGCGCCGCACGCGAATTACAGAAGAAACACAAAAAATGCAGCTCTTAATGTCTGTCCCTTGCCATCGTGCTCTGTGCCTCTCTTCTCCCTCTCCTAATCGCCTTGCACGGCTTTAATTATGTGAATTTTAAATATTTACAAAAAGCTTAACGCTGAAATCAGCGCAGCAACAGCATCAGCAGAAGCGAAAAAACTTTATTAATTATTTTACAGCATCTCTGTTGTTTTTCTTCGTACTCTTGCCTCTTTTTTTGCTCAGTTTCTTAATTCAATTTATGTAAACAATTTGATGGAGCAGACGCGGAAGAGGTGAAGGGGCAGCGGCAGGCAGACTCAGAGCTTGAAGCTGTCATGGGATTTATAACTCGCTTTGTGCACACACATAAATCAAGTTAATGACAAAAAATATTGTATCAAGTGTATATACCTGGAAGGGGGCTCAGCAAGAGGTGTTTTAGGAGGAAATAGAAGGGGTAGACAGTGGTGGAAGGGGTATACTCACAGTTTGCAAACACAAACTAAACCAAAGAACAATCTATAACGCTAGCTGACGGAGATCTTTGGTGATCTGTGATTCCCCTTCGATTCCATTGCTGGGTGGGAGACTTCTTGTTAAAGTCTGAACAGACATTGTAGCTACATTCATCAAATTTATTGTTTCATAGTAGACACATTTTAGGGAAAAACTTGAACATTAATAACTTATAACAAACTATTCCCCATTAAATGCACTCAACAAGTTAATTTTGGCATAAAAATCTCAGTAATTTCAAATGCAATTCCGCTTAATGATTCTCACAGTCATTATTCTGTTTGAGTTATGAATCATCTACCATACCAGTTACAATAAATATATTTCAAGTGTTTTCAAGTACCAGAATTGAATTTGAAATAAATCGAAATGAAAGGAGGGGGTCCACTTTTCACTGAATAAACTTCCATATTTATGTAGAAATTGTAGAACTCTTGCATAAGCAGGGTTTTACACACGAGAATCTATAAGGACTCGAATGTCTGTCGAAGGAGTTTCTGTCTGCTCTGTCTGCTCCTCCTCTCCGACCCACTTTTGTCACGCTTGAGGTTGACCTTAAGATTTTAGAAAATAGATTCTTCCGCACACACAAAAGCAGAGAGACATCAGATCGCTACACATATGGCTATGGATGATGGAGGCACAGAGAGATTGGAAGATCGGCTACCGTATCTAAGTTGGGAGTTGGATTTTGTGTTTGCGTGTGAGAAACGTAGCACACAATGGGCTTGGGCTGTGACTGTGGCCACAGCTAACACCAGAAGTTAATGACACGACAGTGACAATTCAAATTACACACGAGAGCGCACACACAGATACAGCAAACACTCAGATACAAAGATACATAAGATACACACAAATAGTTGACTGCTTGCTGCAACTGGCTGGAAGTGAACGCCCAATGCTCGTCTCGTCTCCGTCTCCGTCTCCTACCTGAAGTGCGGCTGGGCACATACCTGTTTGCGGTACAGGAGCGTGTTGAAGCATTCATTAGATACACTCACACAGATACAGAGGCAGGTTGTTTGCACAGCATCTCACTCACACATCGAGAAGTGCATCAAAGCAACAATCCATCCATCCATCCATCCGTCGGTGTGTGCGACGATGCCTTGGCTACTGTCAGTCAATGATCGGCCTCAACGCGCAAAGGATCGATCCACCATAAAAAATAAAAAATAACTCGCTTTTGTCGGAATTTAATTTTGCTTCGATCGGCATCGTTTCGGCTTTTTCTTTGACACCTACTCTGCATCTGATGATCTGTATCTCTGCTGCAATGTCAATGTCAAAGTGCATCAGCATCAACGTCAGTCCCGTGTTCGAGTATCTCTGAGAGATCTTAATTGCGGTCGGACCCTGCATTTAGCATTAACAAATTGGAAGCGAAGGATCGCAAAGAAAGAAGGAAGAGGAATCGGAATCGTAATCGTAATCGGAATCGGTGTGTGTGAAGTGAGTAGTAGAGTGCTTTAATGATAAGTGGGGGAACATCTGACAGCATACACCCACGCATGCGCAGACTCCTGGAAGTATGCAAAGATCTCTGAGGGCTCTGGGGTCTGCCTCTGTCTCTGTCTCTGGGAATTAGTTAAGCAAATAAATAAAACCCTGCAATAATTAACAATAACAAAAGGCATCCTAATGAAGTCTTAGTTGTTGTCGTTGGAGTCGTCGTCTCACGATCTCACTGTGGCATGGCCTGTCGATCACCAAAGATATTTACAGGAAAAATAATAATAAAATAAAAGACAGGCCCAGACGCAGACACAGAAACAGAGAGAGAGAGGGAGAGAGAGAGACCTCTGGCTGTGGGCCCTGGGTATCCCAGAGCACTTGTCAATTTCAAAGATACGAAACTTTATTTCAATTTCATGTTGATCGATCTCTTGTGGGCCCCCACCAGCAACCAAATCGCCGGATTGATACATTGTGCACGTTTTTTGGCTTACCCACCTCCTCACTCTCCTACATCCCCTACATCAGGCAGCAGGCAGGGGTCTGGGGGTATCTCAGACATTGTTACTTGTAGCGCAATTCGAAATTTGTTTATTGTTGTACGAGAGTCTCGGATTTCTGGGGAATTTCGTGGCGCATTGGGATGATGATTGATCGCTTATTGATACATATTCCATAATGCCAGCACATGGAGTATGGAGCATGGAGCTTGGATCATGGAACGGAACGGAACGAAACCCTTCTCACCTTGTTAATACATCAACACAACACAGCAGCAGCTGTATAGGCCGCGATAAAGAAGGATCAACGTATTAATCAATGTCCCCCACTCTGTGGCACTCTTCTTTCTTGCAGAGCCGCATGCAGCGCCTGAACCGCAGCGTGTCGATGGAGCGTCTTCAGGACTTTGCCACTTACTTCAGTCCCATACCCAGCATGGTGGGCGGGGTCTCGGACATGCCGCCCTATCCCCATCATCCGCACTATCCCGGCTACTCGTACCAAGGCAGTCCCTCGAACGGCGCCGCCGTCGGCGGTGGTCCCATCCCTCCAGTACCCGGACAGCACGGACAGTACGGATCTCCGGCAACAGCTCCGCTGCAGCCCCCTCCACCGCCGCCGCCGCCACACCATGCGGCCATGCTGCACCACCCGAATGCGCCGCTGGGCGACCTCTGCTCCGCCACCGCCGCCACCGGACAGCCCCACTACGGGCACAATATCGGATCGGCGGTCACCTCCAGCATGCACTTGACTAACTCCAGCCACGAGGCCGAAGGAGCCGCTGCCGCAGCGGCCGCCGCCGGTAATGCCTACAAGATGGAGCACGACATGATGTACTACGCGGTAAGTGGTGATCGATCTTTGGTATTGAATCGATTATTAAACGAACTATCGTTTCAACAGAACACTTCCTCGGACATGAATCAAACGGATGGCTTCATGAACTCTTTCTTAACTGATGAGGATCTGCACTTGATGGACATGAACGAGAGTAAGTACAGCCAGCATATCCAATCAACAAGAATTACCTTCACATGTACTGAGTGGCATTGCCACCTTTTCCCTAGAGTACAAAGTTTGTCATAGTTTACCCAAAAGTTTTCATTTTTGTATAGGATACTCGAATAGTAAATAGAGTATATTTTATTCGTGCTCAAAAGATGATGTTTATATTAAAAAATTACTAAACGCAAAGTACAAAGCTTTTGAGTCGAATTTATCACAGAAACGCACAGTCGTGTCAAATGTTAGAGCTTTCACTCTCTCAGATCGCATAAAGCTTACCTACTCAAAGCTCAAAAATGAGCAAATGAGCAAAAATGAGCAGTCCGAGAACATAACAATAGCAACAGACAAAACCTCCCTTCTCTCACACACACTCAGAACATTTTTTGCCGTTGCCCGAGTTCTTGTGTGATAAGCACACACAACATTAGAACTTTGTCTCGCTCTCTCGATCGCTCTCAGGTTTCGCGCTTGATTCGGATGACAAATAATTCGTACGTTTTTGCGGACACACAACTCACACATACATACGCAGACACCCAATGGGCGCGAAAGAGTCGGAGAAAAGCAAAGCGACAAGAACAGAACAGAGCAAAGCGCGGCAGAGCAGCAGCAGCGCGCAGAGAGTCAAGTCAAATCATTCGAATCCGAACAATCACGAACAAAAGTAAAGTAAATATTAGTGGCCGACGAAAACGATAAATGAAACAAAAAAGTTATAATATAAATCTAACAAAAAATATAACAAAATCTATTACGTAGAGACAACGTGCTGCGTATCGACACTAAATATAATTAGCGTAAATAATTTAATAAGTGATTTAATGACGCATTTGGCACAAATAAAAGATAACTATTCCTCACGTTCGCGCTCTCGCCTGGCTTATTTTGCCTCTGTGTGTGTGTATGAATGCACAACGAATTTAGAACGGTTGATGACGCGCGTGGGTAACGCATCCGAATAAAAGAAACTCTCGATCGCTCTCGGCGCGTATACAAAAACGGGATAAAATCCAACAGGTGAGAGTGAGAGCACGCTGCAGGTTGGGTGTTATGCTAACATACATATGTAGAGTGGGTGGATGGGCGGGTGGTTATTTATAAAAGAACAGCATAAGCAACAAAAAGCACAAAAGCCCATTCGAAATATTGGCCGCGTAACAATTTTTTCATTAGTCATGCCGCACGGCGATCTTGTGCTGCTGCGGCGTCGCTGCCGCCGCGCTGCTTCTGCTGATATCAGCAATAAGAACGTTCCGTTTATCTCTTTCCCTCCCTCCCTATCTCGCTCTGTCGACTTCGACGTCGACGCTGCCTAATGCTCGCTCAGCAAGTTTTTTTTTCTGTCGCCGTCGCTGTCTCTATCGCTGCCGCCCGCCTGTTTGCTGTTTACTATTTTTAAACTGCTGAGTCATCGTTTTCGAAACAGAAAATAAGAACGTTAAGAAAAAAAAGCTTAAAGAGTGAATGGTAGTAAAGAGAGATAGAGAGAGAGAGAGAGAGAGAAAAACGCAACAGAGGGAGAGGTTAGAAATAGTTGCCAATATCTCCGACTAGGAATGCCAAATCGTTAGTGGGTTACGTGTTTGCATAGGCATTTATCGCAATTTTGAGAAACAAAGACATTCTCACTCGGTATACCCTTGCGGATGTAGGATACATACATTTATCTACTTAGTATATAAGTATACACATAAGTATTTATTGTTGATCCGCTTCAGCATATAGATTTCTTCTTTAAAACCTGTCCATAAGTTGGAAAACACGTACATATGTAGATAGAATATTAGCACTAACACCACATATGAAAAATAAGTGGCAGTTGATCTGAATGGGTATAAAGTCGTCTACCCCCAAAGCTGCAATTTTTTATATTTTCGGTTTTGCGCCAGTGTTGTGTGTTTTTTCGCTCATCATGAAACGTGTCGTGCTCTGCCTCTGGCTTTAACGGTTATCTTTATGGTTTCCGTTATGTTTATTGGAATCTTACGTTGTATACGTTAACGCAAACCGCTACCGATGCATTCGAACATTCACAGCTGTCCTGCTCTCGAGTGCGTACACATGAAAATGCATACATATTTAAGTACATACATATGTATAATGCACGAGGTGTATCTGTATTAATTGCTGTCATATTTTGTCAAGTCATCAATGTTTATGGGTTTTGACCTTGCTGATGAGGCAGTTGTACTAAATAATATAAGCCAGCAGCCCCTCCTAATCAGCTTACGAATTGATTTGACTAATTAAGTGCAAGTGGTGGAAATATACGAGTGGGGGAGAATGCAATCTTTACGTACAGTTATGTACATATGTATGTATGTATGTGTGTACCTCTTTCGTTTGGAAGAACCCCCCAGACACGGTTCACGATAAGATTACTTTGATCTGACGTTGAAGAACCATTCTTTTTGCTTGTTTCGCAATGTGAAAATGTATAGCGCAGAGCGAGAGAGAGGGACCTGTTGTTGAGAGAACCACGAGCATGTTTAATGTATGTATGTATATTTATTTCTTATCGCCTGATAAGATAAGTCGTCGACTGAAATATGGAAAATGACTGCACACTTTTGGCACTGACTGCGGCTCATATTCCGCCACGAATCGCATTGTCCATCGGATGCGGGGTCGTAAATCTGTGCTAAATAATCGAAGAAAGAGTAGATTTTTCTGCCTGAAATATACAGATATACATATGTAGGTTAGGTACAGCCACTGATTCCAGAAGAAGAACTGGTTTGGTTCCGATTGCGTAATCGAATGAGAGTTCCTCATTTCTTCCTGCCGCTAGGAGTGAAAAATCTCTCAAGGAACAATGTTTCTTAAATTAAAGAGACTATCACTAAGGTATTACGTTTTCTGTTTCCTTATAGGCTTCTGTCGCATGGTGGACAACAGCACCAGCAACAACTCCTCGGTCCTGGGGCTGACCGGCAGCGGACATGTCAGCCACTCGGCCAGCACCGCACAGCTGGTCCCTGGAAATCACGGCACAGCTAATGGCGGTTCCTCCGTCGGCGGCGGTGTGTCATCTATGAGCGGTGGCGCTTCGTCGGTTGGCATGACCGCCGATATCCTGGCCAGCGGTGGAGGTGCAACTCAGGGCGGAACAGATAGATTGGACGCCAGCAGTGACAGTGCCGTCAGCTCGATGGGCTCCGAGAGGGTGCCGTCCCTCTCCGACGGGGAGTGGGGCGAGGGCAGTGACTCGGCCCAGGATTACCACCAGGGCAAGTACGGAGGCCCCTACGACTTCAGTTACAACAACTCACGCATCAGCACAGCCACCCGCCAGCCGCCGGTGGCCCAGAAGAAACACCAGCTCTATGGCAAGCGCGATCCCCACAAGCAGGCTCCCAGCGCCCTGCCTCCCACAGCCCCTCCGGCCACGGCCCAGGCCCAGGCCCAGACGCAGCCGCAGAGCATCAAGTACGAGTACGATGCCGGATACGCAGGCATGGCTAGCGGAGGAATCGCCGGCCTGCCGCAAAACAGCGCCAGCGAGACCGGCGCCATGGGGCCGGCTCTCTCCAAGGAGTACCATCAGCAGGCTTACGGCATGGGGGCCAGCAGCAACTTCCCCGGCGACTATGGGGTTCGTCCACCTCCACGCACCTCCCAGGACCTGGTGCAGCTGAATCACACTTACTCCCTGCCCCAGAGCAGTGGCTCGCTCCCCAGACCCCAGGCGCGCGACAAGAAGCCCCTGGTGGCCACCAAGAACGCAACGAAGGCGGCTGCCGGCAGCTCTGCTGCCGCCACCGCGGAGGACGAGCACCTGACGCGCGACGAGAAGCGCGCCCGCTCCCTGAACATACCCATCAGTGTGCAGGACATCATTAATCTGCCGATGGACGAGTTCAACGAGCGCCTGTCCAAATACGACCTGAGCGAGAACCAGTTGTCCCTTATCCGAGATATTCGTCGTCGTGGCAAGAACAAGGTGGCGGCGCAGAACTGCCGCAAGCGCAAGCTGGATCAGATCCTCTCCCTGGAGGATGAGGTGAATGCGGTCGTCAAGCGCAAGACGCAGCTCAGCCAGGACCGCGCCCACCTGGAGGGAGAGCGCAAGCGCATTTCAAACAAGTTTGCAATGCTCCATCGTCACGTGTTCCAGGTGAGTCTTTCCCCTCTTAATTATATTCAAAACAATAGCTAACTTTTTATTGTTATTGTAGTATCTGCGCGATCCTGAAGGCAATCCCTGCTCGCCGGCCGACTACAGTCTGCAGCAGGCTGCCGATGGTTCGGTGTATTTGCTGCCACGCGACAAGTCCGAGGGCAACAGCACGGCAACTGCCGCTTCGAGTGCAGTGTCCTCGGCCGGCACGAGTAACCTGAACGGGCATGGCCCCTTGGCGCCGCCCATGCATGGGGGCCACCACAGCCAGCACCATCAGCCGCAGCATGTGGACGCAGCCATGACCCAGCACGTGGCCAGGATGCCACCGCATCTGCAGCAGCAGCAGCAGCAGCAACAGCAGTCGTCGCAGCATCACCATCAGCATCAGTCGCAGCAGCCAGGAGGAGGATCGCAGCAGCAGCAGCAGCATCACAAGGAATGAAAATACCTGTTGCGAATTGCCGCAACAACGAGTTGGTTCACTAACTTTCAGCGCGAGCAGCAGCAGCAACAGCAGCAACAGCAGCAGGAGCACCGTTCCGAGCATCCGCAGCAGCAGTACGACTACCGCTACGACTTTTTCAACAACAGTTACCTGTGCTACTGATGATTGCTGATTGATTTGGCAGTCAATGATCATTGAGCTGTGGCTGTGGCGCGACCTGGTGGTGCGCTCTCCCTGCTGCAATTGCAACGTGTTGCTGGCAACATTCGTTGCCCCCCCCTTGCATTGCACCTACTTCTTCATCGCATCCCGCATTCAGCACCCTCCCCCACACATTTATGCTTTACTCTTTTAGTCAGCATTATTGTTATTTATTTTTTAATGAATTAAAATGGATTTTTCAGCAGCGTCTCCCGCTGGGGGTCTCTGCTCGGATGAAGCCCGTCTTCAAATCGTATATATGTACCACCACCATTACCCAATACACCATTACTTGTGATAAACCAAATCATTTCTGTCGCCAAACGAAGAGAATGTCCAAGCCCCTTCTGGCATGAAATGAATTTGTAAATCGCATGATCATACATCGTCTATCATCCAACAACATCCACAAACATCAACGCGTCGTCCAACAATATTTGATGGTTAAACCGTTTACAAATTGCAATAATAATAGATTGTAAAATATGAATGAAAAACACAGATGGTAGGATCGAGGAATGTATAAAATAGTTGATAAGAAACAGCAGCACACAACACAACATAAACAAAACAAATGTAAAGGTTGATAAATATTGATGGACTACACCCGTAAGACACTTAGACGTAAGCCTAGTGGTACGCTTTAGTCTAGCGAGAGAGGTCTACACAAACAGAAACACACATTTGTAAATCGTACTAAAATTGTAAGGCATTTATCCAGCCCATTAAAAACTCAAACATAACACAAATTAGCCTAGACTGTAGCATCTGTAAATACATAGATTATACTTAGTTAAACTATTAACTAAACAAGCGGCTAGGCTACGCGAAAAAAGAAAAACAAAACAAAAAAACCATCAAAGAAACTAAAGAAAAAACAATGTAAAAAGAGTACAAAAACGTACTACAAAAAGGAAGTAAAACACATTAATGCCCTTGCCGGACGGTCCTGGAACTGCATCTGCTGGAACTGTGGTGTCCTGGCATTGGGCGCCCCTAGTTGATAATCAATTAAGAGATATTAATATTTAATATTCTTAAGTGTCCTACCGCATAAAGAGTTTAACTTTAAACTAGCGATAAACACAACACACACATACACACGAGTACGAGTATGATATCAACCCAAGCGCAGAGATCCGCAACGCGTAAACAAACGAAACAAAAACATTTAGGCATAATATGTATTTTAAATTGTTGTATGAATTCCACGCATATTGAATGTTACTTCCCAAAGTGGAAGAAAACCCTATACAAAAAACACTAAAAATGCGCAGCTTCTCGATCAACTAATAAAACCTACAAAATGCGAAATTATTTGTTGTACATTGAAATTAAACTAATTAACTAAAATACTATTGTACTACCACTACGTAAAACAAAATACAAAAAGAAAAAAGGAATAATTTAGAATATTCTATTAACATCAGAATCGGAGAAAAAGTGTCTTTAGACATCAGGTCGAGCTCTGTACAGTGCTCTGTACTCCTGTTTAAAAGTCAAGGATATCTGAGCATGCGTTTGTCCAGCCTATACCTCCTATGTATGTTTCTATATATGTATGTATGTATGTATAATATATGTGAATGTATCATATGAGAAATTTGTATGCTTTAAAAACGATCTACTTTCCCTCAGCTAATCAAAGAGAACGTCAAAATTAAAGAAAGAAACTACAAAAAAATACACAACATTAATCGAGTTTTTAATGGTATCTGGGGAAATATTTAGATGCAGTCAAATCTCTAGGTATGGAACGGCAGATTGGGATTTCATCATCATTAGATCGTCGAAAGTATAAACGATTGGCACCGAAAAGGACTATTCTAAATCATGGGTGTCTTCCCCATCACAGGAAGTCGTCGCACGCCTCGATCGGCCCACAAATAATGGAGAAAAACAAACACGGTCAATTGTTGTACCACAAAATGGGTTGTTGCAATTGTTGTAGAAAAAAGTTGGTTGTTGCTATTGTTGTACAAAAAAAATGGTTGTTGCTATTGTTGTACAAACAAGTTGGTTGTTGCTTTTGTTGTACAACAACCACCCCTAATAAATAATAACCCTAAAAGATACTTTAATTTTTGCGCAATCGCATGCACCGCTCAGCCTGAAAGTATGCCACGGTTCATGAAATATTGGTTGTTTCCCAATTGCTATATTTCGGATTTTCAGCAGACTCTTTCGAAATCCAAACGATCCAAAGCATGGCCCAACCCAAGGAAACGTAAATAGTTTTAGATTTATCTTATACGGGTATATTCTTGGTCTTTCATTTTCACAATCTTGCCGACACTTACACATAAAGTTCATTCATGCTCATACAATTTTATTGTCCACACATTATTCAGAATTCAAGCTCGTGTTTTTGAAACAGTTTACTTTGTGCCTAAAAATGTTATCTATTATAATTATCTATTATCAGGGGATGTTCAACAATTAGAATGGGGTAAAAGGGAATTCAAAATTCCGTTCGTATCATTTCATTTTCATTTCACGTCATTATAGTAGCTAATTGTTATTATTTATTTATGTAAAGTGAGCTTTATAAACAGTTTTCTAGTGGTCTAAGCTTACGAGGAAGTTGCAGCATTTTGGTTTCTGTGTCTCACATCGTGCTTTGCGGTAATATCAATGTTGTTTAGCTTAATTATAGTAAATTCAATACAACTAAAGCTATCATCAACGAACATCATTCATCATTCATCATTCATCATTCATCCTTCATTAGGCTATACATAGTACAATCGTTTAGAGGCTTGGTTCCTTCGGAAGCAATCAAATTGCCTCCGCTTCAGCATGGGATGGGAGTCAGGGTTTGGGGGAGAGTTTCACAGCTGCAGCAGCTCCATGGCTTTGACGGGAATCATCTGGCTTAACCTATGCACTTTGAGTTAGAGTTAGAATAGAGGAGGAGCCTTACACTTAAATAGAATACAACATCGTAGGAGGATGGGGAGGGGATGCATGGGGAAGAGCTCTCCTTCCTCGCATCCTCAATCAACTTGTAATAATATCAACATATGGAATCGATGGGCAGCTGATCCTGCTTGATGCTCAGGCGACGCGGATTCGACTTGCGGATGCTGCCATTGCTGGGACTCGTGGCTGGCGCACTGCCAGTGCCATTGCCAGGACCCGATGCTATGGCCAGCGTGCTGAGGCTGTTGTTGTTGCTGTAGTTGCTGCTGTTTATGGAATTACCAGAGTTGGTCTTCTCGTTAATACTTGAGAGGTTGGGTATGCTGGGCGCCGTCGTCGTTATGGTCAGTCCGCCCATGGTGAAGGAGGCCCCCTGCTTGTTGTTGTTCAGCGGCTCCAGCTCGCTGGCCAGAACGCCGTTGGGAATGGAATGGGAGCGCATCTGCAGACGGCCCGAGTCCAGCGACTCGTCGCTCGCCGGATCAAGATGGTCCACCGATGCCGCGGAGGCAATGCGCTGGAACAGGCTGGCCGAGAGGGCGCGATCCTGAAATGGGGCCGCGCCCAGGCAGCTCTTGGCGCTCCTCGAGTACTCCGACTTGAGCTCGTCCAGCTGCTTGGCACTGCACAGGGGCGTGTCCACGTCGTAGGTGTTGTTGAAGAGAGTGTAGTCCACCTCGTACTCGCCGGTCTCCTTGCGGAAGGACACCACATTGACGAACCGATGACCCCACAACACCTCCGAGGGCAGATAGCTGCTGCGCGCCTGCGTGGTCATGCCAGTGGACTCGATGACGCCCTCTGCAAGCGAGTATGGATTAGTTTACTTCACGGGGAGAAGGGGAGATGAATGATCGACTTACCCAGCATAACGACAACTTCAAAGCGTTCCTTTAGCATGTCCGAGGCGGAGAGCATGTACAGTGGGCTGTTCCGATCGATCTTGTGGACAATGGTGGTGGGCCAGATGAACATCAATCGATCCTCGCCGCCGTCGGCGCCTATGTGCAATTCCTGTTGGTAGAACGGCAGCACTTCACCCTCCTTGGTGACCTTCTTGCGGATTATCTGCGCCCTGATGTGCGCCTCGATGATGTGGGACTTGCGCATATCGCCCACGCGGAACATCAGACAGGGCACGCCGTCGCGATGACAGATGACGGCATTGCGCGAGAAGAGCAGCGTCTGGGCGCGCTTCTTGGGACGCGAGAGCTTGGCAAAGACAATGCCCACCATAAAGGCCTGGATGAAGACTCCCGTGATGCACTGGATGCACATGGTGAAGATGGCCTCCGGGCACTCCTCCGTCACGTAGCGATTGCCATAGCCGATCGTCGTCTGCGTCTCCACCGAGTAGAGGAAGGCGGTCATGATGCTCTTCACCTCCGTCACGCACACCGTGTGCGTCATATTGGCCACCAGATCGGGCTGCTTGTCCCTCAGATTGATGTACTCCAGGTCGTTGTGGGCATAGGCGATGATCCACCAGATGAACCCAAAGAAGGCCCACGAAATGACGAAGCTGGCGGCGAAAACGAGCAGCGTCCAGCGCCACTGAGCATCCACCAATGTCGTGAAGATGTCCTGTTGAAAAGAAACAAACGAATACAATTTTCAATTACACTGAAAGTGACTTTACATAAGACCCTATTCTAGTCTCCCCCTCTAGCTCTCTCTCTCTGTTTGAGTTATGCAAACGGAAATGCAAGAGAAAGACCCGCTATATTTAGACCCCTCTGCCACCAGAGGTACGCTGGCAGATATAGCCACGCACTTGCCACACGCCTGCTCTCAGCGACTCACCTGCAGATATCGACGACGTCTCTTGGCCACATTTCCCTGCACCACGTTGCATTCGCCATGCTTGAACACCACACGTTTGCGGACACGCCGCGAGCTGAAACGTGTCTGCCGGTACCTGAAAGCACACCACAGAGCAGATGTTAGAGTCAAATATTTCGGATCTACTAATGTAAGTTCTTTTAGGGGAAAGTCTTGGATGAGAGTGCGATTGGGGGACGCGGCTTTTGCCTGCTTTCAATGCAGGTGCTTATCAGAATAGAATTTACACAACATTCCCCCGAATGCTTCTCATCTTTATATTTAGTGTGTACCTCTCGTGGGCACACGTCTTGCTATCTTTAAAAACACAGAGGGGAAGAAAAGACACATTCAATCACAAGGAATACACCATGTAGCAATGTGTCTTTGTTCGGGAACTGAATAAATCTTGGCAAAAAACAGGAAATCACATCACAAAAGAGATTGTCTCTGAGTGAGACTCCACCCATGAACACATTGCCAGATGGAACATCAGCGGATACTTTATAGGATACTTTATTCTGTTACCACATCATGGCCTGCAGCACAATACTGGAGAAGCATAGGACAAACACCAGGCCGATAACGAACAGCATTAGGAGTCGTGAATCCAATACGAAGCTCATTGCTTATTAATGTTTTGGCTGTGTTGAGGAGATCTTCTATGGATCATTGCGATCATCACTGAAGCTTAATTAACACTGCGCAGGAGGGAGACCCATCATGACGGGTTCTTTGAAAGCTTTGCTCAAGTTTTTGCCGGAATAACTGTAAACGTGAATGCTCTCTCCTCCCTCGCTTGCCGACTGAACACACAAAACAGAAATCAGTGCAGTTTCTGTTTTACATTTTCATTCCATTTTCGTTTCATTTGCACTCTTTATCAGCACCCTCCCTCTCCTGCTCTTCCCCCACCTCCAACGCTTCTCTGTGCATGGTGGATTCCATTCCAGCGGAATGCTCCCCACACACGACGACTACTTAACGGAATGCTCTCTCTTTATCATTCTCTCCCTTTCTCTCACTCTCCTAAGAACCGAAGCTTACAAATGGCTTATCTAGGTTCGACTTTTAGCAAGAGCCAGCTGATGATGAGGCAGTAAATAACTGGCGACATCTGTATGATTTAATAGCATTATAAAAACTCAATGGAATAGAAATTTTGTAATGAAAGCACAGTCCGATTTATGTCATTCACAATTTTCATTATAGGAAATTAATGAATTGAGAAATGTCGGATAACAAATCATAGACATTCATAGCATTCATAATACTTCACATAACATTAAAATAATACAGATAATTACATTTTCACGAATAAAGAGAGAGAATCGTAGCTAAATAACATTTTGCGTAAAAAGTCTCATCATGCCATATTATAAACCTTTTTAAATTATGCAATTTCTTAGAATAAAACATGACGATTCTTTTGATTTTAGAACTGCGAATCAGGTGCGCAGCTCCATCAAAATTCGTAGAATTATCAGTGGGCAGTGGAGTGGAGTGGCATTAGAGTTCATTAAATGAAGTCAAAGCCTCCTGTAGATGCTGTTCGTTGCTGTGTTCTCATGCAAATAAACCGGCTTTGAGTTGTTTTGTCGTATGATATGATTTTTTGGTTTGTTTGCCAAATGCAATAATAATATTAAAAGTAGTCTGTGCAAGGCTTCTCGGGGGGAAGAACTGGTTGATGCCGCGGGGGGTGTACACGAGTACAAGTTGAATGGAACGACACAAGCGACAGCATTTTTGATATCAGCTGGAAGTGTATAGTCCAGTTTTCCAGAGATACGCAGAAACACTTGTGTACTACACAACAGATTATATAATAGAGCTAAGCCCTGGGCCTTGGGCCAATGGCTAATGACCTGCAATTGAGGCTCTGCCTTAGAGATAAGCCCCTGAAATATACTCAAACCGAAACGTTTAAATTCATAACAGAACTAACCTTCGACAAGCCAAACGCAACCAAATCGAAGGTGCAATTCTAGAGGTGCTTTTGAGATGTTTACGCTATGGAATTTCACAAATCATTCCCCCCCCACCGCTGCTGCTGGCCAGGGGCCAATAAATTGTACTCTCTAAGTCGGAGGGTCTGTCTCTCTCTCACCCTCTCTCTGTCGATCGTGAAAATGCACTTTCAAAGGTGCAAATAAGTTGACCAGGGTCGTGATCATAATCTACTGTGGGCTTTGGTTTGATCATTTGTTTCCCATTGACGTCATTGACCTGAGGTCTGTCTGGGGAAATGTTTGGAGCATGTAAATTGAATGTCTCCTCCGTGGAGTGTTTTATGGCCATTGCATGAACCATAATATCTCGCGAATAAGATATTGTAAATCGGTAGCAAGTGCTGGCCATAAATCAAATCAGCGAGCACAGAATAGTGCCAGACATTTTTACAGCACGTTTCGAAATACTATCATGTGATATGTGGATGGATTTTCAAGTGATAGATCATTTGTTGTGGAAGTGTAAGTTCAGCAATAAGTGAAGGAATGATGAGAGAAGCAGAGCAGAGAGAGCGAGCATTGGGAGCCAGAGAGATACAGTTCTTCAGTTTCTTTATATTTTCAAACAGAGTCTCATATAATTCTGAAACGTGCTGCACTTTAATGGCATACAACCAATCCGTTGACATTGCCAAAAATGTAAATGGCAAGAGCGCACAATAATTATGAATCTGAATATATAGCCACTGAAATCTTGTCAACTTATAATGGACACTCGCAGAAATCGTGCACAGGAAGGGGCAAATTGGGGCGCAAAATGTTGCACAGATGCGGATAAATGCTAGACAGCTGACACAGGCTTTTATCTAGATGAACTTTGAACTTAAAGGTAGATAGAATAAAGCCCATCCACACACACACACACACATCTGTATACATTTCCTTTTAGCTAAAAAGCCAGGCAAATATTTATGCGGCATTCAATTAAACATCCATTTATAATTCCCCACTCTGAATATACAGATGCATATTCGTATTGTGCGAATATTTATGTACGGTAAATATCGTATGTCTAGCAATGAGATCGAAGCTGTTTAAATAAACCTCAAGGGCGACTAACGGAGCGACTATCGAGCATTCCACAACTGTTATGAAACCCCGTTAAGCCCACTTACACTGATGTTTGCACAACTAAATACGCCTAGAACCGGAATCCTTGGTAGATTGGAATTATGCGAATGTGAGAAAATCTACTTAGAAGTGGCTTTACAGAGCGCTTAGCCTAGGAATGCATAAAATGTTGTAAGAAATCGATCGAGATCGAGATGGATGATCTTTGAGCGAGTGAGATCCGAGCCACACTTTAGTCTTAAGCCACTCCACTGATCCTTTTACCTCAGCAACTCCTCCGCCCAGGACTGTTCGCTGGAATGTGTGGCACGATACATGATCATCGACAGGCGACTGAGACTGCGGCGTATCTCTGACATTTTGAGTGCGTTGATCAATCGTTGATTTTTATCGAATCACAAGAGTGCGGAGCCCAAAATACAGAATCTCTGCAGGGCAGAGAGCTTCTAGCTGTTCTCTGTTTCTTCTTTTCGTTTTGGCAAACAAAAAACACTGATAAAACGTTTCTTCTTGCTCTAGTTTGTCATTGAAATAAAAATACAGCACGGACAGTGTTTCAGCACGAGGCAACGATGTGCCGCCGACGAGCAGTCAAACAAGGGACACGAAAGCATTTCGATGGGTAACTCTTCTTTATGTGGTAACTCTTCACTTCAGTCTTCAGTTCATTTGTGGATCGCGTAAAATATATCTTGTATCTTTCTTAATGGGTGAACTGTGCAATCGCACAACTTTTAGCCAACTGTCGGCAGTTGTCGGGCCAGCAAAATTTAGAAGTCTGCCTTCGTCGCTTTGTTGATATTCCCAGCCGTAATCCCCCAGCCAACCGAACGAACCCACGAATACCCCACCACACCACACACACAACAAATTGTTTTTGTCGGTTTTGCCGCCTCATTTACTCATTTCACCTAATTACACATGTACTCTGTTCGTGCTGCTTGTATCTACTCATACATGGACATCTGTCAAATACACAAACACACACGTGAGGAGAGTAGATATCTGTGTGCCCCATTAACATGGGGCTTTTCTTGGGGACTGACACATGGCCAAGGCGCCAGCTGTGGGAGATCGTTGGGGGAACATTCAAGGAAAGCTTTATTCCAGTAGCTAATCAGATATTTGCGGATTGCCTGACTCAATTAATATTTGTTTTGCTGCAGAAACGAACAAACAATGGAAAGAACGAACAATATATTTATCTGCGATTAATCTCAAACATATCCCCCTCTTTCCGGTTCATGCTGCTGCTGCTGCCTTCTATCTGCCAGATAGATTTCCCTCGAACTTTGCTCGTGTAAAAATAGACAGAATTTCCCTGTTGGCAGTTGTCTGCCGAATTCTGCAGTTGAATGACCCCCGCCCGTTCTACAGCTACCATTTTCATGGGCTTGTGATAATCCATCAACTGTACAAAATGGCGCTTTGGGGTGTTTCCTATCTCAAGTGCCTCTCGATCACGTCGCAGACGCTACTCTTGGCCCATAGAGCATTTGGAAGCGGAAAGAACGGAAAGCCCTCGGCGGGCTAGCGATGTCTGAGCCCATAATACCCATTCCCATGAGTAATGTTGCATATAAAGAGTGCAGACTAATACCAAGACTAGAGCAATACCTCTGATAACCCAAACATTGTGTGACGTCAACGCTGTGACGCATGAGCAGCAGCAGCAGCAGCAGCAGCAGCAGCAACAGCAGAAGGCAGTAATCATGGCAGTTGTAGTCAAGCATTGCTATCGGTGTAAAGATATGGCAATCTTATGCCAATGATATGACCACTAAACACTATGACTAAACTTTCGACAGTCCAAAGACGGCCCTGATTACTAAGTCGGTGGAAACGGACAGTAGTCAAAAGAAGGATTCACGCATTTAGAGCTCATAAAAGACCAACTGACGGCGTGGTTACCTTTAAGCCAGAGAGAGATGAGATAGTGCCCCCCAAAGCCTTGTACTTTGGTCCAAAGTTTAGTGCCAAGAATGGGTTCAAGGAATAGCTACGGAAGAGGTACGTCAAATATCTCTGATTATCCCATAAATACAACTTTCTCCCAGTCCATCTTCAAACATTTATAGCCCTTATTATTTGCTAAAGTTTCGCAAATGAATATATTAATCGCAGAGATATTATTAGCTTTGGAGTCACGCTGCGAGCGTGTGTCGCTGGGGAAACCGGAGCACACAGAGCACCCAAATTGAGCGAAGTGTTTAGCACGTCCGAGTATTTATCATCGATGTTTGGCGATGATATTAGAGCCGTTACCCACCGTCTGGATCTAGGAAGTTTCCACCTTGAATTGCGATCGCAATTAGTGTGCGAATAAAGAAATTATGACCACAAAAACCAGGCAGATGGCTGCGGTGGCTCAATCCCCAACGACAGCGACAGAGCTCTCGCCGTTCGTCATTAACTGGAAAAGTATCTACAAACAAGCGGAGCGAATGTATCTGTCATCTCGTGAGTCACATCCAAAAGCTAAAGCCAAGCCCAAGCCCAAGCCCAAGTCGGAGCTCCGTTTCCAGGTGCTAACCAATGCGCAGTGTCAGTGGGGCCGCAGGGCAGACTTTATGAACAGCGATTCGGTTTATCTGTCTTAATCGCGAATAGCTTGCGGCACACTTGTAAATAATACTCACACTCGCACTAAGAAAGGTACACACAGCCCCTGAGCAGCACTGGCAACAGCAGAAATAAACCGCGCAAACATTATGGCCATGTGACAGTCGCCTGCGTCTTGTCAGCAGGTACACAAAAGGTTGCACAAGAAGCATAAACGCCAAGAGAGAGCTAATGACTACACGCTTTCCGCCTCCCAGAACTGTCTCTGAAGTACAGTCTCCACAAAGGTGTGGCTGATCCTCAGTTTATGGCTGTGGAAAGTCGATTTTATTATGGTTCAATTACGAAATTGGCATACGTTTTCGATGTTGTTTGTACGAAAAAGTTAAGAAAGCAAAAGATATCTTTGATATCCTGACTCTCGATTATTCCCAAACAGCTAAATTCTCCACAAGAGCATCTGGCACTGCCGCAAGGTTACACTTAATTTCTTATTTGATCAGCAAATACGTAGAACAGTAGCGACAGTAAAACCTTGACCTTTTTTCCTTATTACAATCAAAAGTCACCAGATAAGCGCTCTGCATATTCCTACTGCTATCTTTTCCTACTGTTGCTTATCTCTCACATAGTTGTAGAGCTATGGACAAATGCAAATATCGCCAGAGCTGTGTGAGCCGCAAAGCAAATAAAAAAGTGTGCAGGCAATCGTTACTATCTTAAACTTGAGAAAATCCTTACCAAAGCCTAAACGGTTTTTGTTTTTTTTTTGTTTTGCGTGCGTTGGTGGCATATTGCCAGCATGGTAAGGTATTTCTCACCGGCCTCTAAATTATTTATAAAGGTAAAGGTGCCGGCATTTAAATTCAACCAACGATCAGCAATCGCTCTCTATCTCTCTCTCTCTCGCTATTTTATTCGAAGAAGCTCACATGCGTTTCTCTTATACGTTTTTCGTACGCCAGCTGATGCATCTGCATGGCGGCTGGTATAAGAGTTGTTCTGCTGCTTTCTATGCTGCTGTTGCCATGCTCGCGTACATAATACATTTTATTTTGGCTTGATGACATTGCACAGTACACACTCTTCAAAGGGACCAGTATATGCTTTACTGTACCCCAAATTCCCAATGGAGTGGTCACTTTTATGCCTCGAGTTCAATGGAATTCAAACAAGTTTGAGGCAAGCACGTGATGCCGAGATGCCGATGCCGCTGTCTCTTCAAAACAATGCAATTGAAAACCTGAACTACTTGAATGTTATCCACTGTACGAGTACGGGTACATGTACGAGTATATACATAATGCTTATGTGATAAATGAAAGCGTTTTGTCTTTGCCACTTACTCGTACATGGCATCCACCAGGTCACGCTCCCAGGTCATCAGACGCTTCATGTTGCCCACAAGGAATTGCGTACAAATGTTGAGGCGTTACAATATTTCAGTCCAAACACGTGTGGCTGCCCTCCCTTGAAGTTGTGTAACACTAAGTATGTAAATGTTTAGCTAGTGTTGCGGCCCACCAGCAGCAATTGCGGCCTTTGACAGCAACAACAAAAGCTCTCGCTTTCTGTCCTGAGCTGCTCCTGCGGTAGCGTTGTTCTTGTTCTCTCAGTTGGAACAGTGGTCACAGCAGAGCGTTGAAATTTGCATTTGGAAAACAATAAAAGATTCGAGCACTTGTTTTGAATAATACTTTTAATACTGTCGGGTGTCGCAGCGGATGACGTTATCGTGGGATTATGGTTGGATTATTTGGTGGTGTGTGAGGCTGGTTTCTCCACCGATAAACTTGAACACACAAAACGGAACTCTTTTTATTCGTATTTGGATTTTGTATGATACAATTTGTGCCCACTCTGGCGGCTCTTGATCAGAAATGCGTTCTTTTTGTGGTGGGAAAGGCAAAAATGGTTTTTATTTTGAAATAAACAAAAGCGCTCATTATATTCACAGCGAGATCGGCGCGTCGCGGCGGCGGCAACGGGTCGGACGGACTACGTCAAAATATTCAAGCGTGGCACGTTCCACTTGACTATCGGTTTTGCTATGACTCTTTCAACGGTGTTGTCGCATTCACAACTGAGCACCGTGTGGCACAGAAGTTCGCTTAAATAGAGACACAGATTGTCGTTGGTGCAACGAGAGAGAGAGAGAGAGAGAGAGAGAGCGAGAGAACGAGCACGCGATCACGCGATCACGCGAGAGAGTGGCAGCTCGGTGAGCGGCGGGACAGGTGTATAACTTTCTGCGAAGACGACTAAAACTGAAATGCTCGGCTGACAGCTTTGTTGCTTTTTATTTTGAGCCTCAAGTGGAAGACGCGATAGCAGAAGAGGTCCGGCACAAGTAACGGCAAAGCAAAGCAAACACAAACAGAATGACAAAAACACACACACACACACACACACACACACAGCACGAGAGAGCTGTTGATATACAACAGCTGATAATTGTCGCTCGATTATTTGGCGGAGAAACACGCCGAATGGCAGATCTCTCTCGCTATCGCTCTCTCGCCCTCCCTTGATGGCCCTCGTTGGGATGGCAGCAGGAAGCTGGCAGCCCCAGGCTTAATTCGCCCTCAAATCAAGGCAATTCTCCGCACTTTATGGCTGTCGCAGATGTAATCGCCTTAAGCTTTAACAGTTGCATTCGCCTGACAGGCGGCGGCAATGATCGTCGTTTCGATAAATTGTTGTCAAATTAAAGAAAACAAAAACAAAACAAAAGACAATTAAAGCCGTTCTCTGTGGAAGGGTGGGAGAGGGAGAGAGTGAATCAAGTTTAAAGATTTTTCGCCAGTTAGCGCCGCATAAAACACAATTTATAACTGCAACTTCCCTTAGTGCCATAAGGCATATGCATGTACAGAAATATATAATACACATGTATGTATGTGCGAAATAATCATATGAATATCTGTGCGGTAGAGCCACGATATTCGATAATCAAATCAGGCACGTCTGCTTAGTGGGGGAAACAAATGAACTCACGATTCGTTAACTGATTAGCGTCTCGACTGGACTGGGACTGGACACGGCTCTTGGCTTGGACTATGGAATCTATGGAAAATTGTTCAGATTTCTTACCTCCCATCCTAAAAATAGATCAAAGAAGTGCATGTACCTCCTACGCATTCAGAAATGACGACTTTCAAACGAGTCAATTCTTCCTTTGCATTTCGAACAATTTATAGCCACCTTTCAGTCGCAGCTGATATTTGATACTCGTATTGTTTGCAGCTATCAATGGCACGCCTTTTTGCACACGCCCAACCCATTTTACGAGGGTCTCCATTCCGTTCTACCTCGAAAGTTCTAAAGTTCCTCAATCACATGATGGACACATGGACAGGTTGCCCCGGAGATCATTCAATCTATCAAGTGGGAAGGATCAAAAGTTTGAAAACTACAAGTGACGTTCTGGAATTAAGGTATTAAATTCGTACCCTAGGTATGAGTAAATCCATTTTGAAGGGTTTTCCAGAACAAAAAATGTTCCGGTAACTGGTGATTAGATTCTAACCATTTTAGATGGATCACAATAATTGTACTTATTTATCGTTTTCCATTTGGAGAGCCTTAAATGTCGCAAGATCTATGACGAGTACCGTCTAAAAATTATACATAATGGATGGATCAATTAAGGAACATGTGATCAATGGTTCATGAGTAGATCTTGCCCAATCTCTACCGAGTCGAATCGAAAGTAATACTTCTGTCTCTCTGCGAATTATTATTATCGGCAGTCAACAAGCCAGCGGGCTATTCCACTGGGGAGCGAGGGAATTATCAAATGAATCTATCATAATAAAAATAATTAATTTCGCTGAATCGTGAGCAACAGGTGAATCGGACAGGCTATTGGCGTTAACTTTTGGCTCTCGAGTGGCGTCGCGTCTCCAAATATTGGCCAAATCAGTTCTCAGCGGAAATGAAAGGGGGAGGACGAGTGCCGCCTGCTGCGACTGTCGACTGTTGACTATTTGAACGGCTGCAAATTAATCATACGCACAGCAGACAATCGAAGATTGCGATTCTCCGAAGAAAGTGTGCCGAATCGGACCATTGAGAATGTGCAAACATTGGTATTGGATCCCACTCACACAGTGGCAGCCTATATATAGCCGGGGGGGAGATCTTGACCAGCATAATTCTCGCCTCGATCCGCATAGGAAATCCCCTACGATTCGAGCACCCCTGGCATTTGGCCAGAACGAACCGCAATGAGCTGTCGGGGCGTTTAACACGTTTTTAATTGACTTATGGGCCGCAAAGTGGATTCTGAAAAGCGAGACACTTCATTCCGATTCCGATTTGCGGCGGCTCTTTCGCATTATGCAAATTCGTGTCAAGGCAGAGATCGCCAGAATGCGATCACGGCACAGGTGCGCACGGGCAGGTGCGATCATTGACTCTAGTAGCTCTTCTACCTACCCTCCCGGTAGAATGTTCTCCATAAACATGCTACAGCAGAGTCGGTCAACAGTGTGCCGGCGAGAGAGAGAGAAAGGGAGAGAGAGAGAGCTGTTTACTTTCAGAATATGTAGATATAAAGTGTGTGTAGTGTGGCTCTGCAAACAACACACGCACGCCTAATGTCAGGGCCGTTCACAAGGCATGGATTCTAAGCCCAATTAAGGCAGCATCAGAATCAGAATCAGTTGCCCCAGCTCTGGATCTGGCTCTGGCTCTGTCTCTGGCTGAACAGCAGGCGGAAATAATATTTAATTGTCCACCCACAGTCGCGGCATTTAAATCAAAAATAATTCAATTTTGTCATTTCAGGCAATCAACTCAAAAGGTTTATCTCGCTCGACTGCCTCCCATCCGATCCGACCCGACCCGACCCACTCCATCGTTCTATTTCTCTTTCTCAGTGTATGTCCCATGCTCTTTGGCTCATGATTGCATTATCTTGGGCATTATTTGGCGGTGGTCAGACGTCAGACGTGAAACGGATACGCCCGGCCTATCGGTGGCAGAGACACGCGTGTGTGAGAAGGCGTTGCCAAAGAAAATAATTTCTCTGCCTGTTCGCAGCCGAATTTGTCTGGCGTTGGATTATGCGGCTATATTTAATAGAATGACTGACCGAGTGAATTTTCTCGAAATCGAATTACATGTTTATGTACATTGCATTTATGGTATCCAAAACAAGTGCTGAAATGATCAATATTCCTTATGCTAGTGAATATCGGAATCCCAGTTTGTTTGCCATGGCAAACAATAGTATAATAGAAGAGCCACAGCCATCCACTTATACAATGGCCTACTAATACTTGGATCTTCTAAAGAGCCATCTAAATGAAGGTTCATTGTTTTGGATGAGTAATATTCTTTAAGCACAAACAGGAAGTGCTCATTATCTATCGTCTTAGGTGAGAGGGATTACTCACCTGTTTAGTTGTCCGGGGGACTCGCTGACGGCTTTGATGGAACGTCTGAGCTGTCGGTGGAAGGTGCCCAGGATGGACTCCTTGCGGGAGAGCTGAGTGCCACTGCCACTGGACTCGCCCCCGGTACTGTTGATGTTCGAGGCATAGGTGGCACTGCGCTTGTAGCTCTCCTCGAGAGCGGGTACGCCGGAGGCCGTCTCCGAGACACCGCTCGGAGTGGTGGCCACCACCAGTTGGTCCACGCTGAGTTGCGTGCTCTCCGGATGGACAGAGGTCTCGTTGTTGTTGCTGTTGTTCATCTTCACAATGATTGGGGTCTTGTCCTTGTCGCCCTCGGGCAGCAGCTTCGTCCAGGCGTTCTCGCCCACCAGATCCGACTTGTCGACTATCATATTTGGCATTGACTAATTACGGCTACGGTATGTGATAGTCGGTAGGTAGCACACTCGCTGTGTGTGTCTTCACTTTGGCTTAGTCGCGGTTTGGTCCAGGTTAGCGGGGAGTATTCGTTATAAAGGAAAGTTGTTGGGTGTTCTCTTCTGCTGCGGTCTGGGTATGCTCGAGGAGCCTTTCATGGAGAGTGCTTTTCGTGGTGTTGGGTCCACTGGGAGTTCTGCAAAGAGCAGCACACGAAAGGCGATTAGAAATGCAATTCATTATCATCCGCGTGCTCCAGCTGATGATCAAACATTGTATATGTAACAGTGCCCACATCTATTTTGTATTGTTCTTCCCTTCGTGCTACAATAAATCTGTTTAACACACTTAACAACGTCCTAAAGTTCGTTTTGTTTGGCAGACAATTTCAAACAATGTTGCTAATTATTTGGAAACTGAGGTTTTTATTTTATTGCCATTGTCCGTGTCTGGCTTTAAGTGCTTGTCTCGGCTGGGTCCACGCCGCAGAGTGCTCTTCAAGGGTATAGAAACACCACATACACATGTTTCTTTCACTTTAACTCTCCTCCAAATGTATTTCCATATTTTTAAGGAACCAAATATTGAATGCACTTAAAGGATTCATATTTAAGCTGTATTTATTTAGCATTGAACTGTTCCATCAATAATTTCTTTAGTCTTCTCCAATTCCAAAGGTGTTTTCTACTTAAAGTTTTCTAGAGCTCCAAGACTTTTGAAAATAGTGAATTTAATTCCTTTTCTAATTAATTCTCACTATTTAGCACACTTTTTCAATTATTAGCACAAATATTGAAAATTATTTTCTCAACGGTATTTAACTTTCTCTTTGGTTCAAACATTTTGAAGCACTGACTCATTCAAACTGAACATGGAAATGGATGCCTTTCCCCCGATATTCTCTGCCGATTTGGATTTTGATCCAAAAATAATGCGATATCCTGTGGCTGTGGCGCAGTTGGATCAATGTTTTTGGCTCCCGATATGCATTCAATATTTTTGTTGGAAAATAAATATTTACGGAATATACTGTCCCGTAGTAAACTGTTTGGCCCATTTGTTTATAATAATTCACCAAAAACAAAGGTAGACGGAGACAGATATAGAGCAAAAGAGAGAGGGAGAGGGCGAACTAGAGCGAGAGCCAGTTTATGCTCATGAAACGTACGAGCGTTAATTTCATGTGTTTGTGTTTGTGTTGTTGTTGGAATATTTCCATAATTTCATATTTCAACGCGCTCGTTGTTTTTTTTATGCAAATTAAATGCCGTCAACATTTTATTTAGAGAATCTCGTCTAGGTATGACCATACACGGGGAGGATGAAGGGGAACATATCGAACAGCAACACCAAACTAAACGTTTTTCACTTGTGGAAGGTGAAATTCGCAAAACCAAAAAAAAACAGTTCAGCTTCCACAATTGGAGTTTTTGATGGATTTGAGTTTGATTTGTACAGTAACCACAACTTATTCCCGTACAATTTTTAGATTTTCTGATTCACTGGCACGCTGCTCTCGCCGCTCTGTCGTATTTCGCGAACACCGTTATCTGGGCAAGCAACGCGCGGTCGCGACTTCTGTCGCCGAATTTCGTCCGTTATGTTTCGAACTGGACTTGCTAGGGACGACACGAGATGAAGACTGCCGTGAAGCTCTGCGCTTGGGAGGCCCCTCTGCTGCGGAGTTGCTCTCTGCCGTCGGACACGTAGCAGAGTACGCACGCGCACGGTTAACGTGGGAACGGTACGGAACGGGAGGAGAGAAGGTGATTTTGTGATTGTGGGTGAAGGTGACTGAGGGACCCGGGACAGGCAAGTATTACCGCCTGGCGCACTTTAGTATTTATGTGAATTCTTTTATTTTCCGCCACCGCCGCCGCGTATGAGCAGCATTTGCAAATTGACTTGGCGCTCGAGTGCGCGTTGCCAGTTTTATTATCCAAAAGTGAGCAGCAGCAGGCAGCAGCGGCAGCGCCAGTAGCAGCAGCAGCAGCAGCAGCAGCAGCAAGCAAAAAGCTGCTTAAGCGTCATCCAAGGTGTGTGTCAAACAAGGTGAACCATGCTCAAACCAACTCCTCTTACGACAATGGAATATTTAAATTCAATTTCACAGCCTGGCTACTTAGAATTCAGACGTACGGATGGCCAACAAAATTGACTAGCACTCGTGTGCCTCCTCACCTTGCATCCATACACCTTGGCATCATCTAGCACACACTTTTATCGAGTGAAGCAAACGAGGCTAGGCGAGAGAGGCGAGGCACCGGCGTGTGTGTGTGTCGCGTAGCGTCGGCGTTCGGTTCGGCTCGCATTGTTTTTGTCACTCTTTACAGCATTTCCGAATCTGTCAGAAGCAGAGACGCAACAGAGAAATGAAGGGGCGAACCCGTGCCAAAAACAAAAACCACTTCATTTCGTTCGTGACCAAAGGAAACAGAAGGGCACCAAGGTGCAATCTTTCATCTTTAAGCTATCAGTTGCATTTCCTCAAAAATTGTACATATAAAGGACAAACTAGGACCTTCAGACATATACATTTTGTTTTCCATTTTGTTAAAAATCTTATTTAGAACAACTTAATTTGTATTGTGAGTGCTTAATCTCATTTATATTTCTTTCAGTTTCGTGATTTTAACGACTCTCACGAGCCCATCTCTAGTCAGAAGGTTTCTGCTTTTGCTGACTAACAGATGTGGGCGCCATGTGACTCCAACCGGCAAAAGCTGTGGCCAGCAGAGGGAAAGAGAAAGTGTGCGTTGGGTATCCTTTCTGTCAAAAGTACATCCCCTCACATGCTCACCTGCTACGAAGAACCTGCTAGGTGTCATCTTCGTTCGGGTGCGAGTAGTGCGCAAAAGATTCCTATCGATGGACAGAATATCCATCAAGAGTCGACAGTCATAAATAGACAACTTAGTAGAAAACTCCCCCCGAAAAAATATGCTCCCCCTGATATAGTATATGGCTGCATTGTGAGCAGATAAAGCACTGTCAGCTGATAGTGTCACATACAATTTGCATCATAAATCTCTCGCATTTGTCAGTGCTCTTCCTCTGCAGCACTGGACTCCACCTCCACTCGGTCCAGTTCTGTGGGGCTACGACACTGAAAAGCACATCCCCACATCGAAAATCTCTCGGAATCCCTGCCCTTGTTCACACTGTTACGAGAGTACTACCGACGTTTCCACCTTGGGCAAATTGCCTTCCCCGTTGCCGTCGTCGAGCGGCGCAGTACAAACACAATCAGTGCAAAGTGCAAGGTGTCACATGTTTCAATGGAAATACATTCTAGTAGTAGAAATGTAAATGGAAATATCTGGCAAACGCCGCTGCTGCTGTGGCTGTGCGCTGTGATTCACTTTGTATTCACGACTCAATAATAGGTAATAACCCATTGAAACCGCCATGCAAAGGGGTCCATGTAATGCGACCATTATCCTAAATGAATGGCTAATTGAATAGGCTCCCTCCTCCGTATCGTGGGAGGTGGGAGGTGGGAGGTGTTCGGTGTCGAATCACGTTTTCAATTTGCTGAAGAATGGGATAATACAATCTGTTTGGCGTACTCAAATTTCTCGACCACTTATTCGCATATACTATTTGATTTATGGCCACTTTTGGATAATCAGGTTTACACGACGGCACGTGGCGGCACTGAGAGTCATTAGCGTTTCAATGTAAACAGATTTTGAAACAAAATTTGGCTACAATATTCATTGAAACTGGTGACTCTTGGATCTTTCGTGTTGGGGAATACTTAAGTTTTGTTCACGTGAGTGATTTCTGCGAACTTTTATTACACATTCTTCTCTTATTTTCTCTTATTTTCATTTGAAAGGAATAAATGAACACTAAATTAATACATTTCTGTTGACTTTTTTTTCGTGAAAAGCTCAAATCAAGTAAAACTGTTTCAGGTTAAGTTACCAAGCTTTCAGCTTCCAAGATCTATATCCATGCTCTACCCACAACTGACGTCAATTGCTTGATATTCCCATGCGAGTATTTACCCCGAATATGGTCGGCACGCGTGGCGTGTCTTTGGAAATATGTATAAAATCAGCTCGGACTGCGGTGTGCTCTTAATTGTCTTAGATTTATATAATTGCCAAGAAGAAAGAGAACACAACACACGCCTCATCCATCCTCCCGCTCTCTGGATTATCTTCAAGTATGTGCGTGTGTAAGCGAGAGCCAATTAGGATCCCGTCCACCCCTCAAATACCCATTCCATCAGTGACAGTGACAGTGACTTTACGGCGTGTGTGTTCCCTCAAGAGGGGCAACTGTACTTGGTTACAGTACAGTGTCTAAAAATGGTTGGTGTTGGGAATCGGGTGGGAGTCGGAATCTTTAAGCAGCTCTTGACAAAAGCTATCATTCGGATTGAATCATTTGCATGAGCAGGGACAGGGACGGAGACGGGCACTCACACGTGTCCGTTACACAAGCAGGCATTTGCATGCACGTGCTGTCGCTTAACGGTACAGAAAGCTCTGTGTACTGTGTGAATATAATCCCCTCTCTCATGTGAGTGCGGGTTTCCACTGAAGCGGTTTATGGAGTTTCGTATTGTTTTTGCATTTCGGTTTTTAATAAGGAACACAAAGACTGTTGCATACTTTCGGCGACCTACTTGCGGATTGTTACGAAGGGGTTGTAACTATTTTTAGCCTCTAGGTGGAAGGCTGGATGGATGCAGGCCTTGGCTGGGTAAGAAAATGCAAGTGAAAATAAATGTTCGTCGCCATCGCAAGCCAATAAACAGTAGTGGCACGTAAAGCGAATCAGGCAGCAGGTGCATACGGCGGTAGGTTCATAAGAAAGTGTGGTAGCCACAAGGATTGGGGGGCGCTGCCACTGCGCCAACGCACGTCAATGTCATCGTCTTCGTCGCCTTCGCGTGCTCCGCATCGCAATGGAGAAGCGGTTGGCTTAGGAGCAGTCTAGAGGAGTCCTTGGCGTTGGCTCCCTGCTGACGTCCTTCTACGACCTTCCACGACTACGGTGGGCCATTGAACTCCGTCTCCGAGACGGCATTGCATGCCTCAAAGTGGGCCAAACCAGACCACAGCCATTTGCATGCCATCCTGCCCAGCGCTGACCAAGGTCTCCTTGCTCAATCCACAATAACCGAGAATGAATCCAGCTGCAATTAGTTCGGGCCATCGCTGCAAGTCAGAATACAAATCAAGGCTCACCTCGGATGGATGTAAATGACATTCCCCTAACCCAAACGATTTCTTCAGAGCACTGAACAAAGATAATTTTGGTCCATAAAAGTTAATTACTTGCACAAAGTATGTACTCAAGCCAGGAGTAGGGAGTCAGGAGTAGAGTGATGGCTACGCTCTCAATGAAGATGGATCACCTGGGTTCCGCTGCACAGATGATTTCAAGGTTAATTACCATTTCGAGTAATTACTCTTCAGATATGCAGATAACTAGGGGAAAGTCTAGAGCAACTACCAGCGGAACTACTTGATTCCTTCCCTAACTGAAGCTCTTAAACGTACGAGCACAGTTCTGGGAGACACCTACAACACTTCCAGAACACTTAATCTACAAGTGCTCCCAGCTGTTTGTGTAGTTCCAGTTGGGCTTGCCCCAGTTGATACTCAAATCTTAAGCCATTCCTGTTGATACTTTTCAATTGCTGATATTGGTGCAATAGCCAACGATAATGTAAGTTTAATCAATTCTCTTCAAGTCCTAATTAGTTTTGAATGGGCGAAACGGAATCACCTTAATCTAAAGGCTTTTTGAAGTCAAAGACTGCGCCTTGGCGCCTGTGGCAATCACTTATCGGAGGGGAATACGTAGAACACCTGAGTAAATATGGACTATAATGGATTTCTTCCCTAGTAAAGAATCAATTTATCTTTGCAGAATAAATAATTCCAAAGAAATCTGAAGGGATGTTCAAATAATGATGACATGGACAATATTTGGGGTTTTGGGGATGGGTATACGGCAGATGATAGCTGGAAAGAGGGGAAAATGGCTTCCTTGTCAGGCTGGTCAACAAAGCTTCCCATAAATTCAGACTCGTGCCTGTCCCTGGGGTCTTTTGCTATCATACCGTATCTACATGTATCTGTATCTGTATCTGATTCTGATTCTGCTGCTTTAAGCAGTCGCATGACAATTGTTGACTCTACGCAAAGTAACTCTTGCTGGGTTTTTGCACAAATATTTGAGGCAAATGCAGGCGAAAATTTACGACAGGTGACTTTTAGTTGGGTTTGCTTTCGCTGAGTACCTGACTCTCAGCATGTGTAGCCACTGATTGGAGGGAAACTAAATATGTTTGATTAGGTCTAGACTCTGATTGTTTAGCAGTTTCAGATAGGAAGATATTCCCAGAAATTCGGAGTTAAGCAATCAAAGGAACTTCCATCTTTCTGCCAAATGATATTTAATTAATTTCCCATTTCATAGACTCTGGTAGCCCGACCCGGCAGCAGTTTGGTCCTGCTATTTCGGGTCTCATTAATGCGTTCATTACTACTCGTATCCTGTTGTTTTACGACGAAGGGAGACCCCGCGTTGACCCCGGAGGGAGGACAATGGCAGTCAAAGCAATCATCCATCACTTGTCACCGAAAATTCAATTGTGCGACAACTTCTGGAAAGTTCTGCAGATGTAGAGGTTATCTAAGGTTCAATCCTAAGGGTCAGCAAATAGTTTGGAACTGTTTTCGGTTCAGTTTCAGTTCAAAGTTGAGCGCTCCCACATGTCCAATAAATTTATGTTGAGTGCCCAGAAAATTGATGTAACCGACCTGCCCCAAGTAGTCCGCTGATACACAAAAGGATAGGCAGAAGGATACACAGAATCACAATCGAAAGTGCGTTAAACTTGTCCAGTGTCTATGACCCGGACTGCTGCTGGCTGCTGGCTGCTTGATGGATTTGCTTTCCTTCGGGAGGGGAGGGTGTGCGCTTCATGGAAACGCAAATACCGATTGAGTGTTGTATGCAAAACGGGGTTGATGCTGGATAATGGACCTCAGGCAACGGAATTATTGTATCAACAGTTGGTTTAACATTTCAGTGTTTTGCCTCCCTTGGCTATGGGTCTGTGGCAGTGTTTGTCCTTTGGCTGTGCCTCCTCAGACGAACGAATGTTCCTCCTCTGGCTGCGGCACTTTGAGAGCTTTAGAAGTAAAGCAACTTTTAATTGACGATGGCTGAGACGATGGCAACAAGGGGGTCCCTGGCCATTGTCGCAGCTCTTCCTGTTCCCAGCAAAGCGGTTTAAGGGCCGAACAATGGCCCCTGAACATGTGTCTCGACCTGGTCAAGTGGCATCCGGCTGACACTGAAGAGCGGAAATTTTTCCACTGCAGGCATTCCATTCGGAGGAGCGTACACACTCGAAGGAAACCAATAAAGCTTCGTCAACTCTCAATTGACGGTCAATGGGTTTGTCAAGGCCAACGAGGGAAGACAGGGACACATGACTGAGGACTGAGGACTGCGGACAGTCGACAGGGAGTCGAGTGGGTGGATGTGGAGTATGGTTTGGCTTGACTTGGTCTGGGTGGAGAAGAGAGCAAACAAATGGACGCAAACGAAGTGCCGGGTAGCCCAGGAAATGTCTCGGCAGTGGCACTGGGACTGGGACCAGGACCGTTACCGACCCCAGACGAGGCAATTACCATAATTGCAGTCATATAAGTAGAAGCAAACACAGATGCATGAATAAATAGCTCGATGCGTGCAAATAGCTTTGCTCTGGTTCAAGGGCATGTCTCTAATGCTGTCCCGGAAGAAGTGGATGCGTCCCGCCAGGAGTTGAATTTCAAATAGTTTTGCCATTAGTTGTCATTAAATTTGCAGCATCTGCTGTGGCCCACGTCTAATGAGCAATGAGCAACGGGCAATGAGCAATACCCTTTCTGGCCAGCAGCGCCTCATCTCAGGTGTCCGATTTTGACCCAATTCATGTGTGAACTTGGCATAATATAATTGTCATTATTTTCCTGCCTCTCATTGCCTCTTCCGCTGTGGCCGCCAGCTGTTGCTCATTTGGCTGATGTCCAACTCTTCAGCAGACCAGAATGTCTGGCTAAAAGAAGAGTGCGCCACCCAACCTGGCAACCAAACCAATCGAATCAGCATAAAAATACCCAAATTCAAATTATTCTTAACTCTTTATCATTGCAGGAATATTAATAGCAGTTCAGACGAATTCGTTTGATTAAACCCTCCATGAAATTCCCCCCAAAAACTGTTGTGTGCTGCCCACACTTTGCTCTCTATTAGATAAACGATTTATTTTTAGTCTTCTCTGCGACCGCTCTGGCGCCAAGCCTCTGCAGAGGCGCACAAAATCAATTGGCCCACACGGCGTATGAGTAATGCCAGCCAATGCGAGATAGCGAACTGAAAGCGAAATTAACGTCACTGAAATAGTAACTAAACATAGGAGATATTTCATTCATCCTTGCAATGTCGACAATCACTTAAAAAATCCCTTAATCGCATCATAATTATCCAAAGATTCATCTTCTGCCAGTCATCATAATATTATAGATCAGTGAACCACATCTGTTGTAGCATCCGTAGAATGATTCTCCCCATCTTATGATTTAGGGCAACTTGCCCTGAAATTTGCTGACAATGCTGACAGAAGCTCTCATTATTTATGGATCGTTTGTGGAGAAGTTTACTCATAATTTTGGGTGGGGAAACACCGTTCAACAAAAGAGTCAAGTCAGCTGACCATACCAAGAGCTGGAGCTGGCTGGCCCCACATATAATCGCTTGGCTATAAATTCAGGGGCTGGGAATTTGACTCGAGTGAGCCCATAAAAATCACGACGTTGATTTGAGTTTGAGAACTTTATCGGACTGCTATTCATATTACCGTTCCATTCTTCGCTCTCGGACTCCTGTGTCTGGTTGATTAACTCCTCTGAGAGCTATCTAATCTCTCCCCCGAAACGGGGGCTTATTATCATCATACTATACTTAGTATTCGTACTTATACTTAGTTATGTCGCGTGGTCATGGGACCAGATATTTCTGCCTCGAGTCGTGCCAATCTCTTAATGCCCGAGCCAAATGAGGATGTTTTGTCACTTCAAGTTAATGCCTTAATTGTGGCAACGTTTTTATGGCCAAGGGGATGTCTGTCTACCTCATCAGAGTTGGCCTTTCGTCACATGTCTATGCTGGAATAGGATTTGCTGATTGAAAATGCTTGCCAGGCCAAGCAAGCTTTTTCCGGGCACCCCGCAGGATCTTCCCAGCCTGGAAGAAGCCACAGCCATAGAGGTTAGCACTTGGAATGGTTTCTCATACGAAACTGATTGATTTCACCCCCAGAAATGCCATGCGGAAGTCCCGCTGAATGGACTGCAGCAGCCTATCTACTTCCTGCTCGTGTTCATGCTCTGTCCTGTTCTCATCTTCTGCGGCTTCAAGTATGGCATCCTGGGCAGCAGCGACCTAAACGTGGACATTGGCTCGGGTGTGGCCACAGTTATTGTGGTGCATATCCTGATCGCAGTGTACATCTTCCGCCTGATCTTCCAGCAGGAGTTCTCGCGCATGGAGAAGATCGAAACGCTGTCCGAGTGGGAGATCATTCTGCCACAGCAGGCCCAAACGCAGCACCCCGTTCTCGTTGTTCTGCTGCTGATGTTCTACTGCTCCTTGATCATCGGCTTCCCTGTGGCCACCTTCTTTGCCCTGAAGTTTGTGGTGCTAAAGAATCTCTTTCTTATCGCCAACATGGAAACCGATATAATATCTGCAATTGGGGCCGTCATCGCGGTCCACATAACCGTCGGGCTGTTCATCTATAGGGTGTAACTTCGGTTAATTTCTTGGCTCCTCTAAAGATCTGCCCGATGTGTCAGAGCTCTCCAATTAAAGTGCATTCTATGATTTCCTCATGTGGTCATAATTTTTCCCGAAAATCTTTCCGTGCAAAGTATTTATTAATAGTCTTAGCATTTCCTGTTTGCATAGAGATCCCCTCCGTATGTGTTTCCCCCTCCGAAACCATGGAAACGTTTTAGCAAATGCCATAAACACTTCCCACACAATGATTTGTGATTTGTGGAAATGTGGAAAGTGTTCTCTCTGGTGCAAAGACATTTCAAAAGTGTTCTCTCTGGTGCAAAGTCATTTCAGTTGTCACATGTCGAGTCCATCCCCTGATATTTGGACTACTCCTTGACGGGCACATGACACCACAACAGTCTGTTCAGGGACTTTAATGTGGAACAAAGAGTGTCGCCCGTCTAAGACTTTCCGCATGCAAAGTTTATCAAAGTGACGAGCCCCTGACATGACAAGTGCAGGAATTAAATTCTTTCGACCCGCAATTATTTATTGCCTATGGCTGCTGACGCCTGTCGGGGGGCCCGTGACTTTGTCCAGCTGTTTAACGCTCGCAATGGCTCTGCCCTTGCCTGCCACGCAACAGGTGGCCAGTCATGGGTTCTGTTCTATTCTGTTCTGTTACCATGATAAATGATTCCGACCCCTTCGCCAGTGGCCTGAATATCAATTGGGCAAGTGACAACTGAACAACCCACCTGCTTATACATAAATTTCCAAATACTCGACCCAGAACTTTGAAAAATTGAAATAATAATACGATTTTACACTGCTATTGGCTCGGATTTCAAAATAAACTGAAAGCTCTTTGGGAAGAACTTAAATTATATTCCTTACCATTCCTACTGTGATATATATTTATATATTTCGCAGTAGATCAGTTCAGATCAGATCAGATCACATTAGATTCTGTTCCACGCCTCATTTGGCCAATTGAATTTGCTTTACTTTCGCACCCAAAGTGAATGTAGTTACTAATGTTGTTGTCTTTGTGCACAGTGACGCCTATGTGATGGGCAATTACACACGTTAGTGGCAATTATTATTTGATTAACGTTTTATTACAACATTTATGCGATGCACACGCGGCGACACAAATGAGACGCGACGCAGTTTCGGAACTAAACAGAAAATTGCACATTGAATTCTCGTCCCGATGAGGAAGGAACAAATACGTTTATATTGCTGCAGATTTGTTGTAATAGTTGTATGCTGTTCGCACGAAAGCAGCGGGCTGACTGAGTAAACAAAATGTAAGTAAGCAGCGAGCCAAGAGCAACAGGTCGCGTCATTTGTCCAGCATCTCCCCAGGCGCATGTGCAAGTCAGAGAGAAACGAAGCACACTGAATATATGCAATGTGAGTGCAATTTTTTTCAAGTATTTATATGATTTGCGGTATAGTTAAAGATCTCAGACAACCATTTTTTCATACTTAATAGATTCAGTACTCTCAAAATTCAAATTTAAACAAATCAGGGCTGCCATATAGTTAAAAAATGGTTGAGGGGAAATTTGAACTGCTTTGTTGCCACCATATTGAGCGCGCGTCAAGCAGTGGTTTGGCGGAATATTTCAATATATCGAAAACATTGACTCTTTGGATCGGGTCAGTAGATTAGACAGCTGTGAAGTGAAACTCAATATTTAAAGTATAGAAAAACAATTTCAGTGGAGTATCTGTTGAGAAAAGTAGCAACAAGACAGAGCTACAAATGTCGCTGCTCTTCAACGCAGAATGGGGCTTCTTGGAAGGCATTGTGAGGGGCTTCAAGAACGGGATGCTGAAGCACTCCGACTACCTCGCCCTGACGCAGTGCGACTCCATCGAAGACCTAATGATGAGCATCCAGGCCACCGACTACGGCAACATCTTTGCGAATGATCGCCACTTCAGTGTGGATCTGATTGAGAAGCGGCTGGGGGAGAAGCTTCTCCACGAGTTCAACTACATCCGGGCCCACTCCACGGAGCCATTGAGCTCGTTCCTCGAGTACATCCGCTATCCGTACATGATTGACAACGTTTCCCTGCTGATTTCGGGCCTGAATAACAACAGGCCCATGAAAAGGCTGCTCGAGATGTGCAATCCGCTGGGCTACTTCGATCAACTGGCGGCCATTGAGGTGGCCGTCAGCTCTGTGGAGCTCTTCAATGCCGTGCTCATCGACACGCCACTGGCCAAGTTCATTCCGCCCGAGTTCCACGAGGATACCTTTAGCGAAATAGACGTGGAGATTGTCCGGGGCCTGCTCTACCGCTCCTATCTGGAGAGCTACTACGCCTTCTGCCAGGGCCTGGGCGGGACCACGTCTGATGTGATGTGCAAGCTGCTGAGCTTCGAGGCGGATCGCCGGGTCATCACCATCACCGTGAACGCCCTGCCCACCAACCTGACACCCAACGATCGCCTGAAGATGTACCCCACCTGCGGCCAACTCCCCGATCTAGCCCTGCGAACCCTATCCGAGATCGTGGACTACGAACGGGTGCGCGATATGTGCAACTTTGTCGGCTATGGCGACATGTTCGAGAACATCGAGCGGGACACCGACGGGCTGATCGGGCTAGAGGATCGCTTCCTCATGCTTGAGGCCAAGAACAACGTTTACTCCTATCTGCAGCAATTCCACTACGGCGTCTTCTATTCCTACGTGAAGCTGAAGCAGCTGGAAGTACGGAACATCATCTGGATCTGTGAGTGCATCGCGCAGCGTCAGACGGATAAAGTGAATGCATACATTCCCATTCCTTTGGATTGACTCTTTCATCAATTGAATTGGGTTTCCATTAAGCTTTGCGTTTTGTGTTTGGTATCCTTTATAGTTAGTTAGTTGATAATTAAATAGAGTTAAAATTAGTAGACAAAGTCTCTAAACTCCTTCTATAGTGTTTGGAATTTTCCAGACTCCAAGCTTTTAAGGTCCTCTTAATGATCACAAATACGTACAGAGGCACATATATATTTTTTGTATTTTTTTTTGTATTTAATTTTAATGTTTTTTTTACATGATTTTTAAAAATTGTATTTTAAAAGCATTGCATTATGTCATATAAAGTACGATATATCATTACATTATACAATCGTTTGTATTTCCTTTGAATTGTAGTGTTTTGTTTTGTTTTGAGTGTTTAACCATAAGTTAAATTTATGTTTAAGCAATTTCATAATTCAATAGCATAGCAGTAATTGTTTCAGAGACCATGGCTATATATGCATCATATATATGTCTATATATATATATATATAGTAGTGTATATAAGTATTATTATGTGTATGTGTGTGTGTGTGTACTGAGTGCATCCATGAAGATACTCCTCAATAGTGCGACTAAAACTAAAAATCGTGAGGCATTACCCCACAAAACGGTTGGTAATGCCATATAAAAGGACAGATTGTATAATAAAATAAAGAAAATGATCTGCGCAGAGGGCGTGTGTGTGTGTGTGTGTGAGGCTGCAGCGTAAACATCAAGAGCAATTGCTTAAGGAAAGAATTTCTGTAGAGTCCACACTTCACTACTCGACACCTGGCACCAGGCACACTCTTCCCACAAATGTAATTCTTTGTGTGTGTGTGTGTGTGTGTGTGTGTGTATATATGTGTGACATCAACATTCGCCCAACAAACGAAACAAACAAATGATTATGCACGTAGGCATATGCATGTGAACCGAACACAAACAAACTCGAACAGAAATCAATCTGAAGAACGCAACAAACATTGAACGGGGATGAACGGGGCACAACCCCTCGTAAGAACAACAATTATGAGAACATTATGTTTAGACTATTGCATGATTGCAGATGTGTGTATTAGGATGGCATCTCTGTTTGTTCCAATGTCCAGAGTCCAGTGGATTTCAGCTCCTGCCTCCTACTGCCACATGCCAATGGTGTAGTTCCTGCTCAGGTGTCCCATGCGACGCTGACGTCCAACTGCAAAACACACCAATGATTGGATTAGTGGGGTATTCTATAGAGCTTGTCGACTGTTAGCAAAATAGTGGTTAATTCTATGCTTAGGAATAGAAGAATACTTGGCACAACACTGAGAACGACTGGCAAAGACTGGGAACATTGCAGAACACCCCAGTGCCAGTGGCTGTGTTGGCACAGATACATTTCTCGTTGTTGGCTTAACGCTAATCTACCAGAAGTCCATCCCCATTTTGTATCCCCGTAACTAAACCGTTTCAGCATAGGTGGTAGCTTATTGTGCTTAGATTTATCTTAGGGAACCGAATATGGGAAATATACAAATTGAATTGATTAAATAATGATTAATAACTACTTTTACTGGCAACTGTTAACAAATGAATCATCTGCCCTGAAGTATAATCATGTTCTGAAATAAACGCTGCACTTTCCGTAGCCACCACATCCTTTAACATTGAAATATGTACTCTTGGTATGAGGATGGAGCTCCCACTTATATTTAGCTTAGCTTACGAGTGTACGGATTAGATTCACTTAGTCACTTCTTATTGTCAAACCATTACATGGCACTTAGTGGATTATCTTAGTTCTTAGAAGGTAAGCTAACAAATCAAAAGATACTTTACGTACTGCAGAGATCACACATCATTCTTCGGTGTTAGTTCACAGCTGGTGGGCTGGTTGGTAGGTTGATTGGTTGGATCGGTTCGGTTCGGGTTCGGTTCGGGTTTTGGGTTGTTTTGGTGGGGACTATTAGATTGAACTTGGACTTGTGTGGCATTGTTCTCCTTGTTCTTGTAACTGGTGGTGTGTGCTCGTGGTTGTGTTGGTTGATGTTGTACATTTCCTTGGATTTGTTTGTTATTCAGATTATGTTGGTAGTCAGAAGTTGGACAAATAAAGACACACAACACACACATCGAGAGGGTTTTCTGCCTGATTGTTGTTGTACTTGGTTTCATGTGGCATCGTGTTGCGGTTGCTGGTTGCTTGTTGTGGTTGGTTGCTGCTCTTTGTGTTGTCTTTTTATTTACGCTGATTCAGGCGTTTCACGCGTACTGCAAACATGGAAAGAAAGAGGAGGTGCGTGTCGTGGTTGTGGTTGTGGTTGTGGTTTGGCGGATCACACAGGAAGAAAAGAAACAAATACAGATCGGCATTAGTCAAGTTGTTGCAACATAGAGTTAGATCTGAAGAGAGGGTTCAACAATGTTAGTTCAAATGTCATATAATTAATCAATCAAACAATCATCAAACATCGAATCAAAGGAGTGAGCGGGTACAACATTCAAGTTTCTGTTTTAGTTTAGCGTAGGAGTTCCTCGCGAGAAAGGAGGAGGCGATCGTATGCTTCTCCTTGGTTTTAGTCTGGGTTTTTGCTGCAAGCTTATAGTTTAGTCTGGGTTTTAATCGGGTTAGTAGTCGTATACTAGATTGGGAGCTGCTGCAACAACATCAAAGTACTTAAACAGAAGAAGGAGGGTACCAACTGTTTGTCGTAGGATACACAAATATGTTCTTCTCGATGAGGCTGCTGCCGTTGCTGCTGCTTCTGCTATTGTTAGTTGTTCTTATTGAATTATGAAATAGTGTCAAACGTTCTATTCTGGTCTCTACATTGAGTAAATTGGTTGTAACGGGTGGTTCGTCTCTTTGGTTCTGGTGATGGTGGGGGGATTCACTTAGATCATACATCGCAGTTTAATTCCTACACGAAGAGAACATCGTTAGAGAAGGCTGCACCGTGGATCGCAGTTGTCGGATGGCTGTGGTGGTTTGTGAATTGTGTTTAACATGCAGATATGCAAAGGGAAGTGAAGGGAATGGGTTATCATGCAGAAACAGCAGATAAATATAAAGCAGAATCATCGGAATCATGCAACATAAACGATAGGGTTGTGGCTGTTGGGTATGCTCGATGACTGTGATGCGTGGAAATAAGTAACAACGGAAGGAAAGGCTACAGCTTATACTATTCGTAAGGAAGGTGTTTCATTCTTTGGTTACTTTTATGATTTAGCAATTCTATGATTAGTAACAAATTTGGATAGATGCTTTGGCTGCTCTTTGCCTGGGCATATCCTTAAATTCGGGTTTAGTTTGCAGCAGTTTCTCAACGTTCTCCTGCGGATGTGCGAACATTCAGCAAAATGCACTTTCATGGAACTATTGCCAATAGATGGATCGGCAGAAAAAGCCATTCTGAGATGGGTATAGGATGCTGGTGGATTGCATTTTGGATTAGAGGAGCTGATCAAAGGCAGAGGCAGAGTAGAGTGCAATTCGTGTTCATAGATACCTGTGTTAAGCATTAGAGAAAATTATACACGTAACACGTACAAATGTGGATCGCCTAAACGATTTCTGATGCGCTTCGAAGAGGCCTCGACTCGACCTCAAACATATCTTCAAACAAACATCTACGCGATACAATATAGTATGTATTTTTATGTAGTACTCTCAATACGAGTATATATGTATATAATGATATTTCTCTTTCGTTTTCTTTGCTTTGCTTTGCTTTGCTTTGCTTTTGTTTTTGCTTAGTAAGAGTCTCTCTAGATAATATATATGTAGATATGGTTCGACTTTGGCTTTATCCTTTATCCTTTATCCTTTCTTTTATATTATTTTATACACGTTCTTTGTTTGTTATTTTTGGGGCTTCTTCATTTCCTTAATTTTCTTTCTTTCTTTATATTTAGATTACAAAACGCTTTAAAAATGGTTTAGGTTTAGTTTTAGTTTGATTTCTTTGCTTGTTTTTGGATGCTGATCTCCTATTGAATTCTTGTCGATTTTCTATGCAGATTATTGAAAAATCTGAACTGCAGTCGCAACTCAAGATCTTTTCTTACTGTAAACAGAAAAAGAGAGAGAGAAACAGAGCGGGAGAGAGAGAGAGGGAGAAACAAATGAACAAATAAGGCTTAAACAGGACACAAAATATGGCTTGAACGGATTGATAGACATAGAGAGAGAGAGAGAGAGAGAGAGCGAGCGAGAGAATAACGAGGAGTGAGTGCTGACTGTCTGGGATACTAATTTCTGTAATCTTTGGATTGAAGTTGGGACTGGGGGGATACACAAAAAAAAAGATACAAGATACACAGATACAAAACAGATATTGCTGTGCTGTGCTGTGCTTTGGTGTGGTGTGTGCTTGCATGGGTGTGACTGAGTGGCTGAGGCAGTGACCGCTGCGATGAGTGGGGCGGCTGGCGGTGTTAGTGGCACGAATCGTATGATCGAATGGATTGTGGATGGATTATATACACAGGACTATCGCTATCGATCGCTATGGTTGAAGCGAAGGCTGACAACGAAGATATCAAGGCAGGAATATCAGGAATCGATCGTAGTATTGTGTGGTATATACATATTCTTGGTCTGCAAGTATCGGATCGTCTCCAGAGTGTGTGTTCTTGTTCAGGGGGGTGGGGGATAGAGTGTTTCTGTCAGGCGGCGGCAACATCAATATCAACGACAACAACATCAAGGGTTAACCAATGAGGCGAGACACACAAAGGGATTGGATTGGATCGAATGACTGTGTCTGTACATATTGTATGTGGATATTCGTGTTGTTTCTGTGGCTTCTCTCCGAACATTCTGTGGTCTGTGTGCGGTGCTGCTGCTGCTTCTCACTCACGTGTGCGCTTGATAGACGCCCTCGTCGTCGTAGTTGGGCGTGACGGACCGACTGCCGGGCACCACCATGTTGTCCGGGTCGAACTCCGGATCGAAGGCATCGCCGCCGCCGCCACGGATGACCATGTTGTCGGGATCGACCTCCACATCGTAGTCCGGCGGCGGCTGCGGCGATGGCGACGGCGACGGCGTAGGTGTGGCCGAGTTCGGATAGTGGATCTCGCGCTCGATCTCCATGTTGCCGGGCAATATCAGCTTCGGCAGCTGGGGCTTGAGCTTCTGGACGCGGAAGACTGCAGTGGACACGGCAGTGGAGTGGAGTGTTTTTTTCGAGTGGGTTTCACGTGGGATAAAGTTTGTCGCAATTTACAACAGATACAGATAATTACAGATAATTGGTTAATGGTCTTCGCTTTGGCAAACAATTGTTCAATCTAATGGTAATTACAGAGAGAGGGGAAGAGAGAACACGGGGGGAATAATAAACAGAGGAGGAGCGTGGATCCGATCCTCGATCGGTGGATATAAAAAATACTACAGCTATACACGAGGGGCAGGCAAATGTGTTAGCATGGAAATGGACGTGGGACGTGGAACGTGGAACGTGGAAGAATGACATTTTCTGACTCTTTAAATGTACGATAATCACCCGACTTAAATATTTATATTGTATCTTATGAGGATAGAAAACCTGGCCACAGGCCGTCGCTCTATCGATCTAAAGTGAACGTTAACAATAACGAGAGGTGGAGAACGATAACGACAACGATAACGAGAACGAACGCAACGAAGGCTTGATGAAACGTTGTGTGAGAATGGATCACGATGTTAACGACTGAAACGAGTGGATCGATGATATTTCTGGTGCAGAGGCAGATGAGGCAGGCCAAAACAGTTTTACCTGGTTACCAGCACATAAGAGAGAGATACAGAGATATAGAGTATAAGAAGAGACAGAGAAGGGACAACGGCACAACATTGGAGGCGGTAGTAGCCATGGGATGGATGGGTTACCAAACTGCTGGTATTCTCTCTTCAGATTTCCTTCTCGTGGTCAGCCCTTCTACCAGCTCCAGCTCCAGCTGCTGCTGCTGCGGTCGATGATGTTGCCTGGAGATTGCGCACCAGGCGCCCTGATGGCGAGAGATGATCAGAACCGACTCTGGGATTAGTAGGGCTCCAGGTGCGGGCCGTGACAAACTGCTCAAAGGCAGCCAGGCTCTTGGCCTTCGAGGGTGAGATGTCTTGATCTTGAGCTTGATGAGTGCTGGATGATGCTAGCGATGATGCTGATGTACAAGCTGTTGCAGTGATTGTGGCAGTGATGATGTTGGACGCTAACGTACCTTGTTGCAATTCACCTAAACGCGCGAACGTGAGGCAACTCAATCAATTAGATACCTAATATTGGCAGGGGGTTTCTTGGGGAAGGAGAGAATCGAATTCGAATCCTATCGAGTGGAACCGCGGTGACTGCAAGAACCAACGATGACTGGCAGTGGCTGGGGAATACTTCTGTTGGGAATTCCTGCTGCGGAATCCGGGAAAACCGCGATGAGGGGACAACTTACTTCTGTCGATGTTGCGCTGGAGGTGAGCGGCCACGCGGTGGCGAGCATCGTTGAACTCCAGATGCAAGCCGAGTCGCAACAGCGAGGGGTTTTTCTCCACCAGATCCGTGATCTCCATCTCGATCTTGTTGCCCAGCACCGCAGATCGCTGGGTGAGATCAAACAGGAACAGAGGAAAAGGTCAATGGTGAGTCAAAGGTAAGTTTGAGTGAGATCAAGTGAGCGGACACTTACCTGATTAGAAGCCCTAAACTCCTCGATGGTGTGGCACTTGAGCAGGGCTTGCACCAGCTTCACAATCACGGGCGGACTGATGAAGTTGGTCTCGACGTTTAATACTCTCAGGGTTTTGCTCTTCTCGATCGCCTCCGCGAGCAGGAGAGCTGTCTTGTCGGTCAGGCCGACGTTTGTCAGCGAGAGGACTTCCAGATGTTCGTTCTGAGGCAGTGCGGCGAAGAGTTGTTCGAGCTTCTCGTCCGAGATGTTCTGCAAGGAATCGAATCACATGGAGTGACGGTTAGGGTAAGCCTTAGGTTAGAGTCTTTATGTGTAAACCTTTATGTTGTTAAAGTTCAAGTCAACCAGCTTGGAGTCGTCGTCCTTGACGCGCTTGATCGACTCCTCCACGTCGGTGGCGTTGGGCGGGTCCATGGGGAAGAGCTTCTGCTGCGTGGACTTTGTGATGCCGTCCCAGCCCATGCCCACGGGCTGGCCCTTGTTGAGCAGCGAGGCATGGTACTGGTCCTGGTTCATCATCGAGTGGAAGCCCAGGATGGCAGCCAGATCGATGATCTCCTCCTGCGTGGCGTCGTTCAGCGCATGCTCGTACTCGTCGCCCATGTCGATGGCGATCTGTTCCTCGGCCTCGATCTCGCGGGCATCCCTCGGCGGGGGCACCCACTTCTTGCCACGCACCTTGCCCTGGACATACGGCTCGAACTCCGGCTCGTCGGGCGTCTCGATGGCCTGCTTGTTGATGTGCTCGATCAGTTGCTTGCGATTGAGCGGCCCGGTGGCGTCCTTGGTGCACTCGTAGCTGCAGCGCTGATCAGGCGGCAGGAAGTTGTCCTAAAGAGATAAGTGAACATCAGCAAGGATGGCCTCAGCATATGTAGAAGGATACTCACATCAGGATCCACTTCTTTGGCCAGTATGGTGATCTCTTCAGGCGAGAGCTGGGCCAGCAGGCTCTCCACGTCCACATCATCGTACTCGCTCAGATCCTTGCCATACAGCTTGGCGGGAGTCGTGAGCGTGGTTGTCTTTGTGGTGGCTGAAGTCTAAGGAAAAGAGATGAAAATTGTGAGAAAATGTATTAATAAACGATCTTCAGAAAGGGAAAAGACTCTGCCAATTTGGTTTTCCTTTTCCCTGGGGATTTCCCTTCTGGTTTTCACTTTTTTCCCCCACTCCCCTGCTGCTGCTGCTGCTGCTGCAGAGAGAGCGAAAGTTGGCTTCTGTTTCTGGTTTTGCAGTGGAACGGCAGAGTGGCAGAGTGGCAGAGTGTCAGAGGGGACGGACTTGGTCTTGGACTTTCGAGGTACTTTTCGCACATTTGTCTGTGGCTTCAGCTTGAGGCTCGTTGGCGGCGGCTGTGGGGCGCGTCGCTTCACCTTTGGCACCGGCCGCAGCTTGATCTTCTGGAACTCGGCCTCCATGGGTGTTGCTTTCAGGTTGGGGCTCTGGCTCTGGCTCTGGCTCTTTCGCTGGGAATCGCTGGGAGGCGGAAAACGGAAGGCGGACAGTCAGGCCGCGAATCGATATGGAAAATTGCAAATCCAATTATGAATGCAACGCGCGTGGTGCGTTGGTGCTGTATCTACAGCTCTGCAGCACTCTGTGGCTGTGCGGCTGTGGTTGGGACTGGGTCTCGGCACCGACTGACACACCAACAGCAGCAGACTGCCGAATTAAGGCGAGCCGCAACGCCAGCAGACACAGTCGTGCAACTCTTGCTGCAATCGCTCAAGTCAGTCATTCAGTCAATGAGGCAAAGAGGCATGGTGGCATGGAGGCATGGAGGCAAGAGCCAGACCAAGAGTCGAGTCACAGAGCCACTGAGTTGCTCCAAGAGTTGGCAATGTAAATTAGGGACTCATGAAGCAGGCAACAGAGGGCAGGGGAGAGGCAGCCAACTGTGGCATGACTCTGCGGTGACTCTACGGTCTGTTTGCACTTCAACGACTTCCACTTCGTCGCAGGCGTAAGGCATGAAGGGGATGGCCGGGGTTCTCCAATTGATTGTGCAACACGGATTGCAGCAGATTTCAACATAAATTAAGCCCCAAATACTCGTAAACTCAAAGAAGGCCACAAATTGTGGCCCAAACGGAAGTCAAAGCCACAAACTGCTGATGGGAGGGGAAAGCCAAATGAAAGCAGGGAAAAGCACTGGTAAAACGAATCGAAAGAAAACCCTATAATTTACATAAAACAATTGGAAGAAGGCAGAACAGAACAGAGCCGAACACTCCTCCGCTGATGTTCTAGCAAGCAAAGCGTGACCCAAACAAAGACAGACCCACTCGGCCGAGGAGAGTATCTTGGCCGCACGAAACATTCAACATTTAAGCCGATTGGAAACCAGTTTGAGCTCTCGAGGGCAGAGTGCCAGTGCCAGTGCCAGAGCCAGAGCAAGGAGGAACAACCAGACCACGCGGGACAGTGAGTGGCCATAAAACTCGGAGCTTAAACTGCTCTCTGCCATAGCCAGAGCCAGAGCCAGAGCCATCGTCTTGCCTGTTTACTAAACGCTTTTAACGGGTGCACGGGTGTACGGGCGCACGGGTTACCGGGTAACCGGTTTCGTAGGTACAGCTAACAGAAACAGAATTAGCAGAGTGCTGTGCCGAGCGAAGTAATAGCAAAACAAACGCCACAAATGGAGCCACAGTTTGGAGGAGAAGTGGAGGAGCCTGTGTGGAGCGCACTCCCAAAGATACATGTTGTATCTCTCAGATACAGCTAAATGCCAGCAATTGACCCACTTTTGAGTGCCGAAAGAATGAAAGGGAGCGGTACGGGGACGGAGGCATTGCGATTATGTCAGCTTCTAATGCTCGAATAACCCAACGAACGATTCAATTCGAGTGTTGACATTTCAATTGAGGACAGTGTCCACTCCACCGAACACACCCTCCGCTCTTAAAGCAAAGCCCCATCGTTCCTCTCCACTCAATTTCAAGGCCCCCCTCGTCGAGAGACTATGGCTATAGCCTCGCGTGAAAAAACTGTAAACTGTAGAATCATAAAAAGTAATTGCAAAAATAATTGAGTTCACGGCACTCCAGAGACAGAGACACATCTCCGAAGCACAGCCCGAGAGCGGGCAGAAAGAAATGAGATTAGCAAATAAATTTCAGAAACTTGTGGATAAATGTGGGGATAAAGACGAATCGTTGGATACCCCACAGAAAGGAGCAAGCAGTTTTGTGTGCATTCATTAGTGATAAAATACAAATATCTAAGATACATATGTACATGGTAAGAGTACATTTCGACCTCAAGTCTAAGGCAATCACAAAATGCATAGAATTATAGATATTATCAATAGATAACATGGTAGCCTCTCTTGAGGAGAGCATCGTTACCCAGCAGAAGCGGGCAACTTCCACGAAATAAGTTGCCTGCTTCGGAAGCATAAGAATCATCGTACCATGCAAATCCGCTGTAAACAAGACACGTACGTGTGGCAATATACATACGAAGTACCGTATCTGTCAGATGCGAGTCGTCAACACGTTTAAATACTTGAAAACTGGCAAGTGGCAGGCAGGCAACCAGGGAGCTGTGGATCTGTGCATCTGTCAGACTGTTGAGCCAATTAGAAGTTGCGAAACGAATAAACTAAACCCACTCTTCAGCCACAGCCACAGCCACAGCCACGCTTTTGGCACATTAATTAGAACGGGATCTTGCAACGGTAGATTTACGACTCCTAGTTTTGGCCTTTGGTACTCCTTCTGCCGTACTTGGTCAAAAGAGTCTTGTTGTGAGGTCGAAGATATGACTTTCTGGCATAAATTGTGTCTAAAATTCCATGGATGATGATGGCTAAGAGCAGATACAAAGGGTCTTTAATGTCAGAAACTAATTCCAAATCCTGTAGCCACGCAAAATGATACAAATGTAACCCGCAAAACCGTAACCAAAACAGGAACACACATCGGATATCAGATCTGGGACATAGACCCACAAACAGAAACCACACACAGAAACCTGGTGGATGTGGATAGCCTCCTCCTAGTGACCCACAAATGAGACCGAACGAAAAACGAACAAATGAAACGATGCAAACATGTTTTTCGGTGATTTGCAAAAATGTATCTTGTATCTTGTGCTGTGTGGTGTTTTGGCATCTGGTATCTGGTATCTGGCATCCGACAGATGGATGACTGCGTTGGGCGGTCGGTCAAGGTGCTTAGGCGATTTAATTAAGCGAAGCGGGACAAATGCCACGAAAAACAGCAGCAGGCAACGGTCACGTTTACAGCGAAAAATCTCACATTATCCGCAGAGTTGAAGGAAAAACACACACACACACACACAAACACACATCCCAAAGTGCATGAAAAGTTGGCCAGACACGTCCCAAAAGCAGGTAAAGCCAGTAGGTGGCTAATGACTAATGGCTCGAAATGCGCGAAACGCGACCGAATCTGGCCTAAAGAGCGGACAGGGGGACAATAGATGCTGCGGCGCATCTACAGATACGGCTACAAGCGCTACCAGGAAATACTGCAACACCTAAGAGATGGCGGAAGAGGAGAGAAAATCGTGGCAGTGGCAGGGGCAGGAAATTTCGTGCAAGAAACGTTAATTACATCTCGGCCAAGTTCGCTTTTATGGTCACAATTAGTCGTGAAAAACCAGAAACCGAAGGTGAAAAGATGCCTCCGCTTTCCGTCTCTGTGTTGAAGATGCATCTGTATCTGTATATGTATCTGTGGATCTGTTTCTCGTTTACAAGTGAAAATGTCGTTGGGGAAATACTTTCTTGTGGTTTCCACATTTTCCATTTTCCATTTTCCATTCTCCATTGATAGATTGTCATGTGGCGGATGGCTGCCGTGACAAAGGCCTTCGAGCACTGCACTTCCTCCTCTGCTCGGAAAATATGTTTTATTGCATTTTCCGTGCCAATCCTTTGACAAAGTTTTCACCCCCTCCTCACACAAAAGTTACAGCATAAATCCGAAATATGCAAATCCAATTTTCATAGCTCAGCAGGAAAAACTAGATAGAGGTCTTCGTCTCTTCATACACTCAGCAAAAACGCACATATCCACATTGAACTTTGATCAAAGTTTGATTTTCTTTGTAATTACTAATAAATAAATTTAATTGAATCTTGAATACCTGCAAAAATATTTGTTTTGTGATTTTGCGAGTTGAATTATTGTTGTTGCTAAAAGCGAAATGGATAGTAGGAGTTGCCAATAGAGCAGCAGACTGATGCATTTGGGAGAGCAAAAAGAAGATCGAAACAAGAGATAAGATCAGTGTGTCGCAAAAACTAACGCGACTTGCTGCAATCGACGTAGAATATCCAAAAACAACAATGCAAGCATTGATTTCGACATGCTGAGAGAGCAAAAACGGGCAAGTGCGAAAGAGAGTGTATTGCGTGAGAGGAACGAAGCACGAAGTGATCGAGAGACTCGGCAAATACAGCAACAACATTTAAAGAACAGCAATGAATCATTGAGAGAACTTCAGTGCAACTTCGATTATTTGCATGTGTGTGCATACACATGTACATATGTACGTATGTATGTCGGCATTCGAAAATAGAGAGATGGAGTGAGAGAGCTTACATTCTGGCACAAGAGAATCGGATATTTCCATCACTTTCCGCATGGGCAATGCAATGCAATAAAGTGTCAGTGTGCATCGTTTTCGGTGCTAAATCCCTTTTTTTCGAGTGCATGGAGCAAACTCTCACTGCCATTGACAGTGCCTCCCTAGAGGGGGAACTGTCTATCCCATAACCCTACCATACATATTCAGTGAACACCAATAAGCTTTTATATGGCAATATTTTATGCAATTTGCATATGCCAGCAGCAGAAGAGCACCCAAAGGAGGAGAATGAAGTGAAGGAAGTATCCCGTTTGGTAACCAGAGCTCCCTCTGCAAATGGTCAGCAAAGGGAGAGGGAACACCCCCTCCTTGTTTCTGGTTCTGTTCTGCTGAAAGCCGAGACACTCGATAGTTGTTCCGTTTGACTGCATTCACAAACGGGGGACTCGAAACCAAAGCCAGGGCAACGACAGACGGACAGACAGCGGCAGCAACCAGAAATCTATCTTTAAATGACAGTTGGCATTGCCGGATTTTTCCAACAAACTTTCGCAACGATCTACTAAATTGAATCTGCAGCACACATAATGCACAGCTGACGACGGGACAGGGGCGGCGGAGCTTATACTCCGTCTTCATAAGAAAAAGTGAAATTCGAGTCGTAGACGCATTTAGGCAAAATGAGAAACGTGCGTCGCATTCTCAGCATCGCAGGCCGAAAAACTTGAGAGAAAGAGAGACAGAGAGGCACATCAATAAGACGCTCTAATGCTCGGGAGTGAAATAATAATAAATTATGGGGGGCAGAACAGCAGCCCCAATGAAACGCCCAGCCCCCCATAGAAGTACGCTTATTTATGTAGTTTACATTTGACTTTGAATTTTGAAGACCTCTTGGCCTGTGGGTCACGTTCGGGGCAAATGTTTTTGTGTTTTTTTTTACTCTGGAATGTGGACAATATCAATAGAAAACAGGGTTAGTCTGAATGGGAGTCTATAGCAGAGAGAGTATCTTTAGCAAGTGAAAGTTTGAGGGGCTGACAAGTTTCAATGAAATGTAATTAGAAATTCATGTAAATTTTCCCAGCGCAGTGCACTTTTTTCTCTACCGAGAGGCTCCCCACCATGTCTCACTCTATGGGGTCTGTGACACCCGCCGATGTTTACCCGATGTTGGGGCCTAAACCAAAGGTTGCCATATCCATAATTATCCAGCAACACTTTGTTTACGTGCCGCTGCCTGGGAATAGTTTAAAGTTTAAACAATTGGCTCTGCAATCAACAGAGCAAGAGCGCACGGTGCACCGAAGGGCAATGAACTTACCAAACGGGGGAATAGAATTAGAGGCCTGACAACGCCCACAATTAGGTAACATAACCCCTACTAAAGTCAAAAATGGCCAGCGATTTCACCCGCTTGAGGAGCACGCGATTTCCAAGCGATTTAAAACGCTAGAGCAGTCAAAAATCGCACATTTCAGTGGCATGCAACATCCGGGGGATGGAGGAGGCAACACAATATATCAAGTCCGTTAGTCAACAACAAATTACAATTGCTGATGACATAACACGCGAAAACCTGGGAAATTCCCACACACGTGGGAAGCTCTATGCCTAAATAGTCAGTCATGGATCCAGTGGACATACTCGTACCATTTCGAAATGGTTCATAATTCTCGTGAATAGAACTTAAAAGATTTCCCCACTGTTTTATGAGCCACTGAGATTGATTTGAAGAGAGAATATTCATTGATTTAAGAGCAAATTTCAATCTTAATCAAATTCGTTCCTCGAACCCTCTGCAGGTGCATACATTACCCAGCTGTTGCTCAACAGACTCTACATCTTCCCACTGGCCATCTCTCTATTGATTCTTTCCCTTTTTGGAATGGAACTCACCTGCAATCAAGAAAAGAGAGAACGAAATGCATTATTAAGTGAAAGGGACAAACTTTGAGATCGTAAACAAAAGAAAATACGTGGAGGGAGCAAGTTGCAAGTAGATAAAGTGCCAAAGACAGGCCCCAGGTGAAAACTTTCCCATAAAGCGTGCAGACCGCAAGGAGACAGGAGGACCAGGACAGGAGGATGCTGGAGGAGGCTCAAGGGGCAGGGTAATTACATAAAAGCCGCAGGGAGAAAATTATGTGAAAAGATTAAATTTGTAAGATAAATGTGGAGTGGAGTCTCCAGTGGAGTGGAGCATGTTGCAAGCGGAGAGAGGCCTTGTCTTGTCAGTCACTTCCCAGGGAATCATAATATATATAGCCACGATATATATTTATATATGTATGTATGTGTAATCTGTTGGGGCAGATTTCAATGGTGGAGAGCATAAAATATGTGTATAAAAAACCGAGCTCTTGCTGCTGCGGTAATAAATGAAAATTATGCAAAGTTTCAACAGAATTCAGGCAGGGGCAGGCAGCGGCAGCGAATGATGAAGCGAATGCCCATCCGAGCCAGAAAACGGTTAACGGAGCGTGTTATAAGGCCAGAAGAGAGACACAATCCCGTCTGCAGTTCAGCCTGCTCCCCCGTTCATGCCCCACCAAAAGATGAGTAAGTGGAAATTTATGAAAATGCGTAAAAAATGTGCGGCGATGGCGGCACCCCCTGGTGGCAGCTGCCTCAAGTTGCACTTCTAAGGAACTCCCACAAGTCTTAAGACACAATCTGAAGCTCTTTTCCCTCTTAGAAAGAACTGTGGGCCTAAATCTGAGTGGGCCACAACTTTTGAGCCAAAAAACTTTGTCCGACAGTGAAACAGCACTTATTGAAAGCCTTAATCGTGTCACGGCATCAGGCGATGATATTATCAAGTTTTTTGCTCTTCAAATTATTATATAAATAAAAGCTATATAGTAAACGACACCATGTGGATTCTAATTGTAGAGAGAGACAGAGAGATGTATATATGTACATATGTATGTACATATGCATGTGTGTTCCATACATTAAATCTCAAATCTTGATTACAGATTCGTTTTTGCTCTACGGTGTGTCATCTTTCAGGCATCTTTTTATTGAGGTGGGCAGTGCGTTTCGCAAGTGTTTAAATATTCAGTTATTGTTGAAGTAGCAAATTTGCCTCTCTTTTATGGCAACATATTCCTTGGGCATATATTTCCATATTGCTGTCAGATAAACCGTGTTCTCTGGCCATCTAAGACCTATAACTACCCTTGAATATGCTTCCATTAAATCGTACTTCAACAACATAGATTAGATATGCCATATAAATTCATTAAATTCATTTCAGATTAGAAGAGATTAGATATGATGTTCGTCTGAGCATACATATTCCCTATAAAACGCACTTAAATATAGACTTTTATCTATCGTAATGAACCGCACTGTCCGTCCGTCAGCACTATTTGTAGTACACTTTGTGGGCAAACAAGTTTCATCTTTTTTGTGCCGTTCTTCTGTTCTTTTTTTTCTTTTGGATGATTTTCATGTGCCCGGCGTCAATTAAATGACGGAAATGGGTAATTTTTATGTTGGCCGACATCGTTTTTGCTGTTGTTTTGTGACGACTTTTCGTTATATCTGTATCTGTATCTGTGTGCCCCTATTCCGCAAGCTGGAAAAAAGCTTTTCATGTCTTCTTTGATGGTTGTCCATCCTACTGTCCCACTGTCTGTTTATCCGACTGACCGTCCGTCTAGCAATGCGATTAATTACTCGGCTCACAGACCTTAAGTGCGATTTTAGCGCCCCCGTCTGCCTGTCCATCCATCCGGTTGGGAGAGGGTCTCAAATGTTCGTTTTAATTGCGGGAACTACGGATTATCTTACAAGTTTAGGTAAAAGGTTGAGAAAATACAAGACAAGAAGAGACATGAACTAATAAGATGCCACTGAAAAGCCGGGAATTACACATTCATAAAGAGATCAGATAAACAGGAAAGGTCCGAGGCGGACACATTAGATTTGCCAAGTTGTAGATTTCAAACATTCTGATGGACTTCCATCCCAATTTATTCAAGAATGAATGAAGCCAAGAAACGCACAGCGAATGAATGGGAAGTAGTATAAAGAAACGAATGTTGCGGAAGATCAGGAACGCCACAAAGTATATTTTTGTACTAGGTCTTGCAGGTCGAATGAACAATCCATACTATATAAGACTTCCATGAATATTTTGGGAGGGGTATCCCGTAGGCAGAGAGGAAGTCGATATCTAGTCCATATCATAAAGAGCCAACGGCATGGGTGTGCAATGAGTAAGCGATAAGGCTCACGAACAGAGGTAAATCAGAAGCAAACAGCTGTTGCAAGCGATAAGGAAATCAAAGGGATCGTGGGCCGAGGCGCTGGGGAGCGGGTGTGCCGAGGAAATTATGTAAAAATGAGAAATATGCTAAAATTGACACGCAAAACAAAAGATAGTCATAATGAGGGAGATGGGAAGAGGGAGAAAGAAAAGAAAGCGTCGCGATGACATAATGAACATGATTAGGAGGTTTATTGCCGGAATCAATAAAGAGCCAGGGAAGGGGATAGGAAGTACTGTGTTAAAGTTGAATGTTAAAAATATTTCATGACGAAGACTCCGGCTGGCACCATCTAGACGGAAAGAGGGTGGGTGGGAGAGAGAGCGACTCAGAGAGCGCAAACTCCAGAACTCTAAACCCAGAGTAAGGGTAGATCAAGTGTGAGGTAAAACTCCCTCGTTTGGTACCCAGACTGCTGGACTGGCCTGACCTTCGAATCAATATACCTTGCCCAGAGAGAGAAAACAAAACTGACGTAATCCGAATTGTGCGGTGCCTGCTCTCGCACATTAATTGAAGGGGAAGAAGAAGCAGAGAGAGAGTGAGAGAGACGGCAAAAAATCGGGCAAACACAATAAATGAACAGAAATGAAATGAAATCATTCAAGGAAAACGGCAAAAACACACATCACATCAATGAAAAAACAATTTAGCCACTCGAAAAGATACACCAAGAGAGGGGAAAGAGGATGGAGAGTGCTCCTCAATCAACTACTAACCTCCATGGCCTCTCTTTGTTGTTGTTGTATGTTTGAGTGTTTCCAAGGTTCCACCGTTCACCGTTAACGTTTTAGCTTTTTTACAACAACAATTTGTTACTCTTTCCCTTCTGTTGTTGCTGCTTTGTTTGTCTTTTTTAACTTTTTGACACGCACAAAAATTCTGCCCGCGCGACTTTTTTTCTGCCCAGCGACCGCTGTTTGTTTTTGGGCGTGACACACACACTGCACTGCAGGGGGATGGTGTCGTTTTGAGAGTTGAAGTTCCAAGGAGCCACACACGCGAGTGGAACAGTTTTCTTTAATTTATAGAATCAACAATATACAACCAGTGCATTTGTTTAACAGATTTCAATTGTTGCTAGCGCGGTGGAAGAGTTAAGTTTGAAGCTGGGTTTGTATGCAGTGTGGCTGTGGTTTCGCGACATGCAGTGTGGCCGCGTGACCGAACTTAGCCCACTAGGCCCCCCAATATTTAAACAGGTGACCAGCTCGAGGGAAATCGCGGGATATCAAATTGTTTGTTAACTCTCCTTGTAGATTTATCTTTCCTTATTGAATAAAACAACAAAATACTACGATACCTTTCACATTAGCTGTGTTAAAACTCTTCTAGTCTCACAATGTTCTTGGATTTTGTTAAGACCCCCTTGGTTGACAGTGGGTTAATGTTTGTGTTTGTTGATCGAAAGTCAATTTCTTTGATTTTGGTGTTCGGCTTAATATTACTAGCAAACTAAGACTCTTAGCCCTACACATGTCATTTTAATCGATTGAAGACTTAATTCTCTACCAGATTGGTTGATTTTCATGGATCAAGCTAAAAAGGTCAACAAAAAAAAGCATATAAAGATTTGTAGTGTGCTCAAACGTAAGGGGAATTTATTGTTGGACTTGGACTTGGACACCGCCTCTTGCTCGAATGTGGCACGCAATCATGAGTAAAAAACCCACACAAAAATATTAAGGGAAATTGTCTCTTGTTGTCAAATGTTAGGGGAAATTCGACCTGTTTGAGCGAGGTTTGAGAGCCACTGCCGCTGCTGGGCGCGTTTTACATTCACTGGAAATTCGAAAATGATTACCCGCCAAATCTGATTAATTGCATTTGTAAGCGTTCCTGGAAAAGCCACATAACACATAAAGAACACCCGAGGTTCCCTGTCTCTTGTGAGGAAATGACAAATTTTCCATACGGGTAATTTTTATGGCCACATAAAATTACAAAATTATGAAAATATGCACACCATAAATCAAGGGGACAGTCGACGGAGGCGAAGGACCATTTTCCTAGCCTCGTATAGCACTTTCATTCCCGTTTTATCAACTTTTTTGTTTGTGTCATTTTTTGGCGTTAAATTAATTAGGGCGGAAAATTGAGGAAAACAGGAGAAAGGCACAAGAACTTGTGGCATTTCCATAAATGTTTCAGAGTTGGCGGCTAGTGGATGGGGATGCCGACTGAGTGGGGTCGGGCGTGGACGCAGACGTGAGGCGTGCAGACAAATAGAAGACGTCATAAAAATGCCATTGTAAGTAGTTGAGTTCCTCCTTCGTTGTTGGCTTCTGCTTTTGTTGCTTCCGACTTTTTCCTTGTGATATCCTTTGTATATCCTTATTTTCTGGCAAATCGACAAAAGGCACGCAAAGGGGGAGGCAGCAGGCAGTCGGAAAACTCATTTCACTTGTGTCGAAAAGATAAATGCGAAGCGCTTAAAAAAGCAATTACCGCATAAATTGCGCTACAACGCGGTACGTACCCCTGTACCACTGGCCCCACTACTGCCACACCCCCATCACCCTTCCCCCTTCCCCCTTCCCCTTTATCCCTGTGCACAGGATGTGGCGCATAAAACTTGCCACAAAAGACAGTGGAAGTCTTCGCGCCTCCTCCACTACAAAGAGACGTTTTCCCTTGGCAAACAAATGTTGGGAAATCGCGAAAACATGCAAAATGCATTGACAGAGGGGGGGTTGAGAAAGGGAGGGGGCAGGCAGGTCCAGCTTAATTGAAAAATCAATAGTGGGCCGGAGAATTGTTGTTCTCCCCCCGCAGACACTCAGTCACTCGCTTTCCATTCACTAAATGCCCGTAAATCAAGTTAAAAATCGCAGCAATCAAAGCACCTGAAGCGCAATAAAAACTCATTAAAGGAGGGCCCCCCGCCAGCGACTCCCCTCCTGAGTGGCTGCAGAAGGGTGTGTTGGTGCCAGGTGCCAGGTGCCAGGTGCCGATGTCCATGGAGGATGCGGCCTCAGGCTCTGAGTCTCAGTTCTACTACCAAATTGGATTTGAACAAATTACAACACATCGATTTCTCATTATGTAAGGAGAACAGCAGGAGGAACAGGTGGGCGAACCACTAGGAGCAGGAGCAGGAACAGGAGCAAGATTTGAAATGGAGAAAAGTTACAGAATTAGGCTGCGGCAATTGGTGGAGCTACAGTGAAAGAAATGTGATCGAAAACATATTGATTTTAGTCGGAATAAATTCGAATTTGTGCACTTACTTTATCATTATTTTTATTGTTAATTTTATGGCTATTGTTAGCAGTTATTCCCTAAAACACACAGCGAAAATCACAGAGTTAGTTAATGGTTTCAATTAATTGTGCTAAAAACATTCGTTGGCTGTGGGACTCATGCTGGGTTCACTATTTACCATCTATTTATATTCATGTATGATTCGGGTCTGGGAACACTTGGCTTCAGGTGACTTTAGGTAATTTTCTTTCCGTGTGAAAGGGGCCCCTCCACAGGCGACCATCCGAAATGGCGACAGAAATCACTTAAAGGGAAAATTTAATTGACTCGACTGCCACCCAGGCAGGGCGGTGGGAATCCAGCCTCCTCTGCTTCGGCTGCAGCGGAAGTCAGCTGCCAATTTGTTGGCCATGGCAGAGGCGGAAATTTCGTTCGACTTCCTGATTTAAATAATAACAAACTGTGCCTACCATCGCCCTCTCCTTACGCCTGCTGGCAAAGTCTTGCTTGTCACGCCAACTGACGGCACATCCAGGGAGGAAGGACCTCCCACTCCCACTCCCACTCCCATTCATCCTTTGCAATGGCATCTTGATAAGATTGAGCGACTGGGGGGAGGCCAAGAACATGATTGGCGTCATCAGTGGCGGATCTCTGGAGGGGTGGGGAGGTGTGTTGGGAGGCAATGCCGACGTTGATTTTGGTCAGTACACCCCCCTGCAAGCCTCCTTTGAGCAGCCGCAGCAGCAGCCTCTGCCGAGTGTCAATATTTGTCCGCCTCCCTTGTCATGAGGGGCGTGCCTTTGGTTAGAACAAATTAAAATGTTTGCCTTATGATGCGGCCAAAATATAAACACGACAAGGGAAAACACTGGTTACAGGGGCTGCGACAGGAGGGAGATGCAAATAAGAGAGAGGTCAGAGGGGGACTACATATTCCGACAGATCGATAAGCTGTACGGTGAAGGATACAAGGATAAAGGGTTCCGCAGTGACTAAAGGTGGGAAAACTTGATTACTGCCAGGATGGAATCTCATCCCTTGGTCTGTTGATAATCAAGCAATATTCAAGCAATATTATCAGCACAGAAAACCTGAATCACATATTGGTATTGGTAATAGCTTCAGAATTATTACCGAATCGCTGCAAAATCAACAGCAAGAATTTCTAATCAACTAATATTCAAATCAGATCATCGTTTAGCAAAGTTCCGAGTAAACTTCGTAATGATTGCTCTGCTCGACCCAAAACATTAGATTAAAGAGGAGCAATCGCTCAACACCCCTGCAAGTCCTGCTGCCTGTTGACGGGGAACGCTTTGCATTTGTTGAACAACAATTTCCGGCACGAAACGTAACGAAATCAGAGCCCAAAAGCCGAAATCCCCAACCGAAGCTCAACTGGTAGCCGAAAGCAGGACGAAGAACGAATCCCGAGCCCGAGCCCGAGCCCGAGCCCGAGCAGAGTCCGGCACGGAGAACGTCGGCTATAAGAAGCGGCTTCCCTCAAAGCCTGGCCACGAGTCGCGCCATCCACGTCGAACCGAAAGCATCGCGGCCACGGCCAAACGTGAGAAGTGACTAAGCCGCGAATCGGAAGCGAATCAAAAAAGCGTACAAAAAGCAAACATTAGGCGAACATCAAGCATACGGCGCGTGGAATTGAAAGAACGGACCAAAAAAAGGAGTTTACTCGTTAGTGGAATTGTTTGCCTTTTGGCCAGTTTACGAGCGGCTCAGCATAAATTGGTAACGTGTCCCTCATTCGGGGTCCGGTCCACACATGGCAGAAAGCGTGGGGTATGGAGGGAGATGCCTCCTGAGAGTGCGTGCCAGCGCAGTATTTATCCATGAATGGGAATCCAGACGACTCATGAATGAAGCTGACAGATGGACAGTTGAGCAGATGGCTGGGAGGGAAAAGATTGGGTGGCACTCGGGCTGCTGCAGGAGTGATTTATGCCGCGAGTTTGTCTGGCATTGTTGCGGGCCTTTAATTATATGGGAAGGACTCACGATGCCTCCGGTAGAGGTCCAGGGATGTGCGCATTATGAAAACAAAGCACGAAGAAATGCAAATGGAATACCGCAGAAAATTGGACATGTGATCGTTTGTGTGTGCAAAAGGATAAAGGATAATGTCACACACATCACCTTTGCTTTCCCTTCCTTTCCTTTCCTTTCCGTTTCCAGAGGCACGGAGGTGTGTACAGTGTGGGTGTCCTGACACCGCAGGATATTAAACACTTCATTGACTTTTGTGGCCCCCCAGCCGCTGCCGGCCGACTGTCGACTGTCGACTGTCGGCTGTGTCGCAACATTCCGTTCCGTTGCGAAAGTTTCATTTGCATTTCGTGTGAGCCGCCACTGAAAATTAATGGCCGCAATTCCTTGACAAGTTTTCGTGGAAAACCCTTTCGGAATCTCCCTCGCCTCGCCCCTTCTGTTGCCCAAGCAATTTGTTTGGCTTCGAACGCTTTAATAAGTTTGCCTAGGGCTTCCCAAAAACTTTTGCCAGCAGCAACAGCAACAGCCGCAGCAAGCAGGAATCCTACTCAGCTCCTACTTTCTGCCGCCCGACTGCCCTTTGACCCTTTTCACAGACACCCCCATACTCGTGGCATTATATGCCACATGTGTGTGTTTTTTTTGGGTGTTTAAGTGTGCGTTTTGACATCTAATTTACGAAGGAGAAAGAAAGCCAAAGGGAAAGTCTTTTTTATTTCTCTGTGCTCTTGTGGGGGCCAAGCAACAGGCGAACTGTAGACCCATGGGTGCCATTTCATTAGAGGGTATGCAGCAGTCCATAGTTATTATTATTATCGCTTGGGTGAGGTACTTTTAGACGTACATATGGTACATGGTAGAAATTATTTTTAGCAGACTTTGGTCCCATTTCTTGCTGCAAAATAAGTGACAGATCGAAGTGGATTTAACATTTTAGGGCATCCCTTGGCCTGGGCTTCGTCATAATCATAACTCGCACTCTGTTTGCTTTGCTCAGAAAAAGTTTCAGGCACGAGGCACGAGAAATAGAGTCCCAAAAAAAAGTAGGCGCAATCCCTCTCGGACTTTGGCTCTGGACAGAATTCCTTCTCCTCCTCCCTTTCTGTCGATGTGTTTTATTTTTTTTGTTGAACATTAAGTTATGTCAAGATGTGGGGGGAGGTCCATTCCTCTTTTTGTTGGATTTGTTGCTCCCGAAACTTTTTTAATGAGTTTCATAATCTTTGATGCGCTTCTCCGCTTTGTTTTTCAAGGCTCCTTCTGCGGACCAGCGCCTAATGATGTGCGAGCCGTTGCCACATTCCAGGGGAAAAACAGAAGCGGCCTTTGAAAACTGTTTTCCATTCGAAGGATGTTCTAGGGGAGGTCGAGGATGCCTGGGGGCATGGAATTCCTTTTCAGCGACTGCTGTGCCCGCGATAAGCGTTTAATTGAAAGCCGGACAGATGGAAGGACCTCCCGCCATGACTCTGATTCCGTGCAGGATTCCGCATTATGCATTTTGCATTCCCCATTGGAATGCATGAATGCAGCTGCAACCTTTGACCCTACACCGTTTTGACACCGTTTAGCCCACGGACGCCATCCAATCCCCGCCACTAATTGAGAGCGTTTGAGGTGGACTGAAGCGGAAGAGGCAGTGGGGTACAGAGTACAGTCACCTCAAAGGATCTTGTTGAGTGGAATGCAAATGCCTTTGGTGCATGCTCTGCTCATGCGGAAATAGAAGCTCTGCCTGCCGTCCTCTCTAATGCTCTCTTCTCGAGTGCATTCGCATTCAGTTGTCCCAATGTTTAAATTTCATTTGTTTAATTTCCTCTTCCCTGATGATGGCAGATGGCAGATGGCAAATTCCCTTCTTTCATTCGGGGTACAACATATTGGGCAACATGCCGCACAAATATCCAACAATGGATGCAGCCAGAAGCGGAGGCAGGCGGCATCATGTGGCAACATGTAATGCAATTGTGCAACATCTGCGGGGCATGGGAAACACATTCCCTTCCTTTGGCAGCATCCTGCTGGGGCCAATGCGGCGAATGCGTAATATGCGTTCCGTCTGTCAGAGCTTCCCCTTTGGGGGAGAGGCAGGCGCGAAACTTTTCCACAAGCACAGAGGAAAAGGCAGGGGCCATAGGATAATCCTTTGTCCAGGCTGCGTCTGTGGATCCTTCGGCTTCTGTGCTCTCCTCTCGCTTTTTTCTTATGCCGAATGTGTATGAATAATCTTCTCGCGTACTTCCCTCCGCTTTTCTCTTACCACTTTCCTCTTTCTTTCCATTGCAGCTGCTCTTTTGGGGCCCGCAATGAGGCAATGAGACGACCCACACCATCATCACCAGAACCAGCGCAAACGGAGGAAAACGAGAAGACGGAGTCATGCCATCTGGTGCCTGCTTTGGAGTCTGGAGTCTCGAGCTTTGGCCTCTTCTGTCGCAGATAGAGCGATAGAGACAGAGAAAGAGAGGGAGAGAACGAGAGAGACAGCTAGAAATGTTGCGCGATATCTTTCTGTATCTAGTTCTAATCGTTTTATTTTGCTTCATTTTCATGGCGCAGTTAATCGTCAACGTTTACGCGTTCCAGCGCCAGCCGACGCCCGCCCAGAAGTCGGACAAGAATGAGATTATATTTGTCTAGGAACAACACCGAAAGGGGGAGGGGGGGGGGGGCACTAGGACCAGCAAAAGTCAAGCGGCCACCGTGGTTTCTATTTAATAAGAAAAGGCAGCGGCGGGTCGACGGGGTGAGCGAAAGTTTCACTTAAGGCTGAGTCGGGGAGGCCCCGGACTGCCTCGGGTGTCGTCTAGGGGTTTAGACGATAAACCCTTGAAGAACTGTTAAACTAGGTTGCTCGCTAATTAGTAACGGTAGTCTAGGGACTCACACACACACACACACACACACACAATGAAAGTTGCAAACAATAAGCCGCAGCGACAAGTTCCACTCCAATCTGCCGTCTCGCGATGAAAAAGGGGAAAAATTACTCTAAAGGGAAAACTGCAGCAACTTTTAACGCAATGAATTGAATTTTCATCATTTTCCGCATTTTCCACAACGCCGCCTTTGTTTGTGTTTCATTAACATTTTTTTTTTGTCCATTTTTCCAGAGTATTTAATTTTAATTCGCATTCTGCTGCCCGAAAATTATGATGTATGGCGGTTCGAGGCGACACCAGCCAGCAGCCAGCAGCCAGCAGCCCCCAGCAACGCCTCCCCACATCCGGCAGGCTTTAACTTTTCATTGCCCACTTTTAAGGGCCACTCTCCTTGGAGGACGGTGAGTCCTGGTGCTTGGGTTTCGGCCTGCTCCTGCGGCAATGAGCCCGAACAATTGCCAAGTGCCAAGTAGGGGGGAGGCACTGGGGCGTGGCAGATGGCTTTTTATTGATTTCCAGCCCGCACTTGCAGCCTTTTCTTAGTTTTTCTTTGCCTGGGTTTTCCTATTTTTTCTATTTTTCTTTTCATATTTTTTTGTTACATATTTTGTGCCATTTTTTTGGTTGTTTTTCTTTTTGGCACGCCGCAGCGTTTTATTGTTGTCCTTTGAGGCAGAGCCAGAGCCAGAGCCAGAGCCAGAATCTGCTTTTGCCGCCTCTTGTTGCACAGCACTTGAGCCTATGGCGCTCTCTCTCACTCTCTCTCACTCTCTCCCTCGAGGGGCATGCACACTCTTGACCCCCTTCCAGGAGAGGGAGCGCTTAAATCGAGCTCTGAGAGGGGGGAGGTTGCAACTTCCACTGATTGCTGTCAGTGTGTCCAAATGGAAATTAAAGTTTCATCAAGCACTAGGTTTGTGTCTAAATGTTCAGCTTAAAGAGAGACATTTTCCATTTTCCACACACATAAAAAGACAAACGAGGCAGACAGGAAAGACAGAAGGAAACTCCCCGCAGCATATCGAAGAGGAAATCAAAAAAAGTATTTAATCGAAAACTAAAAAAGGTTTTACACAAAACACGCAAAAACTATCACATAATGGAACACATTAAGGCCTCTATATGCCTATACACATAGATATATATATATATATGATATAAACATTCGAACAATAATAGAGTTAGTTATCGATTGAGTATTTAATCGATCGGTCTAATCGATAGGCTAAGTGCTAAGCAACTCTCCCCAACCGACATGCAACCCAAAAATGTATCGAACTTTGTAGCTAGATCTTGAAACAATGAAATGGAAAACGAATATCGAAATGGCAAATGGCAAATGGAAATCGAACAACAAAACGAAGCGGATATCGAATTAAATTAAACGAATAAATGTTCTTTGAATGAGAAAAAAAACTGCAAACAAATCTCGAGAGTTTTCATTTTGGGGTTTCTGTTCCAGCTGCTCTGCCTTTCAAGCACTGCCTTCGCGTTCCTTCCCTTCCTTGCTCATCGTCATCATCCAATTGGGTGACCAGTCCATTAATGTTCCCATTTCCATTTCCACTGCCATTTCCATTCCCCCTCTAACTCCTTGCCGGAAGGTGTTAAATGCTTGACCATCAGGCAATTGCCAGCTAAAGAAATGAATACATTATTTTATCCATTTAGCGGTGGCAGCTGCAAAGGGGGGCAAGCCGTGTGGAGCAGGGTGCCCCAAGCAGCAGCCGCTTGTCACAGAGTCCCTTAGTCGTTGGTCCTCGTTGGACAAAAGTTTTGGCACTTGGCCAAAATGCCAGGCCCGATCGCCCCGCACTGTGCAACAAGCTGCCACCGTGCCGCTGCCCTCCTCCTTTTTGCAGGGGCATCTGCTGCATTTCTGTGTGGCTGCTTTTTGGGGCTTGTTTTTATTGCATGCCAAAATGTCTGAAGCTCTCAAAAGAACAACAACGCACAAGCAAACGAGGAACAACCAAAAGAACAACAACGAAAGAGTTGCCGAACGAACGAGTGGATACCCTAAAAGATCTGCCCCACTTCTATGCCTCAAAGGAGATCCAAGAAGAGGCTCTTCTGAAAAACATCATACCCTCGCCTCAAAGGGTATTAAAAACTACGAAAACAACATTAAGAAAATCAACAAAAGGAAACCCAAGCAAAGAAAAGGCCGAGGAAAATGCCAACGAAATGGATTTCTCTTGCTGTTGATTTTGATTGCATTTCATCTGCCTCTGCCTCTGACTATGACTCTCTGATGACCAAATTTGGTCAACAAATGGATCCTACATATTTATGTATACAGGAAAGAGTGGAAGGGAATGGAGGCTGCAACATTTTTGGATCGCAGCCATTGAAAATCGCTTTAAATGCCGGACAGGCAGTCAATTTCTCACTTTGGCATTGGCCGACAGCTGTCGCAGATGTAGGGGGAGAGGGAGGGGACAGAGAGGAGCACTCACACACTCACACACTCACACAACCTAAAACCTATAACTAATTTCTAGTATTTATTTAATATTTATCTAACATTTATTTGCCGCATTCTTTGATCTCCCATCTAGCAAGTTCTTTGCCAAAGTCAAGACGGAAAAGTCCGAAAAGTGGCAGATGCCAGGAGTGGTGCGTGGGATACAGGGGAGTGGTGAGTGGTACGATGAGTCCTTGTTCCAACCAATTGACAAACGAAAATCAAAACTAATTAGACGCAAATGAATGAGCCAGAAGAAAACAAATTCACAACGAATGTGATGAAAATGCGATGTGAAAATGTGAAAAGCTGACAAACAATTTGGCAGATGGGACAGCTGAGAATGATAATGAGAGTGGGCCGCCCTGACCTTACAGAGACTGCGAGAAACATTCCGAAAAACCAAAGAGAAGTGTTGGATCTCCGTAAGAGAGTTTCTCCAGATGTTGCCAGAGAGGGGTGGGTATACACATACTCGCAAAAGACACACAGACAGACGCACACAATGGGACATCCAATGGATGGACCACACGGCGTATGCGCAATTCGCTTTTGGCAACGCGCCAACGCTCTATACTTGGAGATCAACGGAAAAAGTTGCTGATTTTTTGCCAGCAAAACTTATAAATAACTGCTTGTTTCATGCACACCCAGATACACCCAAAAGATGGCCATGTGTGTGTGTGTGTGTGTGTCTTTGTGTTTTATTTTCTATATTCTTGCTGTTTTCTTTGTGTGAGAGAGAGAGAGAGCGACAGAGAGGGTAAGAGAGATATGTGTACGTATTTATGGGCTAGAATGTTTCTGCTTTGGAAATGAGTTTGGAGTGAGAGATACGGAGCGGAACGGATCGGTTGAATGAATGAATGAATGGAACAATGAATACACTGTCTGAATGGAAACTTACTCGGGAAGTCCAGAAAAAAGGGGGGAAAAGTGTGGCAGCAAATGAAGAAGTTTTCTTACCTGCAAAGAGAACGAAAGAGAAGAGAAAATTGTATTATTTGGGAATATGCAAAGGGAAAGAGACCAAACAGAATGTAGCGATAGATGGGTATAGAAATAGTTTATGAACTAGATGGGTAGACAGGGAGGATGGTTGCCATATCCATTTATCGTTGGTTGGAGCACTCTCGTCTATCGGGCATCATCTGCTAAGTCAACAAAAGGCCAACCTATCTTCAGCAGAAGCCAAAAGTCAATTAGCCTCTCGGCTGAACCCTAATGACTGCCCGCCCCCTCTCTCTCGCTCTCTCTCTCTCTCTCTCTCATGGCCAAGGAAAGTTGAGTGAAAAGCAGCTGCCGCCATGCGCCGAGCTACTTGAAAAACATATACTTTATTTTATGATATGAATAAACATTTATACATGCAACAAATATAGCGGAGAGTCAGTCAGTCCTGTGGCAGGACCTGCCCTGGCCATGTTCCACATGGGAAACAATCGTAAAATCCTTAATTAATGCTCACCTACCTACCCCATATGGGGAAAGGGACATGGCGGAGGGGATGCTCCACTCCACCTCCTTGGCAGCAGAAATTAAAGGAACAGTAGCATCACTTTTAATTAAAAGATAAAGATTCCCTGTCCAACCATTTAAGGAGGAGGTGCTGCTGGGTGTGGTAAAGGACGCCCTCTTCAATCTCCGGGAAGGAGGACAGACATGGCTGCTTGCCTGTGGAGGTGACGCGTCAAAACGCATAAAATGAAGAGCAAGAAACTGATGCAGAAATTAACACACAGAAGAGAGGAGAGGGGAAGATAAAGATAAAGAGAAATGTGGATAACAAAGGCAAGACATAGAACTAATGGATGTAAAGTAGCACAGCCAGTGGATAGGAAACTCAAGAACAGACAGGCTGAGGTTGAAGCCTAGAAATGAATTTAAATTCAGTTTCAAGGAGCTCCCAATCGAATTAGTACCTTGTATGTAGTGTGGAAACCCTCTAATTATGTAGCAGAATGCAGCAAAGAAATTCACTGAACGGAAATGGCAATAGTGTGCCAGCTCTCCGCACACCTATGTAGTTGTATCATCCTCTGGGGACTACCTCAACTTTACTTCCCAAATAGAAATAATAATTGCACAGCAGGAAAACTCCTGCTTTTCCCCAGTGAAATCCAGCTTCCATTGCATCGATCGATCCATGGAGTGCATATTGGGTGCCCCGACCTCATCGCATCATTGGTGCAACTGTTGCCATCCGTTGCCACCCGTTGGGGCCCGCAAACTGTGCTCTTCCCTGCACAAATCTAGAGGCAGCGACAGAGCGGTCCGGGTCTGGGTCTGGGTCTGGTGGGCTTGGTGGATTGTTGTGCCTTGATTGCTGCCTGCCATGAGAATCCGTGGACAAAAAGTCAACTACTATTCCCGGCCATAAGCAGAGAGGGTGCATTTATGGGTACGAAGGAAGTGTGTGTATACTCGTACATACACTATATAAATATCCCATAGTCGCGCTTGGCAGTGTTATTCCGGGGAATGTTATTCTTTCTTTCATCCCTGCCCCTCTGCCCCCGTAGCCGGCATCCTGTTACTCGGCTTCCTTCGGCTCTCTTTTTGCGCTGATTTGAGAAAGGCAGCGCCAAAATGCCGCTGGGCAAAAGCCAGAACAAGCAAAAGCCAGGCCAACAAGGACGAGGGGGAATGGGCAGAAGGGAGAGGTGTTCACACGCATACTCGTGTGTCTGTGTCTCGCTGTGTGAGTGTGTTGGTACATTAAGTGAAATGAAATCCTGTTAAGCGAAACAATGAAGCTATTAAAAAAAATATGTGTGTGCTTCGTGTGTGTGTGTGTGTGTGTGTGTGGGGTATACAGAGGGATAAATGGGTGGGTGTTCAAATTGGATGTTATCCCATCAGGTAAACCTCATAATATCGTTTAATAAATACTTTACGGCTTGATTGATTGCCCCCGTGCCAGGAGCGAACTCTGGAGCGACAGGTGAAGTGCGCCTCTAAGTAGCTGCCACACTTCCCCTGCTCGCCCTTCCCCCTTGTTGGGTATTTGCGAGTAATTTATGCGCCGCACAGCCCAAGGGGACGCATGCGAAACCTCCAGATTGGGACTGGAGCCATGTGGCTGGAGACTACAATCAAAGTGGCAATTGTGGCCGCGCCCCACCCACCCATTTACTTATCCCAATATCCCACCGGTTATTTCCACTCTCCCCTCCGTTCTTCTGCTCAAGTCCAGCGACCTGGAAAGGTATTCACTCCCCATCCCCATCCCTGAGACTGCCTCTTCTCGGAACCCTTTTAGTGGTCGGTCGAGCAGTTGCTGCCCTTTATCCTGCTCTGCCCGCTGAGGTGTCCTTCCAGCCAAGCATGTGCATACATTAGGAGTCTCTTTTCCAAAGATTGTGATTAATGTGTCTCGGCTGGTGTTTATTTTCGGAGGTTTATTCAACCTACCAGTAAATGCTTTGCTTAATTATCCTCCCTTTTGAGATTGAGATTGAGGAATTCGATGAACAGAGGCAATGTAGGAACTTTGTTAGAATGTTCCCTCGAGTATTACCACATGCAGCTTCAGTTAAGACCTTTGGGCATACCTAAACATATCTAAATATACCCCTCCCCAGTGGGTACTCCCAGCAAAGAGACAAACTGTGGAATGCCGCTCATGAAATCCGTCTGACATTTGTCAGCTTGACAGCGAGCGGGGCAGCGGTTACCCTTCCCTTCCCTTCCCTCTCTTTCCCTTTGCTTGGGACCCTACCTTTGTGGAGCGGGTTTTGCGCCACTTGCTGGTTGTCGTTGTGGTGGTTGTAGTGGACTCCTCTTGCTCCTCCTCCTCCTCGAGGACTTCCTTCTCTTTGGCAGTGTCTGCCATGGTGTGTGTGTGTGTGTGTCCGGTGTGTGTGTGTTGTAATCCTTTTTATCCCCAATCGCTTGGCATATATGAAGTTTATGTCACTCTTTGCTTGGTGATTCACAAATAAGAATGTTTGGATATATTTTCAAATGATTTTTTTCACTTATGATTCTTGACGATATCTGTGATCTCTCTCACTCTCATTTTCACTGGAAAAACGCATTTGATTTTCATTATAAGCATACGCATTGCATACAGATATTCAATTAAAAATTAATTTATTATTTATTTATCTATTTTTCGCGATTTTCGCGATTTTCGCGTCTCTTTTCGCTTTCTCGCACTCTCTCCAAAAGAGAAAGACAGAGAATTGATGTCTACGGCTGCCTCGAAGAGCGCAAATTCTTTGCCATAATTAATTTTAACTGTTTTCGCCAACAACAACACTACAACAAGGCGTTGATGAATTTTGAGTGCAGAATTTGGTGCGGCAATTAAATTCTGTAATTATTTGTAAATAAACGGCAATGGACGCAGATTTATGAACTTATAAATCCGACAAATCCGGGCCCCATTGCGATGGAGGGGCGGTTTCATCCATAAATTAAAAACGGATTTGACATTCATGAATTATTATAGAGAACCCCACCACCACCCCTTCTCACCAGCGCCTTCTCCGCTTGAGGGTTTTCGTATTCCATTATCTTTTGCAGTGTGGGTTTAACAACCTTTCTTGGGATCTTCTTTTGAGGCCCAAGGCAATAATTGCGCAAATTATTTCCTCAATTTTAGAACTGTGTTCAAAAATATCAAAATTCATCTAAGGCGGTGGCCAAGACTGGCAGGCGACTGCACTGAGTCATGGAAAATGGCCAACAAAATGGAAAACTTTTGAATAGCAAACAATTTTTGGGTCGAGTGCAAAAGAGTTTGGCATTTATCGTAAAATGTTTTTGGGGAAGAAAAGTGTTCTTTTGGGGGTTTTGTTTATTCCAAATGGTGATTTTAGGTACCCAATCTATTAAATGTTGTTGTTGTTTTTCAGACTATTTGTTGTCCAAAATGTACAGACGTACATTCATGTGTGCAAAAGTTTCTGTGCGGCATATCTAGAGTATGTGGAAGAGTGTGTTATAATTATTCTATATTTTTTTGTTTGTTTCTATTGTTTTCTGGATGAAGTAATCTATATTCCATGTGCGGATACATTTGTTGATCTTTTTTTGGGTTTGATGCATTTATAAGTGCATTGGCTGATGGAATTTCTATTGTGTTTGTGGCATTAAAGGCGCGACAGTTTTTGTGTGAATTATATCGAATATGTATGGGATTTATAGCTATTATAGTCAGTCGTTGGGTTGATGTTGTATAGTTTTTTTTGGGTGTATTTTGTGTGTTTTTTTTGCTGTTTCATGACATTAAAGACGTGTCCGCGTTTTTATGGCGCTTTTTGTGTGTAAATGCGAGTGGGGAAATTCAATTTTAATGCATTTTAATGGACAACGGAACTGGAAAGGGGAGTGGGGCTTGTGAATTGTGGATTGTGGATTGTGGATTGTGGATTGGGGGGAGGAATCCCCTTTTGTTTTGGTGTTTCACTTTTGTGTTGTTGTTGTTGTTATTCGTTTGTTTGCGTCTTTCTGTGGCATGTTGCACTTTTTGTATATTTTTGGTTTTTGTGTGTGTTGTTTTTCAGTGTTTTTCGAGTGTTCGTTCGGTTGTTTTCTGATTCGATTTTCAATGATATTGCGCGGTGCTCTCCATTTTGGAGCTTTATGGCATTAAAGGTGGGACGGCATCTGATGGGACCCACATTTGTCGGACAGTCAGCCTCAGTCTCAGAGTCACAGCCACAGACGCGTCCGCGCTCGCAACGAACTGAGTTCCCCCGAAATTCTTTGGCCGCCTCGAGGCTGCTCGAGGCAATGCTCGGAAAATCATGGCAAGGCAGGCAAGGTGGCATGCCACTGAGAGGCTAAAGATTGGCCTGTGCCAATAGAGCGACGCACACAATCAACACTCAAGTGTGGCAGAAATTCTCAAATGCCGAAATTCGCTCATCATCTTCCAAATGAAATGAATATACAAATATATCCTATACATATGCTTACATATGTTTGTATATCCACGATATATGGCACTCTTTATGCGTCTGTGTTAAATTAGACACTTTTCAGAATATTTTCGCACAAATGTGTGTGTGTGTGTGTGTGTGTGTGTTTTTTGCTGGCATTTCTTTCCACTTTTTATCATATTTTCCTCACTTCGCAAAGAGTCGTATGCATAATTTGGCAGTTTGTATTCATTTTTTGCTCTCTTCTGTCGTCTCCAGGCTCTCTTCTCTCTTCTCTCTTCTCTCTATTTGCTTTCAGCGAACTGGCTAAACAGGTGAATATTTGCTGGTATTTTTGGGCAGTCTTCGTCTTCGTCACGAGAACACGAAAAACAAATTACGAGAAATAAGTATCCAAAAATTGTGAAAATATTTGCGCTCAGAATTTAATTTCTTTTGGATGTCCCGTGGGTATTAAAACATTCCAAATATTGCTGGTTTCAATGTGATTTCGAATTGATTTTGAATTTTATCTGCCAATCATTAAAAGATCATTAGCTGCCGGATAGAATGTTCAGCCAGACTTTTGGGAAATAATAAGTTATTTTGATACATTCGGAAATTAATTAAACACTTAATTGCATGCATTCACTCATTCCCGAGCTCAAAACCGAACCACGAGAATATTTACGCTCAAAAAGTAGATTTTGATTCTGAATTAGAATTTTTGATTCGATCACGACTATCCCCGATGTGGCGCTGACGGCGCCTGTGTTCCAACTGAATCCAGAATGGAAACGCGCATCCCTCAATTCGATTCCTGGTTCTAGATCGCTGCCCCATTCCGATCTCCGATCTGTTGTTCGCTTTCCGTTCTTTGTGGGCCTTTGTCCGCTTGGCTCACCTTTTGTTCGATATCTGCCACAGAGTGTTAATCAGTTATCTCCCCCTCTGTGGCACCTCCCCTGCTCCACCTCCCCCACTGCGGATCCAATTAGCCTTGTCGCGTGCTTATTGCGTTTTGAGGTGAGTATTTTTAGCCGGATTTAGTTGGCTCTTCCCGGCCTTCAGTTATGACCAAACTGCGTCTGATAAATTGCGTTGCAGAGCTTTCTAGACTTCCTCAATTTTCCTGCTATCCCAGGAGGGGTCCTAAGAGGGAGAAGCGGCCTCATGGCCGCTGGCAAAAAGGCAAAAGGCGCCGAAAGGCTATGGGCTTCAATCTTTTCTAATGAGTTGTTTGCTTTTAATTAGATAAAAATTTCATTTAAATTGCATTGATTACAGTTTTAGGGTTAGCTGGGATTGAGGGATGAGTGGGGTGTATGGTGTGGGGTGTGGTGTACTGAGGGATTCGAGGTTTATCCCTTAAACGTATCCCGAATCCCCAGCTGTCCTTTTAGCCGTGTAATTAATTGTTCTCGGGGTCTCGCTACGGCTTCACAGAAAGTTGTTCTTTCTTTTCAGACAGCAACAAAGTTGTGCAGCTTGCCCCCGCCCCCTCCCCTCTTGTTCACCCCTCGTGAATATTGCTCCAGCTGTGGGGCATAAAAATAAACAAAAACAAACGATTTGTAGGCACAGGGGCTAAAAATAAACGCCCTCTCGGATATTTCCAACCCAAAAAAGCGAGAAAATAAAAGTATTATTTATAGCCAACACCCACTCCACTGCACCCATCCACACATACTATATAGAAGATGGGATACATATGTATGTATGGGATAAATAGGATAAACGGAATCAATCTGCAGTTACAGCTGCATGGAAATGTTTTGGGAATTTGCAACTGTATTCTGGAACTGAAAGCTGAACTGAATTTGAATTTCAATGCATGTTGATGCAAGAATCGCAGATGCAACTGCAGGCGGCAAAGTGGGGCAGGAAAAGCGTGAAAAAAACACACAGAACAAAGCTCGGAAGAACGGTAAAAATCAGGCTAGATAAATGGCAAACACCGCGAGAGCGGTGGAGGGAGGAGAGACAGTGCAGAAAGCGTATGCAGTCTGGCATTTTCCCCTCTGTTTCCATTGATGGTTTACAAACAAATACGGGGGGTGCAAGTCACGGGGCGCGGAGTCTGAAAGGGGCGCGGGTGAGGCATGATAGGTTGAAGGTTCCGTGCGAGGTCTTTCACCTCTTTGGGCCTGAAATGAAGAAAGTTTCATATGAACTTTGTACAGTTGGAGAGCTATTGATGAATGAACCTTGCATTGGGAGAGCACTGAGGGAGTGAGGTGTGTTTTGGCCAATGGCCCCCAAAGGTATGGGGCAAGGTCCCCAAATAGGTCTTTAACCCCACTCCACTTGAACATGAGGTACGAGCAAAGGTGGAAATTTCATCTATGGTCTGCTCTGAGGTGAGTTGGCGATAAGGTGAGTTTCTATTTTGTTGGCAGCACGCCGCCCACGCCTACGCCGCGCCCCACAGGCCATGTCAAAAATGATCATTGACATTGTCGCGCTGAAGGTGTTCTCGCACACTCAAACACAGGTAAACGGTTCACTCACACGCAGGCAGGTGCGTCTGAGTGCAGCCATCGCGCGACGCTCTTTTGCTCTCACCTTTTATAAATACACCTTGGACGCACACACCTGCTGCTCCTCTCTCTCTCTCTCTCGCTCTCTCTTTATTTCCATGGCTCTTCGAAGAGTAAGATCGAAAGGTGAGTAAAGCAAGAGTGAGAAGAGCCTGCTTCGCTTCTCCTCTTTTGAGTGGGAGTGAGGGAGAGCACACGCTTTCAAGGTAAATCTTGTCCGTTCTTGTTCGGTTTTACTTGCAAAGAAAAATCTCCCTGTCTCTGAGGAGACTCGAACGCGAAAGATGGTTACAGAGCAAAGATGGATACCCCGTAGCATCTCTGGTACCCCTCTTCATTCCATCAACCACAAAGGAATGTCTGACCATGTGCCTGTCTACGGATCATAAATATTATTTAATTTTCTATATGTTTCTTTCCCGACCATTAAAATTATGTAGGTTATAATTTAAATAATCAAACAAGCACGGAAAGATATGGTTATACTCATAAAGAGCGATACCCAGAGACTAAGGAGCAGAGAGGGAGAGGGAGAGGGAGAGGGAGAGGGAGAGGGAGAGGGAGAGAAATGCTTAGAAGAAAATGTTGCCAAAGAATTTCGCCTCGTCTGGGGTCGCCCGCCTCAAACATACAATACCATACATAAAATAACTCAGCAGATCCCAGCGATACAAGAAATATTTATAGATTTTGTTATTGTCAAAGTGTGTTGATGGGCGCTTGATGGGGCAGGCAGAGTGATGGTGCCAGCAGGGCGGAGGGATACCACAAAACAAAACAAGTTCAGGGATTTTTCAGACTGTCAATGTGTCAAGTCTCTGGGATCTTCACGATCTCAACGCACGAATACGTCAATTTGTACCCCTTGTGCTCCCGAAACCAATGGTGGCTGCGAATTTCTACTAATTTGTACAAACTTTGAAGCGTTTCAATATTTAACTCCGTAAAGAGGTGAATCTCCTTCCAGAACGATCTGTTCGAGTGTTTTTGTTTGGTTTATTCTTTCCTTTTCTTGTGTACATTTATGTTTTCTCTGTTTTGGTGGGGACCTGCTAATGGGCAGGTGATTTACGACCAGAGGATAGGGAATGGGACCAGCTTGACACTTTTATTTGTGTCTCATATGCACTTCTGATTCTGGGCTAATAGTCCACAAGCGGCGGGTCGCATATCAATCATACGCACCGGGAGGAACTCTCCGAGAATAGCCGGCGAGCAGATATAGCAACTTAAATGCAGTTGCTCGACGCGACACGATGCGACGTGGCTCGAGTCGATCTGCCTAAATGTCGTCGCCCACTTCCGGGATCAGCCTGTCATGTGGCCCGTACCTCATTCCCCTTGGCCATTCCCTCGCCTCCCTTTGTGGCAGAGAACTAATTACAGAGGCGCATGTGGCGATCAGATCAACTCCTGTTGGAACTGCAGTTGGTCGGACATTTCATTTGGTTTCATTTCATTGATTTCTGTCTGTTCTTTTTCTGGCCAAAAAACACATTTCATTGCAAAACCAACATTTCCCGAACATCCCAACAGCAACAATTCCCATAGAATGCACTGCCAGAGGGGGTCGGTTGGTGGGAGAGGGTGGGTTGTTTGCAGAGGCGGAGGGGGAGCCAACATACAAACATCGAGAGAATCGCTTTTAGTGAAAATAAATTGAAAATCTTTTGGAACATTTTCCGAATGTTGTGATAGATTGCGAGCATTTTCAGCTGTCCGCCCGCATGTCTGTTTGTCCGTTTTGTCTATTTGTCGCTCTGCCCCGCTGTCTGTCGGTGACTCTATAGATTATACATATTCTGGGATATGTACATATACATATGTATCTGTGTGTGTGCGTTTTCCATCGCCTGTTGCTGACGTAGTCGGAGTCGGAGTCGGAGTCATCGGCAAAGTAAAGATGACTCCCAAGTCGAGAATGCCAGTGGATGTACTGTCCAATATATAATATTCTCATAGTCTGTTCAAGAGACTAGCACTGTGAGATTGCGCTCAAGGGAGACTTAAATAAATGGTTCTAATATATATTAAAGAGCATCTGAGTTTTGCATGGTTTTTCATTCAAAGTTTCTTCCTTTCCTCCGACACTAACATCCCTCACCATCCATTCTTCTTCTACTCCTTGTCTTTTGGCCTGGTCCACATTTTGATTGATTGCGCGAGCACGCTGCAAACCAAAGCCGAAGACAATGGGGAAATGGCGATGGGAAATGATTTTTCGAAATGTTCAAATCAGAAAGAGACAAAAACAACAGAATTGAAAGAGAGAGAGAGTGTGCGAGAGTGAGAGAGGAGAGCATGACTATGCATGACAGCTGCAGCTGTGGACGGGTGGGTGTTAGTGGACGTAAAAGTCTGTGCACCAGTATATGGGAGAGTGGATTGCATGGCTAATGCCCGCCATATGCCCGCAGGGAGCTTTGCTGACCGCCACTACTGCTCATGCTAGTGCTGCTGCTCTGCCACTGCCGCTGCAGCTGCTGCTGCTGCATTGAATCAATCTAATGCATGCTGTCCCCAGGCCAGACCAGACAGACACCTCTCTAACCCGCTTCGACACTCGTCAAATTAACACCTCAACGACTCAATCGCTCAAAACTAATTAAGAGCCAGAGAGAAAAGAGAGTAATTGAGTGGGAGAGTGAGTGAAAGCGTTTATAGGTGATTTGCACGAGAATTGGGAGAGAAGAGGGTGGGCGTTGGATGAATGAGCAATTAAAGGGAGACAAACTGTTGTAGATTCTAGAGGAAGAAAAGTGCAGAGCAAGGAATAAATATTTGCCAAGCCACTGCTTGCTCCCATCAGCAAATTGAAGGATGAAGGACGTCGATTGCTCAAGCGACACCACTCGCTCAATAAGAGTGGGAACGGGTGGGCGACGACCGCAAACTGCTTAGGAAAATTGCTAATAAACCAACAACAGTGCACAAAACAGCAATAATAGGATGGTGAACGCAGGAGAGGCGAAGTGGGAGTGGAAGTGGTAGTGGGAGGAGGATACGCAATAACAGGAACAACAAGCACAATGGCCAAAGCAGATAAAAAAAAGAAGTGTGTCGATAGCAGCGGCACAGCATAATAAAGCAGAACTTTGCTGTAGGAAAGTAGAGAGAGAGAGAGAGAGAGAGAGAAAGCGAGCGAGCACGGACAAGCAAGAGATTAGGCGAGTGACTGGGGAGAGAGCAGGCAGGCAACGTTTATTTTTAAACATATTGAAAAGGCAGCAAGAAGAATAGAAAATAAGAAAAAGGGGAAGAATAAGAACAAGCCCAAGGCATGGCATATTTATGCAAGGTGCGGCTACTATAGAGAGTACTCTCTGGGTAACCATACTTCTTCTAAGTATACTTCTTATAAATATAGAACTGTCTAAGCTGGGTACTTATTGGGCACTCTATGTATGTTCCACACCCTACACAAATTGGCCCATGCGCCGAGGCAAGCCCATCGAATGAAAACAATTTTATTAAGTGAAAAATACGAAGGCAGAAAATAACCCGCAGCCAAAATAAACAGTCGAAACAGGCAGATGAAGAAGGAGTGGAAAGATATGTTAGAGGCTTCCACAGAGGAAGAGGAGAGGCAGCAAAAGTCCTTGGCAGTGGCAAAAAGTTCGAATGAACTCAACGGCTTGCTTTGCCGAGGAGGGTGGGAGGAATCATCTGATTGAAAGATGCGTCTAAGCGTCGCCGTCTCTGTCGCTGTCGATGTCGGCTGCTCACCTTGAACCACAACAAAAGCAACAACACACGCGCACTCGCACCTGCATGGCAGACACAATTAAGAGCATAAGAAAACGGAAGCAGACGACAAAATTTTACGAGCCGAGCCGAGCAGAGCAGCGCAGAGCAGAGCAGTGTAGGGAGAGGGGAATGGAGGCGCAGAGCGGCAGGTGACAAAAGCAGCGACGACGACGATGCTGGCGACTTCTTTACATAAAAGATTGACAAGTGATTTTCACACCCAAGTGGCAAGCGCAGGAAAACACACAACAAGAAAAGCAACAAGAAAACCCGAAAGAAGACCAGGGAAAAGTTTCAAGTTTGGGAAATTTGTTTTCTGGGGGGAAATTGCCGGAGAGCATTGTTCTGCTCAGTAAGTCGTTAGGGATGGATGCATGCTCTGCCTGTCTCCCTCTCTCGCTGTGGAACAGTTTTAATTTGCCAAAGAGTTAAAGAGGAGGAAGATATAAAGTTGTGGAAATGATTGAATGCCAGAGACCAAAAAAATGATAAAGTACAGAAAGGGAACGACGAATCGGTTCGGCATAGAATACCCTGCTACAGAGTAGTACAATTTAGGCACTTGGAAGAAGTTTGCAATACAAAATAAAAAATCAAATCAATAATTTCTCAGGGCATCAGACCATTCGGCTGGCCAAATTCGCATTATACTTAAACGTCAGACGATGCATGAGATTGATGGCGAGAAGACCACCCCTGGATCCGGCCCTGAATGCGGACTACTTACCAAATCTTTTAGGATGGCCATGACGACCGTTTGGCTTCCTGTAGGGTGTTGGGTGGAGGGGCGCTTCGGGCAGGCCTAATCCGCTTTGCCAAAATCGAATAGAAATTAGCTTGAATGATTGTGGGGCAATATTTGTACGCGTATTGCGCACAATTTCAATTGAAATTTTCGTAGTTTTCCTTTCAGAATTGTACAATATTTTTATGGATCACTTGCGGAACAAACACGCACACACGCAGACACCCACACACACACAGACACACACGGAGATCGCGCGTCACAAACTACGCAAGAGAGCGAGTACGGTACGGACAGAGGGCCAGAAACTAATCTATTTATTTTCCGAATGAATGGGATATGCCATTCCAGCAATAAATCAATAGTTTCGGTGGGATTGAAAAGTATTTTGGGGGTACTTCGACCGTTTGGCGTTCCTTTGTTTCGGGGTTTTGCGATGCAACTGAAATAAAATCGGAAACTGCATCGAAATGCAATCAAAGTGCCAATTGACGTTGTGGGTCTGGTCCGTTGTTCTCTGTTCTACAATGCAATAAAATATATTATCTATCTCTATATATATCTCAACTTTCGATTTCTGGGCGTTGACAAATTCCTGGCATTTCTGCCAGTTCGAAGCAATTCGCATACCATCGTCGGCAAGCGGAAATGGGTCCCTGGCGGCCATTGTCAAGTGGCCGTAATAAGTGCCGGGGGGGAGGCATTCACATACACGTACCACGACCCCGTCCAGGCCCTCGATTACAGCTCGTTTAATGCGAATATTAATGAGAAAATTCAACGAAAATTGCAACCAGACTGCAGTTATTGCATTTCGTTAATTTGCATCGCAAAAAAGTTCAGAATACAAATTGAAACACGATAATTGAATACACTCTGCGAACAGTGGAGTACTTAATATTAGAACTGACAGCTAAAATATAAGAAGGATATTGAATGACAATTGGTGATGTGTACATTCCATTCGAATTCCATCCCAAACCTGTGATGTATCTAAACCGTACTTCAAAATTCTGCATTACCTCTTCAGTTTCCTACTTACGCCTAATCCTATTATTATATGCAAAGTGAATACATTAATGAGCACGACAATAGTTTCACAACTCAAAGTACGGGAACAACGGGAACAAGGCCCAATTCCAAGGGAATTATGAATCGGAATCGGATGTGGTGTCAACGCCCCTGTCCTTGTGGCGACTTTAACGAAATCGAAATGCAAATTTATGGATTTTATTTATTTAGATGTGAATGCAACGGACCCGGGGCAGTGTAAACAAGCAGATGTCAGTGTTCTGTTGTTCAGAATTTCCGAATATTTGTTGAGTCGCTGTTAAATGGGGTTAGGCAAATGTTTAGCCGCCTCGCTTCGTTTGCTCAGCCAAATTAATTTGCAAATTGCGGCCCAAAGGAGAGCGTCCTTGAAGTGGGCAGGAGGAAGGGGCAACCATCTTAATTTCCATTGAAAGGAAATGCCATTTGCCTGAGGGAACAATTTAGAGAACTTCCAGGTTGATCCTTTTAAGCGGTCTAAGAAATGTTCAGCTAATTGCGAGCGAGACCTCTTCCTCCTTGGCCGGTCGAGTTGAGTTGAATTTGCATTTGGTTCCGCCTGGAACCTCCTTTCAACTGCGGAGTAGGATGAGGAGAAGAGAGCTCGTGAAAGTCTGCAAATTTCCTCATTGATTTGCCAAACAGACAACATTGTTATGTTTGTATTTTCGTTGTTTTGCTGTGCCTCCGCTTTGCTCCCACCCCTTTCGAGTGGGGAAAACTACGCAAAACATTTGAATAAATTGAATTTTATTTGTTGAGATTTTTGCTGCCCGCACAAATGTAATTGAAATAAATTCTCAATAGAATAGAATATCCGCCCCCCGACACTCGCTTTCAATTCAAGAAGGAAATTATTTGTTTGTAACGCTCGAAAAAGAGAGGGGGCAATCGTGGGGGTGGAAGGTTGAGGGGACTCTCAGAAATGGGCAAATTTCCGTTGCGGCAGGTCAAAGTAGCGGCGGACATAGAGTGATTTCGGGTGAGATCTGGATAAATAAATAAGGAAAAGTGTCTGAAAATTACATGAAATATATGCTAGTCATAAAACGGATATTCCTGTATGCCAAAGGAGTCGACGCAAAAGGGGGAGCTACAAATCGCCCAGCGCAATAAATGGCACGTTCATCACACGTCCCGTGCGCCGCACACAATTTGGCAGACTTATTTATACACTAGCATACTACATATACTCCATATATGTATGTATTTATGTATGCACATATGTATGCATATACATGTATGATATATGCACGCTTTAGGGTAACGAGGGGGCCTGCTACTCGTATGTTTTCACGCAAAAACGTTTGCTTTTCAATTATATAAACATATTTCGATTGTATTCAGTCAACAGGGGACTGGGGTCTGGGGTCTGGGGTCTGGGGTCGGGGAGTGTGTGTGCATTATTAGAAAATTATAAATTGTTTGAACAGCCAAAGGCACCAAATAAATAAAACACAGAGAGCCACAAATGAGAACGAGAATGAACAAATGTACTCGAAATTAGCCAAAATATTGCATGAATAATCACCCGAAGGGGCGGGGTTAGAGACAAATAGGGTCAACCGGGGGGTGGGGGGCAGGGGCCGTTCGCCTTGGAAGCTGCAACAAGTGAATGGAATCAAAGCGAGCGTCAAAGGCCGCGACAAATGACTGACATTGAAATGTCATCTCGAGCTGCGTACGCCCACAAATACGAACACACGGAATACCCTAAAAGATGCCCAGTAAGCCCCTTTTCTAGTTTCCAAATTCCATGTACGCTAATACCCTCCTCGGAAAGTGTATGGAAAACCACCATATATAATGGATATTTGTTTGTGGCAGCTATTTGTTGTGGCTGTGCAATATTTTCTGGCTGACTTGAAGAGGCGCCACAGTTGACATCTGTCAGCGGCGTTGCAAGGGCACGCGGCAGATATGGGAGAGAAAGGCTGATAATGGTGGCTTCTGATTAGGACTGCGGCTATCCGCAGCTCTGCGGAAAACGCTGGCGAATTTCAAATGAATCAATATCGGAATGGAATCGTCATGGAAACAGCTGCGGTCCCAGCTAATCGACTGGAAACAGAACACTACCCATGTATGTATGTATCTTCCTCTCTTCTTCATGTGTATTCCCAATCGAATACATTCGCAGCGCTAAGACTCACATGGATTTCCAATTAATCTCTGCTCAATATTATGATGTCTAATCGACAGAGTCCTGACCGGGACAGGACGCCACAGCAGAGGGACAATGCCAGGACATGTCCAGGAAATGCCATTATGTATGTGTGTGGAGGGAGTGGGAGCAGCTGTGGCTGTGTGCTGTGCCTGGTTATGTGTGGGTTTACGGCTTGTTGCACAAATTAGCATGCCCCATTTGACCCGATAGTCGGGAGTCAGAGTCGGAGCAAAGATTTGCCTAAATACATTGGGAAATGGGAAATCAAATCAGCAAACAGCCAGTGGACAACGGACAACGGAACAACAGTTAAATCAACTGTGAAATTTATGACGGTTTTCCTAATGGGAGGAAAAGGAAAAGGAAAAGGGGAAGAGCCAAAGCCAAAGCCAGAGCCAGACTTTATTTAACTAATTTTGCATCTGCAATTTGAACTCTGGCTCCTAGGCACGTACCCTTGCGGCCGGAACTTTGACCTGTTAAGCGCATAAAAATGACAAAAATGCTACGTGACTCATTAGCAAAAGTTACAAAGAAGACAAAAATGGGGGAAAGCAAGTGGCAGAAGTTCAGCAGTTCATGAGCTCTGCCCCGCGTTGCAAAGTCTGAACGGATCCTGACAGGCGGCAACGCAATTAGTTCCATAAGCTGCTCCGCCTGGAGCCACAGAGGCATACAACCCGACGACACATGTGGACACTCCCACTCCCACTCCCACACACACACACACATGTATGCACTGAAAGAAAATATGATCCCAAGAGATAGATCTAAGGATGAAGAATTTTCACATACAAGAAAACTGATCGAATGCTGATGGAAAGCACTGTGCCAAGCCTACATAGTTCTGTATCCTTAAACTAAATAAACTTTTGCTGTATTTCTCTCAGTGCAATGACAATCCTCACATGCTTATCCACAGGACTCTTTGGCTTACAGAGAATCTCATGCGTTTTCATTCCCATTTCCATTTCGGGCACATAAAAGCCAGCGGCGGCGGCGGCACAAAAAAAGAAAGGCCGAACCGACCCCAAAAGCCAATTGCAATGCAAATTTAATTTGGCTGCCATAAAACTCGGGAAAATGTTGTTGCAGAGCAGGAGAATGAGGCAAGTACGGGGGAGACTGTGGCAGACAGTCGTAAAACAGAGAAGAGAGGAGCCAGAGAAATCGAAGATTGCCGGGGGTGGAGATGGCGAGAGGCATGGAGGCTTGCGGGCATGTTGCATGCGTTGCTGCCGCGCCAAGCCGGAAATGCAATTTGTAATTTTGTGCAACGATTTGTGGCAATTAAATGCTGCACAAGCGGCACACTGCACATCCCGCCGTACTCCTTGAGTACGCGCCAGACCGCAAGACACAAAAACCTCAATATTTATTTTCTGTTTTCTGTTTTCTGTTTTCTGTTTTTTGTTGCATTTTTATTTTTTATGTGTTTGTATGTTCGTATTTGTTTTTCTTTATTTTTTAATTTGTTGGCGGCACAGAATTTATTGCATTTAATTTTTGTTGCCATTTCTTGGTCCCGTCTCAGATTTTATTTTTTTGGGTGTTCTTCCCCCGAAGAGGAGGAGGATAGATTCTTGGCATCTCACGCGGCATGGCATGGCATCGAGTATTTAAGTGATTTCAGCTTAACAATAATTTAATTTTCCTTTTTTATTCTGACCGTTTTTTGATCCAAATCTTTTGTGATAATTTGCGCCGAAATCAAACAGCTGCAAAATTTGTTTTCCCTCAGCTTTTCTTCTTCGACGTGGCGTCGCCTATAGAAAGTGTGGCCGAACCATAGCGATATATGTACATATGTACATTTGTATGTATCGTGAATATATAGCCATAGATCTCGACTAAATTCGTATATGTGATGTATATAATGTAGGGGAAGATTTATAATATTTGTGGGACCGTATCAACAATTTGTTAAGACGCACATAGAGAAATGGCATTTTGAATAAATAATATACCCAGAGTTCGCCATGTTTTTGACCAATATCACAAGGAGCGCACAAATATCACAAAGCCGAAGAAGAGATGCGAGGAAGGGGATGGCAAACGATGATTAGACCCCTACATGTGAAATATGATTTATTAGGTTTCATAAGCTAAATGCTTCAATGAAATATCTTTCGATATCTGTGGGTTTTCTGTGAGTTAATGGACTGTAATCCCTTTAGATCTATGAATAGTTGTAGTCCCTATAGAGATTATTCTGTTTCTCTTGCAATTGAAGTGATATTCGTAATAATGATTTAGTACGCACCTCAGTGATTTTCATGGTTCTCTTGACCGTCTTGCGGGTGACTTCAGTTGTCTCCTCAACAACGTCTCCATCCTCGTCGATGGTCTCGGTGACCATTTTCTCGGTCTCTCCAGGGATGACTTCCTCGGTCCGTTCGGTGACGACGCTGCTCTTGCTTTCGGCATCGGCATCGGCGTTGGCGTTGGGATCCGCAGCCGGTTCCGGCTTGGCCTCCTCGGCGGAGCCACCAAAGACATCCTCAATGTCCGACATGATTAGACAGGATTTGTGTGGTTTTTCTTGGTTTTACTTGGGATTTGATTCGTTTCTTTGGAGCACTTTCACTTGGTTCGTTCCACTGACACTCACTGGCACTCACTGGTACCGTACAACAATTACACACATACAACAACAGGAGATATTTCTCGTTTTGTTCTCGTTTTCGTTGCCTGAAAAGAATCGGATCGGCCAGAAATGAATATATTTTGTCGGTATTTGACTTTTGGCTCTTGGCAGCAACTGATTATTATATAAACAAGCGTGGGGCGCCTTTGCTCACTTCACGATCACTACGCGATCACGATTTTCTTATGGGGTTTACGGTTAACGGTTTACGATGGGATCTGCTCTTAGGGGTTTGTATGGTGCATTCAATGCTTCCTCTCGGGGCAGTGTTCACTGCATTTGTGAGAGCGACCGTTGGGATTTAGTGGCGACGAAAGGCGCCACAACAACGAGAACAACGTAGCCAGGCAGGCACAAAGAGAGTGAGAAAGAGAGAGGGATAACGGAACAACGGAACAAAGTCGGGGGACGTGACGACGGCACACGCACACGACAAAAGAGAATGAAACGAAAACGAAACGAAACGAATTGAAATTACAATTAAAAACGCATAATTTCAGTTGGTTTCGTTAATAACGATTACGATTCGGACTCGGATTATTCAGAACACAGAGATGGGATAACAACGCACACGAGGGAAATTACACGATCACGAGTCCGCTGCTGCTACCGTCGCTTTGCTGCTATTCTGCTTTTGCTTTGGATTCCGCTTCTGTTTCTGCTTCTGCTTCTGCTTCTGCCTATGTTTCTAAATCTGCTGCCAGAGGCCACCGGAACCGTTGCCGGAGAGCATAACCATCAACAAGGTGCCTTACCATAGGGGTGTGGCCCTTCCTTGGCAACTTCTCCACTCTCTCTCTCTCTTTGACTCTTTCCCGATATAACGAGGTGATGGGCGAGCAAGAACACTCTTTGGTCTTTCCTCACCCTGCTCGAAATATACTTTGGTCAGCGAGTATCTGCTAGCTGAGCAGAATGGAAAATTTGTGCAGGAGAGGATGTGGGGGATAGGCTAGAAATAGCCCAGTGACTAGAGAAGCTATCTCTCTCGCCCCACGCTCTCCACTCTCACTGATGCTGCTCCCTCTGCTGACGTACATATTTCTCATTTTGGCCTGTTGATCTCCGTGTAATTTTTTTGTTTTGCGTAGCTGCTGTTGATGCTTTTGCTTTAGCTTTGGCTTTGGCCACAACAAAAGTGAATGAGAGGTCCCGCTAATTGTCCGCCTGTTGCAATTTTCCCGTTAGCCAGGCGGCTGCTGCTTCGCTGCCTTGGCAACTGCAATTAGTGCGGCTGCCTCCTGACGTCCGAGGCGCGTCAAATTTGAAACCTCTGCTGCTGCACAGACCACCCCTGCAACCCTCTACACCTCACCCATCTAGAGAGCCAGTCTCACATGCGTGGAGCTATTTTGGTGGTGTGTTCCCAGAGCATGCCGTTAAACAATAGGCAGCAAGACTGAAAGAGAGGGTGCAGATTGGTGATGGACCTTGGGATACTCATTCCTATTCTTGTTGCACTTTGTATAATGGAGCCCAATATAGAGCGACAAAGAAACAAGCTTTTGGGTTACTTCTTCTGTGTTACAATTGTTATATTCTCATAAGAAAAAGCAAATCATACAGCTTCAGCCCACTTGGTATCCCGAAACGACTGTCCATCCACATCCATTCCATCCATTCCTCGCAGGCATCATACACCCAAGGCGACTGACAGGGCATCTGTGGGTCGGCCATCTTCATCTTCATCTTCATCTCCATCTCAAGTGGCGGACAGCCTCCGCCTTGTGTTTGATTTCCATATGAATGTGATTTTGATTAGCAAATGCTTTCAATTGCCGCTGCTGCTGCTAGGAGCTACCATTTTGACAGCGGACCAGCACCGTGCGGACTTCCTGTATCGCATTGGGGGACTGCAAGACATATGAAAGACAAGTGTTCCAATGCCTGCCCCCTATCACCCCTCTCCCCGTGGTGCGATGGGTAAACAAAGCGGGAAACACACGAAAGACGAAATATTCTAAAATTAATTTTCGAAAATGTCTTTTCGGCTATCCATCCCCAAAACGCAGCGAGGAGGGAAATGCGACAAGAAACGAGACAAATGGCTGTACTATACACATAAATATGTACATACATAGTACATACATATATGTACATCCAATGGATCTCTCTGTGTTCTCTGTCTGATGGGAAAATGCAATTATGGGCTTCGAAATGGGGCACCGAAAGAGCTGCTCTCTACTATCTATCGAGTGACACATCCCACAAAGCCAAAGGATAACACTCATCTTTATGTGGTTCATACATACATATATTCTATATAGGGATGCCGCCGGCCCACCACAACATCCACTCGTGATCCTTTTGGCGTTGTGGAATCAGCGCTCAAATATGATTAATAAGTAATTTCTTTGTCAACAACTGGCTGGGGACTGGCGGCTGACGACAGTCACGATAACGAGAGGAACGAAACGACAACGACGCCATGGAAATCTTTAATAAAAATACATGCATAAATAAATTATAGGGAAAACAGAGAGCGAAACAAGGGCTACGAGCTGAAAGGAAAGCGAACGAACGGGTAATAAAACAAAGCGATGACAGCCCCCCGTATACCCTGTGTAGCGCGTGTGTGTGTGGAGAAGGGGTGAAGGGGGGAAGTGGAGTGGGTGTGCAGAGCGTGACCGCACTTCCTTTTGGTCTCCTCACATTTCCTTGGCCTTGGCTTTTCCCTGTTTATTTCACAGTTGTAAATTGCACAAAGTAAATGAAGTACTTTTTATTATAAGCCAACAAGGCAACCCCACTTCTCGCTCCCTCGCTCTCTCGCTCTCTCTCTCTCTCTTTGTGGCAAGTGTCGTTGACTCTCTATGACCTAGAGGCTGTGAAGGGGCAGTATAGGGAGGCAGAAAGAGCGGCATGTGTAGCGCACAAAGATAATTCTCGGAAGTGCAGAAAAGTTTTGTTTCAGTCTCAATTTTCCCTGAGCATTGGCAGTATGCAAAAATGGAAAACCGAAAGCGATTTCTTGCGACTTCAAGAGAATTTCACCCACCTCACTCCTCAGCACCGCCCCTAATCGAGTTCAGAAGAATGGGACTGGGGACTGGGAAGAATGAACCATTGAAAAGTTCAGATTTCCTTCTGCCACACACATCCTGGTCCACTCGAGAGTTGTTGTGCTTGCAATTTTCCCTTTAACTGCAAGCCAGGAGAAATTCCGTCAAGAGACAGTGCGAGAGGGAGGGAGGGTGGAAGGGTGGAAGGGTTGGATGGACGGCCAACAGAGATGGCTAAGAATGCAGTCCTGCAATCCGACCTGAAACGGATGCTCACACTGGGTGAGATTTTCCATCGCATACCTACAGGAGGGAGCAGCACTAGAGACCCCACTGGAATGAGGGGAGGGAGATTATAGGGAAGGCAACACCGTCTGGCATGCATAAACCTGCAGTTATACGGAATCTCCGAGAGAATGAGCAATTTTCCCCACAATTCTTGAGCTATGTGAAGCTCTCCCTTCACGAAACGAGAAACGCAGTTCTCGCCGCATCTCCAACATACAGAAAAACAAAGACACAGAGTGGGGTAAAAAGAGAATGCAATCGCTTTGGCTGGAAGGTTTATCAGCAGCTGCAGGCTTCGCTTCAACTGCGGAACGAAATGGTTTGGCACTGTCCCAAGTCCAAGTCGAATTCGGAGCTCTGGTGTCCTCTCAGGAGCGGGAACAACGCTGCGGGCTGTGGACAGTAAACAGCACAGGCGAAACAGAAATGGAAACAAATAGTTGCTTTGCTCTTTTGTCTAATTAAAACATTTCATTTCGTGCCGTTTCCCAGCACCAGCGCCATTTGTTGACGTCACACGCACAGCTCGCACGTGTGTGTGGCCCCCGTGTAAGCCTCCAGCTCTCTGGCCTGTGCATACCCTGTAGTCGTGGAGCATAGATGCCATGGTCCATGTTTGAACACCATAATTTATGGTAAATACTAGACACTAAACTAATCCCATTGCAGCAGAGCTTGGCACGACCCATTTTTTATCGTGTCGTGCATAGAAAAGGGAAAAGTAAATTTCAAGTCTGAAGTAGAGGATACTTTCTAGTCGAAATAAGTCTAGTCTGGTCCATGTGCGTGACAGACAAACGCAGGGGCGCACTCTCCACTCACTCTCCAATCGTTCGCTGGTCAAACGTTTTCGTCTTCATTTGGTTCTGGCTTTGCCTCTGCCTCTGCCTCTGCCTCTGTGTGTGCTGCTTCGTCATTATGATGATTTATGAACGGAAATCATTTTTCGACCTGGTCAAAGGGGGTGCTGGTAGTGGGCGGCGGGGGTCCTTTCACCAGTTGCCCGTCGAGGACTTGTTTTGCGGTTGCCTAAAGTATGCAACAGTTTTCAATTTCGTTTCCGTTTGCTGCAAACTTTTCTTCACACTTCGATGGCTCTTTTAATTTGAAAACGAATGCTACGTAAAATGTGGCTCCTTTTATTCGGGTCTGCAGGATTCTATTCGGTTTGGTTGAGTGTGGGGCTTTTGGTGTGGGTGGGGCTGATGGGGGGAAAGTTTGCTGACAGCTGTCTGCAGATTGATGGGCTTCTCTTATTTTTTTGGGCATTAATTTCCACGCATCGAATTCGGCAAAACTTTGACAGCTGCGGGAAAGATGAACACTGAACTCTCCTTTTGTGTGTTGGCTTGACAGCAACAAGTGGGCGGAGTATGCTTACCTTGTGGTAGATCATATTGGGCAAAAGTCTCTTCCAAAACGGCCTTAAAATAAAAGAGAAAAACAGTCTCAAAATGTTGCACTTCCCGCTCAGATTGGCCCTATATAAGAATAAGATACACATTTGAACTTCGCGCCCAGGTATGTAAATTTACATTAACATTAACTCATATATTTTGAGTTTGTTCCCGCTGGCGCCATGAGGGCGCCACTGCAGCGTATTTAAATTTACATTATACATACATAGTACACAGAAAATTACAGAAATAAAGAGAGAGAGAGAGAGAGAACATAGTGGTAAAAGTGAATAAACCAGGGCTGGATTTTTTGTAAAACTTCTTTTTTAAACACTCCGACAGAAAATAGGTACTCAACTGAGACAACCTTGAAGAAAATTAACTTGCGCTTACGCTTCCAGCTGACTCTTAATATTAAACGGAATTTCCAAATCGAGAGATATGATTCCAATCGACAAAACGGAACGAACTGTGACTAGAAAACGACAATGGGTTAAACATTTGCTACCCATGGAGGGACGGATTTCCTCGAATTAAAAAAATTTTGGAAGTCTCTGCCTCCAATCAATGCAAAAACATTCCATCTGTGTTGGTAAGCCATCTCAAGAAAAATATGCAGATCCCGAGAATATATCTAGATCGATATGTATATACAAGGAAGGCATTGCAAGGAAGGTTAAAAGCATGTCAGTCTAAGATAGAGTCATTATTAATATTTGAAATTGTTTGATTTAAGGTTTACGTTATATGTAAGTGTGGCTGTACATTTTATTTGGATATTTCTGTGGGATTTTTTTTGCTCACATTTGAGACGCAAAAATGAGGAGAGACAGAAAGGATCTTGCTGACCTAATCCTCTCTCTGGAATGTGACCGCAAGGTATGGCAAGCAGGTACAAAAGAACGAACTTTTCAAAGCTCCCACCTTTTTCGCACCTGTTGAAACGATCCCTAATGGTGCATGCGAGTGCTTTGGTAAGAGAGGATTTCCTCTTGTCGACACTTAAGCTTTTAATGCAAATTTCGCACCATGAATGCTTCCTTGCTTCGTTAAGGGAGTTTGAAAGCTCGCTAATATAGCTATAGGAACCTAATGAACAATGAACAACTAAATATTAAATAATATATATTAATATGTGACTATAGAAAATATATGTATGGTTTATGGTATTTATTTATTTATCTATTTTCAATTAAGAAATTAAGAGAGGAAGGAGTAATAAAATTAACAAATATGCTAAAATAAGGTGATGGTAATGTTAAATAACTATAGTTATTGCATAAAACCTGAATATGTTCATGCTGTGCGTAATTAGAGCAGCATGTGGTAATCGGAGGCGGGGGAAAGTACGGTTGGTCTTTAGCAGGGAACGCGCCGTTTTTTCGTACGGTACCCCGAAAAACATTCGTATTGGTACGAATAACTGTAATATCCGCGTACGTGAGCGGCAGCGACGCGGCAGAGCCTTGCTTATTCACAATAGATGATAGATAAGGCCGTGCCGAGCCCTGGTCATCGCTAAGCTTTTGTACTCCTTCTCACACGCCTATTCTTTTACGTTTTCAAAACAGAACTGTGCGGACGCGTGCCGCGCAAGAATATTGATCGAGGTAAAATTGCACTTTAAACATAAATTGATCACAGGAGCTAATCTAACTACTTTTATATTTTTCTTTATCTCAGCTTTTGTAATTTGGCGTAAAAAACACAAGGAACCGATGGAACGCAAACGCGAACGGAAGCGGCTGTACCGCGGCTTGGACAAACATGAGCGCAATCTGTCCTCCTCGTCCTCGTCCTCGTCGCCGACGTCGGTAGCTAGGCAGGTCTCGTCGAAAGCCAGCGACGATCCCCGCCCGACGACCAGTGCAGTGGCGGAACCCAAGCGCGAACGGAAGCGGCTGAACCGCGGCTTCGACAAACATGAGCGCAATCTGTCCTCCTCGTCCTCGTCCTCGTCGCCGACGTCGGTAGCTAGGCAGGTCTCGTCGAAAGCCAACGACGATCCCCGCCCGACGACCAGTGCAGTGGCGGAACCCAAGCGCGAACGGAAGCGGCTGTACCGCGGCTTGGACAATCATGAGCTCAATCTGTCCTCCTCGTCCTCGTCGCCGACGTCGGTAGCTAGGCAGGACAGTGCCACAACCATATCAAGTTCATCACAGTCCAGTGGGAAAACCCAAATGGTCGTCCCGTCGGAAGCCGGCGACGATCCCCGCCCGACGTCCAGTGCCTTGGCGGCAGATGCACGGAATTGGGTGTATTTTCCTAGTTATTATGACTCTGATGATTTTATAAGCTCTGATATGAGCCTTAACGCAGTAAACGGTACTCGGCTGCCTAACATACAGCCAATACCCAGGCGTCGAGAGACGCTAATATTAAATAAGAAAGCCATGGATATATATCTGGCAGGGACCACAGGCGGGTAATAATAATAATAATATAGACCCACTAATAGTTATGTAATTAGATTTCAACATCTAAATAAAAACATATCCAGATTCTAGAACTTTCAAATTATGCTTATAAGACTAAATCGAAGCACCCAGACACTGTGTGGAAGAGAGAGGGTGCAATAGCTTACGAGTGTGTGTGGTTGCCGGGTCCGAAAGAAAAGGAGAAATATACAGAAGAAAACAAGGAATGGCAACGCGGAATGGAAAGATAACACTACTCGACAAAATCAAACTTTTTGTTCCCGCTTCGAACCAAAAAAACTTGTTTGAAGAATTTTAAAATTATTCTCTTGTAACGGTAGCTCTTTTTTTAAAGGTAGCGCCTTTTTTTTCTCATAACCATAAAAAAAAAGTTCTGCCATAGAAAAAACAGATTATCTTTCATAAAATGTTGGTCTGTATCGAAGCGGCAAAATCTTGTCGAGTAGTGTAATTATTAGCACGCATTAAATGGCTGCGAAAGTCAAAAGCGCATTGCCCCTTTTTGGTAAATATACATACTTATGTACGTATGTATATACAAATAAAGGATTTACGTTGCCAATTTGGTTGAAATTCAAATTTTTGGCGCTACACAGAAGTGGACAGGCTGGGTACTTTGTAGTGATGGCCAAGTTTCTCTGGCTGTCGATGATAAGCTTTGAGGAGACGATTCGCGATGCGATGGTTATATAATATAATAAATTGAAATATACAAAATATAATTCGTATATTATATATATATACAATTTGTTTTTTTTTTATTGTTTAAATTTCTGTTGCAGTTCTTTCTCCATTTTGGTATTTTCTAGGCTTATTATTTTATTAGGGATGGGCGGCACTGAAATAGAAGTATCGCTTCACATTTATACAGAAATTAAATCCAACCAAAGCACTGTTTGAATACGCATAATATTCTGATTAAAATTGTTCACTCGCAATAGTATTTTAGCATAATGTAATGACATTAAAATAAACAATTATATCTGATGCTATGTGTTGATGGCTATCGATATTTCATAAGTATCGATTTATGAAATATACCATTGAATGTGTGAGCCGTTTCGAACTATGATTTAACTAATTTGTACTAAATAACATGAGCGAAACTGTAGATAAAGAGATCGTCATTGCAAACATCGGAGCCGCGACCGTACCAACGCAATTGCTCACCACTCTCGCACACCTACACGATAGCTTGATTCAGCACGCAGTCGGCTTGGGCCGGCTTTTTTATATACAGGATGTTTCTGCCTGGAACGAATGGTCCACGGATGTGGCCGAGTTTGAAGATCTCACTCCACATGAAGCGTGTGACAAATTTCTACACGAAGTCCTTCCTATTGTGAACACCTATCAATTGGCGACAAAGGTAAAAAAGCGCCTGAGGCTGCTGGATCTGCATCCGTGCTTTCGTCGCATCAAGCAGGGCTATCAGTACGTGCCCAATGCCGAGCTCTCCACGTGCTTCCTGCTGAAGGCGAATCGGGACTTTCGCCTGGCCAGCGCGTTACCAACGGTAAATAGAAGCCCCAAGGCACAACTATTACAACAAATTCTAATTGTATTAATATTCACTCCACTCCTAGTCTAACGACTCTGCGCAAGCTTCCCACACGGTGCTCATTAACGACGCGGCAACTAAGCAGAGACTCAGTGTTGGCTACAACTTCAAGATCTCCCCTGAGACTGCCAGCCTGTTCTCGGCCATGGTCTCCAATGACCTGGAGTTATCAATTGGACAGCGGCACGATTTGGCCGAGATCCATCGCCGCTTGCGTCAGGCAAAGCAATCCTTTGAAGACACCGCCAGAGTCTTGCCATTTCGCAGGAATGTACATAACCTGGTCTACGAGATGGATATCTATGTCAATCTAAGAACGAAAATATGCAAGGCAATTAACAAAAACTATCACTATTAGACAGCGACTTCTTTAAATATCGCTGCTCAATTTGATATTTTAAATATACAAAAATATATTTTCATACAGGATAGCTAATAAAAAAGAACACCCTTCGTGCCGTAAGATATAAAAACCTATTCAAATGCTTCGCTTGGTAAACATGCATATATGTAAGTGTAAGGCATATTATATATCAGATCATACATCAGATTCAGTCACCTGCCGCGTACCCTCATTGTAGTAACCCACGCACTTGGGGCACTTCTTCAGAAACTCTGGTGGACAAAGGGGACTGCGGGAGGCGAAATAGCAGCGCACGCTTCTCAGAATATCGGGCAATGCCTCCGAGACTTCTTTGTGGTCCAAGCTCGCATGGAGTTTCAGTGTTTGTCGAATGATCTGATAGAGCACCGATTCCGTGGGTAGGTGGTACTTCAGCCAAAACTCCTTTTTGGTGCTTTCCACAAAGGTCTGCGTCATTCGGAGCACCAGCTTGCACATGTCTGGCTTCCAGTGCTCGGCCATGCTGGTGATTAGATCCTCGAAGCTCTCAGCGCTTGAGATGTTAGCAATGATAGCTTCTCCGTAGTCGGCCAATTGGATGTCCTGACCATTAATGTTGATTGAACGGATCTGCAGCAGATTTGGTGGCACCTTACTAGGTTCAGCGGGTAGTTTCGGTTCACCCGAAATGTGGCCACCAACTCCACTGGTTTTCAATAGTTTTTCGAGCTCCTTTTTTGTGGGTACCTCATTGACGCTGCGTATGAGGTCCAGCCTGCCTTGTGTGGACGACTCCATGGCCTTGGCTTCTTCGGAGATCTTCTTAAAGGTGTTCCTGCAAAAACAAAGTCATTAGTCTGGCAGGTCTTCATGGATAGTACCTTACTGTACGTAGCTGCTTAGGCTTGTGCGATAAGTGGCTTTGTTGACCATTTCAGACGCCAGGCGAAAGTTATTGACGCTGTGCGTAAACAGAACCAACGACTCGGAGAGCAGCCTTGCACTTGGAGTATCGACCTTCTCCCCATCAACACGCCTCTGAGGGAGCACAAATAGAACGTTTTTCATACATATACCAGAGATTAAGTGTATCATACGATGCCTACCAAAAGCAGATATAGCACTTTGTCGCTCGCTCTTATATGTTCTACTTCATTTACTTGCAATATATATCTAGAGCTTGATGCCGAGTAAAGCCGATGCACTCCAGGCAATTCCGAAGCTGCCTTCAGACTTTCAGACGTTATGAAGCACGCATTGCGTGTGTACATTTTCTCCGTTATCAAATAAGTTTTTAGCTCAACCTGGCCATCGATCAGCTTGTAGACGCCTCGATCACAGGTTACCATAACCCCTGGGGAAAGAGCTGTGCGCTTTAAGTATGTATCCCAGTCCTCAAAGATCCCGCTTTGATCCACATACATCACGCAACAGTCTCGGCTGCTGCTCATCCCTCCATCCGTGTCGGCTGAAAGTAGTATAGTGATAGGCATATCCAGTTGGATCATTTTGAAACTACTTTAATGTACGACATTACCAACGCAGCGACGGCAGCGGAAAACTGGGTGGATCGACCAGGATCTGCTATTCTCTGCCTTCTTCAAGTCGGTCACTCCATTCACAATAACCACAAAGAACAGCGCAGATAGGGACTGGCCATTGGTGTATTTACCTAAATATATGTATATACATATGGATTAGTGACGGAACTGTTGTTTCGCGGAGTCTGCTTACGTAGAGTCCAAACGTAATCCGGAATTCTTGATGTCTCTGATGTACCAAATTGACGATTAAATATTTCCTCAACTTTGCTTTTCAGAATGTCTCGTTGATTCTGCAGCAATCTGTCAGGTCAGGGATTGGCCATCTATAGATTTCAAGTGAGGGACAAAGGATTCCGTGCGGGTACTCACAGATCCCAGGTGATGTCCTCGCCATGGCTGAGAATCTCTGCTAATACCTGTTGCACTTCTCGGGCCGTGAGATTCGGTGGTTCAGCCATATTGTTGAATAATTTTACATTTTAATGCACTTTAGAATTGCCGCAGCGATATTTGTATGTATCGATATATCGATATGTTAACTGCAATATATTTTCGAACAGTACCTACAATTTATGTCCTCTTGTGTGGGTTTTATGCTTTTTTTTGTGTTGACCTCTTTAGCTTGAACCATAAAACCCACCCGACCTTGTGAAAAATTAAGCTATCAATCAAATAAAATTATATGTGCAATGCTTAGAGTCTTAGTTTGCTTAAAATATGAGCCCGAATAACAAAATCAAAGAATATGATTTTTGATCAACAAAACAAACGTTAACCCATTGTCAACCTGGGGGGCCTTCGAAACTAGCACGAATTGTGTGAAACTTGAAGATTTTTAACGCAGCTCATGTGAAAGATATCAGAGTAATATGTTGTTTTAATCAAAGGAAAACTATGAATTTTCATGGAAAATTAACAAACAATTTGATTTTCCGCTGTTTCCATCAAGCTGGTCACCTGTTTAAATATAAGGAGGCCTAGTGGGCTAAGTTCGTTCACTCGGCCACACTGCATACGCCCCGAAACCACAGCTTCAAATTTCATCGTCGGCCGCGCTAGCAACAATTGAAATCTGTTAAACATTTGCATTGGCTGTGTATTGTTGACTCTATAACTTAAGGAAAACCGCTCCAGTCGCGTGTGCATGTCTCCCTATAACTTTAACTCCTGAAACATCACCCACTGGTCACACTGTTTTCCACCCACTATCCACCGAATAAACCGACAAAGAAGTCGGCGCGCAGTAAAACATAAAAGAAAGGCATTCTTAAGAAACTAAACAAGAAAGAAATTAAAACCAGGAGCGACCGGAAAGTATCTGGAAGATTCGACTAGAGGGACTGTGTGTGGTCCGGGTGTATTTATTTTGTGTAGTTTAAGTGAGTGAGTCGCCGAGGCGATCTAACGTGACAAGGTATCTGTGAGATATGCAATCGTGGTGCTCCTTATCAAAATCGGCAGCGGTGTAAGGGTCAGTGTGAAGGGGAAGAGTGCACAAGTGGACTGCAGAACCACATCCAGGTGTCTGTCAGGTGTCTGTCCTTGAAGGCGCAGAAGAAAGAACCACAGCAACAAGTCCAAAGGAAACCGAATTTGGGTGAGTCTGGACGTGCGCCATTCATCCACCATGCACCATATGTACATCAGATACATTGCCCAAAATTAAGAATAGAAATAGACGCTGGGGCTGACGTGTCTTGTCCCGCTTCCGCCTTGCAGTGATAACAAAATTGTTGGGAGGGATCGTCTTGGAGCTGATATGCCCCACACGGAATCTGGGGCAGCAAAATTGAATTCGATTTTGATTAGAGAGAAATGTGTTCTATTTGGAATCTGGAATGTGATTTTTCATCATTTAACTAGGGAGCGTGCATGTACATACAGTTATATATGCTATTTACATGTATATATGTAGCTGTATGTATTTGTGCGTGTATGCACTTTTTGTCACCACATGGAAGGCATTCAATTGTCAGCTTGACCGCTCTCTCCTCCTCCACTCGCACATGCTCCTCCGCTCTTCTGTCTTCGCTGGCGATAAGCGTCTATGCATACATACATATGTACATATATCTGGACTCTAAAATGTCTGTGTAGGAATAGGCTTCTATATGTTTGTTTCTGTGTGCGTGTGTTTATAAAAAGGCATGGAATCGAGGGGAATACGAGGGGGAGGCTGCGTTGGTCACGTAGTCAATTGTTGGCGTTTGTTTTGGTTTTCTTTTCCTCTCTCCTCTTGCACTCTCTCACTCACTTCTCTCTCTCTGTTTTGCTGGAAAGGCACAAGAAATCCGCCCTCGTTACTGAAAGGAATCGGATTCAGTTGGTGAACTGGCACAGGTACAGGAACTGCAAGGAACCTGGAACTGGTTCAATGCGCATGCCTTGCCAACCATCCCGAGGGTCCTGTGTCTCCGCTTAGTCAGGACACAACCCTGCGCATTCAAAATATTAATATATATTCTTTTTAAATTTGAATAATTTCTCCCCTCTCTCGCATGTCGACTGCCGATTCTCAGAGCGGCTCCTATAGCTTCAATTAACTTGCGATTTGTTTTAATTAATGAGTTTCGCAAATAACAGTACGCTCGCTCGTCGGATCGCATCGCCACTTGACCAACATTTGTTTGCTAATTAGTCGAGCAATGAGAGTCGTCCGTTAACCGGTTACACATGTTGCAAATTCCGCAAACAGCGGTAGATCTTGGGACCATCTCCACCCAGTCCCAGTCTGAGTCCCAGTCCATATCTGAAGATGATTTGAAAGCGAAAGTCACCCCCGGTGCAAGTGCAGATGTGGAGTGGGATTGCAATGAAAGTGTTGACTACTTATCGAATGGGGCTCCAGCTCCCACTGGCCCACTTCTCTGCTGTCTGGCCAAGTGCCTCGCCCCCTTCCACTTTCCACGACTCCCTCTCGGGCTCATCTTCATATCTGGCTTTTTTATGAACACTTTGGACCGGTTTGCGCTGCCATTTTCATTTATGCTCACATTTCAAGGTGAGTTGTAATATTTATGTGTGCACACGCTCCACTCCATGACGGCATCTGTCTGGCATCTGGCATGAGGATCCGGAGAGGGAGGGGACTGGGATTTGGATTGGGTCCCCCCGCACATTTGTCATTCATCGCTAATTAGCAAAACTCGTTGAATGCACTTGAAATGCTCTCGCTCTCCCCGGATCCTTGCTTCCATGCTTCCTGCCGCCCCATCTGAATCTTTAATGTGAATGGGATGCCACTTTCCCCACCCAAAGGGGCGGCGGGTTTGGGTTTGCGTTTGGGTCTCTCTTCCATAAAAGTTCAGCGCAATCAAATTAACGCTTATGGAATTGAAAAGTTTCTCGTACACTCTGCTCTCTGTTCTCTCTATGGATAGATGGACGCCCTCGTACTTCGTAGAAGTGTAACTTTTGCCTGCAGCTGACAAATCACATTACCCTTGGGTGACTGAGTGACTGTCGGCGGTCGGATTCTGGAGGGGATGTGCTCTGACCTCAGACTGTGTTGGCAACGTGTGGCAAGGCTAAGCGAATTACACTTAACAAAATTGTTTGAATAATATGCACAAAATTAGTCAGTTAGGTGGGGATAGAGGGCATCCCTAGACAGAGCCTTTCTATCCATTCAGATCAGTCCTCTGTCTAAGGATCCAATCTTCTGTTTTGGCGCAGCGCCCCTCATTAAAGTTAGGGCAGATCCAAGACATGTGTTTGATAATGACGATAATGTGTTAATCGAAGAGACGAGGCGCGTCTAACGAGCCCATTAAGTCACTGAATTATAAGAAAAACTCGACTCTGCATCAAATTACAGTGGAGGAGAGGCCAGAGAAGCTGAACACTGAGCACTGCCGTCAATTCGATTTTAATTATGCATTCGATCAGGCAAATTGGCCAAATCGAGTTGTGGGGAGTCGGAGTCAGAGGAAGCCGTACCCAAAGCGAATTCCGAATGGGCAAATGTCACAACAGCCAAAGAAGCGAATCAGAGGAGCAATGGAAGCATGGCTAAGGTCAGTCCGGGGCTCTGACATTTACCAGACAGACACTAAAGGGGGAGCAGTTTGGCGACTTCGTGCCACATTAACAGCCAGCGGAGTCTCCACAACTCTCTCACAGTGCAGAGTCTGGGCCCAGCTCCCAATTGGATGCGGATGCATAGTTTTGTGTCTTTTTTGGTGGCTCATAAATGTTGCTGGCTACTGGTTGCTGTTTCTGCCGTTTCTGCTGTTTGTGCGGCTGCTGCTGCTGCTTTTGAGTTATGACTATGGCACCGGCCATCTCAGCAGCTACCTCTACTGGTCATTAAATTTATGGACGACATAGTGTGGGCCAAGCGAGGCGAGCCAGATGAATGGATGGGTTAAGGATGGGCAGAGGCTCCTGCCTGCCTGGCAGTTGGCCTTGCCAAAGCAATCCGAGCTCGAACATCCCAGTGTCCTGTGACATTTGCACCTGAATAATACTGTCGGGCTGTTCAAATTGTCCCGTTGCATTTTTATAGAATTTCCGCCGCATGTCGACGGTTTCATTTGAGTGGGAGGAAGGGAAAGCGGCGGCGGCGGCGGTGGGGACGACAGCATAGGAAGCAGGGAAATATGCTTTTTACGATAAGCAGGGGACCATTGTGACATGCACAGTGGATGCTCCCAGAAGTGGACAAATGTTCCCATCCACCCACACACAGCAAGGGATGGGATGGATCCCATCTCAGACAATGCACCCGATTCAGGTCAGCGGTTGACACTTTGTTTTTTTACTGTGGCTTACTGTGGAGCAAGGACACTGTTTTTTGTCGTTATTGCAAGCTGACAGGAGGAGAAAGGGGAAGTACTATAGCTGGAATTAAGTTTGTCACTAAAATACATACATATGTACATGTATGTACATCCATGCATACATTACATACTTATGTATGTAAAGAACTCGATTGTAGATCCCACTTTTGTTTCGCTCAGTGCAGGAAGGGCTTACTGAGTGTCTTGTCGCCGTGTCACAGTCGTTGCAATTGTTGCTGACTGGGCTGGATAGTGTTCGTTCGTTGGCACCTACCACGAACGTATCTGAATATCTGTATCTACCGTACGATTATATGTATGTATGCACTTACTTGATTTTTCAGCAAACCAAGCCACCCATCGCTCCACCCATCCATCCATCCCTCAGTCATCTATTTAGTCAGTCAGTGGGTCGAGCTTAGTCAGCGATTTGCACAAAATATTTCATAACTTAATTGCCGCACGGTAACAAAGTTGTGGAACAAAAAGCTGAAAATTCATTTACTTACGTTTCCTTCTGCGGAAAAGTGCAGTGCAACAAAATAAAATAAAGAAGAGGGAAAAGAAACAGAAGAGTCTACCGCAAGTAATCAAAATTGTTTTTGTGTTGCGAAAAGCTGACGCATTGGCCAGCCCAAGCAGAAACCCGGCAGAAGCGGCAGAAGCGAGCCAGAAAAGTGCAACACGCAAACCAGAAAGCCAGAAACTCAAAAATTGATGAGGCAGCTTTTTTTGAGGCTCCGATTGCGTATGCTTCGTGGGCGGACTGTGAAAATTGGGCGTGGGCATTGTGAAAAGTGCAGTCCGATGATGAAAGTCCATTGGGGCATTATGCCCCAATCCCCAATGGACTTCGCACTGCAGAAAACTGTGTACAAAAGAGGGTGGAGGGTGGAGGGTGTTGTATATGATGAGGCGTGATTGAAAATTGATTACAAAGATGGTGAAAGGCAAGGAATTCTCTGAAAGAGACATAAATTATTCCCAATTGAGTCTCCTAAACCAATATTCATCTTCGCCACGGAGTTATTTTGAATATTTTAATCAAATAAATATCTCTGGATGCAGCCAATTTGGGTTTGGCCATCAGTATTGCATTGCATCGAATGTTTGTTGTTAATAATTATGGTGTCAAACCGAACTATTGTCACTTATACTTGAATTTCCCATTTCCCAAAGGTAAATGCATCAATTTATACACTTTTTCCGACCAGTTGCACTTTGTAATTTTCTACCAATTAGTAAAATGAAATTAAATCAAATCAAATACAATTTCGACTTTTCATGTGCATCCTCTGACATTTCTGGATGACAGCCACCGCAGCCGCAGCCACAGCCCCAGCCCCAGCCCAGTATCTATGGTAATTAGAGCCGGCTGACATTTTCACTAGCGAAATTTATTTGCGTTTAATATTGATAATTTCGCATATTGAATGGGAATATTGAATACTGTGCACCGAATCCAGTTCTGTTTGATCTGCCATTGTGATTGTCAATTTCGTTCAACTGCCGTTTGAGTTCTGTTTGGACGAAGCCCGTTTTAGTTTCAGTTATATTCGAACCTTAATTTGGTTGACCAGAAATGTGAGCAATCGAATGTCGAAAGCCGGCTCCTATCGAGGCTTGGGCCAGACAAGGTGGCAGGTGCTTCTGAATATGTTTAAAAGTATCCATAAATAGATGGATCTATGGCATATTCGTTTTAATAACAGGTAAAATATGATAAGTGCCTGTATTGGATCATAGATAGATCTTCTGAAATTGCTTAATTTAAATGAATACTCCATAAAATCCGTTCAGGTATCAGCACTGATCGTACAGTACAGTACTTTGATTGCTTTCCCATCCTTTCTTTTTGCAAACACTTCAGTGCTTCAGCACCAATTATGCAACTCACTGCATTAAAAACTGCTTAATGCAATATTTCTACAGCGACCACCGATCGCCGATCAGCAGTTCAGTGAACCCGTTAAGAGAAGATTTTGCTCAGTGGCACACGCTACAGATGTCATGGTGGCGGATGGCGGATGGGGGATGGGGGAACCTGTCCCACAACCAGAACTCCGGATGGAATAGATATTTGCATTTCAATAACTTTGATTGTGTAACGTGTGGTCCGGAGAGGGGCAGGCAGCGAGAGGCAGAGAGGGAGCTGTGGGAGCTCCGTTATATGTCCATCCACAATGAAAGATTTCTGTTCTGTTCTGTTCTGTTGCACCAGCGACGCGTATCTGTGGGATACATTTGCATATTTAACGGAGTTCTTTGAACCCCAATTCATCTTTTGGTCCGATCCGCTCCGCTCCGCCTAGATGCAGGGCCTGCTTCTATGAGTATCTCTGATCTGGAGACGACCCAAAATCAACAGGCAAATCAAATCAAATTAAATAGAATTTAATGTCCGAGTCGTAAAACTTTACCGCTGCTCTCATTATGATCGAACATCGGACTGGGGACAGACTCCGACTTGAAATGGAAATTGGAATAGATCTCTGATCCGAACCGGTTTGCTACGATCCGATGGTTAGACCGGGCGAAAGATTATTTAATATTTGCTGACAGCCTGTGTCCGCTTAACAAGTGTTAGACGACATAAATCGCAGCCATAACTTCTGCAGAATCCGATGAGGAGCAACATTTTAATAACATATCTTATCGGACTCTATTGTAGAGAGTGCTCCGAGTCGTACTCCACACTCCGCACTCTTGATTAATGTGAGCAATTACCTTTTCGAGTGTGAGCCAAAAAATTAATTATTTCTGATAATAATTCATCAACAAGGCACTTTTCTGGAGAGCCTATCCAATCCTGTGAGAAAAGATGCTGTGGGCAAAGGTAAGGGAAGGGACAACCAAAGCCACAGGCTGGGACCCACCGCAGGCGCAGGCACAGAGGAGCCGCTTTAATATGCTAATCGAATTCCCCAAAAATAACAACGCAGCGCGTTTATCTTAAAGATGCGAATTAACAGCGAGCTGCTAATTAATATCAATTTAAATTTATTGGCAAGTTAACCAAGCCGCAATCCATGCACCCCACACCCGAAAACGGAACTTGAATGGCAGATACAGAGACAGAGGCACGGACAGGGACCCCCTCGCACAGGTGACTGATTGAGGTACATTCACTGAGCTATCCATTCGACAATGATTAGGAAAATATTCTATTAAAGTTAAAGGTATTGTCAGTAGGTAGACTTGAGGTGGGAGTACATTTTGGTACCTCTGACCTTTACCTTTAAGTTATTTTGCATTTAATGTTATCCATGAGAGATAGTCTTTGAGCAGAGTATTCTCCAGTGCAGTTTCACGTCCCCGCATCCCAGAGAATAACTGTATCTTCTACCCGCTTTATTGTATGTGACAGCAGTAAAGCAATCGCCATAAAACAATCCGCTGGATGGCAGCGCAAATTAAAAAACGCTCATTAAAATAAATTGTCCCCAAACAAAACCCCGTCCCAGTCCTGATATTTGCTCCACTGAAAACCTCTTATGTTCTGTTCTGATGTTCTATGAGCTGGTCTGAAAGTGATATTAATCAATATGAAAGCCGCTTTCGAGTTCAGTGAGCTTCGCTTTCGTGTTCGCTTTCCCATTTGTGAGAAGGTTCCTGGACTGCGACTAGGGGTCGCCGCCTTACACATGGCTGGAGACGCAGTCGCTAATTCCACATACATTTTCGGGGGTCTTTAACTTTCACTCAATGTTTAAATCTTCTTTTACTTTCAGATCCAAAGATGTCTGTGGACTGGCAAGTGCTAGGCGGGCTCTGCCTGCTGCTGGTGGGCGTGGCCGTGAATGGGGAGCTGTACACGGCCCTGGCGGAGATGGAGGAGCTGCTTGAGACTGAGTCCGTGCTGATAACCAACCTGGAGGGCTACATCCGCGTACAAGAGGACAAGCTGAGCTTCCTCAAGAAGTGAGTATTTATGCTTTGCATGAGTCGCAGATACAGACACCGATACAGATTAATGGCCTTCGCTTAATCAGTCTTAAATTTCACATAAATACGTCTCTGACTGTGTCTTTGCCATTGCCCATGAATTCCATTCCTCATGCAAATTAGTGCGAGGCGAATATCTCATATGTCTTCTAATGAGGGATTGGGATGGGGCTGGCAATAGAATGGGATCTCAGGTAGTCTTCTGGTGCATTCTGGTAATTGCTTTTGCCACGTGCGTGCCGCGGCAGCTGTTGCACTTCGCCCGCAGATAGAGATACACCCAAACATAGTCAATATCTGCACTCATGTGTAGATACATCTACAAGATAAACATCTTTCTCCTTTTCCCCATGCTTATTCTTATGTACAAATGTAGCTGCGTGTTTGTATGTGGCAGCGGAAGCAAATGGGGGAGCGCAGAGCGGTGAGCAGAGAGGTGCAGGATGCGATGCGGTGAGGCAACTCCCCTAATCAAATAATGCCATATCCAGACCGAAGCAGAGGCACAGTCAGGCAGGATCTATCTGGATGTTCCTGTTCCTGTCGCTCCTCGGCTTTGTCACAACAAAGGACAAGACAGGAGATCCTCACAACAGCTGACAGCTGTTTGCCTGTCGCTTCTGCCTTTGTATCTGTAGCTGTGTCTGTGTGCCTGTATCCTTGTGCGCTGTCATTGCCCTGCAGTTGAAGTCCCTCTTTGTCGCTCCCTCTCTGCCACTCCCTCTCTCTCTCTCTGTCTCTGCGTCTCAGCTTCTTCTCACCATCATCATCTTGCTCTCTCTATGGCCATGTATCTGTGGCATACACTTCTCTGTCAGTGGCTTGTGGCGCGTGCCGTCCGTCTGCTGGCAGGAGTTGAAGTTTTAATGCCGCTTTAAATTTTCCAACTGACATCTCCCCGGCGGGACAGCTGTCCAGCGCCAGTGCCAGTGCCCGCACGCCCGCCCGCCCGGCTAATCCCTTTGACAGCTGCCCCATCGCCCACTGACTGGCCACCGCCTCATCCATTGCAATTTTGATTTGATTTTGGCCAGCGAAACTCAATTAAATTTCCCAGCACAGCACAAAGAAAAATCTGCGGGAGCTCTGCCCTGCCCTGCCAGGATATGTCCATGCATTTGCACATAGAGATGGAGCCACGGCAATATGCATGCAATATGCATAAGGATATACAGGATAAATGAACTGGGAGATATGGGATCTACTCTGCTCTGCTCTGCCACTGAAATGTAACGGTCGCTGCCAAGGGTGGGCCATACGCGGCCGTTCGCTGGGGAGGTTTTCACAGAAAGAGCACGACACTAAATTCGAGGGGGGAGAATACTCGACGTGGGTTATGAGTTGGTAAATAAGAATTATACGTACGAGCAGTGCTGATAAAGAGAACGTAGCCCATGGTATGCCGGCTGCTGCTCCTGCCTTTCGATTCGTTTCAACCCTCGCCGAAGAGGGAGCAAAGGCAAAGGCAAAGGCAAAGGCAGGAGCAGATGTTTCTGTTTTCGGTTTCTGGCTTAATGGAACGCGCCAAACGGAATACGGGTGTCTCGGCAGAGGGCTCTTTTATATGTATATTATGTATAAATGGATAAATGGCTGAGTGGGGGGTACGGGAAGGTACGCGGGCAGGCACGATCCACTCGACTGCGCGACTGCGCGACTGCGCAGGAAGTCGAGGAGCCGACATTTCCACAGTTCTAGGTTCAGTCGAGTCGCAGTTGTCGTCGCGAGCGGATCGGAAATAGCAAGAGACGGAGCTTGCCATAAGAAAGTGAACCCTAGAAAGTGTACAGAGAATAAGTGAAGTGAAACGCACCCCCTGGAAGACGCCATCCACTCCAGATCATGTCGCAGCACAACTACACGAACCCGGCCTTCTGCCAGAACAGCGAGTTCTATCCGGTGCCCAGCAGTAGCGGCAACAGCAACAGTCGCGTGGAGTCCATCTACAACCGCAGTCTGCAGCTGAACTTCGGCGCCGTCCCTCGGCCGGCCCATGTCGCGCCCTCGCCGAGTCGCGATCCCCGCGAGGGTCCCCTGCGCATGCAGCGTAGCATGTCCACGCGATCGGTGACGCGGAAACAGCAGCAGACACAGAACTACCAGCAGCAGAAGCAGCTGCAACAGAACCACCACCACCAGCAACAGCAACATCAACAGCAGCAGCAGCAACAATCTTCAAGTGGTCGCTATGCACTGGTGCCCCTGGAGGAGCTGAACGTGAGCAGAGCCAGCCGATACGCCATAGTGCCCGGACAGGCGGCCCAGCGACTGGCCAGGTCTCAGGACAACCTCGATCGCTATGGATCTAGGTACGGACTGCAGTCGGACGAGGAGCCCCACTCCTTCCACGAGGAGCCGCACCAGGAGACGCAGTTCGCCAGCCTGCCGCCCATGCTGAATGCTCTGCCTGCGAAGCCCATCGCCAGCCAAGGGCAACAGGGACTGCAGGGACAGCAGGGACAGACGAAGATCAAGCACGCCTTCAGCAGCGATTTTGGCAGCAAGACGTTCCTCATCGTGGACAAGAACAGCAACCAACGCTACCAGATGGTGCCCACGGCCGAGGACGAGGAGCTGGTGGACGAGAACCAGGAGATCATCCAGATGCACAACGGTCGCGCCCATCGGTACGCGATGATACCCACGGACGCGGAGGAGGCGGAGCTGGCCGAGGAGGAGTCCTCGCTGATGCAGCTGCAGCAGCAGCAGCAGCAGGAGACCTGCCTCAGCACCTCGGAGCTAAGTCAGCAGTACGCCGCAAGGACCTCGACGCCACAGCAGAGGAACGCAGCGGCCGCCACTCGGGCACTCCACGAGCTACTCATCACGCCAAGGAAGATGCAGCCACCGCCGCGACTGGCCCACTCCACGCCCCGCAACGCTGCCCACCATGAGCAGCTGCAGCTGGAGCGGCGCCTGCAGATCTACCAGAGCCAGCAGATCCTCAGCCAGGTCGCTGCTCCGCCTCCGCCCACACTGCCGCTCCGCCAGAACCGACTCTCACCGCAGAGACTCCACTACGAGACGGTGAAGGCAGCTCCAGCCACACTGGCAGACCGCTCCATGGCCGTGATCAGTCCGCGGGTGCAGGAGCAGGAGCGTGACCAGGAGCAGGACATGAGCAGCATCCAGGGCAAGCCTCAGAACAACAACTCCTACCCCCAGAAGCTGGCCAATGCCACCATCACTCTGGCCGTCGTCTCACTGATGCTCGTCCTGGGCAGCACCATGAACGCCGGCCTCATCATCTACATGATAGCCCACGTAAGTCGACCGTCGAGCAATCCATGAGTTTTCGAAGAATCCCTCGATAACCTTTCGTTTCCTTCTACAGTTTGGCAAATCCTTCTATCTGCAATTCGGTTTGGTGGCCTCCTTCTGCGGCGTGGGCCTGGGATTCCTCGGATTCCGATCGCGTCACTGCGAGTGGCTGCCGAACCGGAGCTACACCTCCGGCTACATTCTGGTCACCGTGTTCTGTCTGTTCAAGAGCTGCGGCCTGCTGGTGATCCTCGTGCTGGACCCATTCCCCGGCCTGCCGCTCCACGACGTCACCACGGGCGTTATCCTGGGCCTCTCCACCTTCACCATGTTCTTCATCGGCTTGGGCGTCATGGGCAGCCTCTGGTGCTACCGTCCCCCGCCAGACAACCGCGTCAACGTGGTCTAAGGATCGTCACACTACGAGTAGAAAGTACCATAAGTTCCCCGAAATAGATTATAGATTCCCCCTTCCTTCGAGCACGCGGCACACGGAACGGCTAAAAGACCAAAACTAGTATTATTCATAGAGAGTTTATTCCCAAAAGAGACTGTAAATACCATGTGGGTTGTACTTACCTTACCTTACGACTAGATGATAGTTTGTTTTTAATCTAAATTTAATTTAAACACTCTCCTAAATTATTGTTCACCTCACCCCTAGGCTAATGGAAACTAACGATAAGAACTTTCAAAATAAAGGCCCTTCAATACCACTTCTTAGAGGGTTCTTTCGATTCCAAACTTATGGCATACTCGTATCAGTTAAGCTCTCAATCCTTTCCTTGATTGCTGGGAAAACTTCATCCTCTGTTCTAATGGGAATTTCAAACTCACGAGAAAAAACACTTAGTGAACTTTATGGAAACTTTCTTTGATTTCATCTCCAGCAAAATGGACGAGTACCAGCGGGAGCACGCGGACGCGGCCAGCGACATAACCGCCTACGTCTCGAACCCGATCAATGCCTACCTTTTGACCAAGCGGCTGACCACGGACTGGCGGCAGGTGGAGAACCTAATGGAGCACGACGTGGGCACTGGTGAGTGGGGGCTGGAGAGGTCTGTCCATGCCTATGACATCAATGACATCTATCTTCCCCCCCTCTAGACTTCCTGCAGAATCTGACGCAGTATCGGAACGTGCTGAAGTTCCCCTCGGACGAGGACCTCAACGGGGCGGCGGTGGCTTTGCTGCGGCTGCAGGACACTTACCAGCTGGACACATCCAGTGTGGCACGTGGCAAGCTCAACGGGATTCAGTACAGGTAAGTGAAGAGACAGAGAGAGAGAAAGAGCCACGTATAGAACCAGAATGACCATCCTTTACCGTACTGCAGCACGGAAATGTCCTCGGACGACTGCTTCGAACTGGGGCGTCAGTCGTACGTGAACAACGACTACCACCACACGGTGCTCTGGATGAACGAGGCGATGTCCCGCATGCTGGAGGAGCCCCTCAACCAGACCCAGACCTTTACCCGTGCCGATGTGCTGGAGTACTTGGCATTCTCCACCTACAAGGAGGGTAAGCATCCGCCGGTTTACTCTCGTTGTTGTCCCGACTCGTTTGCATGGCACTTTTGAGGTCCATTTGGCTGCAGGAAATTGCACTCATGCCAGACTTCACAGCCGGCCAGGTGACTCGAGATGCACTAAGAGCCAGGCATTAAGTGCGAAAAACTGTTGGCCATCGGCAGTCGCTGCGACAATGTTGTGGCTAAGAGCAGCCCCCTGGCCACGCAGTCAGAGCCATGCCCCAGGCACGTCCACCGCCCATCCTCAGCCTCATCATGGCTCATGGTGGTTTATGAGCGTCTTATTACCCAAGGATTGCCATGAATTGTGCCCCTATCCGTTCATCAAAGAGTTGCCAGCCACACGCATATGTAGCTACACTGCGTGCCACTTTTCGTGGCACACAACTTATGGGCGGGTCCAGGGCGTAGCGGAAGTGCCGCCATATTGTGTTGAGGAAGGACGGCAAGCAAAAAAAACACACACACAGGCGCACAAATGTGTCCGCCCCTGAGGCAAGTGACAGGCTTTCTGTCACCCCTCCTGCCAACCCTCTTCCCAGGAGGATAGCAGTGCACATGTGTGGGCAGGGGAGATGGAAATTTAAATTTCTGCCTCTGACAAGGTCTCAGAGTTTTGGTTGAGGTTGAGGTTGGAGCCTCCTGCTCTGCTCCTCTGCTCCTCAGAGTAGAGTGCGGCCTCAAGTGTCGGGCAAACTTATTAGGGAAATAGAAAGAGTCGTGGCTGGGGCCATGAACAGCATCGCAAATGAATAACTAAGCAACTTTTCGAGCAACACAGAAACAATCCAATTCAAGTTTGCATGTCGTAAGGGGAGGGGAAAGAAACTTTCCAACTGGAAAATGCACCCCAAAGTAGAGCCACAGTGTAGCATACTTTCGGGCAGTCACTTTGTGGATGGAATTAACTTTTGAAACATACTTTCCCCTGCAGGCAACGTGGAGAGTGCTCTGGTGATGACCAATGAGCTGCTGCAGCTGCTGCCGAACCACGAGCGGGCTAATGGCAACAAGCGCTTCTACGAGAAGGAGATCGCCCACCAGAAGGAGATGAAGAAGATGAAGGGCGACGATGGCACCGACGAAATGCCCGTCTCCGATCTGGTAAGGAAATTGCGAGCAGCTTCCGAATGTTGACAGATTTGATTGGTTTGCCTCTACAGCCCGTGGCCAGGAGCGATACCGGCGAACTCGGCGTGAAGGAGCGCAAGTCCTACGAGATGCTCTGCCGCGGGGAGCTGAAGCCCTCGCCGACGTACATGCGATCGCTGCGCTGCCGCTACGTCACCAACAATGTGCCCTTCCTGCGGCTGGGACCCTTAAAGCTGGAGGAGGCCCACAAGGATCCCTACATCGTGATCTACCACGACGCCATGTACGACAGTGAGATGGATCTGATCAAGCGCATGGCCCGCCCGCGCTTCCGTCGCGCCACCGTCCAGAACTCGGTCACCGGGGCCCTGGAGACGGCCAACTATCGGATCAGCAAGTCGGCCTGGCTGAAGACCGATGAGGATAGCGTGATTGCGAAGGTGGTGCAGCGCACCGCGGACATGACCGGCCTGGACATGGAGTCGGCCGAGGAGCTGCAGGTTGTCAACTACGGAATCGGTGGCCATTACGCGCCGCACTTTGACTTTGCCAGGGTGAGTGGCCCCTTTAACTCCCTTCCCTTTCTGCTTAATAATCAATTAATTTCAAATCCTTGCAGAGAGAGGAGAAGCGCGCCTTTGAGGGCCTTAATCTGGGCAATCGCATTGCCACTGTCCTCTTCTACGTGAGTTTTTCTGATTCTTTAGCCATTTATATCCTATATTTCCTATTCCGATTCCTTGCAGATGAGCGATGTGGAGCAGGGGGGAGCCACCGTGTTCACCACACTTCGAACTGCCTTGTGGCCCAAGAGGGGCACAGCTGCCTTCTGGATGAATCTGCATCGGGATGGCGAGGGCGACAAGAGGACACAGCACGCCGCCTGTCCCGTCCTAACGGGCACCAAATGGGGTGGGTTATCCATAGCAGTAACAAGTACAGTTTTCTGGAAGAATTTTCTCAACATGCTTTGCTCTTTTTTTTGTGAATAGTTTCCAACAAGTGGATACACGAGCGTGGGCAGGAGTTCCGACGGCCCTGTGCCTTGAACGAGGACAGTGGCGACTTTGCCATCTAGTTTGGGCTCTAGTTAATAGAAAGCAACGAATCTTAAGTGCGGAGAGGACCCTCTGAATCTCATCCCTCTCAATCTCTCCCACGCCCTTGCAGGCTGGCCATCGAATTCCTATTGTACATACAGCATCCAGCTGGGAGGCAGCTGCAGCGGCATCTCTTCTACTCTGTACTCACTTACGGACTGCATGGACTGTCCATACCTATATCATAGAAACCTATTGAATTTATCTACTTTTGTATATTGCCTAGTTTAAATAGTAGAACAAATTTCAATAAATGGAATACCAAACCATAACAGAACCGCAACCCCTTGCGACCCCCTCTTCGAGTGCTTTCCTCCTCACGCTAATGCTCGATTAGTGGCGGTGTCCACACGCCCACTGACTATCCATCTGCCCCCAGGGCTCATTCATCAAGTGCAGTGCGGTAAGAGGAGCTTTGCTTCGGTTCCATCAGCTGTTGACGGATGATATGTACACATACGTATGTGTTCGTGTGTGTGGGAGTGTGCATCTGCAGCTGTGTGTCCATGCATATAAATCGGCTTACGAGGACCGCGTTGCATGCTCTGCGACAGCGACGGCAAATTTGATTTGCCAAGTGAAAAGTGCACCCATGCGGCAGGCACAAACCAGCGAGTGCTGTGTGGGGGTGAACAGAATTATGAAGTACATGTGGATGGGATGGGGAACCAAAGCTAAACGGAGGAGTACACTTTCTTGCACCCTACGATGGCAGGGTATTCAAATGCCCATCTGCAGCTTTCTCTTTCGGTGGGGAAATGACGGAGGAAGAGAGGGAGCGCTGTGAGCGAATTGTTTACTTAGCCGCACTTGTGTTTGTTTGCCGAGCATTTTATTTTGGATACGTGACAGTTTATAAATGGAATATCATTCTTTTGGGCCATGGATAGATGGTCGGGCTCTAGAAATAGCCATCAGCTCCATTCAGTCTCAGTCACTTCCCTCATTTCACAATGTCACATCGTGTTTGGTGCTGCCTGTCTCTGTGGCTGTTTCTGCTCACTGTTCGAGCCCGTGCAGAGTTCTACTCGTCTGTGGACAGCATGCAGGACCTGGGCCAACTGGAGTTGGAGCTGCTGAATGTCACGCGTTCCTATCTGAATGCCCAGCAGCAGCAGATTAATTTATTCCGCAAGTAATTCAATACAAATTGGCGTCACTCGAAACTGGGGATTGATGTCTTTTGGCAGATTTGTAGAGCAGCTGAAGCTGGAACATCACATGGCCATGGATGGGGCAAATCTCGATGACTATCTGGGGCATCCGCTGCACGCTTTCAGGCTGATTAAGAGACTAGTCTACGATTGGGATGCCTTGCACGCTCCTTTGGTGGAAAACAAACCAAGAGAAGGTGATTAATCATAAGAGGCTATAGTTGACTCCCCTAAGAGCATGTTCCTCTACATCCTCTACAGACTATCGCCAGGTGGTCGATAACCTGTCCAAAGAAGTGGGCTTTCCCGATCTGTCGGAGCTTCAGGGTGTCGTCAAGGGCGTGGCTCGACTACAGAGGGTCTACAATTTGACCGCCTCGGACCTGGCGGATGGCATCATCAACGGCTACTTCTACGACTCCGCAATGGATTGGCGAGAGTGCTACGAGATTGGTGTGCAACTCTTCGATTTAGGAGAGCATCGGCGCTCGTTGGAGTGGCTCCAAGTGGCGTTCAACCTTCTCCGGACCAATCCAGAGATGGATGAGGACGATAATTCCCAGTTCATGGCTGACATCAGGGAATATGCGGCCTTGGCAAACTTTGAGCTGGGAAATCCCAAGCGAGCTGGCAGACTTCTAGAGAAGGTGCTGCAGGCCGAACCCACCCATCCCGCACAGCACATACGAAATTATTTGGACCACAGGGAAGGGTCAAGGAGTGACCAGCAGAAGCGAGATCCCTCATGGTTCGCCAACTACACGAGGCTTTGTCAGGGCAAAACATTGCCCGAGAAGGGAGACGGAAGTCCACTACGATGCTTCCTCGATGGCAAGAGGCACGCGTACTTCACGCTCGCCCCCCTCCAGGTGGAGCAGGTGCATCTGGAGCCCGACATCAACGTGTATCACGGAGTTCTGACCCTCGATCAAATCGATTCCATCTTCGAGGAGGCGGACAAGCTGCAAATGACACGCTCTGGGGTGACTGGAGCCGGCGGCACGCGAACCGTACTTGATCTTCGAGTCAGCCAGCAGACGGGGCTCGACTACGAGAGTCCCATTATGAAATCCATCGCTCGCCTGGTGGCATACATCTCCGGATTCGACATGGCCGGCGCCGAACCCATGCAGGTGGCCAACTACGGCGTGGGCGGACAGTACGAGCCCCATCCAGACTACTTTGAGGTCAACCTACCGACGAGTTTCAAAGGAGATCGCATCTCCACCAGCATGTTCTATGTAGGTGGCGGCATCCTCATCTATTTTGCATTTGGAATCAGTATTTGCTCCCTGTATTGCAGCTCTCTAATGTGGAGCAGGGCGGCTACACGGTCTTCACCAAGCTGAATGTCTTTCTGCCACCCATCAAGGGCGCCCTGGTCATGTGGCACAATCTGCATCGCTCACTGGACGTGGATCCGCGCACCTACCATGCCGGCTGCCCAGTGATTGTGGGCTCCAAGCGCAGTATGTCAAAATTGCATTATTTCTGATTACCAATTTGATCGAGTATCACTTTTAATCTCTTCGCAGTTGGAAACATTTGGATACACTCGGGCCATCAGGAGTTCCGCAGGCCGTGCAACCTCACTTCCGATAGCTTCAAGTCCGCGGCATATCGGAAATCTTAATAGACTAATTACCTATTTTAATGAGTAGCTTGAGTAGTTTTCAGTCAAAGTTCTTAAAGTGCAAAGAGCTGAGGTGGTTCCGCTGAAGGTCGCAGGGCCGCACACGATCCTGATTCCGCTCGCGAATCCACACATTGGCAACTACAGAGAGAGAGAGAGAGAGAGAAACCAATTAAATCTGTTTTGAAGTGTAACCCTGTGGAGCGTATAAACCTACTCCACTTGCTGCCCTGAAGGACGGGACAGGCGGCATGCTTCGTGCGGTAGTCCTGGTCCCCAGATGGATGCAGATTGTACCAGAAGAGCAGGCTGCCTCGCTCTGGAGTCACCAGCAGTGGCAAGAAGGGAAAGGCAGTACCGCCGCCAGCCTCCACGTCGGAGAGCTGTAAGCGATTGACCATCTGTAGACTCGGCTTAAGGCCTCGGGTAGTCACAAACTCACGTAGTAGATGGCCGTGGCCAGGCGATTGCCATGGCGATCGTCCTCGGGGTACACGTGATGCTCCGGAAAGCTGTCCCAGTGCGGCTCGTAGTGGCCCCCGATGCCGTAGTTGGCGATCTGCAGGTTCTCGGCATAGTCCATGTCCAGGCCGGACAGATCTGCCACGTGCTGGCTGAGTCGCTGGGTGGTCCTGTACCGCGAGTAGTTGAAGGAGGCGCCCTGGCTGGTGCGGAAGGCGGCTGCGGTGGCGCCGGAGCTCGCTTGGTTGTACACCGTGGATCGCTGGATGCGGGGTCGGGCCGCGTTCTGGAGAAACAGGGACTCCCGCTGGCTGACCGTATCGTGCAGCTGCACTACGGGGGGATCTGCGTGCAGTTCTTCCAGCTTGAAGGGAGCGTAGCCGAAGCGACTCCTCTGCAGGCGGCAGCGAAGATGTCTCTGGGCAGCGGCGGAGGGAGCGAGCTCCCCGCGGCACACCTGCTCGTACATGCGGAACTCCCGGGAGCTGTGATAGTCCCCTGGCCTGCGTGCAGTGGTGTGGAGGAGTCCCTGCTTCACGCCATCCGTGATGAGATCCTCCAGCTGCGTGCGGGTCTCCTCGAGGTGACGGCGCTCCTCAGGCTCAACGGCAAGCACGTGGTTGACCAGGTTGAGGGCGTTCTCGTGGTCGCCCATCTGCTGATGATACCCCACCACCGCCTCCATGAAGTCCAGCGAGGCGGACTCCTCTCCGTAGCTTTGCTCTCCCAGCAGCTGCATCGACTGCTGCAGCCACGGCACCGTGTGGTTGTAGTCCCGCAAGGCGTACAGGTGCTGTCCCAGCACGAAGCAGTCCTGCCAGGACATAGCAGTGCTGCAGGAGGTTCTCCGATGAACAGAGATTTCTTTGTGCTAGCATTCTTGGCATTTCTCACCCATACTTGACTCCATTCAGCATTCCGCTTGCCAGCTCTGCCACATCCAGTTGGTAAGTCTGCTGGAGTCGTGTCAGGGCAATGGCAGAGCCCACGAAATCATCCTGCGAAGGATAGCTTAGGTTCTCCCTCAGCTCAGCCATGGCCTCGAGGTAGTCTTTAGGAACAGATCACATCAGACACGGGTCAGAAAGAAGATATCTGGAGACATTTACCCGCTCGACTCGTGTCTCCCTTCACGCTACTCTCGAAGGTCTCCCAGTCGCTGTGCAGGCGCTTGATCAGCCGGAAGGCATTCACCGGATTGTTGAGGTAGCTCCCAATGCTGTCCATGGCGCTCAGGTGCTCCACTCGTATGGCATCGATCTCGCTGTGGTCAGAAGTAAGCAGAGGCATCATTTGTCAGACTAGTAATCCCTTGTCCCACGCCCAAGATGGCCAAAGCGATTTACATTCATTTGTATGAGCAAACCATCACATAAGATCCCATATTTTTGGTTTTCTATAATTTTGCATAATTCTGACTAATTTTTGGTATCAGCTGGCCCCCGATTTGCATAATTATCGCATTTATTTCAACGCCTGTCGGCTGCATTGAGGTTCGTTTGGGAATCCGCACCATAACTGAGCTCCCAGCTTGGAGGCGGAACAAACACTTTGCTATTTTCGCTTGGTGCCTGATTAATTAGCAGCACTTGTTGGCCATTAATCTGTTGATTATCCAGTGGACCAGCAATCGAATTAGATACTTTGTGCTGTAGAGAGCAAGGGATTCAATTGAATCGTACAGAGACACAAAATATATGTACGAGACCTGTTTGGAAATAAATTGTATACTTTACAATTTGTTAACGGTTGCTAGTCGCCGCCAATCCGGTTCCGAAAGTGCGCATGATAAACAAAATATAGAATATTCGTATCTAAGCTCGCATGTGCCCGAGGCGATGATTGCACCATATTTTGAATATTCTGAAAGTCGATGACACTCATTGCCGAACAACAAAATTAACTTTCGGCAATTCCAACATACTTGTGTCGCTCCTCTGGTAGCAATCGATTGGCGAAGCTAATCAAATGCAAATTTCGCAAATGCTATTGAAAGTTTTGCCGCTATTTGTGCTTTATATGGCCAATAAATAAGTCTAATAACCGCTGGGAATAAATCAAGGCAGGAACTAGAAGAAATTAGCAGGCCATAAAGTAAACTGCACCCCAGCGGAGCGGAGCTCTGCAAATGGCATCGGTTAGGGAATAAAACATATGACCGATCGGTGATCTTAAGCATATGAAGACGACAAATCGTTGGGCCGTAAAGTCCATTCGACATTCTCTTTTATGGCAACCGGTTGATCAAGTGGCTATGCCAAGTTCTGCAAGTAATTGTAATTAAAAGAACATGGAAAAAGGTTCCAATACTAATTTTATCATCATTTATCATCACCTCTGCCATCTGCTATACAATCTCTCCCACACCTGAAATACTTACTTTAAACGAGGAACAACCCACCATCGCTTGCAATTAACTCATAATCAGTGTGGGTGAGTCCACGCATATGGAAAATATTTATGGCAATATTCGAATTCGGATGTTGCGGGAATTTCAGCATGATTGGTCAACCGGATGGGGGCTTCCAATGGGAAAATAAATTCGCCAATCGACAGACTGGCAATCGAAGTTCATTTGCATATATTTAGAGACTAATTTCTCCATTTTCTTCTGGAGCTAACTTGGCGCTTACCTCTGAAGAGCCTCTGCATGCTGAGTGATTTCGTTGACGTAGTTTTGAAGCTCGTCCAGGAGCACAATCTCCGTGCGGAACAACTGCTCCAGGCCCGATGTGGAGCTGTAGAACTCGGCGCGGCAGGCCAGCAGCTGGAGGACCAGCACCAGCACCAGCTGGAGGATCCGAGTTATGGAGTTCAACTGAAACATCTCTATGGGGATCGCGAGGTTCGCTGCTGCTTGCTCTCCACTCCCAGCCGCGAATCGTTTGAAACTGTTCGAGCTCCGAGGCGCTGTACGATCTGCGATCTTCAACCGAAATAAAAGCTCGAGGCATCTGCGACTCGTGAAGCTCGTGCGTGATCAAGCGGGTCGGGTGCCGCGCAAAAGCTGTGGCCAAAGAACTGCCCTCGGGGTAGGCGTTCTACCTGAATAGGCCACTCGAGAGGAGCATGCTTAGAGTTCAATAAACCCAGGACAGAACCATTGTGGTCTGGACTTTACATGGCTCTAAGCAGCTTGTGCCAAGTACTCAGGAAATCAATTCTAATTCTGTAAGGTATCTTCCAGACACCACGCTATTGTTACAGGCAAAAGTTTACTCTGGTATTTACTTTCACGTTGCTGCTCGCAGCAGTTGGCACTTCACAAGCCCACAAATATTCAAATCTCATTTCCCCCCACCTCACCTCAACAAAAACTTTGCCCGTGAACTTGTTTATGCAAATGAAGCCGGCTCATCCGACTCATCGCTCGACTCTCCACTCTCCACTCTCCACTCTCGAATCGACATGTCTCGGCTTTGTTTTGAGTGGAACCACAAAGCCCACTCAAAGCTGTTCCTTAACCCACTAAGCACCTTTTGGGGCGGCAAGAGACACACACTGAAATGTTTTGGTAGCTTTATTTTATAATCTCGTACTCCAACGACACCTCGTGATCCCGGAAAACGTCGCAGGGCCGCGCAAAGGTCTGTGTAGCTTCGTGTATCCAAACGTTGCCAACTGCAGGTGGAAAGAAAATCAAGCAAAGTAATCCGAGGTTAATGGCTATAGGTCTAAAGGTCCACTTAAATAGTGTGAATCAAAACATTTTGTTTCAATTAATGCGAACTTAAAGAGGAAATTTGATGGCACTGCATACTGGTAACCGGATTGACCATAGATTCCGAATATATGTTGTGAGAAACTGAACTGATATTGCTATGGATTCCCATTAATGGATAGTACTTACTCCACTTGCTGCCCTTGAGGACCGGGCAGCCGGCGTGCTTCGTGCGATAGTCCACGTCGAGGGAGCGGTGCACATTGTACCAGAAGAGGACGTTTCCCAGCTGCGGCTTCACGGCAAAGTTGAGGAAGGGAAACGCGGTGGCTCCGCCCTGCTCCACATCGGAGAGCTGCAGCGGGGGGAGTAGTGGGGGAGCAGTCATCGCTCGTCATAAATTCAAATGGGGATTAAAGCTGACTTGCACTCACGTAAAAGATGGCGGTGGCCATGCGGTTGCCCTCTTCGACGGGGTAGTGGCTGGGGTCCCGGAAGAAGTCCCAGTGCGGCTCGTAGTGGCCGCCCACGCCGTAGTTGGCTACCTGCAGCTGCTCGCAGAAGGTCATGTCGAGGCCGGTGGCGTCGCTCAGGTCTGACAGCATCCCTCCCATCGTGGGGTGGGAGTCGTAGGCGAGCCAGGCGTTCTTGCTGACGCGGAAGGAGGACTTTTTGTGTTGGCCACCGGGCAGGGGATTCACAGTGGAGCGGTGCATCCGGGGAACGGCCATCAGGCGGAGGTCGGAGATTTTGCGCGGACTGAGCATGTCGTGGTAGGTGACCACGAAGGGGTCCAGGCTGTGCTCCTCCAGCTTTAGGGGCGCCAGGCGTCGATAGGGGTGGCTGCCCTGCGAGTAGCGACAGCGAAGGGGACGCTCCTGGCGGGGAGAAGGTCCCACCTCACCGCGGCACACCTTCTCGTAGTGGGCAAACTCCTGCGTGAGCTGGAGACCAGAACTAAAATTAGCTTCGAGGTGGAAGAGGGAATGAGTGACGAGGCCCGGGGCTGACTCACACTGTAGGAATCTGAATGCCTGGGCAGAGCCATATCCTCGGCCTCCTCGGGGGTCGTCACAGCTCCCTTGTCGCCCAAATGCCAGTTACGGATGCGCTTCGGATCGAATTGGAGAACCCGCTGGCTGAGCTCGTAAGCGGTGTCAAAGTCGCCTGAAAAGTCGATTGGTCAATATATGCAGAGTGTCTGACAGAGTCCTCCGCCTGCTGCTTACCCAACTGGAACAAACTCTTGGCCACCGCCTCCATGCGATTGAGGGTTCCGCTGTCGGGGATGGAAGCTGAGGCGGGACTGGGACTGTGACTAGGACTGTGACTGCGACTGTGTCGTCCCAGCCGCTCCATGGACTCGCGCAGCCACACCTTGGTGTTGTTGTAGTCCTCCATTTCAAAGAGTTGTTGACCCAGCACGAAGCAGTCCTGCCAGCTCATGTCGGAGCTAAAAAAGGTTTCAAATAAACGGCATATGAGCATATTTTAAGCCTCGCTGGTTATTGCTTATTGGAGCTACCATCTCCTGCCATTACTCACCCATATTTGATGCCATTCAGTATGCCGGCGGCCACTTGGGCAACATCCAATTTGTAGGTGCTCTGCAGGCGGACCAGAGCCAAGGCAGCCCCATCCACGTCCTCCTGACTGGGGAAACTCAGGCCATCCCCATTTTGGGTAACGTTGAAATCTGCAGCAGGGGGCGAGAATCAGTTTTAGTAGCACTTTCGAGACCGACACGGAGCTGCGCTCTTATGTACCAATTTGATCGGGGATTTGCTGGACACGTCCCTCCAGCTGCGGCCAGTCCGTGTGCAGGCGCTTCATCAGACGGTAAACATTCACCGGATTGGTCAGGTAGTTTTCCGTATCCTTTGCGGCCACAGCATGCTCCTGTTCGATGGAAGACAACTCGCTGGCGATGATAAACGGGCCAGAATAGGTACAGGTTTCACTAGAAATTTACCAGTTTGCCCCGATTTATGACTTGTGTCGTCACAATCCCGAATTTTGCATACGAATATTCAGCCTTAATTAATTCTAATTTATGTCTGATGCTATATTCATAATAGTTTTTACGGTCGCATCGATAAGCCACCACGAATCCAAACGAAAGCGAAATGCCAGCCGCCGGAAACCTGCTAACCAATTTAGGATTATCCCCCAAAACTGTCACTAACTAGCGCAACTCTGCTACTAACTTTGCATGGCACTCAGCACTAACTCAGCTTCCCGAGTCCCAAGTCCCAAGTCCCAATTATTACAGAACAGAACTCAGACACAAAGTCTGGCTCGTGGCTACTAACAATAAACACGTTTTTGCAGGCGGCATAAAAACTTTAATGGATTTTCGATCGTTCCAAGTTGTAATTAAATTAGCAAATCGAAAATCGTGCTTTGACTAAAACTATGCACAGTTCTTATAGTGGTTGATTCGACCATGAAATATCTGCTCATCTTCTCTAAAGCGGTCCGAGTATATGAATATAATATTTACAAGATCTTTTTACGTTAGAATCCTTTGGTCTGGCAGCTCATTTGACTAAGGCTTATCCTCTATGGATCACTCACCTCTCCAATTGCTGCAGCAATGTCCTCACTGCATTTGTAGTAGTCCTTAAGTTCCTTAGGAGAAAGTCTTCCGTTTGCAGCAACTCCTCCAGTCCCGTGATGGATGAGAAGTAATCTGAGCCGCAACACAAATGCCCGAGACAGGACAAAACTCCCAGGAGCACAAGTGATCTCCTCATCTCTCCTCAGTTGTATATTTTAGTTATATCTGGTTGTATCTGTGTCCTTTCTATGCTCTATATGCGCTCTGCTATGTTCTGTTCTTTGCTGTTTTGCCGAGTCCACCCCTGTCCGCGTCTCGTGGCTAACTGATCGATCGTATTAGCAGAAATTTGGCTCGGGACTGAGACCTCCCAGAGACAGTCGGAGAAGTCGTTTTGCACGGGTTTCGGGTACTTCGAGTCTCGGCATCAAACTAGTTGGCTATGACTACGATTTGAGGAAAACTGTTTTATTAGCCTGTTGTGTGCATTCTGATGAAGAGCGTACACTGAGAAAAAATGTAATAAGGAGCCTAAATGGAAGAGTTTAACTTCTAATTCTTAAATATTGACATTCAAAACGTGGACATTTCCATCTTTTTCAGTGGCAAACCCCAAATTTGTGACCTTTATGCTCGGTTTATTATCGTTGTTCTCGGTGTATGGAGTTCTTGACGATCGGGCGTGTTTTATGGCTTGTTTTGTGCTGATTTACTGATGTTTACCGCATCAGCTCGTTTTCAATTCCGATTCCGATTTAGATTCAGATTCGGCTTTGTCTTGCGGCTTGGATAGGATTTGGGATCCGCACTAATTGGACGGGCATCGTTTGATATTTAAGTCTGCACTGCGACCCCGTCTGGCCATACTCGTAGTGCCGGAAAGTGCCACCTCATTGCGGCTTATTAACATTTCATATCCGATTGGGGCTGGGCTGCCATCGTATGTCATTTTTGGTTTATTGGCTCCCGACTGTGCATTGACAGTCCGCCGTTTATGCGCTCATTATGCCAACGTCCGACAATTTGGAGGAATGAAACTTTAATGAAGTGTCAACATAATAGCAGCGAATAGCGGTGACAACGAATATGCTTATACCCTTATACCCTTATACCCTGTGTAGCTAAAAAATGGAATGGCATTGAGGATGTTTTTCCTTAAAGGAGACTTTTTCCATCTGGTGTCAACGGCCGTTCTGTATACTAATAGTAAGTAACCTTTTGGCAAGGGTACACAAATGCAAATCACTATTTATCTATTTTGATTCGCAGCAGCCTTTGATTTAATGCCAACACCTGCTGGATGACCCGATGTTTGCCTTTGCCACTCGTATTTCCTCTTGCCAACAGACAAACCTCCGGGTCTCAGCCAAGCAGAAACGATGACAGCTCCCAGTATTTGCCCAGTCCATTCACACATCGACACCATCAAGCATTAAGCATCGAGCATCGACCACTCCCTGCACTGCGTGGAGTGGAGTGGAGTGCAATAAAAAGCTGATACTAGTATTCAATAAAATGTCAAGGCTGACTTTATTTTGTTCTCCCAGCGGCAATTAATGCATATGTAAAGCCCCTCTCAACTGAGTCCCGTCCACGCGGCTGCAATGGAAATTGAGATGAATAATAATGACACCTCCGGGGGTCAGCCAGTCAGAGATGAGAGAACATGGGCATAAGGATGTACTTACACACTTGAACGCCCAGAAGCACGGGACAGACTGCCTGGCGACTGCGGTAGTCCATCTCGGACGTGGACGGGGTTCGAGCGCGCCAATGGAGCAGTGCGCCACGTGGGACATTCACGCCAAGCTCCAGCTGGGGGAAGACCACGGCTCCGCCCATTCCGGGTGCCTGGAGCTGGAAGAGAGGGCCCAAAGTCCAATTAGGGACACATTAATCAGTTAATTAGTACACACATTCAGCATGATGACACGTGTCTGGTGGTGCTGTCCCCGGGCGGACTGCTCTGGCCTGGTCGTGTGCTCGTGGCCATGGCGACGCCCCTCCCAGGCATCCATTTCCCCGCTGCCATGCCCCAATTGGTGGCGAATGGTTCGCAGCTTCTTTTGGGCCAGCATCGAGAACTTCAGTGGCTGATGGCTGGCCCCTCTTCCGCTCTCCTCCTCCAAGTCCATCAATCCCAAGAGCTGGTCACTCTGCTTAAGGGTCAGCACGTCATGGTGCAGAGCTATGTAGGGGTCGGAGCTGAGCAGCTCCACTCTGCCTGGCTGCAGGATGGACCAGGGCGTGCTCCTCTCCAGCTCACAGTGCGTAAAGCGGCCCCCTGTCGTGGCCTCCTGGGTGGCTCCACGACACAGCTCCTCTATGAGCAACTGCTCCGCCGATTTAGATTTCTGCAAAAAGGTATTTCAATAATCTCTTTTGGCACAAAGGTCCCCTCTCCAGATTCCAGCCACCTACCTTTGTGTTTGCCTTTGTCTTTGTCCCCCTGCTCGAGGGCAGCTGTGCGGAGGTCTTGGCCAAAGCTCGCTCAATCTTGGCCTTGGCCTTTTGCACATTTTGGTTCATCGGCCGGAGGAGCAGCAGCTCATCCGCGGTTGCCAGGGCCTCGGAAAGTTCTCCTGCAAAGAGCGAAGAGGGGGAAAGATGGCATTCCTTGAAAATTGGGCAAATTGCATTTAGGCATTTAGGCGGGTAGAACCAACCCGCTCGGTATTCCATGTTGAGAGTCGCCTCCAGTATCTGAACCTTTCCGCGTTCCCGCTCGCTTCTGTGGTCCGTGCCGTTTGTGGCCGGCGGCAGCTTATCCAGAGCCGTCTCCAGCCAGAACTTGGCCACCCCGGCATCCGACTTCATGGCCACTTCCAGGCAATCGCTCCAGGACATGGCTGAGCTAAAAGTATGCAAACAATTTTTGATTGTTTTCCGTTTCCCCTTGCCCACTTCCTTGTTTCTGAATGGCTCCACTCTCACCCCAGCTTCATGCCATTGACCACGCCCAGGGAGAGGCTTGCCGGCTCCAGCTCGTAGACCGACTGCAGATGTAGTAGATTGCTCAGGGCCTCCTCGTAGTCCTCCTCTGTGGGAAGAGTCAGATCCATGTCCCTGTCAGCCCTCACGCTGATGTTGTGGGTGGCATTCGCCAGTTGCTCCAGTCTCGGCCACATCGTTTCGAAGCGTTTCAGAATGATCAGCACATTGAGCGGGTTGCCCATGTACTCCTCTACGCCATCGCCCACCTGGCTGTGGATCTCCTCGATAGCTGCCGTCTCCCGCCTGATCTCCTCCAGCTGCTGGTCCAGCCGCTCTATGTACTCTCGGAGTTCATCAATGAGCAACGTTTCCGTGGCCAGCAGCGCCTCCAGCTGCTCCTCACTGTTGGCGTGGCAGCCCACCGTTGACCAGAGAAGTGACACCTGAAGCAGCCGCAACAGTCCAACAACAGCTCCGGGCATTTGCATAATTATATCTCGCTGCCACTGTGTTCTTTTGTCGACTCTGCTCTCCGGTTTCTCGGGTCAATGACAATCTTTCTGTATTTATGTTTGAAACAATTTATGGAACGTTTGAGCCGAATGGCAAACCATCGACTAGCGAGCTTGAGGGTAGCTGTTGGACTGACCACAAGAACAGCCTCTTCGTTGGGGTCTAGAAGTTCGTTAATATGAAGAAAGTTGTGCCGCAACTTTTATGTTCTCTTTGATGAATAGTTATTAGCAGTTAGATAACCTTTAGGCTCTGACATTTTGTATACTGTCCACCCATAAATGGAAATGGAATCTTAAACTGAAAATACATCGACGATTTGCTCATTCGTTCCTAGTACCAAAAACATTTCTACCAACTTTAAGGTTGGTCTTTAACTTTAACAATGTTTAGGGGCATTTATTCTCAACAAAATGAGCTACTAACCATTTAAATAGTTCGGATACAAATTGATATGAGTTTGAAAAGTGGATTCCACTACATGTTTTCGAGTTCGAGGAACTTTTCAGCATCGCTGGTCAGGCCACAGGGTCTCCTGAATTCCTGGGCAGCCTCATGGAACCACTCGTTACATACTGGAGGAGAAGAACTGCTTAATGCAGAGACAAATTTAACATTAGAATAACTCACTCCACTTGGAGCCCTTGAGTACGGGACAGCCAGCGTGCTTGGTGCGCAAGTCCTTGTGGAGGGATCGATGCAGGTTATACCAGACCAAAAGACTTCCCTTGACGGGCGGCACGGCCAGATGGAGGAAGGGAAATGCAGTGGCACCACCCAAGGCGACATCATTCAGCTGCAGATGGAAGTGCATAGAATATGAAAAGTAAGGTTCATGGGAATCGCAATCACTCACGTAGAAAAGAGCTGTCAGTAGGCGGTTTCCCTTCCAGCCAAAGTTCTTTTCGGGCTCCTATGGAGAGAGAAGGGAAACGGAGTCCAAGTGAGGGGCTAAACGGATTCAATGTCAATACGTACGTCCATGAAGTCAAAGTGTGGCTCGTACTGTCCACCAATCCCATAGTTAACCAGCTGCAGAGGCTCCGCACTGGCCGTGGTCAGTCCAGTGATGTCCTCCAGTCGTTGTCTGATATCCGCTAGCCAGGGATTGTTCTCGTACCACAGCCACGTGTTCTGGCTGGTGCGGATGTCCGATGCGGTGGAGTTTCCGCTTTGGCCGATCTCCGAGCGCTTCACCTGCCCCTTGCCGTGCTCGATGATCAGCTCGGATTCCTTGTCGCTGAGCACATCGTGGAAGTAGGCCACATAGGGGTCCACGTTCAGCTGCTCCACCTTGAAGGGCGAGAGGCGCTGATAGGGCACATCCTGGTGGCTCAACCAGCACCTTAGATCCCGCTGCTCTCTGGGCGACTGCCGCGTTTCTCCTCGGCACACGCTCTGGTAGAGCTCTTGGCTCACCTTGAGCTCACCTTGAGCAAGCTCTTGTGGAGGATCTACTGTCACCCTGGGACTGTTGCTCCTCTCTCGTGCCAGCAGCGCCTCGTACACAATCTTGTTCTTCAGGGCCTCTTCATGGCCATGTTCCGCAGCGAGGATCTCGTTGTTCAGCTTGTGGGCCAGCTTCTTGTTGCCCAATTGGTTAAAGGCAGGGGAGAGTTGCTCCAGTATCTGCACTTTTGTGATCTTGGGATACACAAAAGGTGAGGGATCCCGATTCAGTCTGCTGCTCGCTTCCAGCAGCCACTCAGAGCCATAGGAGTACTTGCCCATCTGGCAAAGATGCCGTCCAATCTCGTAGCAGTCACTGGCGCTGAGAGATGCATTCATTTGGTGCTGCTCCGCCGGAGACAGGACTCCAGCCGCCAGCTGCTTTGTGGGCAGTTTGTACATTTCCTGCAGGCGCCACAAGCCGCGAACAGCTCCGAGCAAATCCTCCTTTGTCGGTTCCTGGATATTCGCCCTCTCCAAACCTGCGCTCACCGACTGTTTGTAGCTCTCCAAGTTACTAGTATCGAAGACCGGCTCGAAGACACTGTGCTTCCAGTCGTGGACGAGGCGTCTGATGGTGGTGAAGGCATTGAGTGGATTGCCAAAGAAGGCCTCGATGTCCCCGCGTTGGCTCTGCAACTGCTCGACATGTAGCAGAAACCTGAAAGTCCATTCCTTTGTTAGCATTCATTTCACACTGCTCTTTCCAACCTTTCGATGTTCTCCTGATTCTGCTGGGCTTTTTCCAAGTAATCTTCGAGCCGTTCCACCAGAAAGGCTTCCACATCCAGTAGCCGCTCCACTTCGCTGATGGCCGAATAGTAATCCCCGCAAACCAGGCCCAAGCCCACACCCACGAAGAGCAGCCACAGAACCGCTCTGACTCTGGACATTCTCACTGCTCTGTCGGTAGATCGTTACTGCCATCCATGGATGGCAATGGAAAGATTGAATAGCAGGCAGACTGTCTGCCATGCCGCAGACAACAGCTCTGCAAACATTGACTCAGCTGGGTTGCTCCTTCTTTTTTTCAGGTTTCTGGACTGGGGGCAAACAGCACTTTGTGGCATTCCCAAAAAAACAAAGCGTACCAAAGTAGGGAAGTCTACTCGTAGACTCGTATCAGAGATGGAGGTGAGATGGATGTCAGAGCGTGAACAATTAATTTCCCGCTTGTTAGTGCTCCAACTCCACAAAAATATGCATTTAGTTTACACAAAGTTGGGAAAATGAGAATACTTAAGTGCCTCTTGGGCCTGATCTTCCTCTGGTTTCCTAGTGTAACCTTGGAGAAGCTTAACCATAACTATGCCATGTCTATATTCGATTTGGGGGAGCTGCTGACCCACAGTCAAGTGCTGGTCAATCAGCTAGAGGTGTACGCGGATAAGTTGCAGCAGAGGGTGGATCTTGTCGACAGGTGAGTGCCACTTCACGAGCTTACACTCCATTGACATCCCATCACCACACGCCACAGCTACATAGAGATTATGAAAGAGAAGATGGCACAAGCCGAAAAGAGGGATAGCGAGCCGCTATCCAGTTTTCCCTTCATGCGACACATGCAAACGGATTGGGCCAACATTTTGTGGCATCTAGAGCAGCAGCCAGGAGAAGGTCAGTTCAACTCGAATCATTGAAGAACCATTTATTGGGAACCCTTTCCCCCAGCTCAAGCTACAGCATTTAGTCTCTTACACTCCGAATTGCCGACTGCCAAGGATGTGAGGGAAGCCGTTAATGGGTTGTTCCGCATTCAGTTAATTTACAACGTTAATGGCTCTGATATGGCCAGGGGACTCCTCATGGGAGTACAGCACAAGTGAGTGTTGCACTTTTTAGTTTGTATTGAAGCGAATGTCGGGTGTCGGGTTTCTGGTGTCGGGTGGTGTAATTGTAATAGAACTCATTCATGTTCAGTTACTCCCTCACCGCCTTTGAGGTCCATACCATGGCCAAGTATCTGGTGGAAGCAGAGGAATATATCGTGGCAAAAGATTGTATCTCGGTGGCCTTGGACTTATACCTGGCGGATGAGGCCAACTGGGACTTGTATGAGCAGCAGGGACTGTCATCGGACAGCCTTTACGAGCTGCACGTCGAGGTGTTGGATAACTTGAGTGCGGACAAGGAAATGCCTCTTGCCCTGATGATGGCAGCCATGAAGAGGTATCCAGAGAGTCAGAACTTGAAACGAGCTCTCACTCGGCTGGAAATGAGCGTTCGCATTGGAGAAGAGCCACAGGGTCAGGTGAGTGGAGGAAGAGCCGCTTCTTAGAGCCTCACTTATCCGAAGGAATCCATCGATTAGGAGATGGAAGACGTGTTTAGCTACTTTCGCTGCTGCAGCAGCGAGTGCCGTCGGGGGTCCCGACTCTACTGCCTCTACAACTCCAAGGCCACGGCCTTCCTCCGGCTGGCGCCGCTGAAAATGGAGCTGCTTTCCCTCGATCCCTATGTGGTGCTGTACCACGATGTGCTCTCGGACATTGAAGTGCTAGCACTAAAGTCGCTGGCAAAGGGGCACCTGGTTCGGTCGGTAAGCCACAATGTGACGGAAACTGAAAACTCGGAGGATCCCCACCGCACCACAAAACTCGTTTGGCTCGACCGCGACAGCGATCTAAGCCACAGCGTAGTGAGCAGGATGGAAATATTGACAGAGGACATGACCAGCCTCGATCTCAATAGTTCGGAGCCATTACAGGTTATCAACTACGGCATTGGCGGCCACTATGCCCAGCACGCGGACTATTTTACCGAGGACGTGAGATCTTTGTTCTTGATTGATGCAACCAACAACCGAAAACCCCCACTGATTGTCACTTTTTTTAGGGCTCCGATCCACATCTCCCCGATCGCATTGCCACAGTCATGTTTTACGTGAGTATATGTTGTCCTTACTTGGAAGGAATCTGAGTCTTCTCTTGATTCAATCAGTTGAGTGATGTGCCCCTGGGTGGCGCTACAGTGTTTCCATTGATCAACCTGTCGGTGCTGCCCAAGAAGGGATCAGCTTTGTTTTGGTACAACCTGGATCATAGAGGGCACGGCATGTCCTCCACCTCCCACTCGGCGTGCCCAGTTATCGTCGGCTCCAAATGGAGTAAGATCTGCTGCAACACCGAAACCAAATTGATTTACCGATGCATTCACTTCTCCCCACCAACCAAACAGTTATGGCCAAGTGGAAAAATAGGCTTCCCCAACTATTTCGACGGCCCTGCCTGAGAGAGCAGTGAATAAAGGAGAGAACCATGCCCCTGGTTCATGACCAATCGATTGCCCTGCCTTAACTCTCCTTCTCTAGTCAGTAGCACTCCAGAGACAATGTTGACCAGAAGTCTCCTCCGTCTTTGGTTTTTTGTAGTGGTTTTCCGGGATGGTGGATCACAGAACCTAGAAGAGAGCGAAGTGGTTGAACAGCTTTATTCCACTTCAGTTGTTGCCATGGAGGATCTCCTGGAGTTCAATGCGGATTTGCTCTTCCAGCTGGACAGTTACATTGACATTCTCGAAGCTAGAATCAATCTTATCCGAAGGTGGGTTAAGGGTTCCGCCTACGCATGATAAAGGTTTCAGGTTTTCAGTCTCCCTTCCTCCCCTTAGGATAGCGAACTACATGATGAAGCATTATAGTAGGGACAGCATGCAAGGAAATCTCCTCAGCCACTTTCGTCTCCTTCGACACATGCAGACGGATTGGGCACACGTGCTGGAATTGATGGAGCAGCCCCTGGGCAAGAGCCAGTTGCTGTTCCTGAAGGAGTCACGGCCCCACTACCCCAGTGCCTCTGACTTGGAGGAGGGCTCCTTCGGCATTCAGAGGATACAGCAGATCTATCGGCTGCAGCTTAAGGATATGGTCTCCGGCGTGCTTGATGGCGTTCAACATGGGTAGGCGCATTCATGCCAGAAAGATCTCTTTCCTCATTCATTTGGGGTCCTTTGCAGGACCAGCTTTTCCACCCTGGAGAGTTTCACTGTGGCTAGGGCACTGTACAGGAGGTACAGATACCACGAGGCGCTACCATGGCTGGAGCAGACTCTCAGCCTATACGAACAGACATCAGAGGAGGCAGGAGAGAGCTACCAGCTGCTTGGCTTCGATGTCTCCCAAACGCACAAGCTGTACATCGAAGGACTGATGAAACTAAGTGAGTTTTGCAGTCAGTTGCCAAAGATTTCCCGCCAAGAACAAATCGTCCAATCAGATCGCTATGAGGACGCTTTGGAGGCCATTGATCGGGATCCCAAACCCTATCTAAGGCGACTCCGTGATAGGGTGGAGATGCTGATGACGAGCTCCAACGACCTGCCGCTAGAGAAACCCAATCCGCAGCTGACTACCTTGCAGCTCTGCTGTCGTGGAGGCTGTCCGTATCGGGGCATGCACCGCCTGACTTGCAGCTACAACACCACAGTCACGCCCTTCCTGCGGCTGGCTCCCTTCAAGACGGAGATTCTCTCGCACTCGCCCTACATGGTGCTCTACCATGACGTCATCACACCGCTGGAATCGGAGACGCTCCGAAATCTGTCCAGGCCCCACATGAAGCGTCGGGCCATGACCTACAACAAGCAGACTCTGAGGCCAACAATCGACCCTAAACGCACCTCGAACTCTGTCTGGTTCAAGTCCAATAGCAATGCAGTGATCGAGCGGCTGGAGCGGAGGGCTGGGCACATGACAAACTTCGAGATGGAGTACTCGGAGGTATACCAGATGCTCAACTATGGGATCGGTGGCCACTACTATCCCCACGTTGACCACTTCGAGAGCCCAGAGGTGAAGTAAATGCCTGAAGTTGGGCTAATTTCTGATCAAGAACTTCTTCTTTAGGCTCTCAAGCAGCGCAAAATAGGAGACCGAATAGCCACCATTCTGTTTTATGTACGTCGAGTGTTGAGTGTGATCTGATTTGGATTGAAATTCTCTGAAATGTTCGTGTTCTGCAGCTCAGTGATGTCCCTCAAGGAGGTGCCACGCTTTTTCCTTTTCTAAATATCTCCGTCCAACCCCGACAAGGTGACGCTCTTCTCTGGTACAACCTCGACGATCGAGGACGGGGCGAAATGGACACTGTCCATACATCATGTCCCATAATTAGAGGTTCCAAGTGGGGTACGTAACTATTAATACTTGAGATAGGTATCCTTTAGAAACTCTTTTCTCCGTTTCAGCCCTGGTCAAGTGGATAGACGAGCTGTCGCAGCCCTTCCGCAGACCGTGTAATCGATAGCACTTCCTTTCATACCCATATCTAATGCATAATTCTGTTCGCTCCACTTTGGCAATACATTATTCATCGCAGAATTGCACCTTGCCATCAATCATGTGGTTTTCCTTGCGACTTGGTCTCGTTTTAATGGCTCTCTCCATCAATTTTTGGGCGGAGGCAAACGCTGAGCGGGGCTCATATTCCACTGCGGGCATTGCAGAGCTGATAACTGTGGAGAAGAAGCTGATGGCTCAAATGGCGGACTATGGCAGTGTGCTCCGGAAAAAGATCAGTTTGATGCGTCGGTAGGTATCAGATTGGAGTAGAAAAAGAACACGCTGAGCATAGGCAATCCATTCCCAGTTACATTGCTTTGATGAGAGTGAAAGAAATGGAAGCGGAATCAGACAGGGAGCAGTATCTGGGCAATCCCCTTCACAGCTATTAGCTGATCCACCACATGCACTTCGACTGGACAAATTGGCGCAGGCTCATCGAGCAGCCCTTGGGCACAGGTAGGCTCACAAATCATTCACATATTCTCCTCTTCACAAGATCTGTGCCCTTCGCTTAGAGCAAATCTCCAAGATGCGTGCATTGATGCCACAAATTCCAAAAACTGAATACTGGAATGCCATGCAAGACCTCATCCATGCACCTCTGGCAGGAGTTCAGCTCGAGTAAGTTCAAGAATTCGATTCAAAGATGAGCGATGAGAGAGCCTTAACCGATCCATATACAGTCCGCTGGATTCCTTGGAGCTAGCTCTGTTCGCAGTCGACAAGGATCGCCCCGATCTCGCCGAGAAGTGGCTCAGTGCCACACTAAGCGGCTACCAGCAGCTAAATCCCATCGAAAAGGAGCTCTACGAAGTGCTGAATGTGGTCAGGGAGAGTCAAGTGACGAAGCTCTTCGAATTGGTAAAAACACTCAACCCCAATCAATCAATCTAATACTAGAAAACCCACGAGATCAATTTTAAAACATAACAACCATAAATTATATAAAAATATAAAAGTAAAAATCAAATAAAATGGCCAATGTTAGGACAGAGAGGAATGTTGGGACATCTTATGCTCTGATGCCATCAGGTAGCTAGCACATCTCTCTCTATAAATCTCGCTCTTAGAAGAATGTATATATTCTAATCACAACACATCTCTATCTCTCTGCCTTGCCATTAGTTATTATCTAAGCAAAAATAAAAACCAGTTGCCGGCTCAATGAACCCCGGGCTGGCTTTCTTTGGGTGCGTGCAAAAACAGGTTTCGAATCAGAGTCCGAGGCAGAGCCTCTGACATCTTACGAATTATCTAATATTCAGTCGCTCTTTAGTGCGCAGAGGTCAAGTCGTTTCAGTCGGCGTTGAATCGCTCCGGGATGATGTTACCTTTGCTCTTGGTGGGTGCCCTCTGGCAGGTCCTTTTCCCTGCCTGTGGGGCCGAGTTCTACTCCTCCGTGCACGAGATGACCAAGGTGTTTGGCTACGAGCAGAAAATGCTGCAGCACATGCAAAAGTTTGTAGCCGATAATCAGAGCAAATTGGATTTCCTGAGGGCGTAAGTGGTAGCGCGGGGCGTGGCAAATCGAGCATGACTCGGCAGGGACTAATCGAATCTCGGAAAACTCAATCTGCACCGACAGGCGGCTGGGGGAGTTCGAGCAGGAGCGCAACGAGGCCCTGCACTGGGGCACGACATACTTCGAGAGTCCTCTGAACCAATATTTGCTCAGCAAGCGACTGACGGTGGACTGGCGGCGGGTGGAGAACCTCATGGACGCCGACACGGGCCAGAGTGGGTGACGCGACCAATCAATTGAGCGGTTCAAACTCCATTAAAGACCTATTTTCCTGTCCAGAGCCACTGGAGCGGCTGCTGAAGCTGCGACGTAGTCCGTCCATGCCCAATGCCAGCGAACTGGAGGGCGCCATCGATGGCCTGCTCCGACTGCAGTTCGTCTACCGACTGGAGGCCAAGCACCTGGCCAAAGGTATCCTGGATGGAGTAAACCATGGGTGAGAAACCGATATTCATCCAATTGGCCTTTGCTGAATGGTCTCTTTGCTCTTTAGTACACATCTTAGCCCCGAGCACTGCCTGGACATTGCCCGCTTGGCATTGAGGGATCAGCACCCGCGACTGGCGCACGCCTGGCTACTGGAGGCGAAAGAGCGCCTGCCTCAGCAACCCGAACTCCACCCCCAGATTCTGGCCCTGCTCGTACAGGCCAAGGCGGAACTGGGCGACTTCCTGGGAGTAAATGGCACATACCAGGAGCTTTTGAACCTACAACCAGCCAGCGAGGAACATGCCAGAAACTACGAGCAATTCATGCGGAACCATGCAGGAACAGATGGCTTGTATGAGTCCAAAATCATAGAAGAACATGCCGTAAGTCGGAGAGCTCGAAGGTTTTCAAGATTCGACTCGTAGTGATCCAGCGTCTTCCAGCCCATACCCGAGGATCCCTCGCAGCTGGACGAGTTCCAGGCGTACAGTTTGACGTGCAGCGGCCACCGCAGGCTCACAGCCGGAGAGGAGAGGCATTTGCGTTGCGGCTACATGACCGAGACGCATCCCTTCCTCTTGTTGGCGCCCCTCAAAGCGGAAGAATTGAGCCATGACCCCCTGCTGGTGCTCTACCACGACGTGATTTACCAGAGCGAGATCGACACTATCAGGAAGTTGACGACCAACAAGATCCGCCGGGCAACGGTCTTAGGCACCAAGCAGTCGGTGGTGTCCAATGTCCGCACCAGCCAGATCACCTTCATCCCAAAAACAGAGCATCAGGTGCTGCAGACCATCGACCGTCGCGTGGAAGACATGACCAACCTGAACATGGACTATGCGGAGGATCACCAGTTCGCCAACTATGGCATCGGCGGACACTACGCCCAGCACATGGACTGGTTTACCCAGAATGCCGTACGTTTCAGCACAAAATAGTTCTTAACATTTTAGAGATTCATCTCTTGACACTCTCCTGTTCTCCGCAGTTTGATTATAAGTTGGTCTCTGCCCCCGAGATGGGCAACCGCATTGCAACAGTCCTCTTCTACGTAAGTAAAGAAAGTAACTCTTCGATTAGCCCTTTCTCAAGTGAAACTTCTCCTCGAACAGCTCTCGGATGTGGCCCAGGGCGGCGGCACTGCGTTCCCCCATCTGAAGCAGCACCTGCGTCCCAAGAAATATGCAGGTACCCAAAGGATCCTCTGCCCAATTGAAACACATGTAATAACTAGAGTAATTGTTTCCGCCACAGCCGCCTTTTGGTACAACCTGCATGCAGCAGGCGGAGGGGATACCCGCACACAGCATGGTGCCTGTCCCATCATTGCTGGATCTAAATGGGGTAAGTGAATGCATCTCTAGAAGGATTCCTGATCTCTACATGTTCCTTTCAGTGCAAAATCGCTGGATTCGGGAGTTCGTGCAGTCCGATCGACGTTCCTGCCTGCTGTGGGATGACTCTGTGGCCACCTTTGGCCAAATCATGGAGCTGGCCAAACAGCAGAAGGCAGCTGCAAAGAAAGAATCTAGTTAAACGCCACTCCTCTGAGTCCATGTCTAGCTTTAAGCAATGAGATTGTAGTTATTTGTATGTGTATAGAGAAATTTAGATATAAATATGGTTAAATAAACTTTCCCCTTAATCATCACATGAATCAAACAGCAGTGATTGCCTGAGGTCCCTCCAGAAACTGGGGAACCCCTTTCCAAGTTCTTTATTTCATTACGCATTCTTCTCATTCCCCGCTTACAATTGTCAACTGTTTTTGTTTTAAGTTTAGTTCTAACCAACATTAATGATTTTGCTAGTAGCTAGTAGGACTAGCTGTCCGTATTCCTCGGGTCTGCTCCATCCGCAATATGTGTGTATTTGAATAAATTCAATAAGTATGTCCTAAAACAAACATCCATATGTGTGTGTATTGTGGATATATATATGTTTGTGTTTCTGTTTCTGTTTATGTTTTTGTAATGCCTTTGACTTCAGCAACAACATTTAGTAATTATGAATGTGTGTTTTCTTATCTGCTCTTTGGCATAATAGTAATAGTAATAGTACAATAATATGACATTAATTCTTTTGTCCTTTTCTGGGGTTTGTATATTTGCGTATAAGTTGAAAAGTTCACCGCTCTATCCGTCAAAACATTTATATAAATTTCTCTTTCTCTTTTTCTTTATTTATTTTATTTTGGTTCTAGTTTTCATATCTCCCGATATATCGTGTTTTTCTTCTAGTAAATAAAATAGTTTGTCAGTTGTGGAGTTTAGCTGCAATTCGAGTTGCAGTAGAAAGGACACCGAGTGAAAGTTCTTTTGACTATGCAAATGTTTCAAGATTCTTGTGTATAAAGATTAAATTCGCTTCATAATATGTACCTTCCAATGGCGCCTTAATTGCGCTTTATATGCATGTATGCGTGTGTGTGTGTGTGTGTGTGTAATGGACCGGACTCGTTTCCGGTTCCGCTTTCGCTTGCGCTTTGTGGTGGGTTCACTAGTATTAGTTGTAGTTTTAGTTTCAGCTTAACTTTAGTCATAGTTTAGTATGTCTTTCAAAGGGATTGTCTTTGGGGGGCACGGGCACATGGTACACATTCAACATCGATATACAAATACACGGTTTCACATAAATATATATAGGTATACATACATATATTGTATTGTACATAGTAAATATATTCATCGTTAAAATTTGACTAAGTTTAACTTAAAATTGTTGCCGCACACGCTTCTGTTTGACATCTGACTTCTCGTTACTCGTTACTCGTTACTCGTTTCTCGTTTCTCGTTTATTGAAATTACAGTTTCTTCGCATAAATATATATTACCATTTTTCTATATCTTTTGTACACCTATAAAGAGTATCGTAAAGAGTATGTATATTAGAGAGTATCTGTGCTCTGTAGTACGAGTAGTTTGCAACGCATTAACTTCACATCGATAATAAATTGTCTTCTTGTTGAATATTTTGATATAATTGCAATAACGTTTATGGAATAATTTGCTTTGCTTTTCGCTCTCTCTGCTCATCGATCATCTTGTTGATCGATTTCTTTCTTTCATTTGATATATGCTTGTATATATGTATGTATATTTAAATTGAAACTCCCCATCGGCCACAAATCGGCCTCTAAAACACTCCTTCCTACAGCTCTTAGATCTCGTAATTGCGGAACTTGTTGGCCACATCCGTGTTCTCGGCACCCCACTCGGTCTTGCGTCCGCCGTAGTAGAGTGCGGCCCCGCCCTCGGAGGCCCGACGATGGGCCGGATTGGGGGAGGCTGCGGTCAACCCGCCGCTGCTGCACCCAGCCCCGGCTCCAGCGCCAGCGCCAGCTCCCTGTCCGGTTCCAGGTCCATCTGCGGTCTCCGGCAACATACGATCCTTGGTCTTGGGGGTGACCCAATGCATCGACTTTGATTGCAATTATCGGGGTTATTCGGGAGTGGATGAAAATTGGTATTAATTGCAAATTTTGTGGTTTTCTGGGAGGGCCAATCTCAATGCAGATGCAGATGCAAATGCACTGACACTGGCCATCCTTGGAGCATGCATACACACGGACGACACACAGAGTTGGATGAAGAGGCACATTCAAGATAGGTAGACATTCGGTGGGGCACTCAGGAGGAGCCCGCAGGAGCGGGCTCAGAGAGAAATATCTACGAGTGTGTGTGGGTGGCGTGGGAGTGTCTAATTTTGTGTACACTACAACTGGAGTTAAATTGGAATTGCAAATGAGGATTTTTCACTCCATAATTCCGGACAATGTCCAAGGCTGATGCGGATGCGCCACAATTTCCGCTCTGTCCTGCGGCGGATATTACCATTGGCGTGGACTTGGGCTTGGGCGTGAGCGTGGGCTTTGAATAATCACGTTAATTGTGGCGCAACAAAAAGCGACTTCAGCTTGGATTACAAATTTCATTAGCTGCCTGGGAGACAACAACAAACAAGTGATGGAACAACCGAAACAGGGTCAGGTGTTGGCGCAGTGCAGCGGGATACTAAAGGACAAAGGGGAGTCGGATAATAAGTAAGCGGACACTTGGTTTGAGCCTTTGTGCCACTGAGAGGCAGGCATGGGATGGAAATGGTGCGCTACGGAGGGAGAAGTAGAGTAGAGTGGTAGAGGTTACTACTTCTCTGACTGGTTTCTGTATTGTCTGCTGGTCCTGGCCCATACGCATACCTCTTTATCCACTTTCTCGGCAATCGTGTATCTTCTCACCTGACCGACATGCTCCTTCATGCCCAGCCACTGCTTGTAGCTCATCGAGATGCCGCTATTGCGCCACTTGTCGTATACAGCCCGCTTCTCCGGATCGCAAAGAGTCTCCTTGGCCTCCTGCGAAAAAGTCAGGAAAATCAAATGCATTTACACTTTCATTATTCAATTCAAGTTTAAGTAAAGTTCTGGCAGCCATGCTTGGATTTATATCGATTTGGTGTGGTCCCTTTGATCTCTGATTCTGTTTCTTGGCAATCACAAAATAATTGGGCCCAAAATATTGCATTTTTCCCTGAACTCATTTCCATTTTACACAACAAAATGTGTGAAGGGGTGAACCATTTACTTGCCCTTCGATAGGCCTTCTTTACGAGTTTGTGTGGTGTTTGCATTGCCCGCCACACGGGAGTGTGGCCTCATGAAAGTCAGATTTGCTCAAGTGCAAAATCAACAGCTGCAGAGGTTTCGGATGCCTTCGTCTGGGACCATGCCTTTTCTTTGCATGTTAATCTATTCCAGAAGCCAGGATACAGCTTTGAGGACGGGTCTATAGCACACTTATTGGCATGTCAGTGATTCACACATAGATGGAGAGAGCGGTCAGGGGAGGAGGGGCTCGTCCTTCCCCTCACATATTTGCACGCTCAAGTGGCTTTGATAGCACTGCTTGGGCTGGATTTATATCTCGACTGCTTTTACGGCCAGACCCAACACCAAAAGAGGCACACAAAGCGATGTTGGAGACACAGATTCACACACACACACGGCCGTGTGCCGTGTCTACATGATAATCAATTATTTTACTACTCACTGATTATGTGGGTCAGCAAACAGGACTCTGGACTCGGGACTCTCACTGACTGACTGACTGACTGACTGACTGACTGACAGGATGCCTGCCAGCTTGTTTGTCTTCAATTAGTTATACTCCGAAAATATTTTAAGCTCTTGATGAGTGGCAATTAGTCGGTAGATTGCGGCTCATCTGCACACGACTGGAATCAAAATGGAAACTGATTCGAGCGACTGGATCCCATTCTCACTGTCTGCCTTCCCTTTACTTCAATCACTTTTGGGGCAGCTCGACAACTGAAAATTGTGTTTGTAAGTTGCTGTTTAAGTGTTTAAAATGAAGTCAGGATCATGCCAGGGCCTGCTACTCTCTTTCCTCCCTTGCGCCTGCCTCATTTGCATATCCGTTGGGGCATGCGGAACATGTCCCGACTCTTCCGAATCTCCACATTTCACTTTAAACGCTTCATGGTCTCGGGCTGGCTTTGCTTTATGGCCCGGCGCCATAAAGCCTGCCTCTGTTCCTGCTCTTGTCTCTCCGCTCCTGCATATGCAGACATCTTTACGACACACGTGTCCCACTTTACGAGCTGTAAATTGTAGGGAAGTAGCACCTGAACTGCCAGAAGTATCATTATGGGGAAATTGTGAGAGTCCGCACAGGACCCTCATGCATATTCAAGGACTACAGACTCAGGCCTACACCCACCTGTATGTGATGGGAGGGTTCTATTTGTGTCCTCTGATATTTTTGGGCTCTCGTACTACAAACTTCAAACAGACTGCCATAATAGCCGCAAGGGATTTTAATGGAGAGAACGTAAGTCCCTTTTGGGCGATTATTCACATCTAGCATACCTATAATCAAGAATTCTTGATAATTTCATCATAATTCCTGACAAATTTTTCATATTTTTCATATTTTCCAACACCTGAATACAGTTCCAATAATTTCTTCATGAAGTACCATTGAACACAGGGAGTCTGTTATCATGCATCCATACAGCACACTGTTATAACTTTGAAGTATATTCTCATAAAGTAGTTCCACTCTCGGTAAATTAAATCATCCCCCCGGGTGGAAGGACACACCACACCTCCACCTGAGCCTGTACCACTTTTCAAACATCTTCTCCCACTGCCTCTTCATTAAAATTGTTTGTGCTCTTTCTTTCATGCACACATTAATGAATTTTCAGGGTCTGCCCCTCTGCCCAGCATTTGTGGTCCTGACCATGTTTCATGCTTTGACATGGAAAATCAATAAACATTTTCAAAAAAAATAATATATAAGTATTATGTATAGGTAATTGATTTTATCTCATCGCTGGCGCCTTGTTTTTCTTTTGTTGTTCGGAAAATTCAATTTGAGGCTGAGGGTGCGTATTCGTGTGTGTGTGTGTGTTAGCCAAGTGCATGTGTGTGTGTGTGTGTTTGTGTGGGATCCATTGTTCAATGCTGCTTAAAACTTTCACCCACTGACAGACACGACTTTGAATGGATTGAGCCTTCGGTTGAGCAGGCCTTCGGCTAATTACTGAAACTATCCTAGGAGAAGATGGGGCTGCGGATAGGTGGATGATCCATCCTGATACACAATGCTCTGATTTACTTTTGATGACCTCCACCTTTAGATTGCAGATGGTTGCTTTACCAAATACTTTCTGCAGCTTAGAAAAGCTACATTCCCATTCGTTTGACCTTCACCTACATTCATGCTTTACGGTCCAGGACTACTCTTTATTACATTCCATTTACTTGCTTCTTTTTTTGCCTTTGCAACTTTTAAAGTTGTTTTCATTTAAAGCACACTGAAAGAGTGCTGAGGAATAGCACTTATTTTCCCCTATTCTCATCCCACATCTCATACAATCGTCTCCATACATGTGGGCTGTAAATGCCAGAGGACTGTAAGGCATCTCCCATGTGTGGGGCTTAAACATCTTTTAATTTGAAGCCCGCTTCGGCAACTTTGTTCTCGAACATATTGGCCCACAGGCTGTCAAATTTACAAGTCCCCATGATCCCCATTCCTCATGACACTCCCACTCGCATTGCCACACTCTCTTTCCCAAGTGAAAACTTCATTAAATATGCAAAATGTTGAAACACTGGCCCTTTCCTTACTTCAGTCCGTGTTTTGGGTCCCTGTTACAAGACTTTGCCGCTTGTTTCGTTTTGCTTACCTTTAGGTTCTGGAACTTGGCCTCGGCCTCCTTGTCGCCGCTGTTCTTGTCGGGATGGTACTGGAGTGCCAGTACCTTGTATTCCGCCTGGATCTGCTCGGGCTGCAACGGGAACAAATAGCACGGGGATTGGAGAACGTTAAGTGAATTGCGATAACAAATTCTCTTTGCTGCAAATGAACTAAGCATTTTGTGGCATTCATTTTTAAAGTGTTTGTGCTTCTTTCTCCGCCAAAACATATTATAAAATGGGAAAATAAACCCCCAGAGAAGCAGACAGAGACAAACATTCATGTGTGTGTGTGTGTGTGTTTGGTGTGTTTTATGTAGATTTCCGAAGAATGAGCTGGGTCCTCCAAGGATATCGCAAGTCATGAGGCAGGACTGTTGAACCGAACAACGAAATAACAATGGGAAGACCATTAAAACTTGGCTGGTAAGCAAAATGGGTTGAAAAATGGTTTGGTAAACATTCGTGCGATGGTGAAAACCACTTAAAGTAATAGAAAAACTGGCAAGGGAAGGCCCACGAAGAAGGAGTTTGCAAAACTTTAAATCCAACTATTCCCCTTTTTAATAAACTGACACTAACGATAGGGTTGTTGGCAGGCGACAATTGAAATTAATTAAGCCAAAAGTGTCTTGAAACGAAGCAACAAGTTGGCCGTCGGCTAAAAGACATCAAAATGAATCTGCTTCTGGCACTTGGTCGTGAACCAGGGCCCAGGGACCGAAGGGAGGGTTATGTTGGTGGGGAATCAGAATCATCCACTAACCCCAGCACAAAGCCGCCTGTTGATTGTCTTGTAAATGGAAATGGCTTTTCGCGCACCATCAAGCTGGGCACGCAAAGGACACACAAAGGATGCAGATAGACAGACAAAGATAGAGAGAGAGAGAGAGAGAGAGATGAGAGAGAGAGGGCATTCCTCTGATTCCATTTTTGAACCTTTTGTCTGCCTCTCAAACAAAGCAGAGAGCAAAAATCAAAAGGCAGAGCAAGAGAGCAAATTTATTAAGGTCAATCTACAAGTTCCAGCATTTTCCAAACATTTCATTGCGCAAAAGATAAAAGTATCAAAAGCATTCATATTTTGTAGGTCAAATGGAAGGCTCCCCCATTCCATTTTGCTGAGCCAAACTCACTGCAACGAGGTGTATACTTATTTTCACTGCAATTAACATTACTCATATGTCTCAGTGTACGGGCACAAGGGGCACGAGGCACGTCCAATTGGCATCATGGAATGTTGGAATATGCGGCATCCACAGGGATAAGAATCTTCGCCTCTGCTTGAATTCCTTTGAGGAATCACAGAATGACTCCTCTTTGGAGCCCGCATTGGCATTAACCAATTGCATAAGGCCATTGAATGGCTTCAATTAAATAAATCGCCAGCCAATCTGTATCTGTATCTGTATCTGCATTTGCATAGCAATCGAATCCCCGGATAGTAATTTCCATTTGATTATTTCGGCTGCACCACTTCAGTTGAATGAGAACAGGATTCCACATGGCCGCCAGAACAAATCCCACTGCAAATTAGCCCCGAAAACATTTCAAGTTTGTTCAGTGGATTGTCATAGATTGCTGAAACTGCTCGGACAGTCTGTCTGTCTGGCTTGGGTATGCAAATTCCATTCTCGAGAACAATTGCCAACTAATCTGCATGACAATGGACCCTCCGCTCCGCTGATGCATTCTTCCCAGTCATTCGACGGTCAAGGGTGAAGGGAATGTGTGGTGTAAGAGTCTTGGACAAACAAGCGTCAGCGGGTCATCGGAGACTACGATGAGTACGTGATGGAGGCCAGGCCATAATGCTTAACCCAAGCCTCTTCCATTTTCCCCCTCCCCTCAACAAGAGATAGGGAGAATATTTGATGAAATCGATTCGGATCCAGGCTTAGGCTCCTGCACACAGTCTGGCCACAGCATAGCGTGAGGCATGCTATGCTTCCACTGATGCATAATTCAATAGATTTTCCTGATGCAATCGACAGGTCTGAAAATTGCCAAAGCTAAAGGCATTTTCCGGGCCAATAAATTTGATTACAGGCAGCATCGAAGCACCTCACCGAGCATTAAAATTTACTGAGCCCGAAAATGCGATACCTCAAGATAAATGTCATGTGCCAAAATGCCATTAAGCTGCTGGGGACTGCCAGTGCCTGTCAGCAGAGTAGCAGAGGGAAGCTCGTCAATTCCACTCTGAGAGGAGTTCACTCTGAGGGATGTTCTTGAGGGGCTCTCAAACTCTCATATGGTTTTCACTTGGATCTAGGGGATCTAGGGCAGATCAGTGCCAATTCCCCCAATCAACGACGACTGTTTGTGTAATTGAAACTAATTCCTAAAGCAAAATCTCTCACCTCAACATCAGAGATGGAAACAGAGCCCGAACCAAAGCCAAAGCCATAGCCAGAGCTCGGATAATTCCACGCTCATGCGGGGCGGTGCAGATTGCGTGCAATAATATAATATCACGATTTCAAGGCAGCCCACAAACAGAACTCAGCTCATCTCCAATTTGCAAACTTTTGTCGGGCCCTAATTAAATGCTCTGTGGAGTGGAGTAGGGTACTTACCGATGAGGTCTCATCGCAGTGGAGCAGGACGTAAAAGTCCTCGTTGGGACTACGCTTGTAGTTGATTATGGCATCGACGGCGCTCATTGCGTCAGGATCTTACTTTCCTGGGATCGGCTGGGATTCTCGCTCGCACTCTCTCTCGCTGTCTCTCTCTCTCTCTCTCTATTTCTGTGGGGTAGCGGAATCCGTTTATTGGGTTAATAAATCGTCAGACAATAAAACGGCAGACACATGGGAGAGTTGACTTTTCGAATTGTTCCTGGTTTCAGTTGTGTTTTTTGTTTACGGACAAATGTTTAACGCTCTCAGGATCAAAACAATAACATCCAGGTACAAATAAATGGTGACAATTAACGTAAAAAAAAGGAAACTATCCAGGAGCACTTCGCGCATTGGGCAATCCTTGAATGTTCCTTAGGCAATCAATTGTTAGATCGATCACACACTCTGGCTCGTGTTATATTAAACAATAATTATCGATGGGGGGGAATAGGAGGGGGGCCGGGCCGCGAATGACCTTCCAAATCGAACAATTAACAACTAAAAATAAGCTACACAATCGGTGAAAAGATCTGGTTTGGGTTCGTTTTGTTTTGTTTTGGTTTTTGTTTCGATTTAAGTTTCGGATTGAGACACAATTCACTTTCACTGCGTTTTTCCGCTCTATTTTTCTCTGGGTGTTTCACAGTTCTCTAGCACTTTTTTAACACCACACTCTGACCACCAATAACTATTGTTTGATTGTTGATTGTTTCTCCGCACTCAGAATTGCATCAACTGAACCAAAGACTGGTATGCTGGAAGTTTCTCTCGCTGGCGCCCACACAGCACACTCCCCTCTCTTTGCCAAATCTCAACTCTCTCTCCAGCTCAAACTCTCACACCACACACTGTGTGTATGCTTTGGAGCTATGTATTTACTTTGGGGCCAAGCGAGCGCTCACGATGTTTCTGGTAACGCGACAAAATTCGTTTTGTTTGTGGCTCCGTGGCGACGTACAATTCACTTTTCAAAAGCCCCAACAGCTTTCAGTTCACCGAATTCCAACGATTCCATCAACCGAACACTGTTAAAGTGCTGAAGCCGAGAAACCGAGACGAGCTGATAGAAAACGCATGACGAGAAGAGAGAGAAAGCTTGCAGCTGCGGACTAACAAATTGCGTCGCAGCCTCCCACTGCCCGAGAGCCAGAGAGCCAGAAAGAGAGAGAGAGAGAGAGCCCGAAGAGAGTGTGAATTACCTGGAAGGGGCTGCTTGGAACAACAGGTTAATCGGGGAACTACAATATTATATTGGGGCTTCTCCAGCTGGGGCTGGGGACTGTGATTCAGAGAAAACTGGTAAAACTATAGAGCAAATAGCTACATCACACACCTGTCGCCTGTAGCACAGAGATTTTTAAAAATGAATCACAATAAAAAAGCTTAGAAAGCTCAGCTTAACAGAGTTAACAAAAAGCTTGTTGCAGCTAACAGCTCAATGCATTTTGTATATTTCACGAATATTTTCATAACCAAGATTCAGTTGTAAGTTGCTTGATTTTAGTTTACCGTTTAGGAAATATTGTGATACTTTTGTGAGTTTTTTTTTCACGAAATCTGGTTTAGTTATTTAAAATGTTTCAAGAAAAAAGTTGCTTTGGTTCTTTTGGGAATAAGTTTTGGCACTAATCCAGAGAGCACTAATCAATTACAAATATGGAAACAACTTTTTATCTGTGAAATTGAATTGCATGCAATAACAACAACCTTCGCATGGCTTAGTTTCAACAAAATTTGGCATTCTTTTTATTCACATCTGCATAAATAAAGCTTTTCCTTCGTCACTTATAAATGGTAGAAATAAATACATGGATTTTGTGTTGCTGTTGTTCTTCGGGGGAGGCGAGGCGAGTCCAGTGCTCGTCTGGGATAGGAATACATATTTTTGGAACCATTTCGGCTCGCTTCAGTCCTCATTGACGGTGAAGGAGTGCGAGAGGCCCTCGTAGGGATACTTTCCGCCGAGGATGTACTTGTACTCGCCCGAATGCCGGATGCGATAGACCCCTGGAAGCGTTTGCGGGCTGATGTTCCAGTATATTTCCAACTCGCTGAATCCCAAAATCGTATTGGTGCGGTGCCAGATCATCCTGAAAATCGGTTGCAGATGGATGTAGACAGGCTTAACCCTCTCCAGAGTGTGGCAATACTCACTTGGTCTCCCAGCTGGCGTCCGTGTAGGCCACCTTCCAGCGGTCCTCGTTGATCTTGCGCTCGACGGTGAAGTAGGTTTTTTCGGTGAAGAGGTTGTTCCGTGGATTTCCGGAGATGTAGGTGACCTTGACGGTGTCGTTGATGCCGTACTCCTTGTTGGGCTGCGTCTTCACGTAGCCAAAGTCTGTGTTGATGGGATGTCCGTCGAAGAGTACGCCCGTGTTGAGGGACAGCATCACGTCGTTCATGTAGGGCGGACTGGGGCCAGGCTCCACCGTCTCGTTTCGCATCAGGGCCTTGGTCAGGCGCTCGAACACGTCCATGTAGATGGAGTGGGTGTGTGGGCCAAAGATCGTGGAGGCGGCCTCGTATCTCTGCGCCTGGTACTCCTCGGGGGTCACCGTGTAGCTGGTGTAGATGTTGGTCAAACCAGCGATGATCACTTCCGTGTCTAGGCCTCCGGCGGCGGAGGCTGCGGCCCGGATCTGGTTGCGCAGGCGCCGTCCAGCCATTGTCGTGAACTCGCATGGAACGGCGGCTATGATCACGTCTCCGATCTTCAGAAGCTGGTCGGACACGATCTTCGGCTGCCACTCGTACGGGAAGGTGGCCTAGAATGGGGGGGGGATTCATTAGCAGAATTCACAGCACAGATTCCAGATCCCTTCCAGTGGATACTCACCCTTCCGGTGGCCAGGAGAATGGGCTTCGGCTCGTGGCACTTGATGTCCTCCTGGGTAGGAGTGGCGATAAAGTCGCGCACAAAGTTCCACATGGGGTTGTCCGTGGTGGTGCCCTGCGCGAAGCTGAAGGCGCCGGGGCCGTCGGTGGTGCCGGCAGCGAAGCTGTAGCCCATAGCCGGCTGGCAGCCGCGGATCTTATCGATCTTCCGGCTGAGTGGGTTGTAGGCGGTGCCGTTGTAGTTGGGCATGTCTACGAATTGGTGGATGAAGCGCACGTCGCCGGTGACCTCGCGGGCCGTCGACTCTTGGCTCTGCTCATTCAGCAGACCAAGAGCGGCGTCCGCCAGCCGCTGGCCCAGGATTTGGGTGCTCTCCACCATGTCCTTGCCGGGGCCGGAGGCGAAGCAGTCTCCCTCGCCGGCGGGGCACCGGGAAGTGAGTAGATCGCACTCATTGCCCGAGATGGAGCACTTGGGTCCCATGATGTTGGGCGACACATCTCCCAGGTTGGAGGAGCAGAAGGCTCCCACGAACTTGCCCTTGCCCGGCATCTTGTTCGGGTTGTACTCCTTCTCCAGGAGCAGGGCGGCGTATCCGACGTTGTCGCTGGTCACCAGCCTGTTGGTGTTGTTCATGGAGGTGGCATGCACCGCGTACCAGTTGAAGGCGCCCAGCAAATTGTTCTCCACATCCACGAAACGCAGCTGCGTCAGGGTCTTGTCCGTGTCGTGCTCATACTGGGCCCGCTCCTCCTCCGGATTGCGCAGATACGACGACGGGGAGCGGTTGATGTTTACATTCAGGACGGTAGTTTTCGAGAGAAAGACGCGTCCATCCACCAGGTTGTCCGTGGCTCGTTTGATGCACTTTACGATACAAAACGATACACCAAATGTGTGAGTATTTATTGTATTTGTTCGGATTTGATTCTTTCTACTTACCAAATAGAGACCCTGGGCCATCACCTCAAAGGTCTGTGGAACAAAGCCCAGAATGGATATGTCGTAGAGCAGATGCATCAGGAATCCTCCGGGCGCTCCATGCGTGTGGGTGCCGCTGATCGCCACGTTGTCCGTGTGGTAGAGGTTCCCGTAGCGAGCCTGAAGCCTCTTGATCACCTCCCTCTTCAGGCCGTAGCCCATCATGCCCGCATCAGCACTGACGAAGGCCACCCGGTTTCCCTTCTCGTCCTCCACCACGAAGGCTCGGGCAAAGACGCGAGTGTGGATGCCGCGCCCCACTTGCTTGATGTTCGCATAACCCATCTGTAGAAGGAGGAAGGGAGTAATCGAGTGGAGCTCAGTGTTTCAGGCACTTACAAAGTTGATCTCCACTGGGGGTCCGGTGATGTCGGCACGTCCCACGCCAACTTTGTAGGTGGCATTGGCCAGGCCACACAGCCCGCTGAGGGCTATAAAAGCCAAGAAGGCAATCTTGGATATGTCCATGGTAGGATGAACAGCGAGAAACTTTGGTCTGCAAAGGAACACAGAAATTGGATTAATGCAAAGAAAGCCCTCAGTTAGCTCCGTTCTGTGACACATAGAAGCCAATGAACCCCAAAATGAATCTGGCAGTCTGACAGCCTGGCATTTGGCAACTACCCCTCGAGTAGATTGCAAATATTTGCAACAAAGTGATTATGAGGCAACCGATAATCGAACGACAGCAGCGACGGGAGAGCTCGGGCACTCGACACCCATCCAAACCAACGACCATCATCCATCAATGGGATATAGCGGCCAAATGCAAATTTCAATGGGGTATTCGTAATCGCTTGGACTCTCGCACGACCTCTCCAGCAGACGCATCAATGGAAATGTGCGTGGCGTTCCCCCCTCCCCTTTAACAATAACAAATAACAAACAACAACACACACAATAATAACAAAAGCAAAGACGCAGCTCGGAGCCCCTTATCAGCTGGATCGGGAACCGGTTTTTATCAGCTTGCGAAAGTCGCGCACTGCGGCTTCTTCAGTGGCCAACTCCCAACTGCGACTCTGCTGGGGGACAGTGTAAACACTCATCGCAATATCTGGGGAGAGTCAGTACTTTTGACATTAAAAGTAGTTGGGGTTTGCCGTCCCTTGCTATGCTCTTGCAGAGGGTATTGTGATCGAACTCCAAGACCAGTCGCAGACCTTATGTGTCCGCTTCTTCTGTCCGATCAAATTATGCTAAATAGAGTATTCACAGCTCCGGTGACCGTGTGAATCCTTTCTTTCATGTTTTCCGCTGACTCTTGTTTAACTTTTCGCTGATGAATCGACTTCTTTTGTATGCAGCGGGTGTGCCATTGCTCGTACCAAGTAGAACCCTCCTCTCTCAGAGAAGGCGTTAAGTGGGAAATCGAGTGAGTAATTGTCGCGCATGTAAAGCAGTACTGTCCCCCAGCTCCACTCTGGGACGGACACTCTGCATAATGGACGCACACCACAGGCACAGGCCTGACATTGAAATCGAAATTATAATAAAATAAATATGCTGGCACTGGCACCGTGAGCCGACAGCAGACAACAACAGAAACCACTGCGATATCAGCTGCAGGGCCTTCGCACAAGATACAGATACAATTGGGATCGTAAACACGTATCTTTCTGTGGCGGTCGGTTGGTCCGTCTGTCGGTCGGTCGGTCGGTCGGTCGGTCGGTCGGTCGGTCGGTCGGTCTACGGCTGGTCTTGGCTTCGATTCGGACTCGGATTCGAATTCGGATTCGGATGCGTATGCTTCAGATACTTTTGCAATACTTTTGTAATGAAATGGCAGCAGCCGGCACTCACTTACACAGAGAAAGAGAGAGAGAGAGAGAGAGAGAGAGAAAAGCAGCGACTGCTGCTGATGCTGAGCCAGATACAAAAGTATCTCTTGGATACACGACGCCAAACGCTGATCAACGGCGGACAAACGCGCCAATTGAGCAAATTACAGAAGATTTCGGTTGATGAGCCTTTTATACACTTCGCACTTAATACCATTCGCATATAGACATATGAATGTGCATATAGGTATGTCTGTCTCTCTACATGTATCTGTATGTTGGAGGTTGCCTGCACTCAATTCGGACTCGTTTTCGTGGATTTTATTATGCAATCGCCTCCTTTGGGCCACTCACTGACACTGACCACCGACTCAACAGTCGCCACACTCGACTAATTCCAGTCTGAATTAGTTTATTTAATGTCGAGGGCTTATCACACACGCGTGCCACCTAATTAATGGCCAATTAAAGTGATTATCTGTGGGAGCTGTAAAGCATTTCCCGCTGCACTGCAATGCCACTCGTTCGAGACTTGTCGATGCCAAAAATTGATTTCAAAACACGCCGAACGTACCCACGAACGCCCGCACTGAACTCGATGTAGTACCAATTTATCTCTCCACAACACCCATGCAAACGCGACACTCTTGGCGGCCCCCTTCGAAAGCCGACCAGAGCTGAACTGTGGAGACTGAAGATCTCTCTTGAAACGACGCCCGCTATGCGCCAGAGCTGTGCATCGACTGGAAGCCAAGTCCGCTGGGAGCCCGAGACCGAGACCGAGACCGAGCTTGAGCTGAACCTCGTTTTCCCTCCTATTATCTGAATGGATTTTTCGGGGTCTTTGCATACGTGCGATCCATGAGTCAGTTGGTCAGTCGCTCAATCAAAGTGTCTCTCTCTCTTTCCCTCTCTCTGTGTCTCTCTTGCTTTCCGAGTGATCTCCGAGTGGTGGCTAGTTTTACGCCCCGCACTGCTGGGTTTACCCAATCTGAATGAATGCCTTAAATAATCCACCGATAGCTTATCATATCGCACTCTTACTTAGTTTTTGCAGATCAGAGGCAATAGATTGGGCTCCCACTTAATGCTTATGTGCTTGAGTAAACAACTGCGATCTTTGACCACTGGAAACAAATATTCATTCCCTTTTTCCTCTTTTTCTTCCCAACTTCTGTTTGACTTCGGCTTAAGTATTTGCACTACAAACTGGTTGACTTTAGCTTACCCTAGGTAATCGTATTTGCAAGTTGGAAATTAGCTCGCCAGGAAGAGTCGTCTGCTGCTCCCTTCCTTTAGGTCTGAGCCACGCAGTGCTACTGAATGGAGCCTCCTCCTGATCGCACTCAACGGCCAAAGATTGGTCGCCCAAGTGTGGGGTCTTTAAAAATAACCACTGATAGTTGGCCATATCACATTGCTCCAGATTAGCCATGTTTTATGTCCCGCGATCGCGATACGGATTAGGTGCGTCCATGGGTTCTGAAAGAGTAATAATTTATTCCCATCACGATAATCTCGATTCAAATTTTCATTAGCTTGGGAAGCGATAATAAGTTTCAATTTAAAAAATCCCACCCAATTTATCGAGCAATTGAAAACCAACCGATACATTCGTGCTTATATACTTTTAGTATTATATACTTTTCGGTATATGTGGTATATTTTTGGTACATTTCACCAGCTGTTTTGCACCAAATCGACTCATTGTGCGTTGCAAAGTGAGCTGTAATTTTATTTTGATTCCAAGTTGATCCAATTCCCTAACTATATATAAATATATGCATAAATTTTGTAAATTCCTAAAAAGGGTGCGTTTTGTCCGATTTCAGAAGAAGAAAATCTAAATTGTAGCTGTGATATTACATAATTAAATATGCATTGTTTGGCAGCCCGATTTGGTTCCCGATGACTCTGTGAGTAAGTAGCTCTTGTACAACCTAAACTAGCCCAAAGGCCAAGCGAGGGCGGACAGACAACCAATGCGAGTGGGAAGCCGCCAAGTCCGGACACAAACCACACCGTACAAAACAGCTACACCGCGGCCAGGCCGAGCATAATCATCAGTGGGATAAACATAAACCATGTCTAAGGCAGTGAACCACATGAGCATGGGCGTTGTGGAGCCACAGGAGAGGATGAAGCACCTGTCGCACTGCGGCAATCTCATCGACGTGGACAAGAACCAGCCTGTGACGCGGTAAGTCCGGACTCCAGGCAGAAGGCTCAAGGCCATCACAGTTCAGGCGTCTCAATGTCACAGAGGGACCTTGAGCGCACATTTTCCTTTGAAGGATGTTCTCAGTGAGTGTCCTCGCTAATTGGCAATTGCCCTTCTTTGCAGCTACTACCGCTCGGGCACGGAGATGCTGCGCATGGCGAACGTGTACCTGCAGGAGGGCAACCACGAGAACGCCTTCATCCTGTACTTGCGCTACATGACCCTTTTCATCGAGAAGATTCGCCAGCACCCGGACTATGCCAACGTCAAGGCCGAGGTGAGGGATATCAACAAGCGCATCAAGGACGAGATAATGCCCACAACGGAGAAGTTGCGCGCCAAGCTGTTGGCCCACTACCAAAGCGAGTACGAGCAGTTCCTGGCCAACAAAGAGGCTGAGCGTGTCAAGGAGCTGGAGCGGGAGCGCGAACGGGAGCGGCAGCGTCAGAGGGAGCAGGCCAGTAGGCAGCCAGCGGGCTCCAGCAGTATACCCTCGCTCATACCGGCCAATCTGCACGTGTTGATTGACGAGGGCAACCAGCCCTCAGCGCCGGATCTCGACCTGTTGGACCAGGTTGTCTACCCTAACGACTTTCCCACAGGAGCCAATCGCACCAACCTGCCGGGTTCTGGACTGCTGCTCCCGACAGCAGACAAGGCCTCCGACAAAACATTCAAGTTAGTTCAAGAGAAATTAGTTCATGGTCTTTCCCGCTCATCCGTTTCTCTTTCAGCTCAAAGCCCAGCTTTGACCGAAACCAGAAGCCGTCGTACAACCGCACGGATTCCTTGCTTGCCGGTTCATTGCGCATCGTCCACGTACCTGGCGACACCATGGAGGTGTTTCTGCAGTTGGCGAAGGCCAACACCTCCAACAACATCGAGACGTGCGGAGTGCTCGCTGGTCATCTGGCCCAGAACCAGCTCTACATCACGCACATCATCACGCCACAGCAACAGGGCACGCCCGACAGTTGCAACACTATGCACGAAGAGCAGATATTCGATGTGCAGGATCAGATGCAGCTCATCACGCTCGGCTGGATCCATGTGTGTAGACACTACAATGTGGTCTCTATTCGAGTCTTTGATATGCGTTTCCCTTGCAGACTCATCCCAGCCAGACCGCTTTCCTGTCCTCCGTGGACTTGCACACGCACTGTTCCTATCAAATGATGATGCCGGAGGCCCTGGCCATTGTGTGTGCGCCAAAATACAACACGTGAGTCATCGCTGACTCATCGGGGAATACATTTCTTAGCTATTTTTCCGTTTTACGCCCAGCACTGGTTTCTTTATACTCACGCCCCACTACGGCTTGGACTACATCGCCCAGTGCCGGCAATCGGGCTTCCATCCGCATCCGAATGACCCGCCCCTGTTCATGGAGGCACAGCACATCCAGAAGGATGTTCACACGAAGATTAAGGTCATCGATCTGCGTAGATAGTCGCCCAGCGAGCCAGCAAAGCGAATTTACCAAATGCGTCAGGGGACACTCACCTCATAGATCTAACATCACCAGAAATAGCTCCCAATTTGAGTTGTCCCATGGAATCCCATGGAATCCCATGGAATCCCAAGGGACTAAAGCAAGGAGTAAAACGCAGTCAAACAGTGATTAACCATAGACGTTATATAGAGAGACAGAGATACATATTTTCGGAATACAGAGGGGATATATTTTTGCATGCAGCTGATCCCAGGATCACGGACTTCTAACATCCAACTATTTAGAGCACTCGTCGGCATTTGTTGTTTCATTTGATGTACGTACTACCAGCTTTTGCCTTTCGTTTTCTTTTAAGAACCCAATGTGATTTACAATTGTGGCTTACTCTTTTGTTCGTTACTATCTACATATAATAATTAATGTGTTGGTTAGGCCTTTGGCAGGAGATCCGATCCCCATCTACTCTATGCGGCTTTCAGATCAATCCATTGTGGATGCTTCTCGTGAGTTTCTGACTATGACTAACTATCCGCAATAACCTGTTGATAAAATAAGAATCATCATAAAATGCTATACCTTTTAATGAAATTAAACGTATTTTTGCTGAAAGTTTCAAAAGATTTCAATCATCCGACACTAAGGGAGACGATGCTCCCTAAACTTATGTTCTTCCAAATGGAATTGTATTATGTTCTTCCTATACATTTTCTTTTCTTATAGGTACTTCTTCATGAAACTCCCATAGCTGGAAGCTAGGAAACTTTCAAAGCTTTTCGAAGGTAGTTGAGGTAGTTGGCAACGCGATTTTTAGTTCATATCCGAAAAAGGAGGTGGCAGAAACAGATGACGCAGTGTTAATTGTTTTTCTAAAACAGCTGACTATTCGAATTTTCCATGTTTCCTCAGTTCAAATTCCCGTTCGGCAGGGCTATCACGGTTTTCCTCCCAGTGCAGCTGCAGCTGTCCTCCAAGCATCCATCCATCCGACGGTTATGGCTGAATGCGTTCTGGGCACCATTCCACTTGTTATCTTAAGTGTTAGACTGTAAACCGTGGTTGTAATTCCTCAAAGAGTATATATTTGTGCGTAAAAATCGATAAAAGAGCAACGCGTCCATTCACCAGCTGCCATCACCTTTGAGGGCGGTTTTAAATCGACAAATATAAGCGACTGTCCCGCCAAAAAGCGCTTTCCCAGTTGTTTTATCCATCCCCCGTCGGTGATAACGACAATGCACATCCCGGATACGCTTAATTGGATCCCCGCACCGCCAGCCGCTCAATGCCAAGAAGTAAGTGCACTGAAGAGGCGGCTTAAGGTCCATGCCTCGAGTGTGCGCCAGTTTACGCCTTAATTACCCCTTCCACGCCGAGGATTAGGATTAGGTGCCTGCCGGGGTCTAAGAATACGCGAGCAGCTTGTAGAATGAAAAGCGTCGGCTGTAGCAAAACCATGTATAAATAGTGTTTGCTTGGGGTTGGAATGCGATGGACAGCCATTCTCTGATAACAGTTGAAGCCATTACAGGATGCACTCCCCTCGCTCTGGAGAACAGTTTCTACATGACAACAAGGAAGTTCTCTCTGTGTCTGTGTCTATGTCTGTGACAGTGCCTGGCGGGTGTCCTCGAGGCCGTGCGTGGCGCGCCATAAAAGAAACACCCTTACCAGTTCGAGCTGTCCTGACATTTGGTTAACCTTCATGACAGCGCCTAACTGTTCGTTCTTCGCTTCCAGTAATTGTTCATTTCATTTAATGCAAGCAGTCCTCCAACTCCGGACACAAGTCGAAGGATAAGCACGCCTCCGATGAGGGAGGCCACAGAATGCTCCGTTGATATGATGGCACAGTTTCCCCGCCTCGGCTTTCCCGCTCGTAGTCTATTTATAGAGTCCCCCACCCAACATGCTTCATTCACGTGTCAGCTGGCCCAGAGTCGGCAGAGAAGCCAGCGGCACGTATGAGCAATATTTCTGATGGCTCTCTCACTGATTTGTCTGCTCTCAGCTGAAAATTGAATGAGTGCACGGGAAATTCGACAGTTTCCCCAACCACTTGGCGCACACAAACAAACACGAAAGCCGTGACCTTGCCGCCACAACCCCCCAAGTGTACGTGTGAGTGGGCGCGATGACACCTTGAGTCTCCTCAGACCGAAGTTGCTTCCGCCAAGGCAATTCTATTATCAAATTTATGTTGTTTATGCCACACATCACACCACCAGCACGATGGAGCTTTTGTTGTTGTTCTACAGCTGCATTGCTGTTGGAAAAACAATGGCAAACCGAGTGCGAATATAAATTAATATAATTCTGAAATGCAAGCCCGGAAAGCGCGGCTGCTCTTTCTCTTTCTCTCTCTCTCTCTCTCTGTCTCTGTGTCTCAGTCGCTGTCGCTGTCGCTGTAGCAGTCGCAGTCCCTGTCTCTGCCATATTCGCTTGGCTCGGTTGTTACTGGGACAGGGAAAAGCTCTCCGCCTCTCCGAATCGGAATCAGAATCGCGATTCAGAATGGAAAAGCAACGCGTCGCCAGCGGACGACAGACGGGAAAAGCGAGAAAACGCGCGCGTATCCAATCAAAAACGAAACGGTGAAATAGTAGCGCTAAATAAGGAACCCTGATCCGGTCGAGCTTCCACTCGATTCCCCTCATCCCATCCCCCTCATATTGGCAGGAGTCGGAATTGTGACGTGCAGAATAAGCAACAGTTGGGAGCAGACGCACAGAAGCGGGCTATCTAATTGATAAGTGGATTGACATAGACGGATAAATATATCCCCAGATATCGCGAGTGTACGAAGTTCGCAAAGATCCAAGAGACTTTCCGATTGTGTTCATTCGATTAAGTGGAAATGCCGGATAAGGAAGAGGTAACGCCCCGAGAAGCTCCTAATTAAATAGATAATGCAAGTGGCAAGTGCCTTGAATAGCTAACAATCAAGAAACCACATCCGAATCAGATAGGGGAATTATTACGAAATAGACAAATGATAAATATTTGATGTCTCCAAAAAGCTCTCTGGCAAAAACAAAACAATTATATAAAAAAAATAACAAAATATCATTCATATCGGATGAGAGCTTTAAGAGCGTCATATCTGGGAGGGACTCACTCTCCAGTCCGTTGTCAAACAACTAAATCACCTTCAATACCCGAGAATTTGTTTTTTGTTTGCTCTTCTCACGACTTTGGAAAAGTCACCGAGATAGCGGTCGGCTCTCTCTTTCTCTCTACCTCTCGAATGCAGCTCTTGATCGTTCAGCAGCCAATGCTACCGCCAAGTATATCTCTCTTTCTCCCTATGGCTCTACATATGTACATGTACAAACATGTATGTACGCCTGTCGTCAATTAGCTTGCGACAGCTGACTGCTGGCATACGGTAGAATCCCCCACACGTAATTCACAAGTGGTCGTACAGCTGCTCGTGCAGCAGTTCCCACGATTCTCTCTCCACATCTACATATGTATGTATGTAGAAACAATGCCGGAACCTCTCTGGCCGGGTATATGTAGAGGTAATTGGGCTGTTGGAGAAAAGTTAGATCAGAGGCTGATTCATGGCATACGTTGGATTCCATTGATTTAGGGCTGAGTTTGTCGTGATTCTCCTCCGTGCTGCTCTCTTCCCCTTCGTCTCGGACAACCGCTCTTTGACTTACTGTGTCGGCACGGCTTGTCGCGCCCCCCCAAACCACCCCATACAGCGACAGGCACCGCGATAATGAACTGCCGGATTGACTGACCTTGAGAGAAATTGCAAACAGAGACAAAAACTTTGGCGTGGCTGTCTCTGTCGTTAGCGCAACTAATTTCCATGGAGCCACAGACAGTTACACCGTATACAAATACTTTCCCAGTCGCAGTGACAAGCACGTGCTTCAGGCGGACACGGGCAAAACTCGGAGAACGAAGGCGACCTGCTGCAGCGACCTTTGACTGTGCCTAGGAGCAGAGCAGAACCTACACCAAGACACGGGAAAAATACTTTCACATCGAACACTTTGACACCCTGTTCCTAACCAGCAATGTAATTACATATGCATGTGTGAGTTAGGCTTGAGTATTTTATAATAAATATTATATAAAAACCATTTTCGAACGATACTATATGACCCTTACAAAGTATTGTTTGCTGCCGTGACTAAAGAGTCTTAAGAAAAATCTGAAAATGGTGCAATATGCGGACAGAAGGCAAAAATCAACACAAACAGACCGGGAAATCCGAATAATTAAACGCTAATGTGTCTGTGACACATTGAGCCGGTTGGCTCTACTCTACTCGGAAAAAAAAGGGAAGAGTAAACTTTTATCGTGTCCGTAAATATGTAAACTTTTGGGCACCGCACTGAGGATTTCAAGTTCAACCAATTGCAGCGAGGCCAGAGCTGAGCGGAGCTTCCTTTGCTCGCAACTATTCGTAACCCATTCGAATGGGGTTTTTTCACGCCTAACACAACCAGCCAGAAGTCGACGAGCTTTCCTTGGGTAAGCTTTGTAATGGTGGCGGATAGAAACATGTAACAAATGATCCCCCCTCAAGTGATGGGATTCTGTGGCAAAGGGAAATGCTCTTGTTGTCTGGAATGAGTTTAAAAGGGGTTGGATTGGGAGTTTCTTGAAAACCCTTTCGAGTTGAATATCCCCCACTTATTCTCTTTATTAGGATATTATTATCGTCCGACACTTCCGTCGACAGATAAAATATTTTAATTGCATTGAAATGAAATACGGTTTGACTTTTTCGCAACATACATACATACATATTTCCAGGCACATGAATTATAAATCTTTATCAAGCTAACAACTCAGTTTTTGTCGACGCCAATGATTGTTTAATAACATGGCAAATGCCGGAGAACGAATTAATTTATTCTGAAACGCAATCGATTGGGGGAAATTGGGTGACTTTCTGAACGATTAAATATGAATCCAGTGAAGGTGGGATACTCTTTAGAGTATTGGTAGTGAAAAATGTTCATAATCAAAGTAAAAAAAGTTGTCCAAAACCACATTGATTAGGTTTTATCTACAACAAATTTATGAACATAATGATTGTGGATCACCCTGAGCGTGATCCATCCTCTTGTAACTCATCGTGATTGTACTTATAAGAGTTCAAACAAATGCAAACAATGCAAAGAGCAAGGAAAGAATGACTTAATTATATCTCGAGCATTTCGGTCCATAATATTTGTTTGTGTGCTTTCGCAGCTTTCATAACGGAATCTGTTTTTGTTTTTCGTAATTCGCTCGCAGATGATGGGAAGCAGTGGAAAACAGCCACTAGCAACCAGACGAACTTGAAGAGTTCTGAGGGGAATTAAAATTACATTCGCTGGGTAATCGCATTACGTCAATGAATATTGATAAACGGGAATGGAATGATTGGGTGTATTGTCATCGATGCTTAACTTGTTGACGGAGCGGCGGGTGACCTTTCGATTATGTTATTTGTGCATCGAGACATCTTAAGAGTGCTCCACATTAAAGAGAGCCATAGAATCAGAATAAGAGAGCCCCTAGAAGTATGAGTATCAGAGTATATAAATTTGAGGTAAGCCAGTACTAGAGGCTCTCTCATAATGGATGCACATATAATTTTGTCGGTGTGCCAGGTGAGAGAAATGGACGAGCAACAATAAATGTGTGCGAGTCAAAGTCAGGTAAGCACCTCACCTTGCCTAAACGCACCTTGGCAGCAGGAGAGAGCAAGAACGTGCGAGCAATAAGCAAACGAGTGCAAGAGAGAAAAGTTCTCTCAGTGTTGTTCTCTCAGCATGATGGTGGTGGTGGCTGCTTAGCCGCTGCTCATTAAGTTTGGAAACGTGAGGGGCACCAGTGGCCAGTGGGGATTGATGAGCTAATTGGGTGCAAAACAACAGTAAAAGTGAAGCAGAAGCCAAAGCAGCAGCGGGAACAGCAGCAGCAGCAGTAACAGCAACAGCAACAGCATTAGAATGCCTCTGACAAAGAACTCCGTTACTGTAGGTTAATAATAATAATAATAAGAGTTTGATTAAATGCGCAAAAAGCTTTCCTTCTCATGTGACACGTGTTGCTTCTGTACAGCGGCCCAAGAGAGCGCAGACCAGAGAGCATATTCCCGTCACTCATCATTGTCTCTCATTACTTTTCTCTCTCTCCGTGTCTTTCCCCAGACCCCCTCGTTCTTGAAGCGCGCCGGAACCGACAAGCTGCGCGAGGTCTTCCTCAAGTACGCCTCTCTTCAGCGGGATGGAGAGCAGTACATGACCAGCGAGGACTTTGTCCGCCGTTTCCTCGGACTCTTCTCGGAGTCTGCATTTAATGACGTAAGTATGGGCGCCGTCGATGCACTTCTCGGGTCATTGCAAGGTTATTCGAAGCGGCTGATAAGGCGACTTTGTGCGGGAAGCGTACACGGGCCTATCTTATCGGAACGTGAACTCCCTTAGACAGTCCTATGGTGCTCGGAGCTCCCGCAGACATCTTCAACCTGTATCATAAATCACGGTCGCTGATTCACAGACGGCCCTTGACCCACGCGAATTGGAAGGCGGCTCCCCCATTGGTTATACTCACCCGAATGGGTATAATCACTTGATTGCCTCGTGCCCGGCAGCCCAACGTCACAGATTCAATTTTAATTGGACGCTTATCAGCCGCAGACCGATTTACGGCCTGAGAACCGAACGGGCGATCAGGGCCGGGGGGCTTCATTCTGATTTCCAGGTGCCGAAGTCTGCGGGGGCAACTCTCTGTCCGCAGTTTATCTTTTGCGGCTAATCATAACAAGTTTCGCTACCGGTCTAATGTCCAACGCGATCCGCGCCTTTACAGGATTCGGTACGCCTGCTGGCGGGCATCGCTGACACAAGCAAGGATGGACTCATCTCCTTCTCGGAGTTCCAGGCATTCGAGGGCCTGCTCTGCACCCCGGACGCACTCTACAGGACCGCCTTCCAACTGTTTGACCGCCAGGGCAACGGAAACGTCTCCTATGGTGAGTGGTTGCCGATCTTTTGGACTGGAATGAAGCCTTATCTGATCAAATATCTGTTTATACAGCCGACTTTGCTGATGTCGTACAAAAAACCGAACTGCACTCAAAGATACCCTTTAGCCTGGACGGACCCTTCATCAAGCGCTACTTTGGTGATGTACGTAGGGGCTCCTGCACTCCCATTGCTTCTTTAATCTATAGTGTTCCCTATCTGAATCGAATAGAAAAAGCAACGCCTCATCAACTATGCTGAATTCACGCAACTGCTGCACGACTTCCACGAGGAGTACGCCATGGAGGCATTCCGCAGCAAGGATCCAGCTGGCACTGGATTTATTTCCCCCCTAGATTTCCAGGACATCATAGTTAAGGTCAAGCGGCATTTACTCACGCCCGACGTCAAGGACAACCTGGTGGCGGTTAGTAGATGAACCCTTCTCAATACATTATTCCGCAAATAATGGATAACTTTGCACTGCAGGTTACTGAGGGTCACAAAGTGAGCTTCCCCTACTTCATCGCATTTACCTCGCTGCTAAACAACATGGAGCTGATCAAGCAGGTTTACCTGCAGGCCACCCAGGGCAACCGATCCGAGCCAGTCACGAAGGACCAGCTCCTCTACGCAGCCCAGACCATGAGCCAAATCACGCCCCTAGAGATAGACATACTCTTCCAACTGACGGGGACCGTGCAGCAGACAGGGTAAGATTTCATCCCGAGCTTCGTTATGTGCTGACCTGTAGTTTTGCCTGAATGATTGTGAGAGTGGATGAATGAGTGCCTCTGTCCGCGAAATGTTTAGGAATCCCTCCGTTGAATGTCAATCTAAATGTCCTAATCGCTGCATCTTTGTATATTTTCTCTCCATCTGTTCTGTATTTGTATCTGTTTCTCCCCTCCTGCACTGCACTCTCCGAAATTGTTCCATGTTGCATCTCGAAATCAGGTGGTGGAAGCGCAAGAAGCGCAAGGCTGCAACGTGTAGGCAAGTGAAGTGGTCCCTGGTCTTAGTTTTGCTTTAGTTATCCAAGTATCCGAGTATTCCCACCCACCCAGGCATAACCCAGTCGTTGTCTATAAGCCCCTCTCTATAAGATCCCACTTTAAAGAGCTCGACTAATCCTCGGTCATCTATCCTCTCCACAGCCGCATTGACTACAGCGACCTGAGCAACATTGCGCCTGAGCACTACACCAAGCATATCACACATCGCCTCGCAGAGATCAAAGCCGTGGAGAGCCCCGCCGACCGCTCGGCCTTTATACAAGTTTTGGAGAGCAGCTATCGCTTCACCCTCGGCTCCTTTGCTGGAGGTGTGTATTCTATCTATCCTTGGACACAATATTCCCCGATGATAATCCACCATTTGCCATTGTTTCAGCTGTGGGCGCGACTGTGGTCTACCCCATCGATCTGGTTAAGACGAGAATGCAGAACCAGCGGGCTGGCTCCTACATCGGAGAGGTGGCTTATAGGAACTCGTGGGACTGCTTCAAAAAGGTGAATATCCCTGATCTCGTGATTCTCTGGAGCATCCTCCAACATTAACCACTCTCCGTGTATTCCAAAGGTTATTCGTCACGAGGGCGCCTTGGGTCTGTATCGAGGCTTGCTGCCCCAGCTGATGGGCGTGGCGCCGGAGAAGGCCATCAAGCTGACGGTGAACGATCTGGTGCGCGACAAGCTGTCGGACAAGCGGGGCAACATCCCGGTGTGGTCCGAGATCCTTGCTGGAGGTTGTGCGGGCGCCTCCCAAGTGGTGTTCACCAATCCTCTGGAAATCGTCAAAATCCGACTGCAGGTGGCAGGTGAGATAGCCAGCGGCAACAAGATTCGCGCATGGTCTGTGGTTCGGGAGCTGGGTCTTTTCGGGCTTTACAAAGGAGCCCGTGCCTGCCTGCTGCGCGACGTGCCCTTCTCGGCTATCTACTTCCCAACCTACGCGCACACCAAGGCCATGATGGCCGACAAGAACGGCTACAACCACCCGCTGACCCTGCTGGCCGCCGGAGCCATTGCCGGAGTTCCTGCTGCCTCGCTGGTCACGCCCGCTGATGTGATCAAGACGCGCCTTCAGGTCGTTGCCCGCTCCGGACAAACCACCTACACAGGTGTCTGGGATGCCACCAAAAAGATCATGGCCGAGGAGGGTCCACGTGCCTTCTGGAAGGGCACAGCAGGTAAGACTAAAATCTCCACGTGGTCGAGCTGCATATTTGTAACTCTAATGTGCTGCTTTACTTTTCTTCACCAGCTCGAGTCTTCCGGTCGTCGCCGCAGTTCGGCGTCACCCTCGTCACCTACGAGCTAATGCAGCGCCTCTTCTACGTGGACTTTGGCGGCACCCAACCGCGTGGATCCGAGTTGCACAAGCCCGCCAATACGCTGGAGAGCGCTGCAAGTGGGACACAGGACCACATCGGAGGCTACAGGGCGGCAGTGCCTCTCCTGGCCGGCGTCGAGTCCAAGTTCGGCCTGTACCTGCCGCGCTTCGGTCGTGGGGCCGCCACAGCCACGCCCGGTGCAACAACTGGGTCCTGATTATACTTGCGCCACCGCCTGCCTAGCGCCCCTTAGTCCAAGAGTTGTCCAGCAGGATTGGGGGCGATCGGAGGCAGAGCTGTGGTGCAACATAGATACAAAATGGAGCATATATTTTTTGCTAGGACGCGTTTACACACACACACACACACACACACACACACACCACACAGGGAAGCACTGAGCACTGAGGCGCAGAAGATCGAACCGGAAATTCGCCGAATATATTGTACTATTGTATCTGAGTAATGGGGCCGAAAATCAAGCCTTGCTGCTTGCGGAGTAGGCTCTCATCAACTGTTTTTACCTACACGTAAACCAAAAGAAAAAGAAAACTAAAAGAAAATGTTTGTACATATATTAAAGATTTTATGGGGAGACTCTATTCAGGAAAGTGTAGAACTGTTTTTTGTAAACTTTGTTAACTAGTTAAAAATTACCTATCCACTAAATTACCTATCTACCAATTACCAACTGAATCACTGAACGTCAACTTTTGCACTCTATGGAACTTTTGAAGCGTAATCCTTCTTATCTTAGTACGAATTTGTTTAAAACAACTATGAAGCAAAGGAAATGCAATGAATGACCTCTTAGCTAATAAAGAATAAACCAATAAAATATATGTTGAAAACAAATGTGCGCTGTTCAAGTATTATTTTGAATTATTTTATTACAAATGGAAGATAAATGGAATTTATCAATAGTGCATGTGGACGAAACCACTTAAATGTACTGAGTCTGAATAGAGTCTGAACGTCCTAGTTGCCTCTATTGCCCATTCAAGAAACTAGCTCAGGCTTGTTGATATTAGATCTTGATATTCCGTCCCTCAACGATTGTCTCTGTTGAAAGCCAACTCAATCGAGCGGCTAATACAAAAACAAACGACCCTGCCTCTGCCTCTGCCTCTGCCTCTGCCACAACCCTATGCTAATTGAATAGAATTGTGGGGAATAATTTGCAAATCGATGATGACAAGTTAATTCCATGGCGGGCATCGGCTACCTTTCTAGGCCGCCTCGGATCGGCCACACTCAGACTCGGTTTCGAAGTCACCTGCCACGCCCACACTATAGAAGGCACCCGTTGACCATGACCGCCAAAGCCAGGTCTCGAGACCAGTTAGACCGTTAGAGAGCAGACTAGAGAAGACCGGGGCAGTGAAGAGCAGAGGGTGTCCATCGTCATCGTCTGGCCTAATGACCGGGTGCACTGGACGAGATCGGTCTCCGATCAGTGACCAGCAGTGGGCCATAAAAAGTGCGTGGACGTCGGCGCAGCAGATGCAGTTTCGATTCCGACTTCGAAGGAAAAACAATGCGATTGAAAGCGGTTCTGGTTTTGCTGGTGGGAGGATGCCTCCTGGAGCAGTTTGTTGCTGGATCTCCCCAAGCGGATGACCCATCGGACACTGTCACAAATACGGGTAGTCGCATGTCTTGGATAGCCCAGCTGCGGCAGCTGCGAAGCGATCTGCGGGAGTGCTATCGATCTGGAACGTCTCCCAGTCTGTGGACCTGCTTTCGCTCGCGGAGTCTGCGCATCTTTGAGGACATCATGGCAGCCCAGGAGATACCGCTCTATGAGGGAGTGCGCCTGGTGTCCAGTCCTAATGCCACATTCAATGCACATTCGCTGGGAGCCGGAGAGGAGCGCACAGACCTCAAGCATCTCACCTGGTTTGATCAACTCGCCGTCAGCCTGGCCAAGGGCCTAACCACGCACACGCTTCAAGTGAATCTGGGAAAGCTGACGGATCGTTATCTCAGCAGCGGTAGGTTCAACAGTCTCCATTTCCATCTGGATTTCTGATACATTTCCATCGCAGAGGGAGCTCCCTCCGACCCTGTGGGAAGCGCTCGTCTGAGGAGACATCGCTACAACATGATCATCACCATGATGTTCGGAGTCACCGCTCTAGGGGCTATCCTGGTGCCCATGGGTTTCCAGATGCTCTCCATAGTCAGTGGAAAGGCCCTCCTCTTGGCCAAGATGGCTCTGCTGCTGGCCTCCATTAATGGACTCAAGAGGGTAAGTGTCTCGCTGGGGTCTAAGGTTAGATCTGAAGAAGGCTTTGCTCTGTTTTCACAGGTGGCGAACAATGGTCTGCACTATGGACTCTACCATGTTCCAGGGGAACATCTAGGCGGGTACTACGATAGAGGCGACGTTAATCATCCGCGAAACGTGCCCATACCAGTGGCCGTGTCCCCTTCCCTGGACATGGGCCTGAAGTAGGACTATTCCTACTACTAATGTACTCGTATCAAAAGTTATGATAAGTAATTATGTAAACCAATAGATTTCTGCAGCCTTGAAAGTAGGCATTTATGTTAATTTCAATAAAAGTCGTTTCTCAGTTAAAAAACAGCTTTCGCAGAAGCTTTGCGTCTTGTTCTCTCTGTGCTGGCAACGATGTGCCTGAAACTCACCAAAAAAGCTCCAGAAGGGGGAATTTGAAAGCAGCGGCAAGCATTTCAAATGGCGTTTAGCAAAGCGAATGGAAAATGAATGTAGAAATGGTAAAATAAAGTGAATGAGTGGAACAACTGAAACGGAAACCCAAACATGGAACTTTCGTGGGACAATAGACAAAGCGTTCATCGATAGATGACAGCGGGAGGAATTCAGAATCGGCAGTAGAAGTGAAAACTACAGCCAGGACGGGGGCTATAAAAGGAAATGCGCCACTGATAAGGGCCAACACTCTGTCGTCGTGCGGCACCGTTGACGCATCGTCCTGGACCAGTCGAACAGCACCAGTACCAGACCTGCACTGCATCGGTTTCTGTCCCTTAACGCTTAACGGCTTAACGGTTTCTTCATCCAAATTCAAACCCGCATCAAGCATACGCCGCGTGTCCCCGTCCGCCTTGCGTGATTTCGACGTTAACTTCGCGCTTTAATGAAGTTATTGAGTGCGTGATTCCGTTGCTAATCTTTGGAATCGGCTAAGGACCGCTGGGCAGGCGAAGGATCAAAGCGGCAGGGCCGGACGCGACACTTTTGGGCCGTCGGCTAATTGAAAAGTGGCCTCAGACGCCACTCCAAAGCACTCCACTCCCAAACACCCGTTGAAGCTCCGGCTCCCAAGGCAATTGGCAATTTGACGCCTCAGCTGCAACCCGCGAAAGGCGTCGCAATGAAGCTGGTCGTTTACCTCTACTTGTCCATGATTGTGCTGGGCGTTCAGGTGAGTTCGTGATCCAATTGTGCCGTGTTGGATTCTGGCCGTAATTCGTAATTCGATCAACAAGTTGAGCCAACTTTTGTTCCGACTTTTGCCCCACTGACTGGATCTAATTGGTTCCCTCTTTGATGTGGCTGTGGCCTCTGATTGATTGATTCGAGTTCACAGCGTGTGTGTGTGTCGTGTCGCCTTATTGCCAAAGTTTTCAGATCCTTTCAACTTTGGCTTCTGGCTAAGAACCAAAGAACAGATTACCCTCATTAGAGTCACGTTGCAGGCCAGGCCTCGGATTCCCAGGATTATTGTGATTTTGGGGCTGGACAGGGCAGTTTATAAATGCCTCCAGCGTGGGCAGGCTCAACCGGGTCATCAGGTCAAACTTATAGCCAACACAAATGAATATTTAATTTCACATTTCACTGGCGAATGTGGAATGGGGAATGAGAGTGTTCCTAATCCTGGAAAAGTTAACTCTGACTTTTGGCTGCAGCCACAGAAATAGAAATGCTGACAAATCAGCTAATTATGATTGAGACTTGCATAGGAAAGATATCAAACCCTAAAATAGCAAATATAATCCATCTTTTCTCTACGGGAAAGGAGAACGGAAAGGAAAATAAGGGGGCGCAGAAGCTATGAATATCCATCCATCCATCACTGGGTCCGTTTCCGATATGTTTGCTCAGCTGCAACTTTGTCTCCGGCTAAGACCGCACTCAAAGTGGGATAAATGTAAATGTTCCCACCTGCCGTTGAGCTGAACAGAACAAAACCGAACTGAACACTCCCCGCCCACGACCCAGTCCTATTATTCCTTGGGTGGGGCAAAAACCAACAGTCACTCGCAGGACAACCTGAACGGCAAAGCGATTTCCCTTGATGGGCGTAGTTCAATAAAAGTGCAATGCAGCCTGCCTGCGACAGTCGTTCTTTGTGTGACCACACGCTCAGAATGGGATGAGATTGCATCCCTATCCCCCAGTGATGGGGTTCTCAGCACACTTGTGCAATACCTACATGGGAGCCCTGCTCTCAAAGTGCGTTTAAAATGCCGCATGTTGACACCGACGCTTTGGCACTTTACTGCCATTTAAGCCAGGACATGACAGGACCCCGCCCGCAGACACACCCGTGTCCATGTTTGGACTCTCCTTTTCCTACTGGAGAGTCCTCTTGCGCCCGGGATACATGTGACGGCGACAACAACTAAAACGTCAATGACCAAAGCAACATAGTGTAGGAGATGTCTTAACACGGGAGATCTCGGTCACCAATGGCAGTCTCGGAAGGAGGTTGAACTTAAGGGAACTAAAACGATTTTCCTGCTCTATTATAGTTGGAGGGGGTCTCCGAAACGAGACTAAGTGATCATCTTCAAATAAACAAGTTGTTCTGCAGATTGAACCGAAGGAACCAAAGGAAACTGCGGAGAGAAAACTAAGGATTCTATGATGGAATTTGTGTGCCGGATACTCACACATGTATGAGTATGTTCTCTTTGCACATGTCCCGCCAGCCGCGCTGTATTTATGGCGGGTTTCCGATTTCCTGCATGCAGAAATGTGCATAAATCTGCGATGCCAAAGGTTGTAGATGTCGATGAGAACGTTAGAGTGTGTGTGGGGGGGAGGATGTAAAACATTTGAACAGTACTAATTTCCTGCCGTCCTAGGAGCGGATTTCTTTTGCATGAAGCAGCTGCAAAGGGACTCGCATGCACGACTTCACAGCGAATTCCCGTCCCACAAGTTTAGCTCTCCTTGTTGAGAGACTTTCCTCGCGTACCCGTTTCCAATTTGGGCTTTATTGTGTTCCACAAATGATTAAAGCCAATAACGCCTTCGTCCTGCGCACAGTGGGCAAAAAAACAATCGTTTGCATCTTCCGGGAGCGGGAGCTTGGGAGATGAGAACGCGCTGCGGCAATAACTTGATGGATATTCTAATGATGGTAATTGAGGCAGTCCTCTCTTTGATGGAGCTGCTTTATGTGGATGTGTTGAAAATCATAAAGCATGTTCCATCGCAATTCCTTCTGCAAAAGACCTTCCGTTTGCAACTATCTCCAAGTCGTCTTTGAGCAATGCTAAGTGAGTAAGACTCCATTGGGTTCCGGCATTATGCGCATATTTGAGCCACCATTACTCTGTTAGCGGAATCCTTTCACAGAGATTCCTTGAGCGAAATGTGCGTTGGCGATAAATACGTATGAACATTGGATGGTCGGAGAGCATTCAACGTCAGCCTGTTGCTCAGTGCATCACTTATTCATGGTCAGAAAGACTTCACTCCGACTCTTCTATTCGGAGCTTTGAAGCTGCCTCATAACTTAGTCATGCCGCCACCAAAGAGTCCCCAACCGCGCAGTCCAACACAATGGAACTGGGGAATGGTGCCGAGGATGCAGGCTGTAGTGTTTGCCGAACTCAGGGATTACTCCCGAAGCCCCTTCCGCCAAGTGTAAAGTCAATATTTGCCTGGCCCCGAAAGGATGCTGCCTGCCAATGAGAAGGCTCTCAAGGTGCTTTTGTCGTTTCCGCGTCCGCTGCCAAAGCCGCGTAGGTGTCGCAATCCTCCGCTCCCCTGTCGCAACGAACTTTTAATGAAGTCACAAATATTTGGGGAATTTTGACTCCCGGCCAGGCCATGTGGATGCTGGAGACCTGACACGCATATCCTTGGCTAATTAGCGAGTGCCGATGCGGGAACAAAAGATTCCACCCCGACGACCTTGAAAGAAAGACAACACATCCAGTAGACACCCAGTAGATCAGTTCCGAAGGGGAAATACCATTCCACTTTTGAGCCGGGCATTGTTTGAGCCTTGGAACTGATTTACTGTGTGAACAACAGACACATTAATCAATGCAGGCGACTCCTGGACTGCGGAACAAACAATATAAATGAAAATTATGAATACAGAAAGAGAAGAGCTGGTGGGTGAGGGGGTGAATGCCATTGAATAGCTGATGGAGATATTTTATTCTTAGATTTGTGACTTGTGATGCCTCCTGGTGCTCGTTTGAATGGCACGGATCTCCCTGGCAACTCCCTGATAGCCATCCATTGCTGGAACTGGGACCCTTGGCTCGGGTCTGACGCAGATGTCTGTTTGGCTTTGGAAGCAGCTGGCGCAACTTTCTTTTTGGTTGGACAAAGGCTGTCTTCCTACCCCTCTTCGGGTCAAACCCAAACCCAAACCCAATCCCGCAGCCCCAGCCCCAGCCCCAGTCGAAGCAGAAGCAGAAGCAGAATCCGACATTGTGATTATGCAAATGAGGCAGCGTCAAGTGTGTTCAAAGGGATCATGTTTATTATTTATTAACCGCCTGTTGACAGTTTATCGAGACTTGGAAGTGTCTCGATTCCCATTTTACCCTCTCCACAGCACAGTTGGGGGAATGCGCGTCGAAGGATGATTCGTGACGTCAGGGAGGGAACACACATTTTTGCTCACGGTGTAACAGGGCTTAGGCTTAAAGCTTTGGTTTGGCCAAAAACAAAAAAAAGCGCCACTAATTGACAGTTCCATAACGGACGGCTCTGGGCTAGGCGGCTCGCTAAAGGCCAACTCTTGAGTGTTGCGCAAACAATTAACCAAAAGCCGAACGTTTTTTATAGCTCCAACTGAATTATTTGAGCTGCGTCGCCATTTATCATCTTCAGCCTGCGGGATATACATTAATAGGTGGGTGGTGAGTGGGTGACCCTCCAGTCGTCGTTTTCAATTAACAAGAAAATCAATGCAACCTCCAATCAATCATCAAACGCCAAGACGCTGGTCCCAGGAAAGGGACCCCAAAGATACAAAAATGTTCTTGTCCTGGCCGGCACACTTTTTACTTTTAACTTTACCACCGATTTGTCAGGCTTATAATGTCCCTTAACCCCTGTCCCCCCTGTCCCCCCCCACCCCACAGCATGCCATCAGGAGCTGAGCACGTCTCGGGCGTCATCTGCTCCGATTCTTGTTTATTGGCAAATCGTGTGTGGTCGTTTAATTAAAACCCGGCTATTGTCCTCTGCATTGGCTGACCTCTGTCCCTCCCTCTACAGTTGCATTGTGGCGGCGGGCCACTAAGTGCCGGGCCGCATTAGGGAGCTGCCCCCCGCTGGGCCACAACTACAGAAAGTTGGCGGGCATTAGCAGCAGCGGACAACCCGCTGATTTCGGGTGTCTGTCTTTTGTGTTTGCTGTTGGCTGAAGGGAGGCCCTGATCTGACTACCACATTCCGTTGCATGGGCTGCCATTTGCCAGAGGGGTTCCAATTTAGGTCTTCTCCTCTTATATGCTCCCTTTGCTCTCCTTCGCTTTCAGGCCTGGCCCAGTGTAAAGCGCTCCTTTGAGCTGTACCCCAGCCCAGCGATGCCCCACAATGTGCACACGGTGGCAGGTAAGTTGAAGCACTCCAAGCAGTAACAAGTAACACGCACGAAGAGCGGAAGAGCGGACGAGCGGATGCAAAGGCAACTTTTGAGTCAAGTGCCTCAAGGGCTAAGTAGGAGGACGAGAGAGCACTTGGGGGCTGTGACAAGTTTAAAGCGCCTTCAAAAGCTTGTTTGCTTCTTGACGCAGCTAAAATTGTCTCTCAAATTGATTTTTGCATAAGTTGTGCCCGGCTGCTGGCTTCCTGTTGGTGCCCCCCCACGGTTCCACATGTCGTATGCGCAATTTATTCACCACAGCAACGGAGATTCATTGGCCATCAAAATTCAAATTCAAATCAGAGTGCACTCCCCGTTTGACCAAATGGATGAAAACAAATCTGTGGCCTCTCCAAATGTCAATGGAGCTGAAATATTGGGATTCCGATGAAGGGAAACTTAATGAAATTCATGTAGAACCACCCATACACTCGACCACAAACTTTGATTGGGCTAATCCCAGCCCCTTCTCTTACCTTTCCATCCCCTCTCAATTTCTCGTTGCTCCTGCTGGGCTCAGTCAGGTTCCGTCCAGTCATTTTGGCCAGGGGAATCGTCAAAGCAACCGCATGTCAGGCCCTAGCAAAAAGAGAAAGTTGCATCAATATCGGCAGCTTCCACAAATCTGTGGCAATGCCGATTTATAATTGCTTTTATTTATAGCCAGGACTACGACCAATGTAACCTTCCCCCCCTGAGTGACGTCACCTTGAAGTTTCCAGGAAAAGCAATTTTGTAGAAACATTTCGATTCACAAATGAGTTGCCCTAATCCCCAGAATGGATGAGGCCAAACGCAGAGGGAGCACAGCAATTCTCTCTCGCTTCTATTGCTGTAATAGCGATAATATTAAATGCGGACTAGGATTCGTATTCTAAATCTAATCAGAAGAAACTAAAGTGTAGAGAAAGCGATTGAGTGGTTTTACTTTCGTTGGCTTCACAAATACTTTATGATTACTCATTCGTTTACTGCATATCCGCCGATTATGATTGTTAAACCATAATGTCGAATCAATTGTGGATAATGTGCATTTAATTGTCAGCCGCAATTAATTGAAATGTTAAAAGTCCCGAAATGCGACCACTTCAAATCAATTAGCGAGGGTCGTAAACAAATTGGCGCCAAGTAGCAGGAGCGCATACCAACTCCAACTCCACCTCCACCTCCACTCCACGTTTGGTCCGTGGACCAAGCCCACAGAGACAGAGTATGTGACAAGCATAGAAAATAGCAGCAAAAAAAAAACGTCAAGCAGTTTGATTGTTTTTTTTGTTTTTGGTCCCCTACGTGGGTGTGTGTGCGCTTTTGGACCGAAGTCTGGCTAATAATTCTGGCCATAAATCAGCCAACGATGGCCAGGCATTAAGTGGATGCGCATGATAAATTAATTGTTGCACAGCCAATGGAGAGTTGGGGAGGTAGTCAACGGGGATTTCAATTACGACTCCCCGATGCCACAATTCACGCCCTATAGTTCTCCCATTTCTATTGCTATTCCGACAAATTGGTTTCGGTTTCGCTTTCGCTTTCGGCTTTTGTTAGAGAAGGGCCTGGGGCCATTTGACTGCACTGAAATCGATCCATATCCGCCTCCACTCTACCTTCCACCTCCATTTGCCCAGAATGCATGCACGTGGCCTTTGAGGCAGGTGACTACATCTTCAAGAAGCTGGCCCCCTTGCCCGGCCTCAATCGGGAGGCGGCGCTGCTCGAGCTGGAAGCCGTTGCAGCTGCAGCGGCTGCTTCAGGAGCGGACCACGGACAGGGACTGGGAATGGAACTGGGACTGGGACTGGAGGAGCAGCACGAAGTCTGTGGCCTGTATGTGATTGGCGAGCCCGACACAATTGTGGAGATTACAATGAAGCACTACGATGCCAACTGCGAGTCAGGATCCCTCATGGCGGTAAGGATTCCCCTGATCTCCACGATCTTCCATGTACGTCCATTTTCCATCCGCAGTTTGTTGATGGCTGGGAGCTGAACGGTGAGTACTTTCCGGGCATCAAGGATCACCATCGACCGCTCGAGGAGCGTGTATACGAGTTCTGCAACAACTACAAGCAATGGTGTGTGTGTGTGGGTCAAGAAGCATTTGAGTACTAATTACTTGAGCATTGATCAATCTTTGCATTGCTTTCAGGCCCCGTGTTAGCAACAAGAAGTTTTTCCGATCCAGCCAGAACGCCGCCCTGCTTCAGTACCGCATCGCCGGTCGAGGCTCCTTCGTGGCCAACGTGCGCTTCCACAAGATCACACAACGTGAGTGTCCGACGAAGGCCCCCTCCTTCCTTTCACAACCCCTTAACTTTTTTCCAACCGATAGCTTGCAACGTACTGGTCCAGGACACCGCCGCCGTCTACAAGATGACAAACTTTGGCCAGGCCCGCAACTGCACCATCTCCGCGCTCTTTCCGGCCGTCGTGTCTTTGGCCAGTCTGCGGATCGGCGGCAAGAGTGTGCGAACACAGCAGAAGGTCAACTATGATGTGAGTATTTCAGCGCGGAGGCCGCTCGCCTTTCTCGCTTGTGGCTAATCTCTCCCTCCCTCACATAGTGTCAGACGTTCGGAGATCGCCTGGAGATCGGCGGGTCCTCTGGCCTGGATGCCAACGGCCTGGAGCTGGCCAGCGCCGTGTGTGGTGCCGCCAACGAGCCGGGGCCCGAGCAGGCCATCTTCTGCGGGGTGAGCACCGTGCGCCTGGTGTCGACTGGCCGCTACCAAAACCAGGCAGCCCTCATCCTCCGCAAGGCCGATGAGCAGGACCTCGACATCGCCACGCTCATGTGTGCTCTCTAAGCGACGTCCTGGACTCGTTCCATCTGTGTATATGTATGTACAAAAGCAGCGGCAGAGGCAGAGGCACGAACACAACCTCCCGGACTCCATCGTAGTGCTTAAACCCGCACTTCAACTTAAACCTTATCCAAGCTACTAGTATTCGCTACTCGAGAGGCATCTTGGGAACCCCTCTATACGAGTATATATATATATAAATGTGTATATTGAACATTCTGAGTGTTGACTACAAGAATCGTGTGTGTTTATTGCTCCACCAAAACCCTACCCCGCCTACCCTTCAACCCACTCACATCTAGAGGGTCGCTTTGGGGTTCCTCTAATCGATCGGTCCCCGATAATTGCCCCCCCAATGATAGGACTATAAATACAAGTACTCGGAGGCATACGCGGGGGCATCGATAAGAGAGAGGTGTTATGCAAGGAATGTGGATGCAACCAGCAGCCCCAAGAGGGAGGTAAGACTTAGGGCTTTGAGGCCAGGGGCACCATCATCGTCGTTGTCCTCCTCGTCCTTCTCGTTCTCCAGCTGAAAAGTGAAGAGGGTCAAAAGTTGAAGGAAAATGACTACTCCAGCCAGGACTACTCACGCTCTTCTCGAGGATGGCTTGGAGTTCCCGGCAGCGCGTTCGCTTCTGGTAGTTGCTGGTGGCAATCCTGCAGAGCGTCTTGGACAGACAGGCATTGTCGCAGCCTTGGCTGAGCTTGGGATCGGCACTGATAAACTTGTAGCGCCAGAACTTGCGGAGCAGCTCGGGCTTCTCGGCCATGGCCACCAGGAGCTTGTCAATGCCCGCTGGACTCGTGTCCTCGGTGAACTCCTTGGTGAACTCGTACTCCAGGTACCACTCGGGCTGCTGATCCGGCTGCAGATTGGCGGCAGTCAGGTTGAAGGTGTAGGTGAGGTGATCCACCACATGCTTGGTCGGCGGACTGAGCAGGTACAGGCGGTAGTTGGGGTTCTTGTTGGCGTAGCTGGTGAGGCTACCGCCGTTCCAGTTGATGGCCACAGCCAGGCCCTCGTCCGTGTAGTGCAGGTTCATCTCGTCCTTGTGCGTGTGGCCGCTGAAGATGCCCGTGATGATGCCGCTGAAGCGGTTCAGCAACCGATTGTACTCATTGGCCCAGGAGGACCAGCAGTCGCCGTCTCCGGAGGGAATGTGCGAGAGGATGTGCACCTTCTCGCCCGCCTGCTCGGCGGCCAGGAGCGTGTCGTGGAACCACTGCAGCTGCTCCTGGATCAAGGATCCGTTGTAAAAGAGCCACCAGTTGTACAGATAGCAGTCCATGCTGTTCAGCGCAATGATGCGGTGCCCCGCACTGGGCAATGTCGTGTAGTATCCTCCCCGGCGCACAGTATCCTCCGCCTCAGCGGGCAGCCACTTGGACCACAGCTTCCACACATGCTCGTACAGCCAGTCGACGCGCAGGGGATCTGGGATCTCGTCGTTGCCAAATCTGTAGGATCACCTTGTGAGCTCTTTTTCTGGGAAACATAGAAGGAGAAGGTACTCACACATTGGCTGGGTGGGGCTCATGGTTGCCCAGGCAGGAGTACACTGGCGTCTCCGGGAAGTACTCAGTCAGCAGACCATCGATCTCGGTGAGCATGTCGATGTTGCCCTGGCGAGTGGTGGACCAGACATTGTGAGGCGGCACGTCACCCGTGTGGTAGATCCACTCGATCTTGTGGTTATCCTTGATGTGGTTGAAGGCGCTCAGTATCAGGTGCTTGGGGGTGTCGCAGTCGCGGTAGTCGCTCCAGTAGCCAGCCGCTGAGGAACTGGGACTCGATTGCGCAAGGTCGCTGCGGCAGCACATGGGCTCATCGCAGGCGGCGTTGCCGCCGACTTTGTACTCGGGATCGTAGTGGATGTCGGTGAGGTGCAGGACGAGATGGTCCTGGGGACTGCGGGCGGGCAGATCCGAGTTGGACTCGGTGGGCAGATCGCCCTCGATGGTCAGAGTCAGGTTGAAGTCCTCCTGCTGCACCTGGCAGATGGGGATGGGCAGCATGCCGCAGAAAGACTGCGAATTGGCGGCAGTCTCGTTGAAGATAAAGTCCAAGATTGGCCAGTTGAGATCGAACAAGCCAGAGCAGACCTCCGGAGTCGTGATGCTGAAGTAGTCACAGACGCCTAGCATCAGCTTCTTGGATTCCGCCTCCCGGTTTTGTCCGCTAAGCTCCCCGTCGGTGAAGGTGCGCACAAGGACGTTGATCGTGGAGCGGCAGATGGTGCAGACAAAGTACTGGTCCGCCGAGCTTAGGTCCACGAGGGACTCTGTAAAGATGGCCTTCTTGCTGTGGCTGCCCCTCAGCTCTCTGCCCAGCTCCTTGAGCCTCTCGGACTCTACCCCAGATCGCATGTACTTGACAAACTCGCGGCTTATCTCCTCGGCCACAGTAGCTGCAAGAGTGGAGCCAATCGAAGCGGATGTCAATCGAGGCTGTCAAGCAGAGATCGATCGGATCTCTGCTCCTGATAAGGAAACCACCTAAAAGCACTACCCACCTGAGACGACAGACATGAGACGATCATCGCTGGTGAAGACGGCAGGGATCCCGGGCAGGTCGAAGGAGGCCTGGCTGCCCAAGCAGAGAGCCATGCCCAGCAGTGCTACGCTCCAGAGCAACTTCATGGCGGAACTAATGGGCAGGACCGGTTCCTAGCTCATATTTATAGCCTTGCTATCACACCTGCGGCTTATCTGGGCCAGGCCAGAGATATCGCTGCTGGAAATGCCATCAGCCATCAGCCCATACTAATTGCGATTCGGTGGCAGATTTATATGGATTATATGGAAGTGCTCCCTGATCGATCAGATGTACATATATAGACGCTACCCACTATTTCGCTGTAAATCATTCTTCTGTTCGTTCCGCGACCCACTTCAATTCACGTGCTGGGCTCCCACCGATGCCTCCATCATCATCATAACAACTATTTGTGCCATAAGTTGCTAACAATGGGCTGCAAGTAGTTTGGCTTATGGTTTATGGCCATCACCAGGAGCAGGCAATTGGCTAATTTGTGCTAATGCTGGATCGTTATTAGCCGATAAGGCTATCGGCTGTATGGCTATAAAGCAAAGTCTATGTTTGGCAGGAGATAACTGCCAAAAAAAACAAGAGATTAGCAGCTTCGATAGGGATAAGCGCGAATTTCTATTTGCCACTGATTGGGTGGATTGGGATGGGGTTGGGGCGGGATACAGTCAAAATGGAATTATATAACTTATGAGCTACGAGTATGCTTAGAAGGTTAAGCGAACGGACAGAGCCACAGCCAGCAGAGAACTGAGGCTGAGCAGGCCCAGGGCAGAAGCTCCTCCATCATCATCATCATCATCATCATCGTCCCCTGGTCCGGTGGTCTCCTCGTTGTCCAGCTAAGAATACACAAAGGATATGTATTGAAAAGCTTTAGTTTTAAGGGGAATTAGTGTCACTTACAGCCAAAAACAGTCGCTCCCTGAGCTCCTCGCAGCGTTCGCGCTGGTTGTTGATGGTCACGGAGGCGCGGCAGAGGGATCCAGCCAGACAGTTGCGATCGCAGCCGCGGTTAATCTGCGGATCGGCAGAAGTCACACGGAAGCGCCAGTACTACGGAAGAGAACAGTGTTAGGTGCAAATGCAAATACGACTGGACAGGACTGGCATAAGATACCTTCCTCATGAGCTGCGGATTGTCGGCAAACTCGTCCAGCAGCTTGTCGATTCCCGCTGGACTGGTGTCCCCTGTAAACTCCTTGGCAAACTCGTACTCCAAGAACCACTCGGGCTGCTTATCGGGCGTCAGATTGGCCTCCGTCAAGTTGAAAATATAGGTGCGGTGATCGAGAACGCCAAAGTCTTTGGAGCTGATGTCGTAGACCCTGTAGTCGGGGTTCTTATCGGAGTAGGTGGTGACAGCACCGCCGTTCCAGGCCACAGCGGTGGCATGGCCCTCATCCGAGTAGTAGACAAACAGCTCGTCCTTGTGCGAGTGGCCGGTGAAGATGCCGCTAATGGTGCCGCGGAAGCGTGTGATGCACTTGTTGAACTCGCGGGCCCACACGGACCAGCAGGTGCCATCGCCCGAGGGGATGTGTGTGAGAATGTGGACATATTCGCCCGCCTTCTCCGCCGCCAGTAGCGTGTCGTGGAACCACTGCAGCTGTGGGATCTTGTCCGTGCCGCTGTGGTAAAGCCAGAAATTGTCCGTGTAGCAGTCGTTGCTGTTCAGGGCGATGATGCGGAAGCCCTGGCGCGGGGACACAGTGTAGTAGCCGCCCTTGAGGATCGTTTCCTTCGTCTCGACCGGCAGCCACTTGGACCAGTCGTTGTACAGATGCTCGTACAGCCACTTGGTGCTGACATCATCGGGCACTCCCTCAGGACTGAAGCTGGTATGGTATGGTAGGGTAGGAAGATAAGCATAAAATATATGGAAACGGAATGTGAAATAAGATTACTTACAGGTTGAGTGGGTGGGGCTCGTGGTTGCCTATGCAGGGGTAGATGGGAACATCGGGATATGCCTCGTTTAGACGGCTGCTGACCTTGGTCAGTACTCCGGTGTTCTTCTCCACAGATGTGGCCCAGACCATGTGGTCAACAATGTCACCCGTCTGGTAGACGTAGTCGCACTTCTCGGTGGCCACGGCGTGATCGAGGGCCGATTCCAAACTGTGCCATGGCAAGTCGCAGTCGCGGTAGTCACCCCAGTAGCCTGCTGCCTCGCTGGTTCCCTGGACCGTGTCCTTGTTCCGCTGACAGCACATTGGCTCAGCGCAGGAGGCGAGGCTGCCGGGCTCGTACAACGGGTCGTGGTGGATGTCGCTGAAATGACAGATCTTCAGGTCAGAGCCGGTAGCCTGAGGGGTGTCCGCCTTGGGGCCGGTGATGGCCTCGCCCGTGGAGTCCACAGTCAGAGTCCAGTTGTAGTCCTGGTTGGAGCCAGTGTTGCAGAAGCTAAACTCCATGAACAGCGAGCAGAAGCTCTGAGAGTCGATCTCAGAGTTGCGCATGATGTACTCGACACTGGGCATGTTGGAGTCGATCAGGCCCTCGCACACCTCCTCGGTCTGCAGGTTGAGGCGCCTGCACACGTCCATGGCGAACTTCTTCATGAACACTGCACTATCCTCGCCGTGGAGTTCACCATCCTCCTCCCGGATGGTCTTGGCAAAGACGCGCATCACTGAACGGCAGGCAACGCACACAAAAAAGCTGTCGCGAGGCTCCAGCTCGGGCAGATTCCGCGTGAAAATGTCCTTCTGGCTGTGCGACTTGGCCAGCTGCGAGGTCAGTGTCTTGAAGGCCGACGTCTCCACGCCCGTCTTCATGTAGGTGAGGTATTCCTTGGCGAGGCGATCCGCAACGTCGTCCGCAATGGCGGACAGCACTTTGTCGTCCACCTCAAAGTCAACAGGCACTCCTGGCAGGTTGACAGCGGACGCGACAAGCGCGCCGCAGAGCAGCATGAGCACGATTCCTTTCATGGCCGTCGCTTCCTGGACAACTGAGGGCGTCGCACCTGCCGTGGGTCCACTTATAGCTTCGCCGAAACTCATCCGCCAGTAATAGCCTCTTATCTTTCGACCAACTGTTGGTCAAGCCATTGACAAGAATGGGAAAACGCTCACACCGACAAAGATTACCATAATCTCACGCATTCCGCCTGGGAACTTTTATTTTGTGCCCTCATGAGGCATTCTCGAGTGCCTCTGGCTCTAATCTGCCTCCGGTGGGGCAGATTATAATGCAGCTCCTCATAAAACAATTTCGCCTGCCGACTCAGCACAGCTCAGCAGGAACACACTAGTTGGGGCTCGGCTTTTAGTTGGTTCCACACTTGCCAAACTTGTGTGGCAGATATAAGCAAACACAGTGGACGTGTTCACTAGGAAAACTTGAGCGAAGATGCATAATCCATATCTTGCGATAGAACATTGGTATATTTTCAAAATATATGTAGATGTGACCGCCAAACTAATTCCATTATTGCACAAAAATATCGTGGCTAATTGATCACTAGTTTTTGGTTATGCAGTTAAAGTTTGTGCATAGATCAGTCAGTTCATACGTATGAATAGGTTAAACTCATGTCAGTCTTAGATAAAGTCATTATTAATGTTTGAGAGAAGCTTTTAAAATTAAATTGTAATATTAATATATGGAAATAGGTTATACAAACGCCCTTACTATATTATACATACCGGTTGACAAGGAACAAATTGTCAAATTATGTTATTTTGGTGGGTTGACTTTTTTAGCTTACCACTTAATTTGGAAACCTTCCAAGAAAAAAAAAGTCGTGAAATCTTGTGGAGAATTGATTGATAAATTGGATAAAATTCTAGTTTCAGCGCTGAGACTCCTAACTAGCTAGTAATATAAAATAGAACATCAACTAGAGGAAAATGATTTAAGATTACGGTATATTTATGGTATATTTTGAAAATGTTAAGATATTTTTCGGTACATTTTTGGGGTTCAGACGGAATATTTGTTTCCATAAATCCGCGGTCACACTGATTGCAAAGGCGATAACATACGCACATTTTCGATAATTCGAAAGATTTATAAATTTATAAATATAGCAAAAGGCGATAATTGTCAAGTGCGTAATAAGATGCTAGCTAAATCGCTGCACAGCATCAAGAATAGGGAATTGTAAGAGCTCTGCCTTTTCATGCTTGGACTGTGATTACGCCAGCAGCAACGCAACAGACAGACAGGAGGCTGTCGCTGAGACGCAGAGCAGAAGCAGAGGCAGTGACGCCATTTTCTGTGCGAATAAAGAGCAGGTGGGGCCACACCACACCACAGCACACCAGAGAAACACGAGCTGTGCTGGCTCGTGAACAACTGCAGCGTTTGAGATTAGAGCGCATTCGAGAGGAGAGGCATGAGTAGCCTAATCAACTTCCTCAACCCCAAACTCAAGCCTTCCGTGGAATGCGAGGCCGTGTGCGAGGACGGCTACACAGCCGACAACCTGATAGCTAACGATGGGGAGCAGCTGGAGCGTGGTTTCATGTGTTTCGCCGTCTGCAAGCCGCCCGTTGAGATCGTCTTTGATTTTCCCAAAGCCATCGACATGAAGGTCATAAAGCTGTGGCACACCTCAGGCGCCTTCCGGTCCACGGCCTTCGAGGTGCACAGCAAGTACGACGGCATTTGGGAGCGAGTGGCCAACGTCCGCGACCTGTCCAAGGGCGTTGACTCGGTGACTTTCTGTTACCAGAGCGACTACAATTCCCGCAGTAGCGCGGCCGCCGCCCAGCAGCAGAGCGAGAAGGTGTTCTTCTTCAAGACGGCCCACAAAATCCTGGCCAACACGAACAGCGTGAAGATCGTGATTCGTGCCACGGAACGCTGTGCACCGGTGCTCCGAAAGATTCAAATCTGGGGCCTGCCTGCCCGCTCCCTGGACAAGGGCGACCGCGAGTTGATGAAGACCATCTGGAGCGAGATTAGCGATCCGTTCGGACAGCGGGACCAGGCTCAGCACCCAGCTGGACAGCGGTCACCCTCTCGCCACATACCTGAGCTGCGCGAGCAGTCGACGCTGTCGCTACCCGAAGAGTTCCTCGACTCCCTCACCTGGGAGCTAATGGTGAGATTCCGTGTTGTAATGTAATTCCCGTGTTGTTGCTCACGGAATTCAATTTCTTTCAGATCTTTCCCACGGTGCTGCCCTCCGGCAAGGTGGTTGACCAGTCCACAATTGACAAGCACGCTGTGGAGGAGGGCAAGTGGGGCCGCCAGCCCTCCGATCCCTTCACAGGACTCGAATATACCTCACAGCGCAAAGCAGTAATGAACCTCGCCCTCAAGGCGCGCATCGAAAAGTTCCTAATGGATAACTCGGAGCACTTTAAGACTGTGCCCCGCTCGCTGGGTAGCTCACGAATGCGCCGCCGCCACGCCTCCCAGTTCGCCAGCAGCATGTGCCTGCCAGGACAGGGTAGTATCGCTGTCGGGACCTACTCCTCGCTCTCTAGCGCGTACAAGCATCAGCAGCGCAAGACCAAATCCACCGTCACTTTCACGGCCACCTCATCTACGGCGGCTTTCCCAGGCCAGTCCCCCGCCTCGCCGCCGGCTGCGAAGCGGGCCAGACACAGCCACCACTCGGCCAGTGCTACAGTCACTGCCAGCAGCGTTCACCAGTCGCTTGCAGTCGCATCTACCTCGACGACAGGTCCATCTTCCATTGACCATGCCCTCCAGCAGGCTTTGCAGAAGATCACCCGCTTCACCCAGGTCGGATCCGTTGCAGGATCTGGAACACCGCCCCGCTGCATCAACTGCCGCAGCAGTCAATTTGGCTACGAGATCCGCACCTGTCAGCATCTGGTCTGTCGCGAGTGTCTAGTCCTGCTGTCGTCGACCCAGCAGTGCGTGTGCAAGGTCAGCTTCCGGGGCGCGGACGTCGAGCGCTACCACAAGCTGCCGTAGTACCGTAGTGGATGGAGATGGAGATGGACATGGACCCCTTTTCTTAGTCGTACCGTAGTTTAATGCATCGATATAGATTCGTTTGTAAGTGCTTTTGTTGCCAATCTGGGAACTGCGTCCTGCAGCTGCAACCTGCGACCATTCTCAAACCTGTAATTGCAATATTTACCTTTTTGGCGATCTTTGCAATATGCCTTCAGTCATCAGACCCTCATTTTTCAGTTTTAAGTGAATCGCTTTAGCCCCGTGGCCTCAACCTACGATTAGTTCTACTCATATCAGACTGGATTTTAGGAGAGGAGGTGAAACAAGCGGAGGAGAGACTCAGATTCAAGCCAAAATGTGTACACCCGAGTTGGTGAGGCATCCGCCACCATACCACGGATCGTTGGGCGTTCCCAATTTCAGTATGTATCAGTATCAGGTCACTTTTTTAGTCATAGAACAGATTAGCAAGTAGAGCGCGCATAGTTTTTGTAGACCATTTATAAAATCCCCAAAAGACAGGATATTTAGCGCGTGATTTATATATTCATACCAATTATATAGAATAAAGAACAATACAATAAAAACTAAATGAATTCACTTGAGCTTATTGTAAACTGGTTCTTGGTCTCCATGCATTATGCGTGCCTCTTAGAGCAGCTAACCCAAGCTGAACAACGTATAAGAATAATATTAAGTTAAATGCGATACAAATTTTTAATTGATTTGACAATTTTTTCTTTTATTCCGTTAGATTTGCTGTTTTGCCCAGCGTGCGATGGCGCTATAGCAGTGTGTATTTTTGGAACTAACTTTTTCAAAGTCTGGCAGCCTTGCGCTTTTCTAAAATTTGTGAACAATTTAAAACCATTTATATTTCGCATGTAATTCGCGTATCAAGAATGGGTGAGGAAGCCTACGGAACTCCTTTGTCGGGGCGGAGGCCTCGGATTGGCATGTCAAGGCGGCTGTGCAACACCACTCCTTTATTGCGGATGCAACGGGAGGACGTCGGAGCCACAACACCTTCACATCAGACTCAAGAGACTCCCCGCGCCCTGCCGCTGACCACAAACTGTCGCAAACGCATCGGATTGTCTCGCATCCGTACAGAGCTGACCAAGAAGCGGCTGGAGTTCGCAACCGCCAGCGTACTTAAGGAGAATGAGCTCATTCCAAAAGCCACCGAAAATACACCATGCATTAACCCAGAAAAGAAGGAATACGCAGTGGACAAGAAGACAAAAGAGGATGAACGGAAGGAAGAGGAATACAAAGAGGATACGGTTGACGAAGAAGAGCCACAAGACAGCAGAATCCCCGAACTGCAGGCAGACATCGTGACCTGGCGGCGGGGATTCAGAGTCACTGTGGACGCCCTGCAGGACATGATCATTCCCCGCCCGACAAAGAAAAATCTGTTGATTCACCTACGCATTCCCCTCGAAATGCTGAGGTACCTGGAGGAGGACTGACATTAAGACAATGATGCTTCACGGTGGCAAAATGTATTACTCCGCATTAAAAACAAATTTTGAACAAAACTAAAATGCCAAACTAATATTTATGAGGCCGCACTGGCCGCTCCGGATCGAAGAGCTTGGGATCCTGCAAGAAGTCCAGGTCTTTGTGGTAGCCCGGCATCAGCAAACACTGTTGTGCCCGCAGAATGGCCCGCTCCACATCATCCTGCTTCTGCTTGCATAACCCGGTTATGTGGCGTCCGTAGATGCGGCCCGTGTAGGACGACTGGAACTGGGACAGCAGCCGTACATTCTTGTAGTGCGGGGTGATGTTGTTCTTGCACAGGATGCACTGCTGGGGGTCCTTCTCGAAGGGATTCGTTATGTCAATCGGTTCATCCGAGTCTCGTGTTGTGATGTTTTTGTCTTCGACACTGCCGGTCTGGGCATAAAAGCGATTTGAAGTCCGTGCCAGTCGGCTGCCAGTTATATTGACAACTGTAGCTAGTGGGTAATGGTTAGATTAGATGATGCTAAAATAATTAGATAATTTACTTGCCATTGTGTGCAATAAATTTAGCAATTTTTAACATTTTTAATGAATGGACTGGAGCTACGGTAAGCTATCGATAAGATATATCGCCTAACCCTCAAAAATATGCCGAAATATACCGTAAGCGATAGTTATCAATATACAAATGGTGTTGCTGCCCAGTACTGGGTTCGCAATGTCTTACAGCACTGCCACTGTGCAATCGATATATCGGTATGCGAAAAGCAACAGCTGTCTGCTAACACGTTTTTCGTTTTGTTTACATCAAAAGTAGAATAAAATGAAGCCGAAAACACAAAAATCGCAGGGAATACCGAGTAAAAAGCCCACGGTTAGCCATGCCAAGGCGACGCAATGGCAAAAGCCAAACTATAAGCAGAAGGGCAAGCCGAAACCTAAAACAGTAGGTAGCAGCAAAATGCTAAGACGCCCCGCCCCCACTCATACATCGCGTACTGCATTTCAGGATAAACCCAACAAGCCCGAGATCCGCCAAATGATCCGTAAGCAGAATGCGGCCAAAGCCGAGGCTGAGCGCCAACAGGTGCGGGCCGAGAAGGAGGCCCGCATCAAGGCCTACAAGAAGCAGCGACTCGAGAAGACCAAGGCAATCAGCAAGCGCACCCAGCGCGGCCAGCCTTTGATGAAGGATCGCATGCAGCTGCTGCTCAAACAGATCGAGGAGATGAAGAAACGCTAACACCTCATCTCATTACGCGCCTGACTGGGTAAGTCAATCTCCTGGCCGGGCCCATTGGTAGTTTCCGCACACGCTCCGAATGAAAATTAAATTTAATGCAACCTGTAATAAATTCGCATGTCTCGCGCTTCCGGCCGTGCGGCAACCCTTTGATTGGCTGCGATTGTTCGCGCCCACGAGCTATGCAAATTTTCGCGGGAAATTGCCCTCTGCCAAGCACTTTCGCGCCTTATCGGGAGGCACTGGCGTCTGCATCCTGTGTACCTGCCCGAGCCACCCCAGTTGAAGAGGTTGTTGCCATTGCCGCGAGGTGTCTCCGTTAATTCCCTCGCGTATTCGCGAAAGCCAAACATAGCAATTTGTTGTCATCTGCTCTTCGCCAGTTCTCTTACATTTTCACCAAATTTCTGGCATAATAATAAACTTTTATGCGCATTCCGCTGGCATAACATCCGCTTCCGCCTTGCAGGAGGATGGAGTGGAGTACTCCCTCCAGAATCCTGAATGACAATCAGCATGCGGTCTCATATCCGCACCATCGCATCCAAGGCAAACAAAGCGAGGCAAACTTTCGCTTTTCGGATATTGCGAAACTATTGCGTTCGCCTCAACCTCAACCCTTTGCCACCCCCCGTGTGTGCGGTGCGGCGCTCGAACCGTTGACACAAATCGCACTAAATCAAAAATTATACTTTGTACAAATAAAACGACGACGACGACTAGGACGAGGACGTCGCCAGCCCAGCGGAAGCCTCTAGACCCTGTGGCCATAAATCTCATATAGTCAAATATTGAATTACGCAGGATGTGCTGGAGAGAGATGGGAGGGGCTCTAGGATAGAAAGGGTTCTTTGCGTACTTCTTTCAGCCATGCAATTCGCATATCCAATTTAGTGGGTCAGAAGGATGCTCGTGCATATGTCCTAGGTCCTCCCTGTGTCCTCCCCTCTGTAGTGCGAGTGTGTGACATTTTCCGGCCATTGCTTTGTTCTGTTTATTTAATAAAAATTTGAAGTTATGACTGCCCTGCCCTTGGCCCCGGAGAGGGTCGCAGGGTCGTTTATGTGTCGATAATGAATAGTTATGGCTGCTCGGGCAGCGGGAGGGGAAAGCTGGGATGGTTAATGCTTTGTTTGGGTCGCTTATAATGCAATTTATGCATGTTTATGTTCGAGTAGTCGGCACTCGAGTGCAGGGGCTGTCACTGTCTCCCCGACAATGGGTTGAGCAAGTTCTTACGGGTAGATCCGTTCAGCTGGGTATTCCATTTGCTCGGGGGTTTACTTTCGGATTTATTGATAAGCACGCCCGGTGGTAAAATCCAAGCAGATAACAGCCTCATTGACTTCATCATAATCAGCGTTTCGGTGATTTTATTCTATTTCAGAGAATTCCCGAAAAGTTTTTTCAAAATTCAGATTTATTTAAGAAGAGTCATCAGCCTCACCTCAGTGCTCGTTCAGCTCTCAGCCTCGCTTAATCTCCGCCATTAATTCGAGTATTCACAATAAATATGAAACACTTCAGGTTCGGCTGGCTTCTGTTCGTGGTGTGTTTTGTTCTCTGCTCCGGCGATGCCTTCGCGGCCCCTAAACCTAAAGGCAGAGCGAGACCTAAAATAAGGATTCCAAAAATCAACATAAACATCCATCATAATAGTAAGTTGTGTCGTGTGTTGTGTCAAGCCAACCAGCTAACCGATCCTTCTACTCCTTCTACTTTTAGATATCCACATTGGCTAGGATCGGAATCACTCGCTTTGGATGTTAGTCGCGCCTTAACTTAAGCATAGCCTTAGCTTCTTAGTATAATGATGCTCAGTGCACAGAGTTAGTCGATTTATGGATGATTACGGATACCATTATATGGTTGGAACATCCAAATATGTTATTATAGATTCTTTCAAAGTTAAAGATTCATCTGAAAGCTTAGCAAACCATTACACATAAAGCTAAAATGTAAGATACTGTAAATATAAGCATCGTATTGTAGTCGTTTATGTTTTGTATCCCTATAAAATTCTTTTATTTTGATTTATGTAATTCTCTATTCACTGATTCAGCACCTCTTTCGGTCCCCATCTCCTGCTGCATAGCAAGCAATTTTCTTCAGGTCGAGAGGCATATTTCTTAATTACAATTTCGGCAATTTCGGAGTAAGAGGCACTTTCCATTTGCAGACCCCAGCCGATATTTACATGCGAAACTTGTGCATAACTCAGGGGCTTTTCAATCTTGTTAACGATTCGGTATGCTAATTAAATTCTTGGCTAAACAAGTAGAAGCAAAAGCCGAGGGAAACCAAGTTTTCACTTTCGTTGGGGCCGAGATAAGAAAAAATCTGGCTGGAAATTAACACCCGACCATGGGAGAGATTCGCTTTCGCCGAACCGTAAAATGTTTCCCCAACAATTTGCTGCTGATCCTGGTCGAAAGGACCAAGTTTTGGTTCAGAATTTATGGGTATCTTTGGGATGGGAATGGTTCTGAATGGGGAATGCTGGGTATAGGATAGGGTGCAGTTTCTCTTATCTGGCTGAAATATTAACGGTTTAGGCTTAATTACAAATGGCGACGCTGCCTGCTCGACTCACAAATTAACTGTACAAGAAAAAGAAGTGGCAACTGGTCCACGAGGACATGAGGCATGGAGCATGGAACACTGAACTGAGACTGGATGGGGCATACAGCCATTAGGGTAATTATTTACAACAATTTCAAATTTTACACATGAACAAACCGAAAGGCAATAAAATGGCGCCGCAACAACAAAATAACAAAATGTTTTGCATGCACTTTCCGTGTTTGGTGTGGTTCGGTTCTGTTGGGTTATGTTTCTGTTTCAAGTGCTGCGGCTCGTAAATTACCAAAGTGCGGGCTGTAAATCACAGAACTCCGTTCAGCCCTTCCCCCGCTCCATTCCACTTTCCCTTCTTCCAGGATCGCTCCAGGCGATTGTACATGTAAATTTGAAATTTTCAACAATTTGCAACACTTTTTTTGGCGAACACGTGGCTGGAGGAGTGTTGGGCAGGCTAGCAGGAGGCTAGTGGGCCCACTTGGTGCGGACAAACCCTTTGAGAGATGTGCATAAATTTCAATTAAAATTGAAAAGCCATGAAAAATAAAACCCCCCAGAGCAGGCACAAAGTGATAACCATGAAAACTTTTCCTATGGACCCCTGCCAGGGGTTGGGGCTGCGGGAGTGAGCAATTTTAATTGTGGACAACAGCAGTAGCAGCAGCAGGTGCAGGCATGCATGAAAGTGGCCCAGACCAGCCAGATGGGTATCAGCGGGAGAGCCAGCTTCGGTTTCAGTTTTTCAATTAAAACTGGAAAATATTTCCAATAATTGCCAAATAAGTGAAACTTTGTCAAGCGGCCCCAAGGGGTCAACAAAAGGGTTAACATTCTCGGGTATGAGCGATGCGTGGAATGTCCTCCATTATCGATAAATGGAATCCAGAGAAGGGACAGCGGACAGCGGACAAGTTAACGGCATATTTCACACTTCAGCGGAGAGGAGGAGAGCATCCATCATCTGCCTCCGAAGATACTCATCTGCAATCAGCCGCTCTGCACGCCGATCGGACAAATGTCAAAACTATAATCCGACACTAAACCATCGAAGCACTTCAACGGCTAGCACTAAACAGGCAAACATCAAACACAACCCCATCCCCTGTTTCGGACGGGGACGAGGACTAGCTGAGACAATGAGGGTTGTTGGTGCCCCGTCCTGGAGCGCCCCGATTGCTCTTTAACTTGCAACAGCGACCGACTAACAAGCGACGCGTGCCACTTCCTCCTTTCGCACGCAACAACCCAAGGCAGCAAGGCAGAGGCAGGAGCGGAGGCGCAGTCAACAAGTACAGTTTCGTCGGTAGCAGCTCTGTGTGTAGAGTCTCGACTGTACCGTGTGTCATCGCTACATAACCTCACAATGAAGCATGACATAATTCACTTCCTGCCTCATCAGCGACAGTGGCGTCGGCCCGGGGCCATCCCTCAACTCGGTTTAAAGTCGCATAACTCAGAAATTAAAGTGACCATGCGACAATTTTCAATTTCCACATTGTCCATAAATCAAATTGTGTTTACGATGAGTTGCCTGGAGGACATCCTCATGGGCACAGGGGCAGGCGTATTGGCAGGGCCACCGGCACGGACAATGCCAGGGGTGAGGGCTCAAAAGCATCAGCACTCGTACTTTTTGATGGGTTTATTGAAAAAACTACGCTGAATTTTTCTAAACACCCTGCCAAAAGGGGACTATTGTTTTGCCAAGTTGCAAGGGGTCGAATGTGAAATCTATCGAGGCTTAATGGTTGAAGTATCTGTTCGTAATCTGTATCGTAAACTATGGAATAGTAGACCTAGCAGTGCAAGGGTATTCCATTCATCGGCTAGTCTTCTCAACCTTTATGTTCCCTTTTCACTTTTCACTTTTCTTTTCTTTTTTGTTTTCATGTTTTTGTTCATTTTGTGTTTGGGTGGTTTGGTGTCGACAAAGCACGAGCCATGTGTGACAGTTATGAGCATCTACAATCCAATTTATTCAGCAGCTCTGATGCTCAAATGGCTTTCCTTTGCTTTGCAGAATTTGGGGCAAAAACACAGCAAATAATCGCATTAGGCCCCTCGGAGAGTGCCGGAGACAATGGAGAACGGAATTTGGTGTGGCATGTGTCAAAATTTCGCCACGATAAGAGATCTAACAACCGCACACATGTGTCGAACTGAACCAATCTGATGCATGATTAGCCGGCAGCGGAGCAGGAGGATTTGAAATTCAATTTTTAAATTGGCTCAGGACATACGCCTCCGCCTCCACCTCCAGCTGTCACTCCTCCTCCGCCCTTCTAGGTCCTTTCTTTTCTTGGCCAGGGCCATAAATCTGGGAGAAGCCTTAACATGTCAGCGACACTTTCCCCAAACAAGGTCCAACTTTATTCAAATGCCTGAAAGCCACCATTCCACAGAATGCAAGCAACAGGAAGACAAGACTACGATTGGCAGAAGGAGTTAATGTAGAAGTTGGACTTTCTTAATGTCTACAAATTCCTTTCGGCAAATCCCACACAAAGCCCACTGACTTTGATTTATAACAGCGGGGCGTGCTATTTATACCCGGTAAACGTAGCATCGAAAGGGTATATTCCAGTTCGTGTGAGTCTGCCAGTCTGATCACCTGTATCTGCTAGATATGCTCTTAAGCAAGAATCGAATCGATAAATCTGCCAGACGAGCAGCAACATTAATTCCAGCGGTTCCCGAGTAGTGGGTATCTTATAGCCGTTTCTTTATACTTATTTCAATTTAAAATACAGGATTCCAGGGGTAACTCTTCCCTTTACCATAACCCCTTAAGACCGCCTGCCTGTCTGCATAATTATGTCCGTGTCGCCCACAAATTTATGGACTCGGCGAACATCTTTCTCGGAGCGGGCTCATCTTGGATCCTGGTCTATCACTTTGTAAAATGGGTTTCTCTGTAATTGGTTGCATTCTGGGTTCTGGGTTCTGGGTTCTCGGTTTTGGCTGTGATTCGCTGCGTTCCAGAGACTTATGAATAGTCCGTCTGCGGGCCTGGTCAAGTGGTCAGTTTTCTGGAGATGGCTCCCTTCTGATTAATTTGTGGCGAGAGTTTACACAAATTGTTGGAATAAACGTATTGCTTTCCTCCTCTATGCCGACGGCGTAAACCACAAACGATGACTGCCTCAGACCAGAGCAGAGCAGGGGAGGATTACAGGCAACATGACGATAACTTCGTTGTCAGTCCTCGAGAGCAATTCCTGTAAAATTCTATGACTTCGTAACTAATTAGCGCAAACCATAAAAACAATGAACAGCAGCAGCAGCAGCAGCCAACCCTCGCCTCACCCTCTGTTTCCGACCTCAGACCTCCATCCTCAGACACATGCTTTCCACTTTCCCTTCCTAATGAAGTTTGACGTGCTGATGTCCTGATGTGCGGTGACGTTGACGAGGATGCCGCGGAGCAGCAGTCAACAAGTGAAAGTCAGCCCGCGGGAGCATCCATTGACAGGGAGGGGAATCTGGCTCTGGCTCTGGCTGTGGCTCTGGCGAAGACATCGTAAAGGGGCGCCATAAAATGCATTAAAATTAAAAACGTGTTAAAATGCTCAAGAATAACTGGCGCTGCGGTCTCCTCGACTCTCGAGACTTTAATGAGCTCTTAATGAGGCGCGAGTCTGACCAAATCAAGGACCAAGTCGACTCCAAATGAACCGAAAATAATTTGCGTCTCATTTGTTGTCGCGAGGTTTAAAAAATCGTAAATTATAAACATATTTTTAATGAAAAAAATGCGGTCCTGCCATATGCTACGGCCACTGCTCCTGCTTCAGGGTCCCGTATCTGTGTGTGACTTTTGTTGCTGCCCATAAATTATGTAAATTTCCATTCGAAATTCAAAATTACAAAAAAAAAACACATCGCAGAGGCAAAGGCTGCGCTGTCCCGCTGCTCTAATAAGGGTGAAAGGTCACCAGAAGCAGGGGTTCGCTGGGGGCGTGTCCAGTAAACATCATAAAAGTGAGAAATATGCCTCTTATTTTGTATTTGGGATTCTGTAATTTGTTTTGTAATTCCATTCCCGCTGAAATATGAGTGAAAAATAGCCACATTTACCCCAAAAAAAAAAAATAGGAAGAAAAAGGTAAAGGGAAGGGAGAACGCGACGCCTGGCAAATGGATTTTTTATTCGATTTCCCTCATGCATCCCCGCTCCTGTCGTGGGAATCCGTACTTCCTTCCGTTCGCTTCGCGAGAATGTTCGTCCTCACTCAGCCCTGGGCTGCGTTCCTTTGACTGTGAATTCTCAACTGTACAAATCCGACCAGACAACCTGCAAGTTTTCAAAAGACCACACACAGATACATGCCTCCATGCACACGCGGAGGTAGATGCATAGATACTTTCGCTCACATAAATTAAGGAAGCAACGAAGGATGGCTGCGGGAGAGACATATGCAGAGGCGTGACAACGCCGACTCAGGTGAAATTTATTGGGGCGGAAGAATCGAACGCGAAAGAGTCACGAACGAGTGTTACACTGTGCTGCAAGGGCTGCACTGTCCACAGCGCATGATAGTGATGAAAGTGATGGAAAAACAACTCCAGAGCAGAGGGAACTAGAGAGAAGAGAGATAGAAAGAGTTTAGTGTATCTGGATATCATATTTTGAAATTCCACTGAGTTCTGGTACGGGTAATCCATGCTGATCAGTGTAATTAGTTTACTGGTGCAGAAGAGATGCCAGCAACAAAGTCAACTGCCTTCGTTTTTCTGCGGCGGCGCTTAATTTTTAATGCCGAGTCGTGAAATTTACTGTGCCGCCACAAATTTGAGTTAATCTCCCGAGTTGCCAAAGGGCTTAGCTGTCCGACAGGAGCCATGTGCCAGGACTGACTGTACTGCTGGAAGGGATTAGAGCATTGGTGGATGGAGCTGTAGTTCGAGTGGAGAGATGCGGCAGTCTCATTTAAAGTCCCAACTGGAATCAGCGCTGATTTAATTTCAACTGTCGTAGAAGGAGTTGCCAGGATGGAGGTGCGATAAGTGCTTTTCAATGCGATGTCCTCATCCTGATGCCGAACTTGATTCCGATCCAGGCCATTGTCTGCCACGACATTCCTCAATGTGGCCATCAATCAATTGACCGTCTAACGAGTGGCATGTGGCATGTCCTTGTCCTGAACCGTGTGTGTCCCCGTGTAAAAGGGAGCACGTAATTTCTGCTTCTCTCGTCGATTGACAGTTGGCTAAGAGCGATGGCCTCATGGCCGGAGAGCGAGCAGACCGGACCCTTTCCGTTTTGAAGAAGGGGTTCTTCAACTGCGACGCTAAGCGCCGAACCACCATAAATATTTATTAATGGAATTAACTGAGCTCACAGCATTTAAATTGAAATTGAAATATCAACGCCGTAATTAAAATTCATGGGGAGCCATTCTCGGGCGGGGATGGTTCTAGATCTAGTAAAAATGATGGCACAGCATGGAGCCCCGTGCCCATCCCCCATCCCTATAGATGATATATGGCAAAAGGGGTTTTCGTTTCGGCCCATTTGCATATGTCTTCCCTCTGAACTGATGGCCTTAATTGTGGCCATAACATGTTGTGCGGTTTGGCCATGTGTTGGTGTTGGCGCCGGCGTGTGTGGCTAAGTGGTTTTCCAGGTTGAATCTACAATCCACCCACACCCACACCCAGTGGATACGCCTCCTTCTCTGTCGCTCCGTGGTTCCGTGGCTCCATGGCTCCGTGGCTCCGGCAAGTGGTGCTCTCGTTTTAATGAGCAACAAATTCAATTTCAACTTTTGAGCGCCTTTGTTCCCGAAAATTAATTCATTTGCAATTCAAGGCTTCAATTGCGTTTGTTTTTGGAGTTGAGAGCGGAGAAGGGGCAGGAGAAGGAGATGGGGAAAGGGGATGTCTCCTGGGAACTGGGAATTATTTGGTTAGCTTAAATTTATGCGCCCAGATCAGGGGCAGTTCTACTTTATTCAGACACATAAATCAAGCGATTCCCGACACATGAAAATGCAAATCGAGTGCACTGGCAGCTGTCTTCCCACCAAGGATATCCCACTTTAAAGTATCCCCCTGGCCCTAGAGCATGTCCAGCCCGTCAGTTCCCCCCTAAATTCTTTGCCCAGCATCCAAATGAGGTGCTAATGCGATACATGCGATGCCCAGAACAGAACCCATGATGAGGGATGAGTCACTGGGGTGTATGGCTCATCCATTGTTAAAATACCAACAGCTGTCCCCCAGCCCATCCGTAAATCAAAATTATGAGTTTTCAATGAAAGCTTCGCTAAATGGAAACTTTTAAGCAGCCGTGCGGATCCGCTCAATCGTTTCGCGATAGATGCCGGAACCAACAAAGGACAAAGCATATTTATAACTATTATTTCCGCACGATTAAATCATCAGCGATATCTTCCCCGAACCAACATTGGGGAACAGCCAAGAGGCTGGGGCAAGGATCCTGCTCACGAATTGCAGTCATTTGTTGGGCTTAAACCCTTTGCAAACAAACGAAGGAACAAAGATGCGATGGGTCCTAATGAGGCAGCCATAAGAACAAAAATGAAACCATCAAAATATGGCCAGACATCCGCCACTCCACACTCCATCCTGACAAACGGCCAGGGCTCTGTCCGAGGGCGTGACGAAAATCCAATCAAGCTGTATAAATATTCAGGCTCAGCACTGCTCGTCCATATGTATGGACACTGTCCATCCCAGGAAAAACTAATATAGAAATTAGGTGTGTAATGTGCTGAGCGAGCCATAAATATTTCCTATTCCCGATTCGACTCGCCGAAGAATATTTGCAAAATGTTTCCGCAACACTGAACCAAGTGCTTTGAGGGTGACTCCTTCTGGGAGTTGGGCGGAGGAGTGGTGTCCATTTCAAGTGTTTGCCACATCTGACATTTGTCATCATGATTCGGCCATAAATACAAACTGCGATGCACATAAATAAACATTTGCTGGACTCCAGAAGAGGGAGAGATATTTTCATTTCTCCATCACGGGTTTGAATGCTTTTGAGAGTCCTCTGATAAGTAACACAGAGTCCAAGGTACTCAAATCTAGGACTAGTCTCTCTTCTACAATAATAGAGAAATCCACTTGCAATCGATTCTGACTTGTGCTCAAAACAAGTCTTCATTTGAAAGCCCTCAAAAGCATCGCTGCTTGAAAACTTCATCATGCTTCATCTTGAAAACACCTCAGAAATAAAACCCAGACGCTTCTACCTCCCAGGACTCCCCGTCACTGCATGTGAGACTGAAGACTGAACGTAATTTAAATTTGATGATGGCTGTGTACGGTCTGCCTTTGATGTGTGCGGCCTCTTGATGGCATATCAAATGTGGAACTATCGATGGATGATGTTCGCACATAGCACACTTCTGTCGTGAGCAAACACACCAGTTAACGCAATTAAGAGTCCCTGGCAGGGAACTTAATTAAGGATACGATACCCTGTCTCGGCATTTGTCAATGGCAACGGCAGCAGCATCCAGGCATCCAGGCATCCAGGCATCGGCAGCCGCAAAAGGCAAACACGCATCAATCGCCGGGGGAAACCCTTTCCTGCACAGCTCATCCTTCATAAGGATACGTGCAACTATTCTAATGTGGTTGGTGTTGCAATTAAATTAACATAAACTTCGGGACCAGCCTCAAGCCTCAAGTTTTCCGCTCTTTTCAGCCCAAAAATGTAGCCCTAAGAATGGGCTGGGGGTTGGAATTCGAATGGGGTGCGTCCTCCCTTCCACGAGGACATGCAAATTGAGAGCTGGGAAGCCCCCAAGTTGATTGACGCCACACGACGCGTTAATAACTTTAGCAACGCCTTTGTCCTGCGGCAGACTTTGATGATTATGATGATGGGTAGGTAGTTCTTCTCCGTAGATCCCTTCCCCGGTGTTTAGCGATGACGGCGATGACGCACTATCTGGAATCACTATAATTGCATAGGTTATCCATGCGGCATGTGTGCTGCGGTCCCAGTTCTGTGTTCGGTTTACTTTGGAGCCGCTCTATTTGTTTACTATTTAGCTCTACCCCATCCCTCTGTCTTCCTGCCATTATCCTGGCCGTCACGCAACCCAATTATTCCGTTCAAACACATGTAACTGTTAATTGGCAGAGTGTCTCCTGGGTATGTCCCGCATGCGTCCTGGGTGCGCCACTCCCAGATAGTTTTGCCCTCCGGCCCCGAGCTGAGATTGCTTTTTTCGTTCCGCGGAAAGGGAAGGGTTGCCTTGTACTTGATATTTCGGGAGATGAAAAGTAAATATAAGATTGTGTTTGCCACAAAACAATCAAAACAGAAATGTGCAATGGAATAATCTATGCGGTGGAGAGAACTTATCAAACACAAACGTTATTTGTATAGTAAGCTCCCATTTTTATTTTTGTTTCGGGGTTTAAACACAACTGAAATCTGTTCAAGCTGTTCCTCCAATTGGAAACCTTTAACACAGCAGTTGGTAAGCTTGAAAACTTGAAGAGTGTTTGGTGGCTCCCAGCAGACGAGAACTGAGTGGGACGAAGTTCCGCCCGTCAAGAGCGTAAAAATGCTCGAATCTGCTTGGCTCGTGTCTCATCTCTTACGGATACTTGGCTGCATATGATTTATGGGGCAGACAGCCAGCCAGCCAGCCAGCCAGCCAGCCAGCCAGGAGCGCAGCGGAGGGGCAGACGCACCGCCAAAAGATTTACGACTCGTTCACACACAGGATATTTGCCAGCAGGCAACGCGGGATGGGAATGCAAATCGCACACGCATGAAGGAAGTGCGAGTACATGTCCTTAAGAAGTTTGCGGCTCTCAGACTGGAGAACTTTAAAGCCAATTACGAGACAGCAGAGCCGTGCAGCATCATCCCAGGGATAATCCCTTGTAATTTTGTAGACGATTACCAGGGCAGCGCAGTTCAATCTCCTCCGTATACGCCGATAAGGATGAGCATCAATTGTCCAGGCTAATTGCCTGCCCTTCCACTCCCGGTGCTCTCCGGTCTTCCGTGCCGTGCTCCCCATGCTCCCACTTCACATCTAATTTGCCTCGCATCGTATCTTGGCGTCCATTAGGCTATCGCAAATGGGAAAGACATAAAACTCGTGATGGGAAAGCCATCTCGAATGGATGCTTTGGCTATAACTGATGGCCTCCAGGCGGCAGCCCCTTCCAGGACATGCATCCTGTTGTCACATGCTATCAAAATCATAAAACTATCCGGCCGGCGGGTCCTTTGTCCGCTAATAGACTCCGCTCTGCGTCTCCCTTTCGCGTTTTTGCCAATTTCGCTCTTCCGTCGGAGGAAATCATTTCTGTTGTATCGAATCTTTTGTTGCTTCCTTCGCTTTTTGTTTCGACTCTGGATTCTTTGTATCTGCCGCATCTGGCAGACGGCAAGTCTGCGTCTAGTGTGTCCTGAGTGTCCTTAAGTGCAGTCTGTCCATCTTTCCTGACTCCTGACTCCTGACTTCAGAGCTGCTGGAACGGGTATCGTATCTGAGAGATTAGTGTCCAATGAGACGGGGAATCTTTAAAAGAACAGACGGAGAGACAGTCGCTTAAGCTAGAATAATAATCGAATAAAAAATTCTGTTGTCGTGACCTGACCCCTGACCCCTGATCCCTAATCCACCTCCTTTATGCTCCACTTGAAAGTGTCACAACAAGTAAACAGCGGAATCTCCCACTGTAATGAGAGCTCGCTAATAACTCAGACCGAAGTAAATGAGAAAATCAAATAAAAACAAGTTAAAACTTCCGTGAAAAGCGAGCAAATGGAATAACAACAATTAGAAAGGAGAGGGCGACAGAAAAAAATAATGGACAAAGTGGAGGAAACCCTCGTGCGCTAGCATTTTTAAGCAGTCGAGTAATTACACGTTTAATTGCGATGGTCCCGAGCAGAACAGAACAGAACAGAACAGAACAGAAAAGCAACTCCCAGAGCTCGGGGCAGGGAAAAAATATGCCATGAAGGACAAAAAATTACTTAAAATTCAGACATAATGAAAACTGTTGAGGAAATTATGCTAATTCCAGAGAAAAAACCAACGCCCAGAGGTGGAGTCAGCTCCTGTTCCTTGTCCAGCTTTACTCATTACGTGTCCTGCCTATCCAAGCGACGACAGCGGAAGGCAGAAAGGTTATTCCTAAGAAAAGGCCGAACTGAAAGTTCGATTTATGCAGCTACAAATTCACTTAGCTATGCAGAGTGTTGCTCCAACCCCAATCCCGCGAAGTATTCCTTGATGTACGCACATTTTTGGTTCCATTTATTAGATTTCCGTTTAGCTTCAGCTTCAGCATCAGCCTCAGTTTCCTGCTCGGAGGGGTGTCCGACCCATTGATTCTTTGTGTATTTTTTTAGCTCCCATTTTGCCTGAATTTCTAATTAGCCACGGGCTTATTCCAGGGGGTTATTGGAGGGGAGGTGCAGGGTTAGGTTGGGGGTGCAGCGAATGAGACTACTCCTTGATGTTGAGAGCTGAATTCAGATGGAAAGAGTTTGTAAAGTATTAGAGATCTATTCTGGGCGGTCTTAAAATACCTACATAAAGATCTTTTGCAGATCCGTCTGAAAATATGAATGGATGGACATCAAAGAAGATCTAAGAAATCTATTGCAGCATCTTACCATACCTATCATATCGTCTCTCTTGCTTTTCTTTTTCCATCCAGGGTAGTCCCAGTCCCTTCTGCCCCATTCCCTCACCAATTAGGATAAACTTTCCTCACGCTCATTGCACTTGCTCTTCTGCTCCGACTCTACCCTCAGGCAGGGCAGGGCTCGAGTTGATTTGTGTAAATATTTTTAATTATGAATGCGCTGCGTTGTAATGACTTTGTATTATTCAGATCCGAGCCTCAAACAAAGTTCCCCTGGTGGCTAATCCTGCGCCTGGACACTCGCGGACAGTTTCTCACGAAGATTCTCACGTTCTTCCTTCTGGAGTCTTATCGGCAGACGCTCAGCTCCTGCATCTCTCCCGGCTCCTGTCACGACAACGCATTAAATGATTAATAAAAGTTATCATCCATTCAGAGAGCGAGCCAAATTTGTAGCCGAACAAAGGAGGTCCAATCCATCCAGCCATCAACTCATTGTGACAATATTAATTTTCGATCAAATGCGCGCTAAAGTTCGCAGAAGCAAGAGGCAGGGCAGAGTCCTCGGGAGGCTGCTGGGTCACGCCTCCGGAGCATAAACATTCAAATTGTGGCATAAACATGCAGTTGCCACACACATTTATGACGCTCCATGCGCGTGTTCCGGCCATAAGGCGAGAGATCAAATTGTATAATATTAATTTCTAATTGCATAAATTTTGGCTCGTTATCCTGCTGGATTCCTGTCATTTTTCTGGCATTTACGATTTCTGGCTCCTTTGTGGCTGCATCATAAAAATTAAAGCGCTCCAAGGTGTCTTACAGGACTCTCCTTGGGTTTCAGAGATCCGGTCTCGGTTTCAGTTTCAGTTTCTGCTTTTATTTTTATTTGCCGGTCGCAATGCCGCACAAATAAAAATGGGGAAAGACAGCCATCAAACGTCGAGTTAAAATGTTTTATTATTTTACTTTATGCCCCTCAAACGACGTGAGTTCGACCGGGGTTCAGGATCCAGAGACAATTGCCAAATGGTTTATTGTTTCTGGCTGCTCTGCGGAGCGTTGATAAGTCTCTCTGGTAAGACAAACACTGAAGCCCCCCCTCGGGGTCTGATGTCTTAACGGGGCAATATCTTTTGAAATTGTTATTAAAATCGCAAAGCGATAAGCTGCCTGGGGATCGGGATAAGTACATTGTATGCACATACAAACATATATTCTCCCTTGTAGGCCACATCTTGTACCTTTTTGCAATTATTTTGATTTGCTGCGCTCGACTGCTGTTGAATTTAAAAGTAAAACTTAAACTGAACGTTGCTTGTCCCTTTATTCATCGTTTTGTTATCATTTCAACGTTGTTGCGCCTTTGCCCATTTGTTTTTTGTTCTCACGGAAAATGTTTTCCCGCTGATACGTGACAATTGTCGGGTCAGGTGGGGTCGGGTTTGGGATTGGGATTGGGATTGGCGCCAGTCAGCTGTGCTCGTCAAACGCTAAATGCCCTGATTAATCCACTTGGAACACAGCACCACAGAACCGCATCCACCCACCAGCAGCGCCTCATGCACCTCATACGTGAACGACGGCAAAAAGTTTTGCCCCAAAATGAAAATTGTTGTAGGGACAGGGGCGGCGTCTAGGGCTGAGACAGGTCTGCGGCTCGGGTATCGCTCTACGTGTGCACATGCTGATTGCATTTACGTGTTGTCACCTCAGCCCCCTCTTCAGTTGTACCCTTCCTTCATCAAGGTTCCCTTCCCCCGCATCTGTCGTGATTCACTCAGTGACTAAAAGCTTTGCCTGCGCCAATGGAACCAACCGCACGCATCCATTGATAAGCAGCTCGAGGTCTGGCATAGAACTTGCCCCTTCAACGCTGCTCCCGACCCGTGCGGCCTGCAACTTGCAACTCCATTAGACAACAGCGAGACGTGGCAAAGTTCGGGCTAATCAGATGCAGTTGTAATTACAAAACTCTCTTACGGCGAACACAAGAAACAAACGAGGAGCCAAATGGGATTAGATGGCGCTGCGCTAGTGGCAGGTGGAACAGGAAACACGTTCGACTCCTGTCGAAGGACGAGAAACTCTTTGTCGTGAGGTGATTGGAGAGTGCCTGGAGTTGAGCTAACGAATTTAAGATGGTCTGGAAAGAATCGAACTTTAGAAGAATTTGCTTAAATAATTCAAATTCGTATTGCAGGAGAGAATAAGATTAGTGGTCCACTCTTTCCAAAGGAAGTACACATTAAAATCCCATTCAGCCTTAGGGAAACGCCTCCCAAAGGATATCGTATGCGCTTCCACAATCGCCAGAGATTTCTCCCACTTTCCACCATTCAAATCGAACCTTTATTGGGTGCACGCATAACTGGGATTTCAGCGAGGCAATGCACAAACTGCTGCACCCCTAGGCAACCTTTATATCTATGCCTGTATCTCGGAAAGAGAGCTCTTGGAGAGGGACTGGGTTGGGACAGAGACGGAGACAGAGACAGAGGCACGTCGGGAATGCTTGACTTTGAGTTTGGGCAAGTTTAAGTAAATCTGCTTATCTTGTTGGAAACTTTTCGCTCTACGTGCCGCCGGCGCGACGCTGGTCGCGGTCGCAGTCTTTTGTTGTGGGCCATTCCCAACGCCCCCTCTATCTACTATCTACTACAGACCCACCCTACCCCAAAGTGCCAGCTATTTGAAGTGAAATGAACAGTTGTCATGCCGTTGACGCCCAGGCATTAACCTGGTCAAGTCGTGGACTCCGTATCGCACGGGTCGGTCGCTGTCAATCAACTGAATCGTGTGTGAAACGCTTCTCGTCTCTTGTTCACTGTTGCCACGGGCCATTGAGTGGAAACAAATGGAAATATTCCCTCCCGGCGCATGGACTGCACCTGGAATCCTTGCTAAAAGACTGGCTTGCAAGTGTTTAGGAGGTGCTAATTAAAGAGAGGAAGAGTTTCGGAAGGGTGCAATGTTCTGTTGACATTTCATTAGTGCCAGACGAGGGAGGAAATTGCAATAGCATTGCAAATGCTAAAGTTAGCTTTAGGTTTCATTCAAGGTTGCGATATCAAGATTATAGGACTCCAGGATCGAACATCTTTAAGTAAGATCCCCAACATGTTCTGTGGTAACGTAGTGGTATGCAAGGTTTATCCAATAACTCAGGGCCCACCCTTTCAGGAACGCTCTGGCGATACTTATCAAGGGTAACACTTCTGTTCCCTGGCTCATCGTCAGGTGAAAGCCATACAAATTCGACCCGTCGAAGGCCATTAGTCTCGGCTTGAACTGCTTAAGCGCATCTGGCGCCGCCTCCAAGGCTGCTCTTTCTATTGCGCGGCAGATGCCGCTCCTCGTGGCCAAGTGCAAGTGCATGGCCCAATTTATGGTCAAATGCTAATTTCGTTGCCCCTGTCATAGCAAAAAGCGTGAATTGCTGTAGTGGCTCCCGAGTCCACTGTAGGTTTTACTGCGCGCTGCTTTCGGTTTCTGTTTCTGTTTCTGTTTCGGGCTGGTGGCTGCAATAACTCGACGCGGTTCCAGGGTCCATGTACGTATCCATGTCCGTCTACAACTGCAGCTGCCAGATGCCTCGGATCTGGGCAGAAGCAACTTTGTAGCTCCCGGTAATCCTTGTTGCAGTTGTTGTACGCGTCTCGTTGTTGCCATTAATGCCCATCGCTGCCACAAAGCGAAGGGGCAGGAACGGGAAAAATGCTATTATCTTTTAAAATTGTCTGCCAGGCAGGAGAGGAACAGGCAGCGTGAACAGCGAGGAGTAGAGTGAGCAGGAGCTGCAGGAAATATGGATTAAAACGTTGCCAGTGGCAGGCAGCCAGTGGCGGCGGCTGGTGGGTGAGAAGGAGGAGGAGGAGCAGGAGGCAGGAGGATCCTTGTGGCTGCCGCGTTAACTTGATTTTTTAAGTGCCTCTCCGTCCGCCCAGCCGATTACAGTTCTTCCACGGCTCCGTCTCCGTTGCGGGCTTCCCATTTTTCTCAATTTTTTGCATCGCTTTTCATTTCTGCTCATGCATACAAAATTAGTGCCGGGATAGGCACGGGGATTGCTGCTCGGAGAAGCGTTTATGGCTTACAGCGAGTTAATCGCGCTGTCATCGTTGGTCGTTTGTTGGACTTGCCGCAGTGGCAGTGGCAGCGACCATTGTGCGGCATTTGTGTAGCTCAATGTTCGGCGCACTTGAAGTAAGCGGCTTAGGATGCTGGCGTCGCGCTCGAATTCCCAGCGAATCTCCAGACATGAGACTTGAGACTTGTCCATGGAATTGTCGCAAATGAGTTGTGTACCATTGTGTACCATTTGCACCCCCGCCCAGCCTTCAGTGGCTGTCCAGTGGCTTAAATATTTGTTCTTTTTAGTCGCAGAATGCCGGGCAGGGTTCTTGCACTGCATTCCTTTGTAACATAAAGTTTAAATAAGTTAAAACATTGTCTTTACACTACTCAAAATAATAGACTGAAATCTACATGTGGATGTACATAAATAGAGGAAAAATACTACTTTTGAAAATATTACCGATATATATGTTTGTATGTATAAATATCACTCTTCCTTATTTCCTGTTGAATTATGTTGATTTTTAATCAACTGCTTGCCTGCCTGCCTGCCTGCACGTTCCACGAAGTGGGTGTGGCAGGGTCATAAAAACTGATTTTAATGCTCTGCCAAACTATTGGGCAGCTCCACTACGCTCTTCGCCGCACACTCCCACTCCCACTCCCACTCCCGCTGCACAGGCCAACTCTCTTCAGTCTTTGTCTTTTACAACCTTTTGTCAGTCGTTAATTTTTATGTTTATAGCGCAAATTCTCGCCTTGCTGCACACACGCTCACTGAATTTTCAAAAACCGCAAAATGGCGCACCACTTCTTTGTGAAGAGTGGTGAGGGGGGAACGACAGAAGGACGGGAGGTGGGGGCACTGCGACGTCGTTCAAGGTAGTTAAAACAATAACAATTAGCTGCAAGCCAAGTCGTTGGCCACACGCAGGAATTAATTAGCGAACCAAAGCGATGCTCTTCGAGGTTACGTGGAGGCGGCAAAGTGAGGTTAGCTGGGTGCCAAGTTGCGGCTCGAATTTGCTGAAGCAAAAGTTCAATAAGAACGAGAAGCCCCACAAAATAAAGCCAAGTATATATAAGCAACAGAGAAAGTATACAATTATAGGGTCAAAATACGTAAATATATGTATGTGCATATAGAGGAAATGTTACCTTATGTTCTGCCAGACAAAGCGCAATAAGCGATTCCGCAAAAACATTAAACTTCAACTATAGATCAGATCTGCGTGAACTGCAATGGACAGCGGGAGGAATCTAATCAAACTAGTGAAAACTTTCGACCGGAAAAATGGCAAACTGAAAGTTTGTCCGCCTCTTCGGGAAAACTTTTCGCAGACTCGCTCTCTCTTTTCATCTGACGGGCTGAATAATTGCCAAGCTGGAAAGCCAAAACTTGAACAAAAACGCAGACGCTAATGAAAACTCAATAAACTTTTGCCTGCCACTCGAATGCAACAACGAAAAGAGGGAAGGATTATGCCTCAAGGAGGGGGAAAGCAGGAAGTCGAGTGCAATTTTAGCAGACAAATCAAAACAAATTATGATTTATTGAATTTTAATTTAGTGCCAGTGCAGAAAATTTCCCATAAATATTTTAGGACGCCCAGAGCCGAGCCGAGTCGAACCAGAATCTGAATCAGAATCAGAATCAGAATCAGGAGTTATGCTCATTGCCGCTTGGGTGGCGTGGAAGTGTTTGGCTGTTTGCAACCCTCGGAGAGTCCGGGCAGTCGACTGGAAGTACAGTTGCCGTTCAGCTTTTTAGCTCTGCGCGTGCCTGCCTCACGCACCATCAGGGACGCCCCGTGAAGCAGCTGCCAGGATGAGAGATGCAGATGAGATGAGGTCCTGGTGTGGGCTTGCCAAATGTGCGTGCGTGGACTGGTGTATGCAAATTGCTGGCCACATGTCATTTCTGACCATTTCCGCTCGAGGGCCCGCGTTAGCTAAGCCAAAAGACAACAACAATTACAAAAGCAACCCCTTGCGAGGGTTGCTTTCCCTTTGCGAACTTTTTTGCAACTTGTTTTTACCCACTGACCTTGAAAAAGGAATTTCAATTCAAACATGCAAATTCAGTGCCTCTGAGCAGCTGAAAAACCAACCTACAAAGCACCCCATGGGGTGGATCAGTATCAGGTTGCCCGTGTCCCCCTACCCATCGCTAACCCCCACCCATGTTCAAACCTCGGCGAAATTGTGCAAAATTGCATTATTTCAAAATGAGGAAAAACAACAAAGACAGAGAAAGAGAAAGAGAAAGAGAGAGAATTCGCTTGCTTATCGCCCAGTTGAGTCGCTTATCGCTGCACACGGAGCAGATCCATTAGTCAATCATCTGTCTGTTGATATGTAAACCTCGAACCTCTTACCTCTTACCTCTTACCCATTCGATTGCCTGACTAATCGAGCAATCCCCGAGGAAATTTGCCTCCTATGATTGCACAAATTGCTCGGGGAGCTATCGATTTCACGTGCAATCTTCCCTCAAGTCAACTCTTCCTTGTGCAAATCGCTTTATTAGGCACAATCTGCTGTTGTTTGGATCAGCTACATTTGGTTGGGTGGGAACCTTAAGGGAAGAGTGGCGACAGGGATGGAATTCACGTATTAAATTCACGTATGTACATATGTACATAGTATATAGAAAATGTATGTACGTTAGCAACTCTTAATTTTTGGAGCTTCTCCTGAAACGTATTTTGCGATAAGGATTTTTCCGATTAAATATTTTAACCAATTCGAATTTTTTTTTAATGAAAAATGCCGAACAATATTGGTATGTCTGCCTTCGAACTGGCAATGTGGCCCAAACAATGGCTGGAGAAGACTTTTCATTAAAATTGCACATGCTAAAGGAGTAGCCGCCGAGGGAGAGATGAGAAGACTGCGAGTTCGAGTGCGAGTGCAAGTAGGGGGAAGAGAGGCAAGGATTATTTATGGGGAGCCGGAAGCTGTCGGCACAGCTGTCTTTCAGTGGCTGCAAATGGCATTGCAATAAAACGAAATTAAATTGCTATTTTGCATACATATTATGTGTGTCCCGCATGTCCAGGACACACTCAAACACATCCTGCACGCAGATGGTCTTCATATCCATATCCATACTCATAGTTGTCTGGCAGCCGAATCCTTTAACAACATCTGGCCTCAGCAAATAGTTTGCAGCCTCGGTTGAGGACAACCTCAACCCTTTGTAATTGCTCGAAGTGTTATTAAAATGCATAAATTAATGGACATTTTTGAGGGTAAAGACACCTTTTTATGACCTCGGCTTATACCATGTGGGGATTTCTTTGGAAACTGTCTGCGAGCTCCGTAATTTGTGAAGGCTTATGGCATAAACAATTACATTTAGAGAAAAGTAGATCCTGGCCAAATACACCACAAATTACCGCAATTATGGAACCCTCCTTAAGAGTCGACGGTCCGCCAGCATCTAGCCGCAAATCAGGGCAATTAATATTAAGTGGATTATTATTTAATGACCAACGCACGCACTCGGAGACAATGCCCCGCCATGGACCACCACCAGAAGCCACCATCCTGCTCAATCTCATTCGGTCCTAACTGTTATGATCCGAAATGGAGTTTTAGTTCCTCTTATGGCTGTCATATTCTAATTACATCAGAGCACGCAGTTATTACACGGATTCGGGCTGCGATTTGATGACTCCTGACCTCGGCCCACCCCCTCAAGTAGTTATTGCGGCAATGGACGTCATTAAAATGGCAAATTGACGTTCATTTCACGTGCTAGTGGACCATATCGGGATGTGATATGGCAGACAGAATCCCCATTGAATGGGCGTCGCTAATTGATAAATTACCCTGATGCGTGGCTTGGCTCCATAGTGCAAATGGTATGATCCCCAACATGTACTTATGAGCCTGAATGTACAAGTATTTTCACAACAGCTGAAATAGGAGATAAGCAAACTGCGATGCAGATTCAGGCACGGAGAACCCGGAGCACTCTGACAGCAGCCTTACATAACTTGGTGACATCCTATCATTATCATCGTCATCAGCGTAGTACACGTCAGAGGCAGAGTCCCTTTCCGGTTTAGTCAGCAGTCTGGCAATATGGCGATCCGGCCCCTGCACTGAACCCCAACCGAGAAGGCCAAGTCGTGTGCAGCCGACGATGATAAGTTGGAAAAAAGAGAGTTCTCCTCAAGACATGACGTGGATTCCCGCAAACAATCGAATGGAGAGTGGCCCCAACCTTCCTATCGCTGATAAGATAGTCAAGTTCCTTTAAGCTTCTTCTAATCTGTATGATTGTCCACTGGCTGTTATCGATCTAAATTTTTAAACGCTCGTACTCCATATTTAGATATTTGATTGTCCATGCAAGATCCCCAATGATCTTTGCCATTTTGAGGAAAGCCTTTTGAGGAAAACTGTTTGATAACTACATATGTACATCATAGGTACTTTATGAAAATCTACTCCGACTGGTTCATATGTTTCATTCTAAGCCATATCTATCATAACGTGTATGCATAAATATATCACACGTTCCCCATTCCATAGTATTTATCAATTATATGATCCATTGAAGTACATACATACACACAAATTATATGTTTTGTTCGGTGATTTTGGCGAGTACAAAAACAACACAAAGTGGTTCCTCCATTGTTCCGGGGTACACACAAAGGCGTATCCAAAGTACAACCCCAGCTGTGCTTCTATCAGCATTCGAGGGAATACAAACCACCAAGTACGGCAGCTGTCAGAGCGGATCCAAGATCCGACACGCCCCGCAATGATGGCAACCAGATGCAGCTTTATCATCATGTTGATATTGTATTTTGTGTTGTTTTTATTTGTTCACTCTGTAGTATATATGTATGCTAAAGCCACATTTGGGCGAACTTCGCTAACTTATTTATGATAACACTATCACAATAATATAATGATGCTGATAATGCTGCTGTGCACTGCGATTTATTGTTGATAGAACGGGGGACACAAATCAATTTAAAGGTGGTTGAAAGGCATCGCAGTGCTGAATTTAGTAGGGAAGATGAGTGTAGATTGTATCGAGCGGGAACGCTTCTTACTGCTTCTGCAGATACTCGTCGAACAGATAAATGGACAGAGATGGGTCCGGCACCTTCATCAGCTTGGCGAGATCGTTGGCGTAGCCAGACAGCTTGCGCACGGACTCGGCCTGCTTGCCGAGGTACTCCTCCTCAATGTAGTGGGCCATCTCGGGGTCGCGCTCGGTGGCGTGAATGGCACGGGTGTGGATGTGAGTGGCTCCGGTGGCCAGTTGCTTCTCATTATCGAGGGCCAGGGCCAGGGAGTGCAGCTCATCAACCTCCAGAGTTGGACGCTGTGTGCTGACGGAGGCGGCAGACTCGTGGCGGCTGTTGAAGTCCACGATGCCACCACGTTTGGTGATCTGCTTGATCAGAGCAATGCTGTCCTCAAAGGAGCGGTCCGAGAGTCCCTGGTAGAGCTTCTGGAAGCCGGGGCGGTTCTTCTGGTAAGAATTGAAGTGGGTGGCCAAGAGCAGGTACTCGTAGGACTTGGTCAACTGGGAGTTAATGTAGGCCTGGACCTCGGGCTCGATGTGCTCGATACCAGCGAAGCGGGCATTACAAATGGAGTTGCCTGCGTCGAAAGAGGGGGCAGGAAACAAAAAGTTAAATTAAGATTTTTCTTATTGCGGAAGTATCAGAAGGGGTAAGGGGGTTGTAAGGTTAATCTTACTTTCGCCTGTGAAAAAGCCCGTGAGCGCTTGTTTATTTTGTATAAAATTCAAAGGCAAGAGAAACAACACACAATCACAATCAGTTAGGTTCTCTTCACATACACTCTCTCTTTCACGCGCTCTCTTGTTACTCACCAGAAAAGGTCGACGAAGAGCAGGCGGTAACCACGCTGTTGTGGCAATACTCTTCCTCTGCCTGGGCCAGAGCGCCGAGGCTGGCAATCAAAGCGAATGCAACGAGCAGTTTCATCTTTGTTCAATTACTAAGATCAGAGAATTGATGGAGTTATAGGAATTAGTTTCACAATATCAATACAAATTTAAAAACTAAATCGGATAGAAATATCTCAGGCGACTAAGATGTTCGTTCTAAATTCCGTTTTTGCGTCGTAATTTCAAGAATTTTCCATGCACCTCTCTCTCGCTCTTTTACAACGAAACCACCACCACCATCACCAGCAATAACTGTTTTGCTTCGAATTTCGGATTTTAGATCAGGTTAAAGTTGCGGCTCTCGGTACTCAGAACTTACTAAGTAAACTAATTGACTAAACTCACTTTAGATTGTCGCAATGAATTTAATTCAATTTTCAGCTGCTTTTTGGGTTCTTTATGTGTGCTGCTTGGTGGAACTCGAAACGCGAACTGCTGTTTATAGCGTCGCGTTTGCCTCGTTTCTATGCGGTCGATACTGCTGCTGAGAGCGTGCGCCAGTGTGCGTGAGTGTCTACATGGGCATTTGTTGTTTTGCACTCGCCGTTGTTTCGCCTCTCTTCACGATGGGATTTCGTTGTCAGTCAATTGTGGTTCAGTGCAGGCAATATGGCCGCTCTGCTGTTGTTGGTGTTGTTTTGTCCATGTGACTCACAAGCGGAGTGTAAGGCAGGGTTGTCAGCGTGTGCAAGCTGAGTTGTTTCAAGGGGCATAGATCTTTATCAATTAATAAGGAACTATTTGTATAAAAGATTTTTTAAACATATGATCAAATATGGCTGAAAGGTCTCCACGTAACATAAATGTGTATTACTATCTTTGGAAAATGCTTAGATTGACAGCTGTCACTTGTTGCCGCGTTGCCACTGCTGATACTGATCGAAAGTTTTGATTGATCCAGCGACAAGTCGCAAGAATTATATTGTCAGTCAGTGTCGATATGGGAAAAATCCATGCGCCTGGCAACCCATGACGTTTTCCACTTTACTCTCTCCCACACAACCAAAACAAAAACAAAGAACAGCTGACGCTGAGTCAAGAGCGACCATTTGACGCCATATTGTATTTTTCGGCCTGGAGTGGGCAATCTGGATGGGAAATTCGCACATTGAGGACGTGTGTATTAAATTAAGTACCCGTATTATCAAGAATATTCAATTATCAGTGTATTACAAATAGCCGCCGCAACAAAGCAGCGACGACATGTTGAATAGATAAGAGTGCACACTCTCCCACACACACACACACACTCGCACAGCGAGCGAGAAAGAGCGTCAGCCGGAGCGCTTAAAAGTGTTTTGTGCGCCACAGGCATTCACAGTTCGCATTCAGCACTCACGTTCCCTATAACCAAAGCATAAGCATTACCGCAACAAAATCGTCGCCGAGCAGATTATTCTGTCACGTCAAGAAGGTACTGGAAAGTAAAGCCCCATTTAGTCGAAAACCGAGCAGGCGTCGCCTTCTATACCAGTGTGTGTAAAGGCATTTTGACGGACAGCAGCCCAATAATCAGTTTCGAATTTCGATAAAGTCTAGTGCGGTGAGCCTATTTAACATTGGCAACCTCCTCGAGACGCTTCATTCTCATTCTCGTGCATCCACCACATACAACGTTTACTAAACGTGACAATTTGTTCTGTGATTTCGTGTAAAGACTTTCCTGAACCCAATTCCGAAGAACAAAGATGGTGAAATTAATTGTAAGCCTTCTGGTGCTGGCCGTGGTGGCCCAACAGGCGTACGGAGATTTTAAATGTGAGTATTCTGTGTTTGTTTAAACAAAAGAAAAAAGAAACAGTGGAAAAATAAAATTAGACGCAATAACACCAAAAGGCCTCAACAAGAGAGCGAGTCAGGTCGCCAAAGAGCGGGAGAGCATGCGCGCTAAGAGAGTTGCTCTTTGGTTGCTTTCTGCTCGCTCTTACGCCCATCAAAACAAGAAATTTCACAAGTTTGTTATTTGTTTGTAAAATTAATTCCGGCAAATGCTTCCGTTCCGCTTCTGGAGAAAGGGAAACCAGTTTATGGATTTGATCAAATTTTAAAATCGATTTCCATATTACGCGAATTTTGCTTTTATTTCGTCGACTAACGGGTCAAGCCCAGCTGTATTTTGCACACGACCGCCTGTCGCCAGCTTAGAGCTGTGCGAGGGAGATAGAAAACTTTTGCACACGGCTCCACACCAAAACAAATTCCGTTGCTATGGCGGCGAGTGTTGCGCACGTTCCCAAGCTAGAGAAACGCCAAAGAGAGGGTATTGGCTGTGAGAGCGCGAGAACAGCAAAATGCAGTTTGCACACGTTCTCCTTGTTCTAGAATATTTTATGCAATTCCAATACCGGTCCTCCTCCCCACTCAGCCATAAACAAGAAAGAAAGCAAGAGTGTCGTGGAAGAGCCAGCGAGCGAAGGGAAGAAGAAAAAGCAGAGTAATGACCAAGGTCAAGATCAAATAGAGAACGATCAGTGCAGTGCCCGGTGCAAAGAAGTTTAGTGCATTAAGCATAAGAAACTTTAGCCGATCACGATACCTGACGTAATTATTTGGTTTACAGGCTCGCTGGAGGTGCCCGAGATCCCCAAGGGCTGGATGGACCTGAAGGACGGCTGTCTTAACGGCATGCGCAACCAGATTCAGGAGGAGATCAACGCCTCCTACCAGTACCTGGCCATGGGCGCCTACTTCGCCCGCGACTCCGTCAACCGCCCCGGCTTCGCTGAGACCTTCTTCAAGTCCGCCAAGGAGGAGCGCGAGCATGGCTCCAAGCTGGTCGAGTACCTGTCCATGCGTGGCCAGCTCACCGATAACGTCAGCAAGCTCATCACCGTCCCGGTTAGTATCCTGTTAAGGGGTATATCCAGGGATTGTTGCGAAACTTATGTATCTTATTCCTTTTCCAGACCGTAGCCAAGCAGGAGTGGAAGGATGGTGCCGCCGCCCTTGAGGATGCCCTAGAACTGGAGACGAAGGTCACCCGCTCCATCCGCAAGCTAATCCAGACCTGTGAGGGCAAGCCCTACAACCACTACCACCTGGTGGACTATCTCACTGGCGTGTACCTGGAGGAGCAGCTTCACGGACAGCGCGAGCTGGCCGGCAAGCTAACCACCCTTAAGAAGATGATGTCAACCCACGGCGAGCTGGGAGAGTTCCTCTTCGACAAGAACTTGTAAATTGGTTCCCCCGTTACCGTTCTGGATCACCCACACCGCCGCCGCCGTGGTTGAGGTGTCCAGTCACTCTTCAAAATTATCAGCCAGCAAATCAACTCCATCTAGTGTTTTGTTATCTATTTCGTTATCACCCGAGCTGAAACCCTTCCCCGAAAGTCCGCCATTAAATCACAAATTAAAGCTTCAGTTTTCGTTCTCTTTGATTGGCACGAAATTCTCCCAATAAATTACCTTTCCTTCTGCCTCGCCACCGATCCACGGGGCACAGCAAAAATCTACGAGTTATGTTCTTATCATCCCGCTCCCCGCGCTATCTCATGCGAGAGCAGAGAGTATTATCAGTTTCATGAGTTGTGATTTACGCTGTCGACTCCAGGGAAGGGTCTAAAGCTTTTGTAGGAAGTTCCGCATTATGCAATCGCAGAGATTTCGCCTAGATGTAAGTGACACGCGAAGGGATCATTTTATATAAGCCATCATGCACAACTCATACAATATACTACATTAAATATGCATATACTTCTATATTTTTCTGTCAATTAGACCAGCAAATTAGAAAATAAATAAACAATACACAAACTTTCAACTTTATTTTTAACTACATACTTATTGTTACATGGGATATTACTATTTTTGATGACCATTCAGCAAATTAATTAAATAGTTGGAAAATCTGATGAAATAACCCACAGATACTCTTGGATCACATTTACATTGGCCAGGTTCTTCCTAAAAAAAGCTTTCTATGAAAATTGTAGACGATTAACCCTTTTGTGTCCCCTGACAATGCACTTGATGAGCCGTGTCTGGGATCACGTCCCGCCTGTCCATCAGGGGCTGGCCAATGTCTAATGGTCTAGTGGCATCGCATATTCCGTTTGATAAACGTCTTAGTACCCTCTCCCTGTCCAACATTGACCCTTTCATGTACTTCTACATCCCCATATCCCATCTGGCTTAATCCGATTTAAAAACACAAAATGCCAACCATAAAGAGCAAAGTGAGTCGAGCGAGACGGAACCTGAGATAGAGATTGAGATGGACGGGGACAAGTACAAGGAATAATTCATAAGTCACTTGTAAAAATGTCCTTCCCGGCCTCAGTCCACCTCAATCCTGTTTCCCCACAGTTCTGCCCTGCGGCGAGGGTATACTAGCGGGGCTAATGTGTGTTCGACTTCACCCTTTCGAAGCCGTTGTCGATTTCAGTGATTGACAGGACATGGCATGCATTGAATTATGATAAATTGTGGCAACTGTCAAAAGGCGGTGATGATGGTTCCCTGTATGCCATGTTCCTGGAAGCGGGATGACTAGCAGGCGAGCATGACCATAGTGGACGGTTTGCTGGATCGCATTTTAAACAATTTTATAAGCTAATATTTGAACAGATGTCCTGACCCGAATCGGGTTTAAAATTGCATCACTCTGACAATGGGCCGCAAATTTTTTGATAAGCGGCGCAAATATTTGGCGCAATTCGTCTGATTGACCAGAACTGGGGAAGAGGGAGTAAGGGAAGAGCCTGCCCGGAATACAAATTGACCATGACCACTGGGCCACTATCAATCTTGTCCAACGGAAGAAAACTTTTCTTCATGGCTCTGGCCAGACTGGCCGATGATTTTTATTGCATTTTTTGGCTATTTTTTCATTCGGGATGAGGATGGAGCGGAGCGGGAACCAACCAATCTTGTTGTGAAATATTCCGGTCAGCGACGTGCGAGTGATTTATCCTGAATCCGAATATCATTCCGATAAAAGTTTCTCCACGCTTATCTCGCTGACATTTGTTCCTTGCTAGTTGACAAATTTGAAACGGCCGACAGTCCATCCCCAGGACAATGGGCATGAGTTGTGGCATGAAAATGGGAAACGGAAAACGAATGCAGTCGGAAATCCGTTTCCCAATTCTCTGTTTCAAGTCTGTTTATATTAGGATCCCGAACCGCAGTGAACGGGCCCGAACCGGTTTTGGCTTGAAGTGGTAATCGCGAGCTCCGGAGGACATTCGCCGCCTGCCGCTAAAAGATGATTTATTTCCGGGCAGTTCCTTTGTCTCACACTCGTCTGCTCTGCTCTGCACCGTCTCAGCTTTCCCCGGCCTCCTGTTTACTGTTCCCAACATAAATCTCTGTATGCCCCCATTGAGCAATGACAGGCGTTACCTCCTGCTAACCCTAACGAACCGGTTGGAACAAAAGGAGATAGACGAGTCAAGAGAGATCAGTTACCTCCGATCGAAGCACAAACATTTTTGCTTTAAAAGTAAGGTAAGCTTTAGTCGAATAAAGTCATCTAGATAATAATAAATTTCATAAAGATTAATCTAATTTAGTTTAAGCACATTCGGGCAGATATTTACATATGTATATTATTAGGTAAGTAATATAAGTAATAATAAGTATTATACTTCTTGCTCGATATTTCGCCAGCTACCTGTTCTTCGCTTTTCTGCACTCTCGCTCTCAATGGAGATGTCCTGTAAGTAAGTATGCATCACGCAAATGATTAAAATTCAACAAGCATCGACTAGGAAAGAGGAAGGAGGATAGGAATTGGTATTGTCGCCCTGGCATTCCAGGCTCCCGAACCCAGCTCCAGCTCAAAGCGTTATTGAAATGTCTTAGCAGCTGTCCAAACATGCCCCGCCCGTCCTCCAGTTCTCAGAAGTCCATGTTAAGCCGAGTAGAGAAGAGCATGAGGAGCGAGCCAGGGATTTTGCTGATTTAGCATATTGACTTGGCTGGTTCCTGGATCCCCGCCTGGTTCCCAGGCTCCCTGGCTGGCAAGGAGCAAACTTATACAAGATTTATGTGGTCGACGCACGCCAGGCGACAGCCGAGATAAAAAGGATTCGTATAACTCACGCCCAGCCAGGACATCGAGGCAGTGGTTGGTGGAACAGGCAGGGGAAAGAAATGGAGCGGGTAGTGCAATAAATTGGATTTGCATATTAGCACACTACCAGTGGTCCACTGAGAGTGGGAAGCGATGCTGAGGAGATGTCTGCACCCTTGGCCGCTCGGGGAATTCTGGGCGAGAACGGGGTGACCACAGACCTCGCATTTTGGCCGGGGGCGGCCATTAGGCAGAGGATCTTAAGTACGAAATCTTGCTTAAATTGGAAATAAATCATTAAAAATATGTCCGTGTGTGGGGAGAGGCGTCCTCTGAGCTCTGAGCTATTTGCAGAAAGGGTTTGCAACATTTTCCAGAATCTGTGGCATTCACATGTGGGGATGGTCATGTTGTGGGGGTGCATGTAATTCCCTTTGATTTATAAAGATAACGACGTTGTGTCGTGTTTAATTTTCAGGATATAAAACTGTCTCCCCACTCGTTGATATTTCCATAACCCCGGCTGCAGAATCAAGTCCGAGTGGTCAGGCAAGTAAATGACGTATGTGGCATGCAGCAAACTTTTCTAATTATGCATACCCAGACATATTGCTTTTGATATAGTTCTTTGTCTCTCTTATGTTTTATCTGGGGGTTTGGGTTTGGGTTTGGGGTGGGTGGCATTTTTTAAGTGACCGCTTTCATTGACACAAGAGAGCAGCAAAAGTTTGTGCCACAAACTTTGCCTTGACATAAGACATGAGAAGGAGATAAGGATAAAGTCCTGTCCCGTCCGGCGCGGCACTTTTGCTTTCCTCTGTTGTGTTTATTGTCAGTCCGTCCAGCTCGCTTTTCTTACAGTTCAATGGCCACAAGTATCAACTATGAATTTCCCCAGAGGGTCATTCCGTGGTGAACTTATGGACCCAGCTTAGGTCTCGCGCCATTCCCAGGTTCAGCTTCAGGTTGAGGTCTAGCACTGGAAGCGCCAGTCGGGAGGCCAGTCAAATAAAAAGCTGATTTGCATGCTCCTTTGCTGCCCGGACAGGGGCATTAAAACTAAAGGGCAGTGTCAGCATCGGGAGCAGGGCAATGAGGAGGAGGAAGTATCCTCAACGTGTGAGGTTAAATAGATTTCATGTTTGCCCCTTTGGTGGATGGCCCAGATGGGTGGCTCTTGTCTGTCTGCCTGTCTCACAGTTATGCCGCAGACATGGCTTGCTTTTGATTTAAGCGCATTGTTTGCGTTAAATATTTGCCATGCCGGCCACGCAGGCAACTGCAGACGAGCCACGTTTCACGTTCCACGTTCCACGTTCCGAGCTGTAGCTGGAGCCGGAGCCAGGACACAGCTGCGGCCAAGAGCTGCAAAGGCAAGTGGAGCTCGACTCCCATCCTGCCACACAGCTGGCAGCGTGACACGAAGGCCCCTTTAGGGAACTTGCAATTGAGGTTAGTAAAATGAGTACATAGTATTGTCTCCAGCATACATTACTTACATTACCGTTCATCTTAAAAAAGGGCAACCTTAGGAAATGTGTAAGGACCCGGCCAACTAATCCGTGATTTTAAATTTCTTAATCTCGTGAGGCGTCCATTGAGCACGAGCCCATCTCTCTCTCGTCTGCCGGCTAAGAAGCGAGCAATCCTCGCGTCTTGTTTGATTTCCGCTCCTTGACTGGCTGGGCACACAACCTTCGGCATTCTGGTTTCTATGCAGCCTTCCGCCCTTCGCTCCTGCGGCCAAACAGCTTAAGCTTCACACGCAGACACGTCTGCAGTCAAGTGGGACCAGAGGATGGGGCTAGCAGAGTTCCCATGAAGTGCATTAGTTGCAATTGAATTTGTACATTGTGCAGTCGCCGTGGCTTCGCTGGCGGTGGGAGTCCTTTCAAGAGCAATTTTGTTGTGAAATTGGATTCCATATTGTTCGCTGTCCTTGTAGAGTGGAGCACAGCTGTGGTTTCCAGCACCCACTCCTTCTAAGAGGGGTAAAAGTTAATTAGAAACCCAGTCAGGTGCTTGGTGGCTGCTTGAGAGACGCTAATTGAACGGCCGCAGCTGGCTGCTTTGGCTGGACTTGAGCCCCGATTATCGGATAAGGAAATCAACTCGAACTCGAACTCGAACTCGAACTCATCCCATGCCATACCCTGAGGGGCAAACCAGTTGGCAGTGAGCGATTTAGCCCCCAAGGGTCTACTTATCGAATGGCATCCATCAGCTATGGTTCACCCTTTTCTCTAAAAGTACCACTTCCCCCGCCCCACCAATCCAACAATCCCACAATCCCACAATCCCCACAGTCCCACAACACATTGAAAGTAGTTTGGATTAGGTTTTTGATGGTTATAAGCGACAATGGTCGCACTTTATTGAAAGATTCTTTGTATTCTTCGAGAGTCTGCTCGGTCGACCAGCTTCACCGCTTATACAAAATATACTCGTATATTTTACTCGTAGATATATAGATTTAGAAGTGTAATCGATTCGTAAGGTAGTAAATGTTACATATTCCATATATTATTTGTATATGTAGTATTATTAGTGTTATTTTAATAGAGACAAATGCGCTTAACATGAATGATTTACGAGTATGTATGAATGTGTTTAGTACTAAAGTGGGATACATGCGTGTAAGTTTTTTTTTTATATATATATTTGGTATGTATTATGTGTGTTTATTCCATTCTTTTTAAGTTTTTTTTTATGAATTTTTAATGATTCAATGCCAATGAATAGTATGAATGATGGGTGTGTATGATGAGTGTGGTTGATGAGTGTTAAAATGTGTGTCTGTGTGTGTATGTGTATTAGCTTTGAGAGACGCTGTGGCAGGGGTTATTGTATATGTATTTTACCGATATTCGATCTACGAAGCTTCTACAGGGTGCTCTTTCGAATAACCATTATTTCATGTACATATGTATACACATATGTACACACTTATTTCACTTTGGACTTGGGCGTATGGGTTTTTTTCTGAAGCAAAGTCGGGTGGAAACTATAGATCGAACAGCTTCATTTTTCGTTAAAAGATCCTCTCACAATAAAAACAATTTGTACTTTCGAAAAGGGGGGAGGGGCGCTTACTGCTTACTGCTGCTATCTCTTTTGTTATCTGTGCTTCTTCGTGTGATTCGCTAGGGTTTGCATAGGGACTTCTCTTCGTCTCTTTCATCTCTTTCGCTTTGTCTTGCTTTGTTACATAAGTGTAGGATGCAGGAGTGCTGAGGTTCATGTTTTTGTATCTTTTAATGTTGCTTTGTAATTTCTCTTCGGTCTCAATCGCTTTCTCTATCGCTTCAGCTTTCGCTTTCGCTTTCTCTTTTGTAAATTTGCTTTAGTTTTAACAAGGAAATCAAAGGATGTTCTCTTTTTGATTAGTAGGAAATACCATAAATATTCATAATTACTTTCAACGCAAAAACCTAAAATGGAGGAGTGTCGCACATGGCGGGGCCGGCCAGAAGGTAGGAAACATTCGTAACTATCATTTCCCATATCCTCGTGTTGGGTTCTGTCCAGGCCCCGTCCTGTGGAGTTCACATTTGTCTATTTAGCAAGTATTTTATTTATTTTTGGTTACTTTTCGTTATATATGTATGTATTTGTTTTGTTAGGTTTACAATGTTTTTTTTTGTATTTTGTTTTTGTTCAGGTCCAAAATCAAATTTGACTAATTCAAGGAATTAAAGTTTCATTGCATCTAAATAAGGTAGAGTGTACTTTGTTTAATATTATTATCTTATTATTTGCATAAATTTCCTTTTCAATAATAGAAACGAAACAAAAAACTTAAACAAAATTCCACTATGACTGCCCTTCCGCTTCAGCTTCCGCTTCCGCTTTCCGCACCTTCTTCTCTTCTACTCCTCTCCTTTCTCACGCCTTCTGACTTCCGTTTCCGTGCAGTGAATGAGAAAGAGACAGAATGTTTGTTTAACTTAACAAAAGAAAAATCATGCACAAAATCCACGGCACGCTACACTCTGTGCCCGTGCCCACCATTCTGCCTGTGGTCCTGGCCGAGGGATAGGGGATCCGCGGGTCGGGGCAGGACAGGGTCCACGCCTTTACCTGAGCAGCAGAAATTCTTCTATGTGAGTAGGCGTGACCACACCCTGGACCCTCCTCTGGATCCCAAAAGCCATTCCTCAAGTCCTCCCCACAGGATTAGGGTTGCACGATTCGTGTTTTGAACGTGTGTCGCTGTGAGTATGAGTGTGAGTGAGTGAATGTGAGTGTGAGTGAGTGTGTATGTGTGGGTATATGAAATACTTATGTATAACGAAACATACAAGGTTCAATAATGACGACGCTTCTCAAATAGAGTATTAAATAGTACAATGAAAACTTCATATACAATAGATGCCATATATAATAGATATTCGATCGATACTCGATATACGATACTCGTAGTGTTTTATAATGCGATAATACGTTTAAAAGATACATATACATATATGTATACATATACCATATACATATACTAGGTAAAGTCCCGACATATGTATGTAGTATGTATGTATGTATAATACTCCATTCTGCTTTCGGATCTGAGCTTGGGTTAGTTCTAGGAGTTGGTAGCGTTGTGTGGGAGTGGCAGCTTTGATATTTGGCAGCGTTTCTTGGTCTATATGTGTATATGTATGTATGTATGTATATATTTTAGAGGGCAGTACTCGCGATTCCCAGATATCGTATAATATTTTAGTTGGGAAACGTTAAATTGTATTTTTTTGTGTTTAGTTTTAGTTGAGATTGCATGCATTTTGATGTATGTATTTATTTAGGTATTACGTGGTATTTGTTGCTTTTGTATAATAAATTGCTCTTGAATTTTACTATTAAAATTTCTCATAACTCGCCACTTCTTTCCTTTGTTTTCTTGGAGTGTATAAATGATCTTTATAATATTTTCGTTAGCTTGGGTTTTCTTTACTTCATTTAACATTTAGTATATGTATATTTGTAAGAATTAAACTAGAAAAATTCTAATCTGAGGTAATTATTCCATTAATTTGTATTCGTGTGTGTGTGTTAGAGAAAGTGAGTATATGTCAATATGTCCCCCTCTGCCGAACGTCGAAGAGGGGGGATTGTTGGGAAGCGTGCTTAGCCTGGAGCTTACAGATCTACTTATGTATGCCGGGGGGTCCTTAGGGGACCCGAAGCGATCTAATTAGCGAATGATTAACTTGGTTTCCTCGAAGCAGCCACAAAGTTGATTCTGATTCTTAATTTTGATCTGCTCTGCGAGCAACATAGTGTGGTTAGGATTAAGGGGGCTAAAGGTTAAGCTTAAAGAAATCTCGAATCTCGAATCTCGAATCTCGAATGATGAATTGTGTAAATTTTGTCACAGTTATGAGTTTTTGTGGTGCATGATTGTTTCATAGCAGATGTGATGCATACTCAGTTACAGTGTTGGTGTGAACTAAATCTAGGTTAAGCTTACGGCAGTACAATATCCAAAATAGATCGATCGATCGATGCGATGCGATGCGATTCCTTTGCAAATTTTACAAATTTCAAGCCAAAATATACCACATATCATTTTTCATTCTTTGATTTCAGATCCTTTTAATTTAAAATTCATTTCTCATGCTGTCACAGTTGGTGTTCCAAATCCGAATCTAAAATACACGTACAATATATAATCTCTTAAATGTCTTTCGAACTTAAGTGCTAAACCAATGCTCACAGATGTCGAGTCTTCCTTTGCTTTGCTCTGCTTTTCCATCAATTTCAAATTCAATTTCAATTTTATCAATTATCAATTAAATATCACATTTCGGGGAGCTCTTTTCAAGGAAATCAAGTGGATGGTTGGATCCAAAACGCAAATAAAAGTGCTTATCTGTTTTTTATGCAAAATGATTGTTTCCTGATGTCAACCTAAGTTAAATGCCAATTCATGTTAAAAACTACTTTTGTGGCTGTCTTTACAGAGGGTTCGCGTTCGTTCGAATCGAGTTCGCTTAGCCTAAATGAGTGCGCGATTGTGGGATTCGAATCGATTTCAATGCATGGTGTTTTCTCTTACGCGTGGCTTAATTCTAGTATGAAATGCGATGATGAGTATTCTAGGGTCCTGAGACTGTGGCAGTGTGTGTGTGAGAGTTGTGTGTGTGAGAGTTGTGTGTGTGTGTGTGTGTGTCTGTGTCTGATGTTTGATGACTGACGTGACATGACATGACATGACGTGACATGAAGTGATTGACCATTTGAATGCTGTACAATAATTAAAAATACATATTCCAATTTACACTGAAAGTTCCTTATTCTCTCATTGCTTCTTCTCATCTATCATCATTCCCTTCTCTTTCCCTATCGAGTTATGTTTTTGGTTTTGCATCTGAGGTATTATCGGGTGCTAAAGAGCCACACTCCGCTACAAACGTTTCAACAATGAGGTAGAAAGTTCTGTTTGCTTTTGTTGCTTCGTAGTTAGTCTCTATTTTTGCTGGAAGTCCTTGAATTCTTGATTAGTTCAAATACCTGAATTGCTTGGATGTTCTATATAGTACTTATTTATTCTTTCTTTTTAATCCTGCTACAGATCACAACACCAACTGACTCTCGCTCTCTATCGCGAGAGGAGGACAGTCGGCATTCTATACGTTATGGAGATTATACTTCAGATTTCAGTCAGTCAGTCTTTGGAAATGCTTCTCTGGATACTCGAAGTCGATTTCGATTCGGTTTGCACATCACAATTCTTTATCAACACACACACGCACAGGATCAGTATAGTTCAGCTGTCTTGTGGGCCATCAGTCCTACAGTTATCCCTACACCTACACCTATCGCTTTCGCTATCTCTATCGTTATGTAACTTAAGACTACGCTATTCTAGTTGCTAAACTACGTAATATATGATCCTACAGAGAACAAAACACAACATCGAGGATTAAAACGAACGGGCACTGCTAAAACCTAAGTACAACACATAGACACGACTTGGACTTGAGACAGACTCGTAGACTTAGGGACTTATAGCGAAATAAATGGCAACGATTGTTCGACAATTCATACTTCGACAGCACGAGTGCACTTCAAATAAGATATATGTATACGGGTATACGGGTATACGGGTATACGGGTAGCCTAGTGCTACCATAAGCCTAAGCTTAACTGCTAAATCAAATAACTTTTTAGAGAGGGACTGAGGAAATCGGGAAATGGGGCGAGTTCGGGCTTCCGTGGCTGGGGGATGCCTGTGTGGAGCCTTCGCTCGTATTGCTTGCTCAACACTCCAGTTTGCTTCCGCAGTTTGTTGCCGCCGTAAAGCCTATGCTAATTATATGGTACTCGTATCATGGGCTGGCCTTGCTCCGATGATGACCCGATCAACCGACTGTTGGTCCACTTAACCAGCGGTTCTTGCGTGTTCCATATCGGTTCTGCTCGCTATCTGCTTATGCTACATACTCTAAGGATAATTCCAATACAATATCAATACAATACCAATGGCATATGGTCAAAATGTAAACCAAATTCGTTTCTAGCAAAACCTGTGGCGCCTACGAAGTTCAAGGGCCAAACAAAAATGTTTTGGGTTCGATTGAAGATCATATATGTTTCTTCTTGACCGCTACCAAACGAGCGGATATACACAAAACTTAAACGCTAAACAAGTGCAGCCCATTGGGATTAAGACAAAGCCTATACAATTAAGGAGTAAAGCCTCACGCAAACTAAATCAGGGGAAACTAAATTGGATGGGATTCTGGATGGGGATGAGGTGGGGTAGGGTCTCTCACGATCAATGCTCAGGTAACTCAAAGACATCGACAATTAGGAATTACGAAGAATTGATTTAAGGATTTGTACTTTGGCATGAAATCTTCAACTTAACGAGAACAAACGTGAACAAAAATTCGACTACAACATTTGACGTCCATTCCTCCTTTGCGCTTTAACTCAAAATTCAACTAAGAAATTGATTTAGTGCATTGGGTTAGATGGGGAAAGGATTTCTATTTGGGAATAGGGGTCACAGGTAACTCAGTAAGCAAGTTTGCTAAAGAACAACGTAAAACGAGAACAAATGCAGAACTGGGGATTGTGGACTGTGGGATTGGGACAAAACTGTTGCACACTGAGGCAATGCAACCGGGCTCTAAGCTATATGTTTAAGCTGCGATTAACATGTTCCTACGTCGTACATACATATGCTACGTACTATATATATATAAGTAGGTGGTGGTTGAGTCTATAGATGTGACTAACTGAGGTAGCTGCTAAACTAAATTGCAATCGGGGGAAACTGGCAGATCGGATCGGATCGGATCGGATCGGATCGGGGACCAAATTCACGCTCTTTCATCTAGGTTTCCTGCCCAATGCTAAGCAATACATTTCGGTAAAGGTTCTTTAAGCGATTTCTCCTTACTTTATTCCTTAGACGAGTGTGTTTGTAGGTTTATCATCAATGCAGTTGGAACCAAAAATCAAATCAAAATTTAATGAAACGAACAGAAATTATTAAAAATATTTCATTTAATCAATTGAAAATTCAACAAAAATGCAATATTAATTGTAGTAATAATAATAATAGCAGAAGGAAGTATAATTTGTTTCCTTTCCTTTTCTTTTATTTATTTCTTTTATTGAAGTATAGTTAAATTTATTTAGGTTTCCTTTCATGTAGAAATGAATGGAGCTCGAATAATCATATTAAAAATCAACTAAAATATTCAACTAAATATCATTAAAAGTAGACATTCAAGAGATGAATTGCCAAAATGTATGAAGGGTAAGGACGAGCAAAAAGGGATGGGATAGAGAGTACAACACTGGGCGAGGGGTGGATTCCTTCATGGGATCGTGTATAACATAAAAAGGTACAAAGTATATATATATTACACATTACGAATTATGCATAAACAAAAGTGAGCTAAGTGTATATTTAATTAAACAAAAAATTACATTTGTGGGGAGCTAGAAAATCATACTATAATTTTGGAGGGTTCGGGGATACACCAGGGTATGGGATAGGAATTGAGATGGGGATAGGGGGATGGTGTGTGGGAATATTTTCTGCGCTGCTTCGCTATTGCCTTGGATTGCGGTGGAAAGTGCCTAAACTTTTACCAATTTGTACATTGCGTCATCAGATGATCTGCGAGAGCTCTGAGGGAGCTTTCAAGAATTGGTTTTTAAGAATTTCGGTCAAAGTTTAAACATTTTTCTGCGATCGGATACACAAGATCATTAAAGAAGCAATTCACAAAAGCTAGTGTTGGAAAGCGCTCAAATATTCCATTCGTTTAACATAAGAAAGTGGTTTTGGGTAGGTTTTTTTGAAAAGTTTACTTGAGAACAAATTAAAAACTAAACAAAAACTGCTTTTAATTGTTTATAAAATTGATTATTTGCTTTAGGTAGATACTATATATATATATATATCGTTTTCCTGTGTGTTTTTTATATTTGTTTAATATGCATTTGGAAAACATTTTATATTTGTTATTAATTATTTATTATTGATTTTTGCTAAGGAGGTAATATAAATTACATTTTAATGTGTTTTATTCTCTCTCTTACCATTTTATCGACTTACTCCGCCTATCTGGCTGGCGATAGGCCTTCTCCTACTATTTTGTGATTACTTTAGGAGCTACTTGAGTTAGCTATGATTTACTGCTATTTCTGTTAGGTAGAGCAAGGTGCCTTGGAAGTCTGACTATCATACTCTGTTTATTGGGGTTGGATTGGGTCGGATCTCAATCGAATTCGATCGTTCTCTCATTTTGTGTGTGTTTGTGTTTTCTCTTTGTTTTTAATTTTTCCTGGTGGCTGAGGTGGGCATAAGTTTTGTTGTGGCTCGCCTGCTCTCCAGCGAGTTTCCATCTTGCAAATTTAACTAAAACAAACATAGAATCAAACTAAAACACGGGCTGACTTACGTAGTAGTTGGTGGTGCGGGGTGCTGCCGCCCTGACCTGACCTAGCCTGATCTGACCAAACCTGACCAGATTGAGGCAGGACTGGCCATGGACTTGGCTTGCGTAGAACTTATTACCAATAATGTGTAGTAGTATAGGGCTAAAGGTTACTCCAATTAAATATATATATATGTATATAACTATGCAAAAGTTAAGGTGTTTCTCTATGTAACTGTGTGTCATGTTTGTGTGTGTGTTTTAGTGGGGTGTTTGTGCCTATAAATAACGTCACTCTCCTCTCCTCCTATTCATTTCTTTCTCCACGTAATATATGTTAGAATTAAAACCTTAGATTTAGACGAAAATTATATATCTATAACTGTGCCAAACGTATAGTATATATAATCCTCTCAAGTAAATGCCAAAAAGTGTCTCGCTTGTCGTTAGGTTCTATCAATTTAGGTTTAGTTAGAGCTTTAGGTTTAGGTATGGGTATATAAGGTATAGGGTGTGTACTTATCAACTTAAAGGTAATTCTATATAAGTATGCCAACGAAGGTTTCCCCGTTATATGTAGATATATAAACAAAAATGTACTATTACTCAGCTGTCCCTTAATTCTTTCTGAAAAATTGCTGGTAAATTATATAACTTGTATTATTTGGTATATAAAATGGCGGCAATGCTAAATGCCCAAAGGAGGCGATACATTTCAGAGTATGAAAGGGGCAGCACATGCAACTTCTAAGCCAAGGGGGCCGGTCGTCGCATCCGTCCCCAAAATTGGGATAATATTTCAAGCAAACCCTCACCAAAAGTCACCAATATGTATAAAAATGTATAGTGGATAGTAAGAAGGGGTATAGTGGGTTGGAAAAGGTGGGAGGGAGGTCATTCACAGTTATTTGAACAAGGGGTTTAAATTCTCTTGGAAAATTCCATGCAATGCATTGACAAACACAGATATCGAGTGAGGCTATCAGCTCTTCACAGCTATGTGTCTTCGTCACATAGTCTCACAGAAAGATCTTTAAACGAGATCCGAGTAATATCACACTGATTTTGAGGGATGTATTTTAAATTATTCTTAACAATTTGTTCCTCTCGAACAGATATTCACAATGAGCATTGGGGGGTTGGGCGTGGGACTTACAGTTTGGCTGTTTTCATGGAGGCATTTTTGGTTCGGGGTGGGGTTTAGACATTTTCTCAAAATGTTTGTTCTCAACGGTGTTTCACAGGGGCTGAAGAAGGGGTTTTGGGCGTGGCCTAGTCACATTTTTGGTTTGGGGTCTTATAATTTTTCATAAAAATTTATTTTCTGTCGAACAGTCCAGTCCCAGTGAAGGTGGCAACATATCCGAGGCTTGGACCCCCCGTTTTTTGCAGAGATTCTGCCGATGTAGAACTCTTTGGGAGGACCCGACACTCTTCTCACAGACTATTTGACGAAACTTAGGAGAATAACCTTATCGTTAGGGTTCGTGTCGAACACACACAGTTAACACAGTTTCTGGCGATTCTTTTTTTAAGTTTAGGCTGCCCAAACATTCTCTCACAGTGGGGTTGTATCAAAATGGGTATAGGTTTTGCTTTTAATTTGATTAAAATTTCACAGGACTGAGAAGGGACATAGAAGAAAATGATCTTAAAGGAAAGGGGTTTGGAGGAGTGTCAATTTTAATTTGAAGTAAGAGGGATTTTACTTTTAATTCGATTAAAATGTAAAAGGTTCGAGAAGGGAGAAGGTCGGTGGGGTACGCAGGAAAATCTAACACAGTATTGCTGATCTTTATACAGATTTAGGCTGCCTAAATATTTTAGTCACAGATCGGTTATACTTATCAAAGGGGTTTTACTTTTATTTCGGTTAAAATTTCACAGGTTCGAGAGGAACAAATTTAATTCGAAATGTTGGGAGGTTTAGGGAATAATATAACACAGTTTCTGATCTGTTTTTAGTTTTAAGATTGACTTAAAACTCTCTCACAGGAATTGTATTACATTTGACTTTTTCATTTAATTGGATTAAAACTTCACAGGATTGACAAGGGATGTTCAAAGATATGAATGGTTGGGACAATGTTTATAGGAGGGACAACATTTAGAGTTTAAGTTTCCTTAAACATTCCTTCACAGTTGGGGGCTATATCAAAAGGGGTTTTACTTTCAATTCGATTAAAATTTCACAGGCTCGAGAAGGGAACATAGCATATAAATGAATGTAGAGGAGTTGGGGAGTTGGGGAGCTGAGGGTGTCTTAGAATTTTTGGGGGGGAAGATGAATTGGTGATTGGTGACTTTTCCGTGCACGAAATAAACACAAAACAGGAAACATTGAACCGCTCTATAAATTGTTGGATGTTTGCATACCATTTTAAATTTAGAAAAATCGATCTTAAACCTAATATATCTATCGATGGTGAGTGCCTGCATGGGTGCTTGTGTGTGGGCACCCATGGTCAGGCTTGTCACCCTACTTTTAGAGATCCATCACATACGGCTGCTCTGCTAGTTACGAAAAAGAGAAGAAACCCTAAACATATACATGCATACACGAAGATAATACATATTGTATCCTACGCTTAAACTTAACTAATTAAATGATCACGCTGCGCCGAAATTTGTTTTTCGCTTCCAAATTCCAAAGAACTTACAAATTAAAGAGGAAGGGAGAGTGGGTTTGGGGCGTGAATTAGGGTTCGACTGCTTGAAATATGTACCTGTAGAGGGGAGTGGAGGGATTCTGTTGCATGCGCTGCCCTGCTGCTATTTTTGAGTGAGTGGGGGAGTGGGTGGGTGATTTTAACTGGGTCTAACTGAATTGTTTAATGGAGAGATATGGAGATACCTATTCGTTTGGAGGTTCGGCTTTCGTGTTGCTTACTAAAACTAGGAATAATTACCAATCGTTTAGGTAAAGATGTGCAACTTATCGATAATGTTGTTTTTAAATTTACTTTTTGTAATATTATGTTTCATAAATTGTAGCAAATGTTTCGCGTTCTTCTTATCCGTAGCCTTCTTTCTATTCTCCTTCAACGTCTTCTCGTCTACGTTATTCTGGTTTCCTTTCTCTTTTGTTATTGAGCAGCACAGCATATCTCGTGATTTGTTAAAACAATTTAATGCCTTGCCTTCAATTTTCGCTAAATAAAACTGTCCTTCGTCGTGATGTAATTGATTTCTTTTTCTCTTCTCCTTTGCTCTTCCGCTTCTCTTTCTCTTTCCCCCTTTTTTTTTTGTGTTTACTTTTCGCTTTTTGTTGTTTTTTTTTTTGGTAATATGTATAAAAATTTGCTTTTATGTAAAATAAATCTAAAAATTGCTTTTGTATAGGTGTGTAAACAAAAAGATATAAAAAAAAACTCAACAAAAATAACAAAAAATTGTTTTTAGCTTGCATTGTTTTTTTTTCTCAGTGATTGAGTGATTTTTTGTGTATATGTATGTGTATATGCCTGTGTGGGTGTACTAAAATCAAACGCCGATCTAAAACTAATCGCAAACCATAAACAATACTTCAACTTGAGTTGCTGGTTCAAGTCTGCTTTTAAAATTGGTTGCAAATTTATAGTTTTTCGTAAAATTTGTATCTTTTGTTCTTTCTGATTCTCTGTGTTCTTACTCTTTCTAGGGTAATTTATCTCTGGAGTACAAATGGCTCTCCATCCGCCGCTCCTCTCCTCTCCTCTCCTCTCCGCACTGCACTAGTTCATGTTGAGATAATCGTTGAAGAGCTGCATGCAGGCGGCGCCACCTGTGGGCTCCTCGTAGATCTGAGGATAGGTGCTAGCCTCAGATGCCTGGCGACCTCCTAGGCCGCTGACACTGTGCCGCCAGATGTTGCCCATCTCCAGAAGCTCCCCCGCAGAGGAGGACGAGTTGGAGCTGACGTCCGAAGCATCTGCCTTGGTGTGGCTGCTCTGGCTCTGGCTCTGGCTCTGGCTGCCACTGTCCTGCCTGATGCTCAGGTTGGACAAGAGATCGGTGAAGATGTCGTGGGCCTGGAGGCGCTGTGCCGACTGTCCGGGCAGCTCCCAAATGTTGGCCTTGCCGTAGTGAGTGCCAACGCCACCGCTGCTGGAGTTCCAGCCATTCGAGGTAGAGCATCCGGAGGTGGATGAGGCTCCCGAGGAGCTGGTCAACGAGGCTGTCGGCGAGGCTGCTTGTGGCTGCAGCTCCTTGAAGCTGGCGTTGTCCCTGAGTGGTTGACTGCTGGGCGAAGTCTGGGCCGTCCACAGAAGCATCTCCTTGCTGTGGCTACTGGCGGTGGGACTGAGCGACGGCTGTGAGCCGCTGCCCGAGGAGCAGCCGCTGCTGCTGCTGCAGCCCCACAGAGCGGATATGGTGTCCGTCTGTCCCCAGGCACCGTTCAGCTTCTGGCTGTTCTGGCCGTTCTGGCTGTTGTTGTTGGTCTGATTGTGGCTGATGCTGCTTGAATTATGGCTAATTAATAAGTTACTAATACTGCTGCCAACGCCGGAGTGGCCTGAATGGTTGTTGTTGTTGCTTGCGTTGCCATTGCTGTTGGTCAAGAGAAGGGCACCTGCAACATGCCCCATCTGTTGCTGTTGCTGTTGCTGTTGCTGTTGCTGTTGCTGCTGATGTTGCTGCTTCTGCTGCTGCTGGTACTCTCTCAAGACATCATTCATGGTGATGTTGCGCTGATAGCTGCTCACCTTCTGAGGAGCTGCAGTTGGAGTTGGAGCTGGATTCGGAGCTGGAGCTTGTGCAGAAGGATGCTGCTGCTGCGGCTGATGGTGGAAGTTGTTCATGCGATAGTTTCCTCCCTCGCTACCTCTCTGGGTAGGAGCTGTCTGATGCTGCGACTGCTGATGTAGTTGCTGCTGTTGCTGCTGTTGCTGTTGCTGTTGCCGTCCCTGTTGCTGCTGCTGCTGTTGATGCTGCTGGGCATGAGGATGGGCACCAATCAGGTCCGGGTTGATCTGCTGCTGCAGTGGGGCCGAGTAGTCGATGGCCGCATTGAAGATCGGCTGCTTTGCCGTCGAGGAGGCCGTTGGAGCACCGGGGGCACTGGTTGCTGCTGCTGCTGCTGCTGCTGCGGCTGCGGCTGCCGTGCCTGCCTGAGGCTCCAACGGGGCCTCATGTTATGCGAGCGTCGGCAGCCGTGTCGCGGAGCTCTTGGCATAGCAAAAGCTCAGCGGCTTGACGAAGTGCGTGTCCTGGGTGTTGCAGTATGGACATGTCACCCCGTGCGAGTAGTCGCTGTAGAAGCTCAGCCGCTGCTGGGGATGCATCAGCATCTTGAAGCAGTTATTGCACTGCAAAGGGAGTGTCGAAAGAAGGTGGAAATGGGATCATACAGGTGTAACACGATGGGCTGGAGGGATCCTCCACTGTTTCGCTTGGCTCCAAGACTCACCTTGAACCTCTCGGCGCAGCAGGGCATGGCCGCGAAGATGTCGTAGGCGTACATGGTGCCCAGAACCAGGCTGGATCCATCCCAGGGCTCCTTGCAGAATCTGTGTTAGCATAGACCGGAAAGATGGTAGAAGTTCATCGTCATGGGGCCCGTGTTGGGGCTTCTTTGCACCAATGCTTACCTGCAGCTGATGAGGCGACTGCTGGAAGTTCCGTCCAGGCAGCTCATGCACACAGAGGTCAAGTATAGCGTGCGTCCCTCGTATTTAACCTGAAAGCGAGGAGTAGAGAGAGGACGGAAGCGGAAGCTTAGTACAGAAACTGGCAAAAGGTGCAGACAGAAAATGTCTAAAAACGGGGCGGGAACCAGCCGCATAATTCAACAGTCGCCAAGGGCCCAGACACACAAACAATGAGAAATTATTGCGGGAGGTAAATGTGAACTAAGGAAGAAACGAACACGGCAATACCCTTTCTAGTGTAACCACCATCGCGGGTATCCGCTCCCGCACTACTGCAGCATGGAGGAATTACGTCCTTCTTTTGGAATATCCTTGAAGTGTATGCCCCTGGCAAACAGACTGCAAGAACAAAGTTCTCCCTCTTGGCTAGAGTATGGTGTGTCAGTAGCGCCAACTTTCTACTCTTTTCAGATGGGCGGGGCTGCGGAAGTCTTTTGGAATTGAGCGCATTCTTCCATGTCCCACAAAAGGACAGAGGCAGTGACAGTGGCAGGGGGTGCGGCAATGCGACGCGACATAATAATTTCAAATAAAATGCAAAATGCATAAACTTGGCCAGGAGATTGCTGCCACTGGCACTGCCACCTCAACCTCAACCTCAGAGGATAAGGAAAAGGAGGATGGGGAGGGCCAGGGCCAGGGCCACGGCCAGGAGGGAGCCAATCCCAGGAGCGGCAGCTGGCAATGAATTATAAATCCAGGCTTAAATTAAAGCCCACTAGAGGAAAAAGAGGCATAACGAGGAGGGGCCAGGAGAGTGGGAGACCAGCGTGCCCCGGCCACACTGCTGCACTCCACCATGCAGCAATGCAACAATGCAACAATGCAACAGACTGGATCCGCAGTTGCCCAGGCGTAATTATGGAGACTTAAATGGGTCATAAATTGCACAGAAGGAGAGACAGAAAGGAGTGGCAGCCAGAGAGGCGGATGAAAGACGCTGGATGGAATAGCCAGAGCATGAGCATGAGCTGCTGCCTCTCCGCTCTAATTGCAGCTGAAACTTCTTGCTGGTGGGACACGTGGGCGAGTGAAAGCCGCGCGTTAGTGTGACGGCGTGGGTGCCACACTGCCACATCAGCCACATCAGCCACATTTGTCAATTGCAAATGTCGAGGAGGGGCAACATGAGAGTGGAAGAGAGAGAGAGAGAGAAAGAGCGGGATAGATCATAACTCACCTCGATGCAGCCGCTGGAATGCTGCTTGGGGCTGAGGAAGAACGAGCCATCGACCAGGGGATAGCGGTCGAACACGAGCAGCGGCTCTTCGCACAAAATACAGGACACGCGGCTCATATGCGAAGTGGCCAAGGAGGAAAGGATGAAGAGGCGCGTCTCGTCGTTTCCATGGTTGCCCTCGTCCTCGATCTGCAAAAAGAGAAAAGAAAATGTTACAGTGCGATACGAGTACGACATGTTGCAAGTTTAGTCAACCCAAAACAAATTCTTTGTTTATATTTATTGTTAGGGGATCTCCCAGTGGCGCCAACAGCACCACAGTCATTTCCCATTGCTTTTTTTCCTACATCTTTGTGGACCACTGTCCCGTACCACTGTTCGTTCCGACTGCGAAGGTGGCGTCGTCCAATATATGTCTGCAGTGGGACTCACGGGCCACGAGCCACGAGCCACGACGCGGCGAGTTGGGCGTCTAAGCGCCAACAAATGAACCATAAAGTCCAAACGTGCTCTGGCACCCAAGGGGGGAATGGAATCGGGATCCGTTGTCTAAGCCAAAGTGGCTAACACGTTGGCCAAATTGAATGCACACAAAAACAAAAACAAAAACAAGCAAAATCAAATACACACACACACACGGAGGGGCATAACCAGGTAAGACCAGCACCAGGGCCAGGACCAGGACCAGGCCAATTCCCAAATCGATAATCAATATGGCGAGCCAGTAGTCCCTGCCTCCCTCCACTTTCCTATGTGAGTGGCAGTCCTCCCTCCTTCCAGATGGAGCTTGTAGTAATAAAGTCGTCAAAGAGCTACATCCAAAACCGAAGCTAAGGCCAAAGGTGATGAAAGAATCTATGGCACCTAGGTACAATGCTAACAACTAACCCAATGATGAAGGAATAGTTTTTGTGACTCTATTCGACCCATACACAGACAGAGAGAGAGAGTGAGACGCAGACAGTTGAATAATTTAGTGAAATGAAACGAAATAAAGCCAAAGGACACGTACCCCCAATCAATTGCAGCTCCGGAATGTCTCTGGGACAAGTTTAATGCACTTTTAATAAGATCGGGGAAAAGTGAGAGAAAGAATAGAGAGCTAGAATAGTAGGTACAATAGTAGGTAGTTAGGGGATGGGGTTGGGGTTGGGGTTGGGGTTGGGGTTGGGGCAACCCTTGAGCTGCAGAGTAATCTTTAGCTTAGGCCACAACTCAAGTACTCTCGCTTATTTGCCAAGAACTTTTCTTGCAGCACACACACACAGAAAGGGATGGGTGATGGGACAACAGAGAGAACTTCACCTTGAAGATGACACTCTGCCACATGCCCCTGCTGCTTGTCTTCTTCAGCAAACAAGCTCGGGGAAAATAATCAACAAATTAATATTTGCACGGGCCCATTGCAATTGTCTTAGTCCTCTTTCTGTGCCTTTGCTTGCCTCCACTGGGGAGGCTCTTGGGCTCTTGGGGCCGTGGCTCATAAATCTTGGCAACAATAAAATCAACTTTCAGCGTTTTGGCCCAACACAATGTGGCAGCAACAGATTCGATTAATGAATGTTTGTTCACTCAAAAGCAGGGGATTCCAGGATATCGCCTGGTAAGTGATATCAAGAACAGTTTTCACTCATTAAACAAAAGAATCTCTGCACTAGGGAGAAGGGGGGCTGTCGTGTCCGTCCGGGGGAAAGCAATTAAGTTGATTGCTGAAGGAGACGATACAAGATGCGGGGATGATGGGGGAGCATGTTGTACCATCCATGGAATACAATTGCGAGTCTAGGATTACGAGCACTGGCAATAACAATAACCCAGATAGCGCCACCAATCGTTCCTGCCAAAAAGGATACATGCCACATGCCACACACATGCATTCCATCAAAGTAATCTCCTCGCTTTATTTTTCCATGCCCAATAAACATTTCCCTCCTTCATGGAGGCTACGTGACGATTTGCTAATTTCTGTCAGACTCTGCTCCTCCTCCATAGGGAGCAGAAGGAAGGTCGTTGGCCTGTGGCAAAGGATTGAAGGCATCCCGAAATACTCTTCATAATTTATGAGAGTCGCGTGTGGAAAGTTTTGAAAGAGGCAGGACTGCAACTTCTCAGAATTATAAGCATGAAATTATTATTGCTGAATTGTGATTATTGCCGCCAACTTTTCATGGCTCTCATGGCGCTGCCTCGCTCTCCCTTTCTTTAGGTGGAGCCAGAGAGTGCAAAAGTCAAAAGTCGAAGTGCAATAAACTCGAGGACAGAACAGATCCAGCATCCAGCATCCAGCATCCAGCATTCAGTAGGAGCTGCAGGAGTAGCGGCGTGGAAACGGCACTAATGAAGCCATTCAGTTGTCATTTCCTTCGGCTTGCATCGGACGCATAAATCAGGCGGCGTTGGCCGCACTTCCTCTCCAATCCTCCTCCCTCCCCCTGTTAATATCAACACCAGAGCCACAAATCAAAAAGGTTTCAACTTGGAAGTTGGGAGCTCTGGCCACACCCCGAACCGCACCGCACCAAAGACAATGGTTTTCCGTTCCAACTACAATTCCATTCAATTCAATTCCATTTCACTTCGATTCAAAGTGCTTTGCTTTTCATAAACACATTAAATTAAATGGCATTTCGGTGGTAAGGTCTGTACGGCTCTGGCCCCTCTCCATAGGGCAGTCCTGCCATCCAGTGCTGCGGAAGCTGCTGCTAATCCATTAAAAATGTTTGCCATAAATATCTCTCACTCGGAGCATTTCTATCCAGTAAATTATGTCGCCTCTGTCTCGTTCCTCCCCTCTTGGATCCCATCCCCCTGTAGGTTGTTCGTTCTTCGCAGCCTTTCAGCCTCCACATTTCCTTATGCAAAAGTTAATAAAAGTGTTTAATATTCCAATATTAATTTCTTGCCATCTGCAGAGGAGTCGCGCAGTGCCTTTGAGCTGCTTATCCACATATTCCTTCCACTCATAAGTGGATGCTCTGGGGCGTGCGTGTGCTTGGGTGTATTCATGAGTGTTTGTGCAGACAGAAAGCAAACACATGTGAGCCAGTCTGCCCCGCCTTGCCCCGCCTTGCCCCTCATGGGCTCACCTTAAAGACAGCTGCAAAAACCCTCATTAGGCGCTGCCCCGACTGCTGCAGAACTTTTGCTGTGGGCGTAGAAAGCTATTTTATTACCGCGGAAAAACTATTCATTTAGCCCACCCCACTTCGGGGAGGAGGGGATCCTCCCATCATTCTCAATTGTCAATTGTGTGTGGAAATTTCCATTGAGAAATTGTCCAGGAAAAGCATGTTTTAAATGGTTTCTTCAACGCTCTTGGAGGCGACTGTAGGCGTTGCAAGGGACAAAAGAAATTGCAGAATAAATTTGAAAATTGTCAAAGAGAAAACTCACTCCCCGTGTGGGCTGATGGCCTGATGGCCTGGTGGCCTGGTGGGCGTGGTGGCTAGGTGCTTAATTTAAGCAAGTTGACAGTCGCACTCACAGTGCCACGCTGCCACATTGCCACGCTGTGGCAACTCCCAGAGTTAGAGAGGGAGAGGCAAGACACTTTGATCAATGGGCCAGATGTGACCTGGCTGGCAGATTAGGAGCTAAAGCCAATGACAAGCCAGCAACAATGGCAATAAGTAGGAGGCACACACTGCGAGGCATGTGGCATGGGCCATGGGGCAGACACGGCACGACACGACACGACACTGACAATGAAATGAAATGGCAGTTCCTCCTGTGGCTGAGATCCTCCTCCCCAAGCGAAGAAAGAATGGGATGGATGGAGGGAACGGAGCACTTTTATAAATGAAATGGAGTAATAATATTTTGCGACAACAAATGCAGCAGCCAGGCGGCAACAGCAGCATGGCAACAGCAATGGCAACGGGAGCTCAGGCGTAGCAAAGGGCAGGAATGAGGGATAAAGCATTGCATACCGCCTGGCGCAGCTGTGGCAGGACTGAAGGAGCACACAGGCGAAGGGGGAGCCTTCCCCACGATGCAACCAAGCAACAAGGACAGCCAGCCACAGCAAACATGGCAGACAAACAAACATTTCAATAAATTCAAAAGGCACCCAAGAACCAGAGCCAAATACAGACAATGAAAACGCTGAGGAAAGCTGAGGAAAAACAAGCCAAAGTCAAAGGGAAATGCAGGAGCAGAAGCAGATGCAGATGCAGATGCGGGAGCAGGAGCCAGGACTTCACTCTGTTGTACAACTGTGAAGTGGCTTAAAGGCTAGCAAACGGCAAAGAGTCCAAAGTGAGGGGCGCCTTGCATTGTTTTCCACGGAAAATCTCATGACATTTGCACTTAATTCAAATGCGCGAAACAATTGCTGAATAAAAGGCAACAAAATCTATGGGGCACCATCTGGAACGAGTAGAGGTTCTTCGGGGGGGGAGCTATTCACAGATTATGTTGCACATCGAGACTGACAGAGAGGCAGAGTCTGTCTCGGGCTATAACTTCATTAGGCCGCAGCACGAAATGTTTGATAAGCGCAGCAGTTCAAGGAACTCTTCTGCATGTCTTGGCCGTCATCCAATTCCCTGTCCTTTGCAGTCTAAGGCGTGTCCTTTGGCTTGTCATAAGCAAATTTCGCTTTCAGCCAAGAGCTACTCCTCTCCCCAGCATTTTAATTCGTTTTCCAACCAGTCAATATGGACTGGGGCTACTTCTTTGCCATTTTCCATTTGCCATTAGCCAAATACTCGCTCCGGAATCCCCCTAAAGCTGCTCTTGTTCGGACATTCCTTCGCCTTGACCTTTAAATATCAATTTGCAAATAAATTGTGTTTGCCCTTTTCTTGGAGCAGCCTCTGTCCAGCTCTCATTCCAAATTCCTGCCATTATTTATGGGGCATTCAATGTGCTCTGGCATAATGGAACTCGATTGGCCAAAGAGCTAATACATATGTAGGGGGAACACTGAAGATTAAGGGAGCAGAGGATTCAGGGGCAAAAGCAAAAGCAAAAACAAAAACAAATGCAATTTGAAATTTCGTTCTTGTTCGCCTTGAAGTATGCTTTGCCTCTTTTAAGTTTATTGAACTGCATCCTGCGGCGGGGTCCTGCGGCGTTGACTGTGGCCCCTGCCTTCCTTCCTCTCTTCTTTTTTTGCCCTTGAGAATTCTCCATTTTAAACTCGATTCCCGAGCATAACAATTATTTTTATATGAAAAGCAAAAGCAAAAAAGCAAATTTCAGAGGCACTTGCCCCCAGACTTTCGCCAGACATTGATGGTTATTGGATTTGCCGACGGATATGGCAGGACACGCCCTCTCCATTCAAGGCTGCGCCTTAAGCAAGCAATTTAAATGCATTTGCTGGCAGTTAATAGTTTTATTATGGGTGACTTGTAGAACGTAATTGTTTAATTATTTTTAAGGCCCTGCGCTCCTTGCCGCTGCTCATTGCTCCTCCTGAACTCCCTCTTCGCCGTCGCCAGTTTCCGAGTGCATTTTACGGAGTCACAGTACATTGCTTTGATTCGAACCTAATCCCCCACGATCCCCCCATTAGCAGTCGGAAACTAAACGAACTGTAAGCCATATTCCCCCTAACAGAAAGCTGGGAGCGGACAAGTGTATCCTCTTTGGTGTAATTTCTTCCACTTAACCTAATCCCCTGATGCTTTAAGGCAGTGTAAATGTATGTACATATGTGTGTTGGCCCTAGCAGAGCAGAACACTCCTCCAAGTCAGGGATGTGTGGGTATTTTTATTGTCCCTGCCGCGGCTTTTCGACTGGCGAACGGTGCGGTGCGTACTCGTATGACTAATGGAGTTATGTGTGTCGAAGCACAGATAGATCTACTGATTAGCGCTAAGATAACTCTGTGTTTCCTTAAGCATTAGTCATTATGGGAAAGAACTACCCATTGGGATGACATTTGCCATTTGTAGAAGGAAAGTGGCAGTTCTGTATCTTGTGCTGTGTGGACTTCGGGAGATCTAGTTCTTGGGGCAGTTCTGCTGGGAACTGAAGCTCTGTAGCCTGCACTTCTGCACTTCTGATCAAGCACACGGATCAATGAACCCCAAGCAACCGAGACTCAAGTGTGGGGTCTGGGCCGATAAGTGCTGTCAACATCAGAAATAGTCAACGGAGCAACGAAGGCAGGCCTCTATGTTTGCCATTTTCTGCAATAGTTGAGCATTCTCCAGAGGTGGAGAGAGAGTGCCTCAGATAAGTGGCAAGTGGGAGTCAACAAACTGCATTTGCCACCAATTGATCGCAGAATGGCCCGGGCGAGTGGGGAGTGGGGAGCGGGGAGCGGGGAGCGGGGAGGGTAGGCCACCACAGAGAGAACGCAGTTGAACCTAATTAAATTTCTGTTTCTGTTTCTCCGCTTTTCCCTAGCCACTTTTCCTTCTGCTGTAATTTTTATCGCTGCACCGGGAAATGGCATGGAATGGCACTCGTTTGGAGCGCATATCTTTATAATTACTAAAAGCCAAGCTGGAAAGAAAAGCTTATGCAAAAAAAAAGGGAAAACTGAAGCAAATGCAGAGGGAAAATAAGACGACAGCCGTCTGGATTTTAATTACAGTACAAAACGAGGAAAATGGCAGACCCAAAAGCGTGGAAATTCTAACCACCACAGTGAAAACTTATCAGCGAAAAGAAATGAGAAGCAGAAATACAAGGGACTGGGAGAGTGTGGAGTGAAAGAAAGTTTTGATTAAAACAAAAGAGACAGAAAACGAGAGACACTCACTCGCCTTGGATACGATAGGCAGACGCCGAAAGAAAGCTAAGGATTCCGTTCCCAAATGCATTCTGCTCCTCCAGCCCGTTGTATCAAATGAATGCAGCGACGAAAACGATGGGAGAACTTTAACATTTTCGGGTTAAAGGTTCCCCCGAAATAATATAATTAAAAAGCGGGCTTTGCTCTGGGTTTTGCCACGAACAAAAGCAGTTTGTAGACGTGGGGCGTGGGGGGTGGGCAAGGTGGCAAGCACAAAAAACGCAGCCAGACGCAGACAATGAACCAACACACACACTCGTGGAAACACACACACACACACAAACACAAACACAAACACGAAATACGCACATAATGAAAATGTCAAAATAAACACGACATTAAAAACCTCCAATCCTCGACTTCATCTCCTACGCGCCGCGCCCTCTGCCGCTTGGGCTCCTTTCAGAGGACAGGCAGAGACGCAGCAAACAGAAAGCAGAAGAGACAGACAGACGGGGAGAGAGAAGGAGAGAGAGAGAGAGAGAGAGAGACGAAATGAAGCCAGTGCACTCGACACCGCTTTAAAGGCCAATAAATGGCAAGAGTGGAATCCTTGTTCAGCTGCACCTCAGTCCTCAATGTGGTTGCACGGTACACGGGCAGAGGGTACAGACCTCTCTGATCCGACAGAAAATCCAGAGGGTTCAGGGAAAGTCTCGCTAGTTCCTTTTCCCGTGGTTTCAGTGTGCCCCCTTGAACTAGTTCTCCCATTTTGCCAGCTCTGGCATTTATTCCCAGACACACATGGAACTACAGCCACAAATACTCACGTGTGTTCATCAAGACTACTAATCGGGCCACAAAAGAACAGAAAGCAACGACAGCTCCTCGGGCCCATGCCGCCTCATTCTGCCGCCTCCCTACTGTGGCGGCTGAATCACTTTTCAAGGTGTCAGTAACATCATCGCTAAGTAGCTTTCGAGGGATCCAAGGACAGAACAGCAGCTGGAGGTGCTCGTCCTTATTAGCATTTCTAATTAAAGAGCAGCGTATGAGCGGCAAGGATAATGACACCTGCCACTCAGACAGGAGAGACGAGCGAGCGCTCTAGGCTGGCGAAGGGAGTGGATCAGCGAAATGGAAAGTGCCCTCCCTCCACCATTGACCATTGGCCATGTAAGCTTCATGTTTAACGGCAATTAGAGACAGCGAGAGCTCGACCCCTCCTCCTCTTCCTGCCACTCCTGCTGCCAGCCACAGAGCCAGACAGAAGGAGAAGGAGCGGCAGAGGCGGCGACGAAGCTTCTATTAAAAGTGAAAACATTTACATTAATAATTAGCCATGGCCTGGACCCCTGCCAGATCTCTGCCTCACCCCCAAGCAGCAGCACTTTGTTGGACACTAAAAACTTCATCAACTTTGGGGCCGCACACACAAACTGCAATTAATCAGGGTCCAGGTCCAAAGGGGGGAGTGAGTCTACACTCTACGCGGGTTAAAAAACTGTCCCTCCACCAAGTTGACAGTTTAACTGGGAAAACAAGGTGCGATAAGTGCTCGCTCAGACGTAGGACATGGGCCACGAGACACTCGGAAGGATTCAGGGAGAGAGGACGCAAGTTGAACAGCCAAAAACAGAAATCAGCACAGGACAATGACCATCCAGACACTAGGATTCAGGAGGAGGAACAGCTGCTGTCAACGCTCAACGCGCAACGCTCAACGGAAAATGAAAATGATTTAAAGCACATGCTAGCGTTAGAACCTGGGGAGAGCCCCATGTCTTGCACTTTCACCAGGAGCTAGAGACAGAGCCAAGCTCTGTCCCTCTCTAAACAAACTTTCTCTTGTTGTTCTCGCTGCCAAAGCTTTTTTCAAGTTTTTCATGTTCTTTTCAAATGGCATCAAGTTCAGAGGGGGGCCATCATCAGCAAGAGCAGAACAGCAATATGAGTAGCAGTAGGAGCAGGAGCAGCACTTTTTTGGACAAGTTCTGATTGCGTTTGTGAATTTTTCATTGCATACATTGGGCGGCAGGATGCCAAGGACTCCCCTTATGTGGACTGGACTCCATTTGGGTAATCAAAGTAATGAACATTCGAGTTGTGGAGCCCGGGAGAAGGACTGTTCTGCAGTTGGCGTGGAAAAATGCTTACAAATTGCACGTCCAAGGTTGGTCCGTGAGGGGGGGTCCAGACCAGACATGAAAAGCAAATTCCTTCCCCTCCCTCCACACCCCATCCACAGGTGCACTTGTTGTTATTGAGGCATACCACAAGAGCCACGTATGGAGGATGTATGTTGTGAGTTTTGCAAACGGCAAACCGCAGAGTAATTAAATTGCCAGCTCCTCTGGTGCCTCCTCCACTTCTTAGCAGGGTAGTCTTTGGACCCGGGACCGAGGATCCGATTGAAGGACGAATTTTGAACTTGTTCGGAGTGTGGCAGAAGGTTGGGGCACGCATGTCGAGCGCCGAGCGCCGAGCCCCTTATTCAGGATAATTTCATTACACTCAAACAGAGTAATGGAGACAGACAGACAGACAGAGACCCAGAGAGCGGCGGTGGGAGAACGGGCGAGAGGTAATAAGATTCCCACAACATGAAAAAATCAGCAGACACAAAACAAGTAAAGGGCGTCTCATGGCAGGGGGGCGTGGCTTACTACCTCGATAATTAATTTTGTGCCATCTCTCCTTTCGGGGATCCTTCTGAGCCCCTGCAATCGTGCATTACATTTCAGAGTGAAGGACTTGAGCTTCTTATGGGAAATGAACAGAAAAGGAGCAAACAATGCCCTCCAGTGGGTAGAGAGAGGGGAGGTGGAAGCTATATGTATGAATGTTTGCCAGAAGGTAAAAGACAAATCAAAAACCAATAAAAGGCAATAAAGGAGAGGAGCTACAAGCAGAGACAGAGTTCAATGCACTTCTCAGCTCTGCTTTGCTCCCCCCCACTTTTCGCTTCTACTTTTTTCTCATTTTTCTTCGTTATTTATTTAAAAGAAGCTTAGAGGCGCCTCAAAGAAGAAGGGGAGAAGGGGGAAGGGTGGGGAAAGCGCATAAATTTCGCCAGCTCTGCAGAAATAAAAAGGAAATCCATTCAAGGATACAAAAACGCGTTAAGTGCGCCAAATAAAAAGAGGAGCGAGCACATAGAAAGGATTTCGCTCCAGCGATATTGCAAAGTTAAATCAATAAATAAAGCATCAGGAGAAGCTCAAGTAGAGCTGTGGCAGTGGCAGTGGCAGTGGCAGTGACAGTGGCAGGGGCACGAGTGGCGCCCCATCAACGTCATTAAATCAATGCTGCCTGTCGTTGCCAGCCATAGATAACGACCAGCAGGAGCAGGAGGATGAGAAAGTGGAGGAGCAGCAGCAGGACAATCAGAGGAAAGGAGGCGCATCAGAGACAATGACAGCAACGATGGCGACGACGATGCAGCGACAGCGAAAGTTTGCCAAGAGACATTAACACAAACGAGAGGGAAAGAGGGAAGGGACAGGGATATGGACAGGAGACGGTAGACAGTGTACGCTAGACACTAGACAGAAGGTAGAAGAGCCACATTAAGGAAAAATCACTCCAAGAGGAAGTATGTCCCGCCATACCCACTGCATTCCAGGAGGAGGAGACCGTCGACAAGTGTCGTCTGCTGGGAGATGTTTTCAGCCAAGTCGCGACAATGCCAAAAACACAATTGGGGCGTGTCCAGGACCAGTGGCAGTGCCAGTGGCAGGCGCAAGTGTCTGAACAGGTGGGGAAGCCGAGCGACTAGAGGTTGGGCAGAGAATAATCCCCCAGAGATAGGAGATGTGAGAAGCCTTCTCTCGAGACAAACTCAATTGTTTTTGTGCACAGCCAAGGCAAATTTTGATTGAATTGCAGACCAGCGTCGAGATAATGAAGGCAGGAACAGGGGAGAGGAGAGGCAGATTAGTTAAATGAAATTTAAGGAGGCGCTGAAAGAGGCACCATCCAACGCCAGGAACCACTTTAAAGCTTAACTCCTGTCAGGGTACGAGTACTCGTCTTTGGGCTCCAGCGATCCTTAAAGAGTTCTCAGGCTATGGGTCCCTTCTTTATTGATTTGCCACTTGCCACATTTTGTCCTTGGAGCTGCTGAAGGAACTGAAACCAAACCAAACGAAATGAAACGAAACGAAACATATCGAGTCGAAGCGAAGCGAAGGCCAAAGCCGCACGTGACCGACCGTCCGACCATAGGCAACCACCAGAGCGGAAATGTTTGTCTGCCTGTCTCTCCCTCTTTCCCTGTTCCTTGTCTATGGGCCCAAACAAATCCAGACACGTGGAGAGAGAGGAGAAAGTAGAGCCATAGCCATAGCCATAGCCATAGCCATAGCCACAGCCACAGCCATAGCCATGCAGATGGGCGATAAGGCGTCAAAGTGCCAACAAAGTCAATAAGCAAAATGTTTGTGGTGCACAATGTTTTGCAGCTCGAAGCCGACGGCATTGAAATCCTTTAATGTGCTGTTAACGATAAGCCAAGGAGCTGAGCAAGGAGCATGCAATAGGGTATGGGTAGGGTCTATGCAAAGGACTTTTGGCCAAAACTAGCTGGAAAACGAGCAGCGAATATTAAAACAAATAAGCCGGGACATAATGGACTGCCCCAGGACAGAGACAGGGACGGGGATAGAGCCGTAGACACGGTCTCCGTCTCCGTCTCCTCTCCCTTTCCCTCTATCTAATATTGGCGGAAAGCTGAGGACTCGACCCATGTCAAATAAGTTAAACAGACATGAAAGGTTCCCACTGTCCCTACAACCCACAAACCATCAAAAAAAAATAGAAAGTGGACACAAGGGAGACTGCGAAAGAGATACATAAAGGAGGAGGAGGAGAGAGAGAGAGAGAGAGGGGGGGGGAAGCACTGCAAGCTTTGGGAGAATCGGGAAAAAGAGCTTGCAAGCGGAAAAAAAAACAGAAAAAAGATTGAAGTTGGTCAATGACTCTACAAAGTCTGGCAACGGACGCCCAACAAACCAAATTGAAGTTGAAGATTTGCCAAAACATGAAAAATAAAATAAAATAAAATAAAATGTATTTATTTTGGTGAGAGGGCGTCAGGAGAGCAGAGGAGAGAAGCCAGAGCAACGGATGCGACTAATTGGTGCTAACTCGAAGCTTTGCTTTTGGCAGTGAAAAATTAATGTAAAAATATGTGAATATTCCAGGGTCCCCTCCAGGTCCAGGTAGGCGGCAGGGACACACCGAGCATGTGTGGAGTCGAAGTGGCAGTCGGTTCGATGAACTTTACCTTTGGCTGCTCGTAAAATCAATAGGCGGACCAGGTCCGGCATGTTCCTTGTTCCCTATTCCCAGTTCCTCCTAACAGCCCCTCATTCAGTCTGTGATTTTAAATTACATTTTAAATTTATCAGCCTCGCCGGTCCCTCTCCCACTCTTTTCCTCTTGTAATGAAATGAGCATCAAAGGCACTTCAAACATCAGCATCATCGTCAGCTTCGACGTCATGCAACAACGTTTCGACAACCGCTTATGAATGAATGAATGAACGAACGAACGAACGAACGAATCAAAGGCAGCCAGCAACAAACACTCAACGGAACTGAACGCAACTCCCAGACTCACTTCAAGTGCAAGTTTTTTGGCAGACTGCGATTTTTCTCCTGCTGCCTCCCCTTTCGACCATCTTTTCTCCCTGTTATTTTCTGGCTCTTTCTTTAACGAGCCTGAACTGAAACGAAACTGAAAACTATAAAAATCTGAAAATACAGCTGCGAATTGGACGGAGTCATGACAAACTCTTAAAACAGTGCACACTCGTTAAGTTGAACTAATTAGATGCAAGAGTCTTTAAGAGTGAACTATGCAGAGTATGAATGGCATCTGTTTGTAGGGGTACACTTCTATATGGGAGTGAAACAGAGAAGTGCCAGTGGGCGTTCGCTTCGTTTCGCTGATTGCCTGCACCCGATAAGGCTTGCCACAATATCGTGGCAGTGGCAGTGGCAGCTGCTGGTGCTGCGGCTGCGGCTGCAGTTTCTAATTGAGCTGTTGCAACGTGCAACTGGTGAGCGGGAAGAGCCTTGTCTATGATCTCCAGCGATTAGCATTATTAATTAGCGGACTGACTCAATGAAATGTTAGGCGTACGTCTTCCCATGCACAGGCACAAGTTCAAATGGTTCCGTCTTTGTCTGACAATGGTGACAAAACAATATCCATTTGGATGAAACATTGCTTAACGCCAAGTGGTAGGTGTTGACCCCCCAGGGAGGGCGTTGCACAACCTTTTTTTGGCCATAGCCGCATTCACAGCCACAGCCAGAGAATGGAAAGCTGCCAGCCCCGAGAGTCAATTCAAATTTGCAAAGTCAAACAAGGCACGACAGGCGAGTGGCAAAAGAGGCAGACGGCAAGCCGCAAGCCGCAAGCGTTGCTACAAGTCAACGAACTGCAATTGTTGTTGTTGTTATTGTAGCAAGTGTTGTTGCTGTCGCTGTCAGTCGATTCAAATTGATGTTGCTCAAATATGTACATACCAAAAGCGGTGCCTACTTTGCGGCTGCACTGCCGAATAACAAGCCAGACCGATTGGAAGTTAAACAAAAATGATATTAAAAACAAAGTAAGGCAATTTGTGAGAGCGTAACCAAGTTAGAGTATATGATTAGCGCAACTGTCTCACCGTTTGTTTCATATACCTTGCGTCGAACCAACAGCTGTGAGGGCAAAGCTTACTCACGAGCCCACTCTCTTTCCGCTCTCGCTCAGCACATTTCTAGCTGCTAACTTGGTCTTTCTCTCTCTCTCTCTCGCTCTCGTCTCTGTCAAACTAATTATTGTCATAGGTTATGGTGCAGGCATCGATAAAAACTGTTGCCTGAAAGCAAAAGTATTCTCGCGTCAGACTCGTTTTATGGCTCCATTGTACGAGTATTGGGGGTTTATTTATTTTAAACACATTTTCCACGCACAAAAACATTGGGAAATTATACATAGTTTTGTATGTATGTACAGTTTGTTTGTGCGACATCTTTTAGACTCGACTCTGTTTGGGAAATTTTATGTGTTGTTTTTTCAGTGTTTTCTTATTTTTTTCGTTTTTTGTGTTTTTCTTTAGCTTTTTCGAGAATTATTTAAGTGCGCGGCATATGTTGGGTCTGGCAGTCGGCAGTCATTTTTGTTGGCATTTTGTCAAAGCGAAACATGTGCAAGCCATCTTTGAACCTGCTGTATCCGTCCCTGTCTCTTTCTCTGTCATTAGAACGGATACTTGTGGACGACGACCACTTGATTGACAAGCTGACAAACTAAAGAAAACGAAGAGAGGGAGGAGAGAGGAGAATAAAGCTAAAGCGTGTGGCAGATGTCAACAAATGTTTGTTTTTTATGGCCAGGCTCAGCAACATTCTTGCCACAACGCCAGAGAGACTCAACCAAATGGCATATTAAATATCGCTTACATGAGACATCGAGTTCGTACAGTGGAATAGCTTGGGAGAGCTTTTGTCACTCATCACATCCACACTAGAACGTATCACATATGTACATACATATGTACCAATATGCGTCCCACTGTTCGGTGCTGCTTTATTCTAATTTGCATTCATCAGCGCACAAACTAATTGCACAATGTGTGTGAGAGCATGCGAGATGGCAACACATGCATGTGCATGTGCATGTGCATTGTGCTATTTCTCTGATGCTTCTCCTCTTTCCTCTCACATTCGCATGGCGCTCTCATGCAGCCTCTGTCGCTGCCGAAGCGAGGCGGGTTAGCGACCGCAAAACTATCTGACATTAGATTGTGATGGCGGCCAAACGACAACAGCCGACGTCGACTGCAGCAGAGCGTGCATGTGTTGGCGTGCACTCTGCCGTTGTCGTTGCTTGTGCCGGCTCGCACGTAAATACGTGCCTGAGAGGGAGCAAGAAAGAGAGGCAGAGACGGCAGACAACGAGTTCGTAAACGACTATGGCTATGACTATGGGCAGCAATGGGCGATTATGACACCGCACGATGCCAAAAATTGCAGGCAGAGTGGGGGGAGCAGGGAAGGAGAGGAGACACACTAGCTGTGCGTAATACATATAACGGAGACAAACGAAACGATCTTTCTTGCTCTGTCGCTCTCCTCCAATTCGGTGAATTTGCTGTAATTTTGCGTACCCTACGCTTTTAGAGGTGCTCTTCTGAGAGGAATCTAATAGCTTTTATAGCCCATCTGATTTATCCCTCACTCGTTTTTCATCCACATTCCCCCACTGTTGTGTGCCGTCAACTCTATGCGGATTTACTTACCATCACTCTGTCTCAAATCAGAAAACCTATGCACATGGCGCGAGTTCTTTATAGGGTATGCAGTTTCAGCTTTTGCCATTTTCAGAGCGTTTTTGGTTTCGGCAAAGCTCTAAGGCTGAAATGTTAGCTGAATGCTGAACAAGCGTTTAATTTTTTAGCTCGAATTTTAAGTGCAATTTCTTGTCGTTTGGCAACAATGTTGCTCAACATTTCTTATCGCAGCAGTGGCATCTGCACCACCCTCTCATTGCTTGCACCCCACCACACCACCGCTTAGATGGGGGATCGAGATTTCTTGTTGGATTGTGGCACGCTTGATTGACTGTGTGCCTTCTACAGCCGCAACAAATCAATTTAGTCAGCTCAGAAAGAGAGACAGCCAGAGAGTGCAACTGCCGCTTGTTGCACATTGCTGGGGGCACTCCCACTCCTTTCCCCACCTTGTGCCATGGCGATGGCGATGGCTACGGCCAAATTAAATGGCCAACAATTTATTGTCGGCAAATGCAGCGAAAATTGCAAAACATTTTGCAATTTTCCATTTTGCCGCCTATTTTGGCTGACTCCCCCTCCCCCATGTGGGTTGCTGCATCGCAAATCGACAGCGATGTCGGGGCAGGCCGCGCGTTGGTGGCGCCCGTCGATGATCGCAAATTTGAAAATTGTCGGTTGCACCTCCCTTCTCAAGCCCCAATCGCTCTGATGCTTTACAACATGTAAACTGTTGCTGATGCCTGGGTAGGGGCGTGGCGTGTCTGCAGTCAGCTAAGTGATTTGCCACAGCCATTAGATCGGATTCCCCTACTCTACACTCTCCACCAAGGCGGAAATGCCTCAGGTATCAGATCACCCACTCATACCGCGGCTTAGATCCCCGAGTAGATTTTGGGCCCAAAACAAATCTCTAATAATTGGGGATTCATTTCGATTTATATTCCGATTATGATTCCGATTCATTGTCTTTGATGTTCTGCCGGCGCCTGTGTGTTAGTGTGTGTGTGTGTGTGTCGACTCTTTTTTAGGCAGCTGTCCCGTTATTAATTAACAGCTGTGCGCGTATTATACAAATTAGCTACAGATGGGAAACGCCGCACAACGGACAGCGGATAGATGACACCAGACAGCGAGCTCCAAGCTACAGAATCAGTGTGGGGTTCAGACGGGTTCCAGCCATGGTCTGTGGTTTTTTGTACTCACGATTGTTGCATAGAGCCCCCCCCATATGTTAGATATGTACATATCGTTAAATGTGGTCTGCATAGGAATTCGGTTTATTCACATACCTGCAATGGGATAAGAAAGAGAAAATTGTGAATAATAATATAATAATAATTATAAAAACTATTTATAGACAAGACGATGTCAATAAAGAAAGATAACTCTGAAGATCTTCAAGGAATGGAATCCATAATAATTTGAATGGAAGTTTCAAGCTTTTTACTTACATATCTATGTATTTATGTACTACATACATACATGTCTCTAAACGTAGAGGATTTTTAAGATATTACACTTAAAAATGCATAAGTAAAGTTACCAAAGAAAAGAGAGATTGGGTGTCGGCTTTGTATGCGTTTTGTGGAAGAGCTTGATAAAGCCAAAGTAAACATTTTCCATCCATAATCCACAAAAGCAAATCTCCTTTTAAAGAATATTTTCAGACGCAAAAGAATCGGGAAATTGATGCAGTCATTAATTACCGTTCACCTGCGCTCCTCCGTTTTTATCAAGTCTATAATTCAGCATTAAATTATGCAGATCTTTGCCACATGCCACATGCATCATAGTTGGACAATGTCAACTGCAGTCAGAGTCCGACTAATGAAGAAATCCCAAACCCGCGCGCACTCGAATTTATTTCGCAATCAACTTGACAAATGCCCAAAGCAGCGGTCCAGCGGTGGAGCGATGGCCGAAGGAGATAGCCCGGGCACGGACGCGGACTAGGAGTTTCTAGCTGGCCAAGTCGGACTTTTATAGGTTTAGATCCGAAACGAGCGCCGATACAGTAGCAACCAGACTCTTGGCCAAGTCGGGCAAATTCGGAGGCTAGGAAGCGGCGTCGTAAAGACATTTTGTGGCCAATTGTTGTTTGTGGCACTACTGCGCTGCCCCATACAGTGCGCGTCATAAATTTAACGCTCGAATAAGTGGCGATCATCAGCTGACCACCAAAACCAGGCAGAGGCAAACATATTTACGAGGCGGTCTGGTCTCATAAATGCCAGAAAATGTCTATATTAGACGAAAATTATATGAAATGAGGGGGGAGTTCGATGAGGGGAGTACTGAATCTTTCGTGAGTCTGCACATATTCATGTATGTGTACCTACATACATATGTTCAGTACATTTTCCATGTGCAATTCATTTTGAACCTCATTAAGGTCAAATTATAGTATTATTTCGCTTTTTCGCCTGTCAGCGGCAATAATTATGCAGAGACCAACCCCTCCCCGCACTATCCACCCTCCTTTTCGTATACTTATGTGGTATGTACATTTTTAAATATGTATGTGCATATGTACATATCTAAGTCGCACCGCGCCATAGAACCTAACAATTAGTTTGCTGCCAGACATTTGCAAGTTTTCAAGAGCAAACACTGCTGCGCTCGTAAAAAGAATTTCAATTTGTTCAGATCCGAACTCCGCTCTGCTCTGTGGGTGTCACATGTCGCCCAAGTCGTGAGCAAGTCAATGCTGCCCATATAATGCCAAGATAATGTCATGCATGGCACATAATTATGAACAGAGCGTATCAGCACCATAAATCAGTTAAAACTAGTTACAAACTATGAAGTGGAGTCCAGATGTCTAACTATTGATATACCATGCATATGTACATTTTTACATTTGAATATTTTACATATTACATTATTAACTGGGATCCAAGGGATCTGGGATCGTTGTCGTTTCGCTCATTACCATGTACACCTCAATATAGCACTACACACAGCTCCCCTTCTCGTCACCTTCGTCACTATCAACGACCCGTAAACCCGCAAACATTTTTAATTGATTTTCGCCTTTGCATGTTTGGTGTGAAAAGTGATGAAAATGTGACTACAAAGCGCCAACAAAAATGGCAAATCCAAATTGCTATAAAACTGTGAAGGACGAATATCCATGATTCGTCTGAGTCGCAGACTGAGTCTGATTTATTCATGAATATATTTGCGTGAGTGTGCGGGTGGGTGATCTGTGATCATTGAGCGAACAGACAGCCATAATTGCTGACATATAACTTCACGATTGGGGGTAGAACCGAACTCGAGAATTATGAATAATAATTAAGAGTTAATTAAGTCATCAGACGCAAACACAATGAGTACAGTCGCTGAGCAGCAGCTCTAGGGTTACGCAGCTCTAAAAAAGAGATATAATGGCGTGACAGCCCATACTCGTGCTCTGGGGTAATCGAGTAATCGCAGAATCGCACAATCGACACTCATAATTAACACATTTAGCTAATAACTTTGCTCAGAATAAACAACATTAATCATAGTTTAATGGGGAATTAATCAGACAAACAACTTTGGCACTAGCCTCATCGCTCCGTCCCGTGGTTCCACCAACTTTTATTGAAAGTTTCCACACACTCGTGAGATTGCTGTTGAGAGCATTGAGAGAGGCCAGTGAGAGAGAGCAAGCAGAGCAGCATTTCCAATAACAATAAAATAAATCTTGGCCAAGAAAAACAGATAAAAACAGCATTAGCTGGCCATAAAACAGACCAACTAAGGCAGCCAGCCAGCAGCCCACTCGTCATGGCCGGAATGGATGGAATGGTTGGAGATGGATGCAGAGGGGAAAACGTCAAGGAGGGTTGTCGCCAATGGTGAGACAGCATCGGCTCTGTCTGTGGACAGACGACAGAGAGACAGACAGAGACACAGAGACGGATAGTCAGACGAGTCGCAAGTTAATTGCATTAAAAGTGAAATAAAAAGCGAAGCTCAGATAGCAGAAATTATGAAGTGCAGCAGCAGCAGCAACGTCGCTGTTTCTCTTGTTGCAGTTGTTGTAACTGTTGATTGAGGCGCATAATCAGCGGCGGAGAGTGATGGTGACGGAGCGAGAAGGGGCGATGAGACGAGTAAAGGAATGGAGGCGACGGCGACAAGCGCATTAAGTTGTTAACAGCAAATATTTGCTTCATTTGCGCTATGATTGCAGCAGCAACACCAACACCAACTACACCAACATCTGCAATGTGCAACATCCGGTCAGAAACATCTTTCCCTGATTGAGGGGAAGATCATCTCGTGCGGGAGAGATGGGAGAGGAAATCAAATATGGGCATGAGTAATAGAAGAGTCGAAAAGGTTGGCATTCGTCATTTTGAATCATTTGGATCATTCTCCCGTAAGAATATCCTCGAAATACTTATTCATTTTTCGAGAATGATCCCTGTGCACTGTTGAAAATTCTTAGAATATTCCCTCCTCAGGGTAATTGTAGCCGCTGACTTGCGCAACTCTTTTTTTAGTATCTTACAGCCGCCTTCTCCGCGCTCTTGCCACATGTTCTTATCTATAAATAGTTGGGCGTGCGCTGTCGTTGCCGTGGCAGTCGCTGGCTCCGCTGGCTGCTGCCCACGCCGAGCGGTCAATAAACTTCTCGGCGACACATGCAAATTGCAGTCCGCACAAACAATTAGCAACAGCAGCGACGTCGACGGCATCAGCGACGCGGACAGCAACAAATAACAAAACAAAACATGCAAAATATACAACAAGAAAGAAACAACAAAAAACACGAAACTCCGACCTATCGCACATTTTTTTCTATTGGGCAGTCGTCAGCGTCAACGTAACGTTTTTTCCGCTGCTGCTGCTATCACAGACAGATGGGGCAGAGAAACAGCGATTGAGAGAGAGAAAGAGAGGTCGTAGCATTTTCATTATTGTTTTACAACTACAAAACATCAGCTGCAGGCGCGCTCACAGCCAAATTTCTCCCACTTTTCCAATATCGATAGAAGGTAAGGCAGGTAAGGTAAAGCTAAAGATATGTACATATGTCCATACCCTACCCTGGATTTAATTTACCTTGCCACTATCTATTGCTCTCCTACTTTTTCTCTCCTTCGCACAATGTTTGCATTTCGTTTGCCGCTCGCGTCGTGCATTGCACCCGAGCACTGCCGCTGACGGCCTCATTGCTGACTTCGCTGCCTCTGCCACGCTCTTGGCCGTTTACAGTTGGCAAATCAAATAATGCAACAACAACCACAAAAGCACATTCGCTGCCAAGCAAATTTGACTAATTGCATTGAGAGAGACAGAGACATGAACATGAGTGTGTCGCGTCGCTGCTGCTACTTTTGATGTCGACTGCCAATATAATAGTATTGTTTGCTCCTGTTGATTCTTGTCGTCTTTTATAAGCAACATGCCGCTACAATTCGTAATTAGGCGATGCTTGGCTCCTACTAATGTTGAAAGCTCCTTCCCCTCCCATGGACTTCCATACGTAGGTTAATGGTGCCTCTCTGCGCTGACATTAATTTGCATTGTTTTATATATGTTCCTCTGTCGCAGTAGCGGCTAGCAGTAGCTGCTACTGCTGGCTGTCTCTGCTTCTCTTTCGACTTCGACTTTTGCAGTGATTTTTGTTTTGGCACAACGGATGTTTGGCATCATTTTCACACATGTGTGAGAGTGAGGGAGAGAGTTGATTAAATGGAAAGATCTGGGCCAACAAAAATTGTAATTCGAATTCAATAAAGGAACTGGCAGGCCACGCACAGTGGCCGCCATTTCAATAGGCACAGTAGCATCATCAGCGCAAAGCAATGAGTCACACTCAAGGCTCATTAGGTAAAAACGAAACAGTTTAGTTTATCTATGACGGATGATCGATATGAGCGCATGCTGGAAATGTTTTAATTAAATGACTTCTAATGAAGTTTAAAATAAAGAAGAATCATTTATGAACTTGCAAAAGTACATACACATGTGGTATGTACATATGTACATGCATACATACATTTGTATGTATATAAGTGTGGATTATTTATCTGGACAGCACTGTATCCGCACGTAAGAACTTCGAATATGCCAGAGATCGGCATCGGCAGCGGCTGAGTGAAGGCTGGCATACCCCGCGGCCAAGAGTCAATAGCACAAAACTATTGCAGATATGTAGATACATATGTATGTACGTATGTACATATGCATATATTTGCATGCAGAATATCCACAGCTATATGTTATACATACATATCTGTTTGGCCAGGTAAAGCCCCTCTCCCGCAGCGTCTTTAGAGTCTACAGACATGCGGCATGAAGCATTGAATTAGAGCGATGAACCCGCGTCTGCAGCTACTTTTGTCTTTTTTTTTGTATCTGCAAACGGGAAATGGAAACGCAAAAACAATAATGCTGCCAGTTTATGCCACATACATAAGTACTTACAAACGTGCTATGCTATTTCCAACAAAAACAATTGGAACAATTATGCTAAGAACTTTTACGACTCAATTAAGTGCAAAACGCAGAAAGATGCACAAAAACAAAAGCATTTCCAAGGTAGCTGACAGAGTGATGACGGATGGAGAGGAAAGGAGGGATAGTCATAATTAGTGTTATTGCACAGTTTTTAATGGCAAAACAACACTACGAAGCGAACCCAGGTCCGAAACGCATTGGAAAAGTGCATAAAATCTGAAACGAAGTGTATGTTTCGCTTTCAGTCCCAGTTTCTCCCCCGTTTGACGACGCCCTCGTCGTGGGGCTTGGGGGAAACCTGGGGTTTTTATGTGCCCCAGACAAGGTTTATAGTTTTGTTTTTCCGATCCCACACACATAAACAGAAACACATGCACACACACACTGCAAGGAAGCGCGGACTGCTCATAAGTCACGTCCTGCATCAGCATGGACCGGACCCGATCACAAATGGAATCCGTTCCGTCCGCGATTATTTATGGCCCTTATTTCGAATTACATAAGTCTGGGAGGTGCCGCTCCGACATGCATACATATGTACATATGTATGTACATACGTATGCATATAGTTGTACATATCGCATATTGTTTGGACTGGGCGTTGGGTTCCAAACAACCTTCGGGGAGCGAGACGGGCCAGTGCCCCTTATCGAACGTTGTAGCCCCATCGGTAAGTTACATTTTCAACTTGTATAGATACCCTATACTGCACTGGGAATATTGTGTGGCAGACGTACACGGGAACGGGCAGAAAAAATGCTACACCGAGCATTCGTAGACAATTAATGATACATAATTGTATCAGTAGCACTTTTATTACCTCTTTTTGTGTCGCAAGGGGTATTCTTAAAGTCTTATTCCTTGTTCATCGTCTCTGAGACCGGACCCCGAGCAAAGACCAGAGACCAGCAGCGTCAGGCCCGGGCCGCAGTCTCTGATTTACTTGAGCTTAAAAAAAGCAATTTACTCGCATTTTTATTACTTATGGTAAATATTGTTGGGGATTTTATGGCAATCGCATCCTTGAGAGCAGCTCAAGTTGTGGCTGATTGAACCTTATCGGTCGCCCGGTGGGACGGACGGAACGCCGACATCAACAAGTAGAAACAACGCTGAAAATCCCCCCCAAGGAATTTGCAGTTTGTTGCGAATTGGGTCGCAAAAGACAGAGAAAGAAAGATAGACAGAGAGAGAGAGAGAGAGAGAGATTCTCCATGGCGTATCCAATAAATTAAACAATGCCATGACGCAATTTGGCTATTTCTTTCCCCCTCTCTGTATCTATGTATGTACATATGTACATACATATATCTGTGGTTACATTTTTATGCAAATTGAATTGTTAAAACAATAAACATAACTACTGCTGCAAACAGCAGTACTCTCCGATCATTTGCATCTCAATTCAAACAGAACAACAGGGTTTGGCTTTGTACCAAAATGGGGCGACTAGACTAGAACTGCTGGTGTGGTTCCCTAATTCCCCGCTGACACGCAACCCACCGAAGCTACGTAGAATGTTTCAGACTGAGAGAGACATACAAATACAATTATTGATACATCCAACAAGATATCATAGCTGACAATTACTGGAAAATGTCATCTTTAAATCCCTTCAAGGGGAGGACTGTAGAGTCGAGAGTTTCTCTCGAATATTACCAACGAAAGTTGGAAATTTCAACCTTCAACTGTCGCTGTATCTGAGGGTCTCCTGCCCCTGCTCTTTGCTCTTTAGGTTAATGTTTCTCATTGTCTCCCCGCAGCAGACGATACAATTTCTGCGATAAATAAAATTAAATTATTACAGATACAGATACCAGACAAAGCAGACCCAAAGTGGAACACACATGTGTTATGTATGTACATATGTACATATCTCGAGAGCTGAAAACTTGGAACTGGGGGGACTGGACTGGGCAATTGTCTGATTTATGTTTCGACAGATATAGCGACAAAAGAAATACGCTTCGCTTGAGTTACAGCAAATGGAAAAAGAGAAGTATGGTATCTGGCAGCTACAAGGCTGCACCCCACTCGCCGCATCGCGATCTTCTTGGTGGCGATAGCTGAAAATTAGCTGGAAACGCGTTTACACGTGCGTCTGATGGCCCAAATGTGATTAGGGAGCCACTAACTATAATAAAAGAAGGTCTAGGCTCAACCGATAGAATCTGACACGCAATGGCAAGAGACCGAGGGAAAGAGGGTTTCCCTCGTTTCTTATAAATTTCGAAATTAATTATGTCACATTATGTAATCTGATCAGCTACGTTGCGGTTGTGCCTCTTGTCAACGCTTCCACCAGATCCAGGAGATCCCAAAGAGATCTCTTCGAAAAGACCCTCTTCAGAAAGTAGTGAGGGGCAGACGACACGACAGATCAATGAACAATGGAAATGCGAACTGGGATCCGAAATGAATTCCAGTTCCACAATTCGGATTCAGGTAGGACACGAAAAGTGGTGCGTCGGCTTCTGCTTCACGTGATACTTTATCTGTGCCCCTGGCTGGAGCTGTAGACCAGGTCTCCGACTTCGATTTGGGTTTTGGTTTCTGCTCCGAGCTCCGAGCTCCGAGGGCCAGCCTGCCTTAAAATTTAAGACTACCAACTGAATTCGTGGCGGGTAACGACAATCGTTTCGCTCCCTGGCTACTGGCCATACAATTTGGGGACTGAATTATGATATCTGCGATTGGGGTATGGATTTTTAGGAGGCGTCCATTGCCAATGAGGGGGCGATCTTCGATCCGCGGAGATAATTACAGGCTATACCATACACCAATCCCCATTCGGCTGTGGAACAATCACAACTTTGTTTATCGATGTAATACGAGACTTTCCTTTGCGGAAACATAAATGGAAACAGCAAAATTTAGAGGAAGTCCACTGCAACCCTTTTTTAGTGGGGATTAGTCATCGTTAGGGAAATTATAAAAAACATAATTCCAATTTATGGATTGCAATGAAGCTGTAATGGTACCCGTCCCTTCCCATTCCACAGCTTCCTCAAGTATCTGTCTGTCCTTCCGCTTGGGCTGCTTCTCCAGTGGAGAGTCCTGCTTCACGCTCTCCTGCCTCTAAGCCGCTGAAAATTACGAGTCCAGTCAGTGCAACCCTTTCTGCTCCCCTACCGCCTGTTGTGCTGATAAATCCATTGATAAATCAAATTTCCATATCCAAAAATGGGAAAAAGAGCTTAAAATTAATTGAAATTTTCAATCCCATTACAAAGTAACATTAACATGGAATAATTGCTGGAAATTATGGCTTAAAGCGAGTGTAAAGAGTAATTTGTACGCGACTCCTACACTTTTCCACGCTCTTAATTGCATTTTGAGTGCTTTTTCGCTGTACTAACATTTCGATGGCCAAATGTTTAAAGCCAAGTCCGCTTCAGGCTTCAGGCTCTAGCTCTGGCTCTGCCCCCGCAACCCTCTCGCTGTCCTGCAGCTTTTTCTTGGCTTCTTGTTTGGCTTTCAGTCGCAGCAGCAGACCAATGTCTGGCCAATTTAAATCCATTTTGCATTTGCATAAAGCCCAAAAGGGAAGAGGGCCAACGGCAGCAGCAGCAGCAGACGTAAAGTGCGGTTGGCCATTTTTACTTATTTTGACTGGAACGATTTCTGAAGAGCAAGAAAGTCCCCAAAGGACAGCACAAGGAAAATGGACGGGCCATGGCTCACCCTTTCAAAGCAAGAAAAGCCAGTTGCAATGTTGTCGTTTTGCCTCATTTTCAACAGCAACGGCAATAGCAGCAACAGGAGCAGAAGGAGCAGCAGCTAAATGCACTTTATCAACGACTTGCAATCTGCAAAAGGATGTCCCTGGCCCCAGAGGAGCTTTTCGCCAGCAGAAAAAAATAAAAGACAAATGTGCAAAAATATGATTATTTGAGGCGATTTATTAGCCGCCATTTAAATTCATAATTTTCAGGAAATTTCGTATGCAAAATGCGAGAATTGCAATTGCACAAACAAGCAGGAACAGCAGAAGGGTCTTGGGCAGGGGCAGGGGCAGGATTTGTCAGCTAATCCCAGAACGACGCTCTGTTTGTCTGGGAGCTGCAGCTTAGTGCCATAATTGGCAGGATCTTCAGCTAAAATGGGTAGGGAATGGAAGGACTTTGCAGCAATTACGGCACAAAACTACCGCCTGCAACACTTGCAGCAGTTACAGGCCGTGCAGCGGCGACAGGCTGGCCGTGCGGCAATTAAAAACGAGTTCGCAGCAACTGAAACGTAACAAATGAGTGTCTGGGCGAAAAAACGGATAAGTGCATCTGCAACGGAGGCAAGGATGCAGAAAAGGGTTGCAGCATCCCCTGGCTTCTGCTGCTGCTGCTACAGGGAGGCCTTGGCAGAGGTGTTTCCACCTCTCTTGTTTCTAAACCCACAAAGGGTTCAGGCAAATGGAAAAGACTTTAACTTGATTTTCTTCTTTGTTTGCTTGTAAGGTTCCATTTTCGTTCCGTTCGCTATTTGATGATCTCCCATTGTTCTATCCAGATCCTGACTTCTGGAGTGACTTGAGAGGGGTTTAGGGGTGCTCCTGTCCGGGTCCTTTGAGCGGATCGGAGCTGCGCAGTTGGCAATTGCGTCGTCTTCTATTGCGGGCTATCCTTCTGCTTCCCCTTGAACTGTTTCTGGATGAATGCGCAGTGGCTTGATCCTTCAGATTGACAGTACACATCATTCAGAAAGGAGAGGGGTGAGGCCTGGCGATGCGTAGTTTCCAGGGATTCCAAAGTGACAGCTCCATAAAGGACTCGACACCGCAGATAAGCCCCCGAACAATCGAAGTGAGACGCAAATAGAGACGACATTAAACATGGGGGGATTAAAGAACTGGGTCCTGGGGAGAGGTAGCGGTTTGTTCACCTTTTCAGCTCGGGCGAGCAGCGCAAACAAACAGCGGCAATAAAAGCATACAAATTCATCCATTGTTGGCCATCTCAGCTCATAAAATGTGCCCCGCTGCACATCACCTAGCAGCAAGAGCAGCAACAGCACCAGCAAAAGCAGGAACGGTGGCGAGCAGTAGCATAAGAAGAATCTATGGGCAACGCGTCGTATGAGCAATGGAGCTTGGTTGGAGTTGGAGTTGGAGTTTCGGAGTTGGGGGCAAAGAGGTGCCCCAAGCAGCTGCCAACTAATAAACTTTTTGCTGCTGCTTTATGCAGCGGAACTCTGCTTCAGTCGTCACTCGCATTCGCCAAAGAGTTTTACAACTCTTTTTGTGCAACCCGCCCGTGCCCCATGTGCAACGTGTTTATTAAGCGCATTTATGCGTTGTAAATAAAAAGCCAAAATTACGCGCTCAGGAAATTGCATTCCGTGTGGAGGAGGCACGGAACGGCCCTCGGGGACCGGCAGGGCCACGGTAGAGTGACACAATTTGGTCTATAAAAGTTTTGAATGTCCGCGACGTGCGGAGACCACGACAGAGAATAGAGATCTGTCCAAGGTGGGTGTGTGCCATGCCGCCCTAATGGCTTCTTCAGGTCGGATATTCTTAGACAGAATGCAATCTTTAGATTTGAGGTAGTCTGTTTTATTCACTCGAAAATTCCATATCGAATGATGTAGATCTAAGCAGCCTTAATTCTACATATCCTGCGTCAATAACATGACTAGCCCTCCCTTGGTCCAGAGTTAATGGCTCAGAAAGAGAGATAAAACCAGGTATGTATGCATAAATGTGTTTATGTATCTATGTACATGCAATACTAGCTTTTGTTTGCAATTTGAAAGTTAGTCAGAAGAAAAGTTTGTGGGCCAGCACTCACCCAAGTACCAATATTCGGTACAACTTTCCTGCAAAGGAAATGCAATGGAAAGGATGAAAAAACACCAACCTGCAACGAGACGGGGGAAAAACATATGAAATTAATATCAATTAAAGAGGACTTTCTGGTTTTTCCGAGAGGTGGAAAATGAAATTTTAATTACACTTGCGTCCAGACACAAGCCACAAAAAGGTCAAAGATGGAGCAAGGGAAAGGCAAATAAGAAGAGCGTTGGACTCAGTGAAAGTTTGCCAGAAGAGGAAAAGGACTTTCCCCAGCAGACACACACACACACACACACACATGCACACATATGGGGTCGTAACTAACATAAACTCTTTTTACTATAAATGTTTTTGCTTTTCTCCGTGGCACCTGCATGAGGCAGGAGGCGGCGGGAGCCATTGTCTGGACTGCAGGGCGAGCGTCATAAATATCACATTTGTGGCAGACACACGCCCATACTACCACACGGACACCCATACAAGTATAAGAAGTCCTTTTTTCGCATTGTGTTGCATGGAACATGGCACATTTGCCGCATTTTATGAGGTGCAAATAAAAAGTTTGCTATAAAAATTGCCATAGACATGGCGCACACTCTGTTCGGTGGAGGGAGAGGGGTCTCCGAAGATGGGGCATGTGGCAGCAAACTAAGTAGAAAAATGCATGTCTGGCACTCTCCTCGAGTGTGTCTAACAAGCAATCGGAAACACGCCAAGGAAGTGGCACCCCTGCCCCACACTATACAACACACAACAAAAAATATTCTTCTTTCGCCACGTCATTTCCTCGAGCTTTAAGAGGCGCCTTGCTACGAACGGAGAGAACAACTTTCATTAATTCGGCCCAGGTGCAGGGGCACTCCTCTCTGAGCCATTGAAACAATATTCCTTGAAAGAGGAGCGCATTTATTATAGAACTATTGCAAGGAGAAGGCCGCAAGCCTTAAGTGGAGTCGTTCTACGTGCCATGGCAACTAAGCAGGCAGCCTGTGGCAGACTGACTCATGTGGCAAGTAGGTGCTCGTAGTTCCATATGTCAACGACTCCCTACTTTCAAAAGCATCCAAAAATTGATTTGCAAGTTGACCTTTGGAATATTAAATAAAAATGGGATCCTGTGAGAGTGGCTTAAAGTAAATGCTCGCCACAAATAGAAGGCACTCCTAGAGAGTAGCTCAGAACGCTCTCCAAAGGAGCGTTTCAGTAGCAGGGAATCTCCGAGTTTAATTGGCAACGTAAATACAATGTAATTACGAGAGAGAGTGAGAGAGAAAGAGAGTTGCCTCAAATCGAATTACTTTCGTTTACATTGGGGATTAAGATGCATTAGATGGGGGTAACTTCAGCAATTGCTGTACGAGGAAGGGGCTCCAAGAGCATAAATGTTCTTCTCCTGCAAGCGGAAGTCTCAAACAGAGACAGCAGTACAAAGGACGAATGTTCCTGGGCCCTTTCTAATCAAAAAAGTTGCTGCAAATGTCAGCGAAAGAAAAGAAATCGAAACGAAAGTCGAGTCTCTGTCTAGTTCTCTTTTATCGGAGTTTCGGAAGATGAAGAGCTGAAGGTGCAAGGGTATGAATGGTCAGACTTCGAACAAATTTCTTATGCACACTTGCCACTTGCCACTTGGCTGTTGCAAGTCTATGTTCTGTGCCCCAGACACTTGAGTCGGGTCGAGCGGCTATAAAGGTGACAATAACTTAACGAGCAATGAACCTCAGGTACTGCTGCTATTCTGACTACTGCCCTTGATGCGGCAGGTTGTTGTTGTTGCTGCCATTGTCGACCGGCGACGCTTTTGAAAGGAAGTGCCACTAAATCGTTGAAGATAACAGCAAGGGGCAGCAAGGAACCCAAGGAGCAAGCAAAAACAGTGCGAGAAAAGGAGAGAAAAGGACAGAGCAGCATGTGGTCAAAGGGGGTCTCGCCCTATCCCTCTCTCTCGCTCTTCTCTCTCTACACTGATTTGTTCTCTATAAAAAAGTTTGCCGTTGTTCCCTTTCCTTGCCCCTCAGCACAAACTCTTCAATTTTTGGCTTTGAATACAGAATTGTACTTGTATAAGTGCACAAGAGTGCGTATGATGAATGACAGTGAAACTACCTTAGCGTTTTGCTTCTTTTGTGGATTTGCACGTGTGAGGAGGAGCATAGCACACAGCACTGCAGAACAGAGAACAGCGACAGCAAACAGGAGACAGGAGACAACGAACCCGAGAGACGAGAAATGAGCTGCTGAAATGGCAATCTAAGTGACTGTCGACTCGAGACTTGAACTGAAAAGAAATGAAGACAAGGGAGGGGCGTATAGGGGAGCGGTGCTTTTGGAGCTGTTTACCAGATGCCAGTATAAAAGCTTAAAGGCAAAAACGCAAACAACATCCACATCCAGAAATATCCAAAACCAAACACACGAAAATAAGAAATATTCAAACATAACAAAGCAGATTGAACCGAAAGAATGAGTATCTCGACTATCGCATACCCTCTCCGAAATTATGGGTATTACCATCCTTTGCATTTTGCAGAAGTTGAGGAGACCTGCAATGTACCATGCAAACTTTACAAATGCTAAGCATACAAAGGGCTGCTGCTGCTAATGCAGCGATACTACATGGCGAATGGCAGGAGGTAATCTCAAGGTTCACAGTCCAACGCCTCTTCTCCGCAGCTGCAGCTGCAGCTTCAGTTCATCCTCTTCTTGAGCATTTCCCTTTATTCATTCACCCAGTCATTCATTCATTCATGATGGATGCACTCAGATCGCAGGTGACGAGGCAACGAATGCATCAAGGTGGAAGACGTCGCTCAAGTGGAAGACGGTGGAAAACTCGTGTGGAAAATCTAGCCCGTGTCGTACATCAAAGCTCTCCAAAGGTGAGCGGGGGGCGCAAACTCATTAAAACCGCATAAGAAGTGTGCCCAGGAAGTGCTCAATCGTCTTCCCCTGACAGTGGACGAAATGATTAATTATCTTGCATCTCTGACCTTCGATTTCCTTGCCCCTCTCACCTCCTGGGGCGTCTGCCACTCTGTTGCAATTCTATCAAAAAGCCATCAAATCCTCAACTCCATTTGAATAAATGACAAAAGTGTTTGACAAAATCATTAAATTCAAAGAAAATATTATTTTAACAAAAATTAATGAAACAATATAGAAAAAATTGTATTTTTTCACGTTTCAGATGATTTTTTAATACCTCTTTGTGACCGCGAAATAAATGATAAGGACTGTTCCCAGAGGCTCATTAATTTTGAGCAGATCCCCTGAAACCACCTTTCAGCTCACAGACCATCAACCAAAGAGGGAAAAACAGTGTGGTTTGTTATTATTTTTCTTCTTTCTGTGTGAAAAATCATTTAAACTTTTTTCCCAAAGTGTTTTTTCAACTTTTTTTAAAACCGCAATACGCGACTGGCATGAACATGAACCATTAATCATCGCCAAATGTAAGAGCAGCAACAAAAAAACTTGTCACATAGCAAAACTGCTCGCGAGGGACGTGGGGAGGATTTGCACTCACTCCATTCCCATCCCAACTCTGAAAAAACTCTCACTTTCCTCCGCTGTGCAGTGCAAGGCAATTAAATGGCCGTCTCTGTCCCACTCATCACTCATGTCGGACTGCAGCAACTCCGCCTCTGACTCATTTACTCACTCACCTTCCTCTGTTTCTTGTGCTCTCTTGTGGAGCGATTTACTTGCAATTTTTCATTAAGCGAAATTAAAATGCAGACAGCGCGGATGGTAGAGAGGAGTAGAAGGGGTGGCGTTCAAGAGAGCTGCACAAAAACCAAAGCAAATAGGGCAAAAAACATTGAAAAATGAAAAATACAATCTGCAACTTTTGATGGATACCCTTTCGAAGCAGTTGCTATATTAGCTATACGACGTGGTTTTCACTTTCTGGAACAAAATACATACATATGTGGATAAACATCTTCTGACGAGAAACGTATCGATAATATTATTTTGTATCATCCCAAATGGATATAAAACATAACATTTTCTACCAGCAAAATACAAAAGAAGAGGGAGACGAAGAAAGAGGAAAAAAACTTGACATTAATCATTACAAGCGCAGACAAAGAGAGCGAACACGATTGCCAGCGGGGGCGAGGGGCAGATTGTCGCGTGTGTAGTTTTTGTGCGAGAGGGGAACACAGATGACTTGCAATTGAGGTAACGGTAAATGCAGCAAATACAGTGCATTGCCTGAAGAGCGGGATTAAGTAACTGAGATAATGACTGAGCAGAGAGCAATGGAAAAGCGTATCAGCACTACAGAATAATAATAGGCAATGATGGGTTTGAGAATAACCTTCTGAAAATTCGTCAATTTAATACATCTTTATTCCGCAATAAACATTCCATGGAAAAACAAAATATCCCAAAAGCTTCCCCTCTTTCTCCACCACTTATTTTTCCTTCTCTATTCATGGGACAAACCCAGCAGCAACGCAACTCATTGGGAATTCACGTGCCCAACCCGCATTCCTCATCTCTCTCACTCTCACTCGTTGGAGGACCTCCTGACAGCACGCGCCGTTAAGCGCAGCAATTCCAACGCAATAAAGTATCCCATAAAAAAGCAAAGAATTTCAAAAATAGACAAGTCTAGGCCTCCCCCAATTCCCACACAGACTGTTACCCACAGACTGTATATGGGGTCCAGGACCCGCCGGGCGGCACGCCATTAGTCGGCACATTAGTCATGGGGGATTTCGGAGGCGCGCAAACTTTCTCGGAGGCTCCGAACCGAAGCTCGTCGGCAAAACAGGCAGCGACTGTATCTACACGTGGGCTGCAAAGGACATTAAACCCGAGACCGGGCTCTCGTTCCATAGGAGAGGGGAGACAGAGCAGACTTGACGCAGGCGCCTCTAGGCTCCGAAGCTCCTACTCAAAGCTTTCCCTAAAGAGAGAAAGCCGGCCGGCATTTGGTTCTCTCTCGAATGGCCCTGGCCCTGGCCGTGACAATGGCCATGGCCGTGAAGTGCTTTCCCTCTCTCTCTCTCTCTCTCTCTCTCTCTTTCTGCCTGTTCGACTGGTTGTCCTTGTCCTTGCACTTGCCCTTGCGTAGGCGCAGGCACAAGGATACACGTTTTCCCCCCTACCCTCTTTAGGAAGTGTTTGAGTGGGGGAGAGTGGGGAGGCACCCGTAAATGTTAATAAACTGAAGCTGCACACTCGAGGGCGTGCGCAGGCCTATCCATTTGCCTCTCGTCTTCTCGCCGATGCCAACGATTTTCATGCCGGGTGCTTTGACCTTGTCCTTGCACCTATCTCCCTCCACCCCTCATTCCAACCACTGTCCTGTTTCTTTCCTTCCTTCCTTCTTTCTCGTGGGAGTTATTTGGGAAATGTGCGGCACGCAGACTTTCTGGCCCCCCAAAAACCGTCTGACGCATTTATACATTATTCAAGGCGAAGGTCGTCGCAAGAGAGGGGTCCAATGGGGGCTATATGCGTGGGAAAATCTGTATTTCAGGGGGATGTTAGGGGGCCTGCCACAGCAGCTTTAAGTGGGGATTTTATGGCATTTCGCTCTAGACACAATTTAATATCGAAGAAATAAAAATAATAAAAGGTGTCTGAACCTGAACCTGCTGCAGACAATAAATATAGAGCCCCGGTCCTTGCCAATAAAAGTCCGTTCCCTTCCTCTCTCATTCTTCGCCTTTAACTGTAAATATTTGATATTTAAATTTTGGGAATATTTGGGAATAAAGTCAGAGGGAGACGAACGGACCGGACTGACAGTCGCTTGGCTTTGTCATAAAATTGATTGGTTTCTCTGCCTCTTCTTTTCGTTTTTCAGGTTCAAAGCGCATTTCCAGACCAGACCCCCTTGTATGCCCCTGTCTCAAGGCACGACAGGTGTCGGACGAATAGTGGGACGAACTGCTTATCGAAGCGGAGAAACAACAGAGGCAGCAGCAGCTCAATCGAACGGGGTCAGTGGCTGAGACAGCGCGAAAGTGGACAGCGAACAGGAGATACCGACAGACATAGGTACAAAATGAGCAGAAATGGAAATGGAGTTCGAGCTGCTGCTTCAGCAGCAGCTGCTGCTGTTATTAAAAACTTTTTGCGTAATTGGCAACTTTGTAGACAGAGTCAGAAGGAGAGTGAGAGGGAAAAACCACCAAAAGATAGGCATAACAATTTCACAAAAATTGAAAACAGTCAACAGCTACAGAAGCGTGCAAAATATAGACGATCCTCCAACGGTCAATCGTCCCCAAGGCAGTCACATTAGGTATTTGATTTCAACTAACATTCAGAGTAGTAAGTGTTAAACAATGCACATTCTTTGGAGTTGAAATAGGTCTCTTTTTTTTACATTTCATATTTATTGACGAAATTGTTGCTCCTGTCTAAGAGCGTGTACAAAGAGAGGAGGAAACGAAACTTCCAGAATGCAGTTTGCAGGGATGCTAATCCATACAGTTTGGTGCCATAATGGCGAATATAAAGTGAGCTTAAGAATCGCCATGACTGCAGCCGTGATTGCAAGCGGCAACTTTCACTAAGGGGGAGCGTAACACAACTTGTTCTCTCTCTTTGATTTTATGGCCAGAAATTGGTAATTCCATCGCACATTGATGGCAACCAAGGACAAACCGGGAAAGCTGACAATGATGACGTAGTCGTCGTTATCGTCCTTGTGCTGTTGCATAGGAATTGGCCATAAAAAAGCTTTAGCCGGGCTCATAGAAGCTCAGCATTATCGTTCGATTATTTCTCCATAAGCAAAAGCCACTCAACGATCGTCGGGATTAGATAAGAATCGATTGCAATGGGAAAACAAGGACCAACACTGGATATATGTATGTACGTACCATGAAACCTCCGTTTCATGGACCTCCGGATCCCTTCCGAATGGGTCTGTCTCTCTGTGATTACCCTTTTACACAAACTTTAAAGGACACATTTCAAGTGCATATACACAAAAAATAACAATAATTCCATTTAGTTGTTGTTTAATTTATGCATTTAACAGCCTTGTAGTTGTTATTTTTGTTGCGTCTTTTTTTCACAGAATTACAAAAGTCACCAAAAAAGCATTAAAACAACGTGCAAAAAACAACTTTGAATTCCGGTGCTGTGCGCAAACTTAAACAGATTTCAAACAAAGCAATTTATTTTCATTAACGCAGTTAAAACTAAAGACTCGAAAAAAGAAACATTAATTTACTGACCCCTTTGTACGGCAAAAAAATTAAAGGAAAATCTGATTTAAAATTGAATTTCTGCCTCACATAGAACATAGTATGTGGACGTTCTCCATTGGAAAAGAGAGCGTGAAAAACAAGCGAAAAACTACAGAAAGAACTACAATTAAGCGACGGGAAAATACTGCATAAATCAAAGTCAAATGAAAATGAACATTAGAGACCGCCAGAACTAGGCGAAACTAGAGCTAAACTGTGGAGATTTATAGATCTATGCACAATACAGCGGAGGCTCGGCTTCGCCGACGTCTCATGTCGAGGGTGGAGAGTCGGTCGAGAGGCGACAGACTTCAAGACAGCGTCCTATAGATGGAAATTATGTCATCGCTGGCCGCACCGAAAGCGAAATCGATTCAATTAAAATGTATATTTCTTTGGGGCAAAGGAGAGGTGCGGGTTGGAGGCGGCTGAATCTCCCATCTGAATCTGGGGCCTGCCATTGAGCGAATTACAATAATTTCCCATATGCGAGTAAGCCTCTATACACTGCCGTCGTTGTCTCTCTGAGGAGCTCCTACAAATGGGGTCTGACACTTGATGATGATGACGATCGCTAATGATGCTAACGATCGTCATGATGATCGTCATTAGGCAGGCAACGGGCTTTATAGTATGTCATTCAGGCAGCTGTCATACTACAAGTCAGAGCTGTCCCCCCGCCCGTTCCATTGCATTCGCCAAGAGCTCAACTGTTGGACTTGTCGCTTCTCGAGTTTCCAGCAAACAATCCCCGAAATTAATTCAAATAAAATAAATTACTCGTACGGAAAATACACGTACATTTTGCAGGCTGCACCTCATCCCCATCCCCAACCCCATTTCCATCTTGCAGCTCTGCCCCCTTCAGTGGCAGTGGCACTCTCATTTGGCCAATTTCTCTCTTCCAGGCAAATGAAGCGTTAACTTCGCAAAAAATGGAGATACAAAAAACCCAACCAAATTGCAACCCGTTGCGGTTCAGTGGCTCACACGGCACAGCGGCAGCTGCAACATCAGCGCTGCAGCAACATCGAAAATAATTTCAGGCCAGGCCTTAAAAATTTCAATTAACTTTCGAGCGAGAAACCAACTGCAAGAAATTCGAAAAACTACAGCGAAAACCAAAAAGTTATACAAATGTTAAATATTTAAAATATAAATTGAAACATTCACAATAAAATCCCTCCATTAATGCCATACAAATAATGTTTTGATGGGTTTTCAGTCTTCTTTCCAGAGGGAATTCCACTTCCCCTGAACTCCACTGCAGAGAAGGTAGTTCACGTGGAGACTCTTCTTTTAAAATTGTTCCTTTAGTCGCATTGCTGCACCTTTAATTTGAATAATGTTCCATTTTATGTTTACTAAGGCCTCGATTCGGAGCCTCAGAGCAGACCCAGCCATTGCCAGCTAACAACTCCATCAGAGCCAGACTTTTGTATCTGTATCTGTGTTTCTGTAAATGCGATAAATCCAAATGAAATCATAAAAACTGCGACGAGACAAAGTCTAACGTTGGGTGGGTGTGGGATTATAACACTAGCCACCTGGCCGAGGGGAAAGAAGGGTGCCTGGCTACAGGTGACACAAGGGGTACCCATTCCTGCTGCTGTTGTTGCTTCTGATGATGATTTTCTCACTCTTTTTTATTGTGAATTGTTTATTGTTGATTGTGAATTGTAAACAAATGCTTAATTGTTGGCAATGCAAATGAGTCTGAGAGACACTGTGTATCAGTGTGTGTGTGTGTGTGTGTGTGTGGGCAGACTTTGAAGTGTTTGTGCCATTTTTTAGGTTAAATACATTATTGAGCGATACACGCTCAACGAATGCTCGTTAACATCAAAAGTCAATGCATTTTAAATTTGTTTAATGCGCGCCTTTTTCGCATTTACTTTGCCGATGTAATTAGCGCGTACTGTGGGGCGGGACAAGCAAAATATCTGTTAAAAACATACTAATGCTGGTACTGCCGTAAGAATATAATTCACAGTATCTCAGCCTTTCCCACTGTGCCCTCGGGCAGGTAATCGATGTCGGAAAGTAAATATTCAATATGAAATGACGGACCGGACAGGAGAGACCTCTCAAGCCTTGATGTCTCTGTTGAGCTTTTCAGCCTCTACCTCTCCCGTGCTCTTTATCAGCACTTCTCATGCCTCTTCAGGGCAGGCAGCAAAGCACCGCAAGTTCAACAACATTTCAATGTCGGTGGCTCGGTCTGCCTTCTTTCCACTCTCCACTCTCCCCTTTGCACTCATCACTCTCCCTCTCACTCTCTCTACGCCTTCTGTCATTCATAATGCCTGTTGGAATATGTCTTCGTCTCTGTCTCTGTCTCTGTTGCTCCTTCTGTGCGGTGTGGTGCTTTCTGTCCCATGTCTCTGGAGGAGGGACAAGGACATCGGCGCAGACATTCTCCTGTGCCTGTCTCCGGCAGGCGGCAAACTTAATGACGGGAAATGCCAAAATCTACGAACCCCACACAAACAGAGGGAGAGACACCGCAATAAGTTGATGAAATAAATTCAAATTAAATTTTCCTCAAAATGTCATTCAGAATTTGCTGCTGCCCAAAAAAGGACCTAATCTGTACGGGTCATTGAACCCCAAAAAGAGCGGCGCTCATTAGAAATATGTTTTTCTTCATTGCCTCGCAGGCATTTAATTAAGCTGCAAACAGAGACAGCGGCCAGAGGAGGTGCCACAGAGTGGGTGCGGGGACCACATAATTATTCATTTTCGTTGAGCACTTTTCATGCCACTTGAGCAAACTTTGTGGCTCTTCTGCGGCGCAAGATTGCCTGTAATTCGCACCACTTAATATATTGAAATAAATGACACACACGGTGGGGAGGGGGGTTGCAACAAAGAAGGCCTGGGAAGAGTACTAAAGGTTTTTTGTCCGTTGCAGCAATGTCTGTAACATGTTGCCATGACAATGACTGTCGACTGTTTGGCGCCGTCTGGTCAAATGGAGAGCACAGAAAATACATATATGCATATGTACATAAGTATGTGTATGTATGTACATTATGTATGTATATGTGCAAATATAGACACGCCACAATGCATATCAAATGCTTAAACGACAACAGCAACATCTATCTGCCAGATGCAGCAGCCAGTGGCAGCATCAACGTGTGACAACGCGGCAGGAGGCGGCTGCTTCGAGTGGTACTTCCAAGTGCGTGGCGTGGCAAGCACAGGGAAAGGAAGCGGAAGACAGTTACAATAAATGTCATGTTTAAGGCAGTCAAGCGACGCACATCACTTCGCTGCTCCCCATCTCCCTTGCAACAGGCAAGGCCCGAAGCAGAACTCAGGTTAAGTCCACTCCCACCTGAGTGTGGGCGTAACAATTGCGCAGAAGACAAACCAACCAACTTTTGCATAAATTTGTCGCCTTTAAAGAAATTTAATATCGCGTGGAGTTCTGACTGCCACGAAAGTCTGTCGCACATGTTTGATGCATGACCAAAGTCTGTGATACCGGGAGAGGAATGTCCAGATACAAGTTGTTCTCTTTCCGGCGTCTGCATAAATTCTGGGCCTGCCAGTGGCGCCCATGCCCATCAACGTCATTTCATTGCATTCCACCCTCAAGTGGAGTGTCTCGACCATGATGTGCCCATTATTCCTTTTACTAGTGAAGTGCCTGTTCTATTACACCCAACAATTTTACAATTACTGAGAATTTACATACGTACATATGTATTTATGTATGTATATGCATGTACATATCTACGAGCGTCGGACCGAATATTCAACGACTCTGACAGTGGCAGAATTCTTCGAGAATGCGCAGCCATCAATCTGTGGCCACTACAGTGTCCACAGCAAAGTGTAAAAACGGAAACCGAATCCACCAGAGTCCATTTCGAGAAATTCAACACCACACATGGAGAGGAAATGTAATGTCAGCTCATAAAAATGTTAAAGAAAACAAAACAATCGCAGAGCGAGCAGAGAGCAAACTGAATGGAATAGAAAAAAACAAGTATTTCCATTCAAATTTTCTATTTCAGCTCCGATTCCGCTGCAGAGAGAGAGAGAGAGAGAAGACATGTGGCAAGCGCTCATCAATCATCTACGTATAAAACTTATTTTCCTCCTTGAAAGTTTGTTTTTTCACAAGAATTTCGTTTCAATTCGGCAACGACAAAGATTGATTGGCATATTAAAAACGAGCAAGAACAGAAACCAGCACCAGACACAAACAGGGACAGATCTTCCCTGAATCAGCATCAGCAGCTTTTACAACGAAAGGCCACACCCCTTTGAAGGATTAAGGAAGAGCAAGAATAACAATTAGCAGATGTGCGGATTGAATTGTAATCAGAATTCTGGGCGTTCTTTTAATTATAATTATAGCTGATTAAAGTCCGTATAGACATCCTTTTTTATTGGATGACGCAAATCCCTTGACGGCTACAATGAGAATGTCGACAGCTGGAGAGGAGGTTCTGGGTATCTGGGGGTCAGACGGGCCATGGGCCATGGGCAATTGCTATGATATGCTGATTAAAAAATCAGCGAAGCGGCTTAAAGACCAGCGAAGGAACAACAACAACCCTTTCGGGAATCAAGCGGCAAATTGCTGGATGATTAACAAGTTGACTCGAGACTTGATTATGACGAACTGGTTCCGTGGTTCCACATTCAACATTCAACATTCAACATCGATGGGATGCGCTTTGTTTGGGTTTGGGCTTAGGAAAATCCTTCGGGCAAACAGTGGGAGATCCTGTCGGTCGGCAAACTTTCGAGCCGGTAACTTGTCCGTTGAAAAATTCCCAAAAAGTTTCGTCTGCTCGAGCAACTTTCCCCACCATTTTCTTAACTCCCTATTCAGAGGGTGGATTTATTTCGAGGTGTTTGTAGCTTGAGTTTATAGCTTCATAGCCAGGTTTTAGCCTCAGTGTCCAAAATGTACCGCTCACATTGGGTGCTTAGGGAAGGCATACATATATTACCTATTAGCCAAATAATCTTCCAAATGGAATACCAGTCCGGAGTATCAGGTATCCTATAGTCGTTATGTTAAATCTGTTTTACTGCTTCCCCTTGCCAAAGGAGACCAGATAAAACTACTTCCAGGCGGCAACTGCTAGACGGGGTTTCGACCAACAAATTTAATACGCCAACGCTTGGCATTGCTTTGGTTCTAGTTCTGCTTTGGGTTCTGTTTTGGGGGTTGCATGGCATTTTGAATAGCATTAAATATTTATAAATTCAATACCGAATGCAATTTGAAATGCATGCCAACGCGGCAGACTGCCAAAAGGGAGAAGGATCCTCCTTCCACAGCCACAACAAATTGAATTGTAAAGTTTTTAAAAGCAATTCTCTTCCAGACAATGCTCCATATCTCTATCTCTCTCTCTCTCTCTCTCCAGTTGCAGCTCTTTGTGGCTCATACGTTGGCTAAAGGGGGCATTCCCTGGCGTACCAGCTGCAGATACAAATACATTTGGCAGATACTAGTATCTACGCAAAACATATTCAAAGCTCACTCGCCAGCATTAGGGAGCGGGAGGGGGTGCGGGAACGGGTACAGGTGGTACGTGTACTTCGGCTTTTGTTTTGCTACCCCTACTCTTTCGTCTCCTTGCCACTTATCCTGCCATGCAATCGCTCCGTCTGCTCCTTATAAAATATACAAGGCGAACTCTAAGGATTTCTGAATCCAAAGGATACACACACACACACACACACACGGGTGTGTCTGCCTGACTGCCTGCCACACGGTTATGATTTCATGAGGCACGAGCTGCAGCCTGCGGCAGGATTGGTCTCCCCTGTAACCGCAAGTGCAAAACTCGCCCCTTGATTGCTTTCGGTGCTAGCTAATTGCCACTTGAATACAACTTGTTGGGTTCCAGTTCAGTTTCGAGCTCTGCCTCTCTTCAAATAACCGCAAGACCATCAGAAACAACAACAACAACAACAACTCGTATGAATGCAACAAAAACTAGCATTATCCATGAGACCATAATCAATCGCAATGGAGAACAATGGCAATCGAAACACTCTCTCCCTCGCTCTCTGCAAAGGCTGCTAGCCGATGCGATTTCCACCGACGCTTTTCCATCGGATACAGCCATTCTTGTTGTTATTCTGCTCTCTTTTTCATCCACTTCTTGGAACTGCTCATGTGACTGAAAAAACTGCTGGCTGGCTTGAGAGATGCATTTTTTCTAGTATTTTCCTAAGAATTATGTGTGGAGCCTCGGGCGGAGCCTGAGACTGCCACCAGCAGCAGAAAGTTATCTAATCATCTAATCATCTTTGTCCCTCCAGCGACCACACAGCGAACATATCCAATGTCAAGTTTAGCAAATCGGGCAGATTTGCGTTGATAATTCCAAGAAAAGGAACAAATTTGCAGAGCTAAAGCTTTTGGTTGCTCAATGGGCGAAGCGAATGAAAGATTGACACTATGAGTGAGTGAATGAGTCAGTGAATGAATGAATAGTATATGTATGCATGTGTGCGTATCTGGATCTATTACTCACCTTGACTTGATAAGAATTCAAACGCGTATTTGGAAGCTTATTGAACGCCGAGAAATCCAAGCGACGTGAAAAGATGCCGTTGCAGCCAGATGTCGAGCTGTAAAGAGAGGGATAGACAGAAAGATAGATGTAAGTAAACAGATAAGGAAATGCCACTATGGCATACGGTAAAATATGAATCAGAATGCGAAATTCCATTCCTCGACTAAAAATGTACATTCTTTGACAGCGCTCTAACTGTGGGAAGGTTGTGGGGCCACTGCATGTGACAGCTGACATGCAAAACGGAAATTGCAAGCCATCGGAGAGGCAAGCCGGACACGAGTGAGTTATGATAAGGATTTCACCCCACAACATGTACATTCAAACTTGTACAGTACGTTTAAATCCACGTATTGGCTGTCCAACAGTTTCCTCTGACAAATCTAATCACAGTCGAGCTTATGTATGTTAATCGAATGCCATTGCATACACAAATCAAACCATGGGAAAACTCTTCGGATTGTGTCTTTGTGATCTTGTCACAATAACTTTGCTGAAATATGTGAGAGAGTTATACTTATGGTAGTTTCACTGTACTGTCTTTATTCCACTTGTGGAATCCATGGAAAACTTGTGTATATTTTAATTACGTGACTTTTGAGTTCCATTTAAAGGCTGCGCTCCCCCAAACCATACGGAAAACACACAGTGGAATTCTTTCAATTTCATTTCACTTGAGTCTCAACCGCTCTCTATCTCTCTCTCTTCCTGGCTCTTACGTCATTTGCCAGATAAAAACAAAGAAAGCAAAAATGCCTTAATATCTTAAGAAAAAGCCAACAGTCTAAAGAATAAAACCAACAAATGTACAGAACAAAAATGAAATATATAAAATAAATAAAATATTCTGCCACGAGGTCTGAGCATCTCTTATAAATATTATTACACCCTTTGCCAGAGTACACTGTGTATATTTGAAGGTGGATACAATTGATATAATTCTCTAGGGTATCCAAAACGTCGGTGCCCTTATAATCTCCACCCTCTACTCAGCCAACAATCGAAAGAGCAAATAAAATTATCAACAAAGAGCACATTCAAAACCGAAAAAAAACGAAAGCAAACAAAAATGTGCAAAAGAGAAACAGCAACAGAAAAAAAGAAAGAGAGCAAAAAAACAATAAACAAGAAAAGACAAAAAGAAAAAAATAAACACAAAACAGTCGATGTTTTTGTTGTCGCAGTCCCACAGGCTGACCTTGACATTGAATAGATTTTATTTGTGTGCTTCTCTCTCTGGCGTTTTTGGTTTTGTTTTAGTTTTAATATATTTACTCTACTCTCCACCGTCTCCCTCTTTGGACAGTCTTATCACCGAAGCAGGAGGTGGGTTGCCATTAGCTCATGTGGAGCTTCGACTTATCTGTCATAAAAATAAATAAAAATAAGGAATAAAATACTCGAAAGCACTCGCTTATCGAGTCTGGCATGCACTTTTCATACCCTTTCAGAGAGTGTGTACATACACCCTCGGGAGATCACGTTTGTTCTCTCTATGCCAGAATAATTTTTCTAGGGTATTACACACTTCGACCTTTTCTTTCTTGACATACAAATGTTTTAAAACGTTATTTATTTACACCTTTGCTTCGATTATATAACAAACAAAACAAAGGGTAGACTCTCTGTCTCGTCACTCCACCCCACCCTTCTCCCTCGCACTCTTTATATCTTTCTCCCTCCCGCTATTAGTCATTCCGACTTATCAGCTAGCGACAGCAAGTCCGAGCAATATTTTAAAACAATTACAGGGCGGGCCGTTGCAAATCATCTAATGAGTGGAACTTCGGTTCTTAAATGGGTTATTAGGAACCACCCACTGGCCTCCGCAGGGTAAGATTCTGCTAATTGGGGGAATATGAATTATAAGTTGCGTCCGATACGATCTGCAGCTGGCCAGCTCGATTCGCTATTTATTGTTTGCTTATTGATCCAATCCAATCCCCACCAGCCACCACTCCAGATCGAGATGTGCACGACGGCCAATGATTTTTAATGGCTTAGCCTTTCCATTCCCCATTCCCCATTCCCGCTTCGCCCATCCCATTAATATTATTCTTAATTTTTGGCCCGAACACTTGGGCAAGTGTCTGTCCCGAACAAAAGTGCTCCCCATTTATACACTTTTGATACCCTGTACCCCTCTACCCACCCAAATGTATGATCTTTGAATGAATCATAGGAATTTTCAATCCCAATAAAATATATTCAAGGTCCTCCTGATGCGAGAACGTTGGTAAGAAAAAAAACGTATTCATCTTTTTCTTGAGATATTTTGCACTTGAGTCAATCCGTCCCTCAACTTCTCAGAATCTCTATTCAGATATCCGTCTCCTGTCAGTCTATATACATAAATATCCATACAACAACTATCGTTGGAACAATCAGACAGCATTCGATTGGTCTGCAGCCCGTGTTGTTCTTTGAGTTTGAGTGCGGGTTTGCTTTCTGCTTGAGATTTCTGAATGGAACGCTGAAGGAAAGGGAGCTCTGTAATTTATAGGCGGCGTCGCTTCCGTCCGTCAGAATCAGCTCCAAGCGAAGACAAAGGCGGGGCGGTATCCGAATCGGAATACATCGGAAAACATCATCACATGTTCAGTGAGGAGTGCGGTTCCAAGCAGCTGAATGTGACCTTGGTTTGGCCGAAAACAAGCGAACTTGTTATGCGGCATGTTGTGGAGCATACCCTGTACAAAAAGAGGGCTCAGCTCTGCTGCTTTTGGGCCTTAGGGCCTAAGGTTTAGGCTATTGTCTTGAAAGGAGTCCAGAGGGTGTATGCCAGTCGATTACTCCATGCAGCTCTTGCGTCTGGTTGTGTTTGCCCCTTCCGCTGTGTGTACTCTTCCTGCTTTGGCCCTAATTTCACACTAATTTGTAAATTAGCTTTTAATGCCAAAGACAAAGCCAAAGACACCGAAACCCGAAAAGAGCAAAGTCTCGAGCAAATTGTTTGTCCAACAAGAAATATTTGTGTACGTTCCAGTATACCCCACTGGAATCAACAGGGGAGCTGAAGAAGAGTACGAAAATAAATTGGTGGCAATCAGAACTACGGAGTACAGAGACGGAGGAGGAGGAGGAGGGGAATCTCCACCATAGAAAAATCCACCAATCACTTCATCCCGGGGCAATTTTCAATCACGTGCTAAGTGCTGCCAGACGCAGAGTCGATTTGTCTGCCACGTTAGCATGCAGCACGAATCCGAGGGCAGGAGCCTGATTTGTGTGCTGCATAATTCTCCGTGCCACAAAGAGGGGAACCATCAAGTGGCAAACTATTTGCCCTATCACGTACAAATTAAAAATGTGAAATGTTTCAATTTCAGTCTCTCCATCGCATCGGTACGACTCGGGTCGGTGTATCTTTGTTGCTTTGGTCTATGCTCTGCTCTCTGCTCTCTGCTCTCTGCTCTTGCCACACAATACTCGAATACTCGACTCTGGTTCCACTTTGAGTTCGATTGTGTCTCTGCCCATGTCTCCCTCCTCTCAGAGTATCAGACTCCCCCTCGGACTTATGTAAATTCATTTGAGGTGACTTTGCTTTGGCGCCCAATTAGTTTAATTTATGCAAATATACAACGCGCTCCATTGACAGTGCGTGTCAAAACTATAAGACAATTGAGGCAAAGTTCAGCGCGATATTATAGGGAGCAGCATAAGAGTGTATTTTGTTTGAGGGATTGATCCTCAATTCAATTACAAGATAATCAGCTTTATCTACGTAACGCAGCTCTGGCGCTCCCTTATCAACATACTTATGTATGTACATAGAACATACTGTCCATCTCCAATATTCATATTTGATTTAAAAATAGATTTGCCAAAGTATATCGAATTTCGAGCCACTTCGATCTGATTCTGATCTCCGTTACGCGTCTGATTTGCATTTGAAAGCAGAGCTCGACTTGGTTTCGTCTTCCGTGTAGTCGTTGTGGATTGCTTTGGCCTCCAATTCAATCCAAATGTCGCCATCGAGCGAGCAATCGACAGACAAACACTGGGCGCCGCCGCCACTTGCCATTTTCTGTGCCCGTGTGATTCTTCAAGCTCCTCTTTCCGCCCGACCGAGTGTCAGGGAGATTTGTATTTCTGATAATTTGATTATTATTATTACTATTGTATTGTCGGTGGGGTGCTGGGGCTGCCACACCTTGCCATAAATTAGACGTTGCCCAAAATGCGAGACAAATGCAAAAGTGGCCACAAAAAGTAAATAGACGAGCGGCGGGGTACACTGTTTTCGTGCATCACGTTTTTCCCATAAACAACTGTGGGCCATGCCCCTTCCCTTCTCCACCCAAATAGAAACCCCCCCCCCCCACCCACCATAACACCTCCGCTCATTGCAGAAAATCAATTTTAAATATTGCAAAAATAAGTGTACAACTTGTGTGTCGGGCTGTTGTTGCTGCTGATGGTGCTTCTGGTTATTGATTAACTTTGCCACTTCCCTGGGCAACCTGCCACATGCCACGCCCCTTCATTTGTTTGATTGAACTTTTCTCCGCTCACCACAAAAGCTGCCATGGGCCAGGCCAAAGCTGGCCAAAGATAGGCAGCCAACAGAGAGACATTTCGACCAATTTGAGGATAACAACCAAAAACCAAAGACAAAGAAAAGATAAATCAATGCAAATAAGAGATTGGCTAGAAAGAGGAGGAGGAGGAGGAGGAGGAGGAGGAGGAGGAGGCGGAGGGCCAAGTAGAAGCAGGGAGACGGGCGTGCAAAGTGGGAGTTGCCAAAATGTTAAAAGGCAAAGTTGTCGAAGTCGAAATGGGTTTCCATCTCCAAAGTCCATCAAAAGTTGACTTTCATTTTTCTTCAGCACACACCACCCCCCCTCCCTAGCATCGTGCCTTTCCAGCCTGGTCAGTGGGTGCGGCGATCTTCGATCTATTCCCATGGCAGGATCCCCAAAACAAGTTACGCATTTAACAATCCATTCGTTGCGGTACATGTAAATGCAATAAACAAATTACAAAATATATGAAATGCGATACTACGATCTCAGCACTACAACGGCACTCGAAAGGAGAGAAAATACTGGTACGAGAGGGGAAATATTGGAAATATATCGTACCGCGGGCACCCACTGTACTGAAATCTATACTAAAACTGAGCGCAAATCGGAGGAACTCAATCGGGAATCGGGAGTGGAGCTCGAGTGCGAGCGGTCGAGTGCAAATTGATTAATGGATGCCAAGTATTTAAAACACTTTCCAGCTCTCAAGCGATTTTCTGCTGTTTTTCCATGAACTGTTGTTGCTGCGGTTATTAATTGTTGTAGCTGATGCCTCAAAACGGCAACTAAAACTAAACTGGTTACTAGCCCCCGCACTCCGTACAGCAGTCAACCATCCTCGAACTATCGTATGGTAGTATCGCATCTGTTCGATCTCCCAAAACGATCTCAAACTGTAGTCGCTGGTCGCGAGTGGAATTAAACTTTTAGCCAGAGTTAATTGCGCAAATTTGGCCAAGAGGCACTTGCAGAGACAGAGGCAGAGGCAGAGGCAGAGGCAGTGGCAGTGGCGGAGACTGTGATTTAATCCATGGAAATCGCAAATGTTAATCATGTGGGTTGTGCCTGGTGGCAGCAAACAAATGGAGAAACAGACATGCGAGTACTCGTAAACCCATTTATTGCCACACATTCGATGCCCGATGCCCGATGCCTTTGCCTCTGGCTTTGTTCGTCGTGCCACTGGCATGACCCAAAGTACGCGATACGAAGCGGGCGAATTAATTAATAAAATAGTCATACAAAATACAGAGCAAAAAAATAAGCATAAACAATGCTGAGCTAATTAAGGCAGCGGCGGCAGCACAGCATCAACAAAGGCCAGTCCGCAGACCCACATGTAAAATGTTGCAAGAGAATGAGCAATGGCCATAGTCGATTATAGCAATGACTATTACTACGAATTGGGAGTTGTTTTGTTATGTTCTGAAACTCGGAACAAAATGCCAACTGCTTTTGCTGATCATGGCTTAATGGTGTAACTGATTCTAAAAGATAGTTGGTAGCTAACTAGATAGAATGTTGATTGATCAAATATTTGTATTACTTCTCTCCATCTGTTGCATAACACATGGGAATCGGATACTTTCGTAGTACCCTGTGCAATGGAATGGAACAACTATTGCACTTGAAGCACAACGCGAAAACATAAATCATGGAAAAACGTAATTTTACAGCAATTCGAATTCGGAATTCGAAGCAAAGGCCAAGTCAATGGGGGAGAGGCCAGGCCACGCATGAACTAAGCCCGAGACTTGCTCTGGAGTCTAGACTGCACTTTAAGTCCAGTAGCGACTAGCGACTAGCGACTGTCGGTGGAGAGAGTGTGGCATGCCACCACTGAAGCACTGAATGAAGCTGGGCCTCAAGTCGTGAATGTCAATAGAGTCAAATCAGGTTGATGAGCGGAGCGCATTGGACACTCGTTGAAAGTAAACTAGTTCTCAAAAGGAGACCTCACCTGGACCTGTTGAGGCTGGGTGCGGCGGTTGTGCTGTCTCCCTGGACACGAATTCAAACTTTAAGCCAGAAAAGCCAAGAAATGGCCAGAGACGCGGGCCACAGGGTCTTTAAGGCTGAGAGCGAGAGTGCAAGAAACCCATAAATTAGAGGCAGTCCGAGGTCCGTGGACCCACAGTCGAACCTTATCCGAGTCCTTATCCGTGTGTGCATGTGTACTTGTGTGTGGTCAAATAAATAGAAAATTAGCCAGACACAGAGTAAGAAACGTACACAAAATATTGCTGCTTGCAACATAAAGAGGCAACAACGACGCACATTCGAGCCATAAAGGCAGCCACAAAAGGCAAACGGCAGAGGCAACAGCTCATTGCCGCTAATTAATTGCGAGTGGAGCGGTCAGCCGGGCCCCAGGAGCAGGGGCCAGCACGAGGCGCGGAGCGGGTCCTATAAATTTGCCAACGTCAGCAGCTGTGCGGCGGCCAGCAGCAATCAAAGGCAGCTGTTGGGGCAGAAATTTAAGACTTACTCAACTCTGAAGAATGATGAATATCAATCTTTAACTAGAGCTAAATGTAAGCTTTATAAGCAGTGGGCAGTTCCGTCGGTCCTTTATGATTAGCATGATACATAAATATATTTCAACGTATGAATTGCATTTCCGCATCAATCGGTTGCTCCTCTTTATCTCTTTCTCGCCCTGCTCTTTAGCTGTTTGTCTCTTATCTAATGCCCCTCCTACAACATTCATGCCAAAAATGTGCCCCACCACACGCGTCTCCACCACATGACTCATGACAAAATATTTGTTACGCTCGCGTGTTAATGGCAAACAAATTAAAAGCTAGACTCACAGACACATGAGGGAACAAGAGGGGCAATGCGGGATAGCACACACATGGGGAACGAAGGGGTAGAGGGACCACATAGCTGTTAATGAAAATGCCACAAAATTCCCATAATGCATTTTGAGGCTGGCCGCTGTCTAGGAGACAACTTCACGCTGCGCTACTCCCAGCGCGGTCTGCCCCAGAGCTCTAGAAACAACGATCCAGCACAGAGAGAGGGGTTGGGGTAGGGGGATGGGGATGGGGATGGGGAAGGGGCACAGTAGGTGGACCAGGGGGCAAAGCTGTGAAAAGTCTCATTACTTTGGACAAATATGCGATCCGAGGCTGCAGTCCGAGTACGAGTAAGACTCGCTCCCCAGAGGATGGAGGAGGCAAATGTGCAAAGTTGCCAAGTATTTTGTGGCAGACAGACACCATATAACGAGATAGAGAGATAGAGAGAGAGAGAGAGAGAGAGAGAGAGAGAGACAATGTTCGCGTGTTGCGGTGGCAAGTTCAGAGAGGCACAAACTAACTTATGTACATGGCTCCTCGCATGAGGCGGCAACTGTGACTTGATCCCTTTTCGTTTCCCATGCCACACGCACAGTTTTTGTTGCAATTAAAGTGGAGTTTGCAGCACTCTCAAAGCTGCCTGCCACACATGTTGCGACATATGTAGATTTCTTTTTCCAGAGGCGTCGAACTAATTGCCACAACTTTTGTCTGCAACCAACATTTATTTCGTTGCTTTTTTTCAATAGAAGAAAAACCAACCATAAATAGAGGCACATGTGTGGGCCAGACCCAGACACACCACCGATATTTGCATATTATTAAGAGTAATTTTGTTGTTTAATTAATGCCTTCTCTGCTTTGCTTTGCTTTGCTTTGCTTTGCAGTTAACCCAAAAGAGCCTCAAGCTTAGTCCCTATACAAATTCGTGAGAAAGAATCACATATTCAGAACTTAACGACAAAGCATGTATGTACATATGTACATAGGTATAAGTACTATTCGGGAAAAATAGAATACTATATAATGATTTTCGGGCCCCGTTTTGTGTGTAAGAAAACACAAATCTAGTATGCTATTCCCGTGTCAATTTCAACATTTCGCAGAACCGATCTTCTATCAATATATGCGGATCTGTACATGCAAAACAAACAGCAGAGAAGAGCAAACATCAGAAGACAATTTGTGAAGTCTCCCATGCGTAAGACTGGTATAAAGATCTTTTAGGCAAATAGCAACTAGGAGAAGGCCGGACCCCGAACCAGACCGAAGCACCACAGCCTCCGATCTGGACTCTGATTTGTGAGTCTTTGAGTAACGTTTCTGCGTCTCCGTCTTGACAAATTGAGTTGTCAGCGGCGGCTCTTTGAACGGCGGGCAAACTTCCTCTATAAATCAAAGCGTTTCTCTCGTTGTTATTGGGCGGACCCCAGGCCCAACCCAACGCAGCGCCAACCGACAAGTGCAAATAGCGCAGAAATATTCAAAAATAATTGGAAACATGTCCAACTCCTTGATTGCGACTGCGACTGTGACTGCGACTTTGAGCCGAAATCTATTCTCGAGTGCTCACATTAATTCTAATTGGCAATTTTTCTCTGTATTTGTTCTTTTTCTGTTAATTTTTGTGTCAGTCTGTTCCGATTTTTTTTGTAATTATTCGATTTTTTGAGCTTAACTATTTCTTTGGGATGCCGATAGACAAAGGCTTCTGAGCACGATTCGATTCGAGGCGAATCGAAATCAAACTCCACCCATTTTTATTCCACATTTTCAGCGTAGTTGTCTGTAACTGACACTTGACATGACATCGATGAGGGGCACGCAGAGACAGGGGCACACAGGGCGGAACAGAGGACTCCAAATGAATGCACAATCTCGATTTATATATTCAATTAGCCACAGAGATACAGTGCGTACCGAAAACATGAGACCAAAACTCTTTAAATTAAGCAAGTCGATTACCACATTTGTATAACTATTGCAAAATCCAAAACATATTTTGCTTTGTAACGAATGTCTCTATAAATTACATTCTTTCAATCTTCAAACACTTCTTCCGCCCACACCCTATTGCTGCTATGAAACGCACTGTAGATTGTAAAAGTGTACATACATACAAAAGCATTCTCCTGCAAATCGAAGTAACAACAAAACTTTGAGGCGCAATTATCCAAAAAAGAGATAGAGAGGAATAAACACTTTAATGTTGTTCCTGGGCACCAAATTCATGTTTCGTTGGATAGTTACAAAATCATTTTTATGGCTATTTCTTTCCTCTTCTCTCGGATTGAACAACATTATCGCTGTCTGTCCAGCGGAGTGGCATTGTTACAAGTGTTTTTGTTACTATCGTGGCGGCTATTGCTGTGGCCATTGTTGCGGCTGCTGTCTGGCTTATTTATGATGGCCAAAGCTTAGGCTTAGATTTTTAATTAATTCAAGGCTTTTATGGCACGCTCGTAGCTCCCGTAGCACCAGTAGCCTCCGCTGCCCCCGTCGTCATATAATTGTGTAATTTGTTGTATGTGGTCAGCCATCGCCCCCCCTGCCCCATCCACGGGTTGAGTCATGACCTGAGACCCACACCTCATCGAAACAATTCGTCGCGTGGGCGTTGCCGTGAAAATTCTTTGGAAAAAATGCGAGGAAAATTAGTGGAGTCACACAAACAGTCCGATAATGTCCCACCAAAGCAATCAGTTTCCCTCAGCTGTCGACGAGGGTCAGAGTGCATTCCCCGTCAGATTGCAATTAAAATTCATTAGCAAATGAAAATTAGGAAAATGGGGGAATATTAAAAGCCAAAATTTGTCGAGTCACAAGCCAAAGGCAAAGGCAATTCACTTAACAACAGAAACAAATACCCACAACCCACATGGCAGCATAATTAGAGCAAAACCAAACATAGCCAGATACCGCTCTACCCGGTTCACGCCTCACTCTTTCACATCAACGGTGGCAACTCTACGCGTAATAGGGTAGTCAGGGACCCAGACAAACCATACAAGTAAAAACCACCATCATTTTGCTAATAATTTACGATTACAAACGAGGGCCAGTAGCTCTAACTGCTTTCTCATAATCTTTAGCAGAAAGCAACTCTAGAAGCTTCTTTTTTCGAATAGGAGGATGATATGGAACAACTATTCTTAACGTTTTTAGCGTTAAGTTTCTGACAGACCGGGACAACATGCAAATGAGTCAACACGATAAGAAATACAACCATCCATACAAAACCAATTGAACCATTGAATACTCTTTAAAGCATACAAGAATAATTAAAATATCTTTAAATGGAGTATTCCATTTAAAACAATTCACTAGATTTTATATCAACACCCATGATAAACTCTTAGTCGCAACCACAATACGACTTGGTGAAGGGTGTACAAAACCGAGCCTAATTCATATGAAAATGAAACAAGTGCTAGAAAAAGAGCCAGGGCTAAGGGGAAAGTGAGACAACAGAAAGCGAAAAGGGACAAGGGCCGAATGTGTTGAGGCCACAAAATGTTCCAGTGTTATTTATAGGCTTACGAGATTTCTTATTAAGATAGAGGTGTACCCCACCTGAAAGGTTGGTTAGAGCCACAAAACAACATACACAAAGTGTCCAAAAATATGACACAACATGAGCGCTAAAAAAAGCCAAAGCTTAAGCTGAGGAAATCCAGATTTTCGCCAACAGTCACTTGGGAATTGTGGAATGTCTGGTAGAGGAATCGCTGTGAAGAAACCTTTCCGAATTCTTTCCAGATTAAGCTTACACAGAGTGCGCGAGAGAGCAAAAAATGGAAATTATTGAAGACTATTCTTGCAGCAGAGTGGAAGCCAACTGGAATACTCTCCAGACTCCCAGTCAATGTCATCATCGTCACTACAGCCAATCCTCATTAGATATAAGTGGGAATATACTATGAACAGCCTACACTCTATAAAATCCATAAATTACAAGTCACTAGAATATTGTCATTCAATTAGAACTGCATTTAAATCCATTTACATATCTGTATTGGTATGTCGCACCTTTTCCGAGCAACGATCACAACGATAAACGATCTCTTAACGATATTCCAATAGACATTCCATTAATTACAGTTCATTTGCGACTTTCTTGGTCATTCAAGTGCAAATGAAAGAGCAAGTAAACCAAAGAGGGAGAGGGAGAGTGGGATAGACTGAATGAATCATTCGGTTGAATCGCTTTTACTGTTAGCGCAACGACTGTTGGACAACAAGTTGACTTAAAAGTGCAACGAAAACTCAAACTGAATGCAAGCCAAAACAGACGAGAAACAGAGAGATAGAGAGAGAGGGAGAGAGAGAATGGCTGCATGATGTCAGCCATTTGGAGGAGACTGGCGGACAACGAGAACGCACTCTCGCTTCGTGTGGGCGAAAAAGTTCAATTACACTTCTGGGGAAAGCAAGAGAGAGATGGATGCACATCACACAAAGAAATTCAGTTTTTGCCAAGTAATTTACAATAATTGTTAATGATGACGTTCTACTCGTTGCCTGTTGCTATTTCTGCCACTGCCACATCTGAGGCAATTTAAATGCAAATAATTTTGAAAGACATTTACATAGTTTAAATTTAAATATAATTACGCAAATTATACACTGGAAAATCAGCGGCGGCAGCAACAGCAAACAAAATGCCTCAAAGCGAGGCAAAACCAAAAGACCACGCCCACTTGTTGCCCCTAGAGGCAGCTGATCATCCCCGCAATACTCACCGCCACAAACAACACACCCCACACCCCACACCCCACACTCTTCAACCTCATTCAGTTAGCTTTCTACTTTATACACTTTGAAATTAATTTTGCAACAGTCGCTAGAGAGAAAAAATAGCAACAAAAGCAGGTTCAACAAACGCAAATTGTGCAAAAACAACAAATGGGCAATTGTTTAAGTAACTTTAACAGTAGCAACAAATGAATTCATTTGCCATTGCAGCAGCAGCAGCAACACTGGCAGTGGCTAAAACAAGAGGAGAAGCAGTTGCAGAGCCAGAGCACGTCTCTCAGCCAATCGCACAGTGGGACAATGTTTGAGAAGAAGCAAAAATAGCTTCTTTATATGTAGATGTTTGTTCAGCAATCAGCTAAACCCGTCCACTGTGCCATGCCCCGGACACATTGGCAACATTTTGCTGGTGAAGCCGTCTCTGCTGGCCTGATGATGATCGGATCGCAGTCGCCGGGGGGCGTTGCTAATGAAGATGATGTTGCACAAAGCGAAAAAGGTAATAGAAATAACGGTCGTTGGCAGCTGCCAGCCCAAAGTGGGCGTGACCGATGCAGCAGAAGCGGAGAGCCAGAGAGGGAGAGTGGAGTCCAGGATTGCATTGAAATCGAAAGCGCTTTCCATTTCCAGCAGAGTTGCTGCCACTGCCACTGCCAGATGCAGCTGTAATTTCCAGGGCTGACAGGTGCTTTGAGTCAAATTAATGGAAAATGTTGAAGACCAAAGGGGGGTTTTGTTCTCACGCTGTGTAGGTGGCACACAGACGATGGGAGGTTGAGCGGAGGCCAACCGCAAAAAGCTTGCAACACGCGCACGAAATTTTAAACACATTTTATTTGCTATTATTATTATGTGGATTTCAGTTTTGGTTTTTTCGTTTGTTTTTTTTTTCACCCACTTACAGTAGGAAACGTGCCAAGATCGGATGCCCACCCGCATGTATTCCCCATCCTCCATCTCCATTGCTTAAAAAATAAACAAAATTAATATGCAATTAATCGCCCGACGCCACAAAGGAACGGAACATGCTGCCAATACAGAAACAACAACAATTTCTGTACGTGCACATGTCGTTCGATGAAACAAACAGAAGGAGAAGAAGAAGTAGGCAAAGAGGAAGAGAATGATAAACATCAAACACAAAGACAACAACGAACAACAACAGCAACATCTTAAAAGTCAGGCGAAACAAACCCAATTTTAAGTAAGCCAAAAAAAAGAACAACATAATCAAAAAAATAGGCTGTCAGTAGGTATCGAAGCGTTGATACCTTAGCATATCCAAGGGTAACTACATAATTATATGTGTTTTTCCGATCTAGTCTGATCCATGCTACATACATACATATGTATAGTTATACTGAAAGCAGTTAAAATAATACTTTTCCCACAAGACTAGCTTATGGGATGAAAAAGGCTTATTCTCCGCGTTACAAAGGTCTGCTGAAAATCAGAATAGCCTCTCTCTGCGAAGGGGGCATACGAAATTCAAGCAAAGCTAAAGAGAGAAAAAAGCAAAGAGCCGAGCCGTGCCGCACCCAGAAATGTGTCAAAGATCAACTGACAAAAATCGTCAGACGTCGTCGTCGCAATAAACAAAAACCAAATGGCGCAAAGCGAATGAATGGGGGAGGGGGACCAGTAAAGGGTAGGCGGAGATAGAGAGAGAGAGCGACCAGGATATCAACAGCAAAATGCAATTGAAATTGAAACTGCAAAGTAAACTGAAAGCCGTGAGAATATTAATTTAGAAGAAAACGAAACAAAACAAATATGCCTACAGCTTCGCTTGGCGGATGATTATCTCATGCGAATGATCTGCTTGGGTGTGGGTGCCGAGGTCCAACTTCGACCCACGGCAAAGGTTAGCCAGATATTCCACAGATGGCGCCATGGAGTAAGGAAAGAAGGCAGGAAGCAAATAGCAGAACAAAGCAGAGGCATTGACAAATTCTGAACAATTCTCAATATAAAATTCTCTAATTAGGGGCAGGGCGAAGTCTACTGTCCCAATGAAAGGGATTCTTTATTTCCGTCTTTGAGGGAAACAAAAGTCCAAGTTGAGTCTTGATAAGAGGCGGCGGCTCCCAGGAGCTTGCAATGTTTGCCCAACTGTCAGCTGCAGCTGCTAGAAAACGTTGATAAAGTTCTTCAAATCGGTTCTCGCACCCACCCAATAGAGCTTATCAAGCAGTGTTCAAGCAGCACGCAAGCCTTGAGCCTGAGCCTGAAAATCGCACACACTTACACACCACAGCTGATCTTTTCAAGTGACCCACTTATTCCCCCACCGTTGGTACAACTACAACACTTTCCTTTTCACAGATCTGTCGCCTCATCCCCCGGCCAATAACAAACAATGCAACTCTTTTGTGTCTATGCCTTTCCCCGAGGCTCGAGGCCCAAGCCCCGAGATTGTTTCATAAATATTTGCAGCAATGCTGAGAAAACTTAAACTGAGCCCAAACATAATTTTGGTACTTTTTTGAGTGCTTTTTGTTGTATTTTTAGAAAGTGCGTGAGTCGTAATTGAAGTTTTTAGTCGGTTGGCAAATAAATTGCCACAACCGCAGCAGCGAAAAGTCAATAAATTAAGCAGTGGCGAGCAACAGCTGAGCTGAGAGGAGCGGATCAGCGCAGTAGCAGCAGCAGCAGCAGCAGCAGCAACAACTTCTGCCTGCAACCGAGGCGAATGAACGGGCCAGCCGCAACACTCTCGCGGCAATGCAGCGCGCTGCCGGCAATGCACTTTGCCAAGGACAGATTCATTGAAAATGTGCAAACTGTCGACAGCAACAACATCGACGACAACAACGTCTGAATGCAATCTATCTGTGTGTGCAAGCAGCGTTTCTGTTTCAGTGTGTTTGTGAATGTGTGAGCGTGAAATAATGTTTAAATATAATTAATAGAATTACACGGCGCGTACGCGCAATATTGACAGTGATATCGTATCGTTGCGCGACTCACACAACATAGAGCTGTGAGTAAGAGCAAGAGGGAATGTTATGCCCGATGTAACCAGGCGTCAAGGTTACACAAAAACAAGGGAAAATGTTGGATTTCATAAAAGAAGAAGCATTTTACATAGGAGTTCATGCGAAGAACCTTCGGGGGGAGATCAGGGAATCAGCCTATTGGACTAGAGAAGGTGCAGAAAGAGCTAGTTAGTAATAGGGATAGTATGGGAGCAAAAAAAACAGGAAAGAGACCCACCCGTGGGTCTGCATTTGGAATGACAGCAATGATGGTAGACCACGAAATCCAAATGCTTTGTTTTTGTGTCTCCTTCCTCTTCTTTGTGCTCCTCATTTCATTCATTCATTCCAGACACGTTCCAAGGCTTCCCCTACTCGCACGTTCTGCCATCCGTGCTCCACCCTTTCCAGTACTTATTTATTATTTTATTTTCTCTTTTTTTCTAACTGGAAATTGACAGCTGAATGCTCAGATGGATGCATACACATCCAGAGATTACCCGGTAACTTTTCATTCTTTTTCAAAAATCAATTTACAACATTGTATCGTGCTATGCCCCTATTCCCCTTTCTCTGCGATATTTATTTTGTCAACGTTTCAATCAAAATGCAAATGTGATTGAAAACTAAAAGTTTTTTTTTCCATTTTTTTTAGTTAATTAAAAGTCATAAATTGTCGCCTAATGCAATGTGAATATTTTATGAAAATGCTTGCCATTTTTTTTTAATTTTTTTCTTTTTGTTGGCTTATGTAATTTTTGTTGGCTATCTGCCCTGTGGGGTGCACGGTGTGGTCATAGAGGAGACGGGAAAGTGGATGGCAAGGGGCTGCATAGAGTGGGGCGTGTGCAAAGTGCATTTACCTCCAAGTGCAACAAAAAAAAACAGAAAACAACGTTCGTGTGATTGACTTCAACTCACTGTCAAATGCGTGGCACGTTTTTTCATGCAATGCTTACATTGAAAGAGAGAGTAGGTAGAGAGAGAGAGGGCATGTGGGGGGGGCAAGTACAGAGAGCCACGCACAATGTGGGCTCCATCTCCTCCTGTCCCGCAAACAACTCGTTTCACTGCTGCCAATTTCAGCGATCAGGCCCGAACGGGTGCTACTCTGTCCTATGAGTAATATTTCTGTGGTTAGAAACGTAATTAAATGCAGCAACTTCGAGGAGAGACTAGGAGGAGGCGAGTAATGACTCATCAGCTTGAATAGGTGTTAATATAAAGGTCTAGAAAAATAAGAACTAAACGGCAGGGAACTTAATAGACGAGGTACACGGGCCTCAAAGCTGAAATATAAAATGTGTAATTAAATAAAGAATCCCACCAAAAATGCTATGGTAAAGTAAAGTTAAATCAAAATTAAAAAAAAAAACAAATTAACATATCAGACAATTGTTGATAAAAACAACGTAACAAAAGGTTAACGATCAATGAATTTTAAAAACTAAATTAAACAGACATTTAAATAACTTTAAAAGCCAAAGAGCAACCCCAAAAACCAAAGATATAATTGCAGTCTCGGTTTTTGATCGTAAAGCGAGTACGCGATTATTTCAATCGCTTTTTACTGTATTTTATTGTATTTGTTTTAGTCATTTTAAGCTTTTTCGTTACTTTTGGTATGTCTACGAATTTGGCAAACTGCAAGTCAAATTTAATTTGACAGGCCGCGTAATGAACAAACAGATAAAACAGAGACTCACACACAGAATAGCTGAAAATTGAAAAACTGAAAAACTGGCAGCTGGCAGCCAAGTGGCGGCCGAAACAAAGCTTTTTATGGCCACAAACACCGAATTTGAGCTTTGTCTTTTTTCCCCCATTTTCTATTTTCGATTTTCCATTGAGCAAATGCAAATGAAGAGCCGTTGCGAGGGGAGGCTGTGTAGAATGGCTATGTGGAGGAGGATGACAGGCCGAAATTGATGACGACAATAAACAATTATTGAATAATTGAGCTTGGATGCAGGGGCAAATGTCCAATTGATTTGTGGATGCAACTTCCACAAGCCCAAATGCAGCTGTAATCTGGTCCCGCTGGCAGGACAAAGCCTCCTTCCTGTGAAAGGGTAGAGGAGAGGAGAGGAGGGAGGAGAATAATGGCAGACAGATAAGCAAACAAAGCGGAAAATATTGACAAAACATGGAAACCAGAGAGCGAACGAACCAGAGGGAAAATTGAAAAATAAAAGTTACGTATTAGCCAGACAGCAGCGAGGAGCAGGAGAAGGAGCAGGGGCTAGCCATAAAGTTGAATGAATGAAATGTCTCGTGTCTGGAATGTCCCAGCCATTCCTAGTGGTACCCTCCGAGTGCTTTCGAAGGGCAACGGTGGCAGGGAGGGTCCCAGGTCAAGGAGGAGTTGATCGGGTAATTAGCGTGTCTGACCTTCTAGCTACTCCCCCTCCAACACCCTCTGAAACTGTATAAATCAGAATACAAGAGGGCATCGAGGGCACGGTAGGTAGGTAGGAGAGTGCCACTCAGAAAGAGTATCTGCCAAGATGGCGCCAGGTTAATTTCCTCAGAGCCGCGAGGCAATGGAAATGAATATTGATTGCCGGCATTTAAATATTTATATTTTATTGATTCAGGGGAGGGGCGGAAAAGGTAGTGGGCTTTGGACAGTAAAGGAGTAATCCGCTCAAAGGGAAAGTCTAAGTCATTCTACACAGGGGCTGTTCTGAGAGGGGTGCAGAGTGAAGCGAAAGGGTAACAGGGAATGCAGCTTTAAGCTCTCCCGCTGCTCGAGGGAAGCCCCACAAGAGGGGCGATAAGGGAGAGAAAGCTTGAGAGCAAGGATTTAAGTCAAAGTGCAGTTTATATGGTAAAAGAAAGGCTAAGGTAAAATACGCTTCTTTCTTCCTGTACTCGCTCCGCTCTCTTCACTCCCTATATTCCACACTTAACCTTAAAGAAACGTCCGTAGGGTCCTCCGCCGTTCAATAAAAATAAAAATAAACTTGAAAAATGTTTTCAATTAAAAAAGTTTTCACTTGCAACACGCTGGCACCTTTTCCCTTTCTCAAACCACAACACTCTTTTGCCTTCTTTTCTTTTGTTCTTTTTCGCGCTGGTAGTTGTAAGAGTTCTTGCCACTTGCAAGGAATGTTCCCCCTGCCCTATGGCAGGGGTAGGGGACGAGGTGCAACCACATTGCGGTTGGCTTTGTCTGTCTCACTTCGCGCCCGCTTTCCGCTTTCCGCTTAACCGTCTGCACTGCTTAGCATGTAAATAATGTTCATGAAATTATGAATGCAGCTAATTAGCAGGCAACAGACGGAGTCGACTCCTGTTCGGGGCATGCCCCATGCTTCTTCTTTTGTTAGGTCCTCCCTTTCCCTCTATGTCCCACAGTTTTTGTTGCAGGGTGTTGCATATTCATTATGTCATTGAACCATTAAACTGCGCTTAAATGCTCACTTTCTTCCTCCAGCCTCCGGCTCCTTCCCTATGACCCATCCGTGAGTCTTGTTTATGGCGCCGCAGGGAGCGTTTAACTTAAAGCGCCGACAAATAATGCTGGGACCAAAAGACCGCTCACAGCTCCTTGGAGTAGCCCTCACCCACCCAGTCCCTCACCTGCGAAATAAAGCAAAAGTTCTCTGACACTTGCCGCGATTTATAGCCCGCTTGCAACACTCGAGACAGAACCTCAATGGATGGATAGAGACAGGGGAGAATCTTCATTCGCTTTTCTGTTTACTTACCTGCAAAAAAAGAAAAAAGAGAAGAGATATTTGGGATCAATATTGGATTGGAGAATATACTTGAGAGGCGCTTAAGTATACCTAAAACGCAAGTCATGGAATGGATGGAAATTGAAATATACATATGTATATACTCTGTATACGAATGCGGAAAGACATCCTTCCTAATGATTATTTTCTTTTGTATCTCAAAATGTTCGAGTCTAAAAACACATGTAAGGGAATGGGTAAGGATATTTTTGAATTTCTTTCCCATTTAGTGCTTGTTTATAGTCCACGGCTTCCTTTGGGACTTGTCAAGTTTAACAGAAGATAAGAACAGCACCTCCTCATCCCATACTTGCTTTCAAGGGTGTACAAAAAAGTAAAGCCCATCCCGAGTACGAGTAGGCTGTCAGGTCCCAGACCCCAGATGCTACCTTTAAGATTAAGGCCCCAGATGACAACAGACTCCAACAAAGGCTTCACTATAACAGACTCCACAACATGGCATCGGATACATTTTCAAGGCCTTTGTTTTTACACAAAAAAAAACAGAGCTTAATTTACGTTTAATATTGTTCGCTTTTTTGCTCCGTTTTCTTTGTGCAACATTTTTATCGCGTGCATAAACAAGATGCGGGACAACAAAAACCTACAAAAACGAAACGAAATCAACTCCGGAGTGAATTTCAGGTTTACAGAAACAAAGTCATGCAACACGGTCATGTGCAGCAGCCCCCCCTCCGCTCTTCACTAAACCGCAATCACCCGCACCATGGGGATCTTTGTGGCTGTCAGGTCAGGCCGAGTACTGAAAATGATTTCAGGACATTTGACCGAAATAATGGCCAAAAGGGTAAACAATATTTTTCATTTACTTATTTTAAAACATACGTGAAAAGAGAGGGATAAGTGAAAGAGCTGCACCGAAGATTTTGATACCCTACCTTACCAATGGATCTTATTATACCAAAAGAAGTTCCATAATGTGTTTCTCCTTTACGTTTGACGAGCAAATTGCGTAAGAAAGTTCAAGAAGAGGTAGCTAAAAGAGGAATACATCGGAATCAAATCGCTCATGACTTCGGAAAGCAGACGCTCCTGATTGGAATAAAATAAACAGAACAGCGCTTTCGATTTTCTTGTCAACGAGGAGCAACAGACGTGGTACATACATACATTTACAGGGGGAAACGGTAGAGTTGAAAATAAGAGGTAGAGAGGAAAAGAACCGTAAATGTTTATTTATAGGGTCTCAGTCGGTACTGAGTGCCTGCGCTCATTTTTTCTTTACTGATTCTTACTGCTCTACTTATTGATGCTGCCCATCCTCTTCCCTCCGTTGCATCTTTTTTTCGTTACTTCGGTATCACTTTCTTTCGCTTTGACCATTTTTAATTTATGTTTTCTTTTATTGATTTAAATCTCAGGCAAATGCAATTTTTTGCTGTTGCAGTTTTGCGATTAATAAACGAAACGAAAGTTAAGTTAAACAAGGTCCCCCTGCCTCTACCTCCCCCCTCCTACTTTACCCTGTTCTCGCCACCATCCCCCCTCTCCTATCACCAACCTTTAGTAAATGTTGCATTTTTATTATCATATTATATGTCGGCTTTCATCAGGCGGTGCAACAGAGGGGATGGAGGAAGACAGAGTTGGTCGCGAAAGTGAAAGTTAACGTTTTTAAGGCGCTCCACTCTTTCGCATATGTGGGCACACACACATTCACACAATCTGACTGTCATACATTGTGATGATGGGCTCTTCAACGTCTTTGGGCTCTCTCTGTCCCTGTCTCCGTCTCTCTTTTGGTATTCCCTCTCCATATCTTGCATTAGCGTTCGATTGTGGCCTTACTTTGGTCGCTCCTTCTTTCTTATTGCCTCATTCTCTTCTCCTTCTCTCTGATTAGTTTTTCTGCTTTAATTGAATCAGCGACAAAATTGTGTCCGTTTAAGGGGGTATTCCCTCTCCCTCACATTCTCTGTCCCTCCCTTAAGATCTTGCTCTTTCCCTCTCTCTTTTTCCATCGATCTCAAACTTTAAACAGTTATTTTTTTTTGATTTGCTGATGGCGCCGCCAGCCAAGCCCAAGTTCAATCAACTTGTTGCTACTATACTTTTTGTTGCCACTGTGTGGCATGCTGCAATAGATCCGCTGCAATTTTCGAGTGTGTGCAACGGGGCCTTTCAACAAATGCCGCCACAATGAAGCCATCGCACCAATACACTCCACTACACCTCGCTCTGATCCGAACCGATACGATCCTTTCATCGGATATCAGAGCAGTGATCCATTGCCAGTCAGCGCTCGTTGCCCCAAAACGTGCTGTGCCTGTTGTAGCAGCCATTGCACACACGCACTCACACACACCCACACACACACATTTATATCCATATGCAAGTGTGAGTTAGTGGCTGTTTCTGTTAATTACAAATATCGATGATAGGGTTGCGGCAGCCGTGCGGAAAAATATTACTATGAACATTATTACGGCGTGAGAAAGATTGCAGTGGGAGTGAACCTCTTCCTCCGCTTCTCTCTGTCTCGCTCCCTTTCGATACGGATGAAAATGCTAATCTTTCTACTTCTATTAATAAAGTAACTTAGTGGTAATTAAGGTTAAGATTGATTCATAAGCTCTTGATAATTTCCGCTTTCTCCATTGCGTAGTGGCACAGGAAATTCATTTTTTTTTTATTATCCTGCCATTTTCTTAATTCCCTTGCACACTCTGTGCCGTTCTTCTGCGCTTTTGAGATATTTTATAGCATTTTCTCCATTTATGTATACATACATACACATGTATGTATCGTCGTTCTGTTTCTTCTGGATCTGGGGGAATCTCAAGACCCTTGCTAATGATCTGTCACGCCCCGGGGCGAGGGCATAAAAATGCACTTGGTGTCGTCGCCTCCAAAAGCAAGCAAAATTATTGTAAGCCAAGGAGTAGAGGGGAGAAAAGGAAGGGACGGAGGGACAAAGAGGGAAAGAGAAAAACCTACAAAAATGCATTTATTTATTTGCGGCGGTTTGATCGTAAAAATAATTTGCTTTTATTGTCCAAAACTGGGCAATTTATGTTGGGCTGCCACAGAGAGATGTTGCCGAAGCCACTGCCGAGTTGTTGTATGCACCCAAAAATGGCACACAAAAAAGTGAGGGGGAGATTTTAATGCGTTTTGTGTCCTCGTCATGCTCTCTTTCTCCTTCTTGCAGCTTTTGGGGCGCAGCAAATCCGCGAAAATCCACGTCACATGTCGGGGCATATCGATGGAAGGGGCTGGCCAAGGGAGTCTCAAGCCTCCATTTTGTGGAGCCATTGAATTTGCCGGACCGCCCAAGCACTTATTCAATTAAACAAAACGCAATTGTTGTTAACACGAAAGAGACAGACACTACCACAGACAACAGTCGCTCTGAGGCTCCTATCTCTTCCACTGATGTGGCATATTGTCCCTATCCTATCCAAAGTCATGGAGCGTCAAATTGTTATGGCCAAAAGATGGAAAAGATACAAATGGCAACGGTTATCGCACAACAAGCGCAATCAGTCGTATCGCAGGAGCAAAATGAGACAAGCAGACAAACAAGCAACAAACAGGCGTCAGAGTCAAGCAGGAGGGCGGGGTAAGCACTTGGCTGAGTGCAACTAAATAGATATTATATAAGCATAAAGAATATGTTTGCCCTACAGTAACGCACCCACACACATACAGACAAAGAGCGGTGGGAGGGAGAGAGTGGGGTGGTAGCATAGCTACTTGAAAACCAGAGATAGACAGAGGGATATGTACAGAAGGAAAGAGAGAGAGAGAGGGAGAGAGAGAGAGAACTAAACAAGCTAATAATCATAAAACCAAATGACTTTGAACGACGAAAGGAATGTTCCACGCTTGTTGTCCTTTGACAGGATGCAAAAAGAAGAAGTGAACCAACCGAGGGAAGAGGAAACAGAGAGAAGAAGAAGAAGCATTAGCTGCTTCAGCTTCGGAGGGGAGTGAGGCGTGAAAACGAAGAAGCGGCAGAGAATCATCAACATTATCATCAGGCAAATGGCGGCAGAGTGACGATTAAAACGTAAGCTTCATTTGTTGCTCTCTTGTCTGACTAAACCTAAGGGCAAGAGGAAGAGCGAGTGGTGGGGGGAAGCAAAAGCCATAAAGGCATAGAGCATGGCTAACTGAATGAATGAGTAAAGAGACTGTGATTGAGTAGGTGTCAAATGTTACGAAAAAGACCCTCGTTGGGCGGATTCCCTTTTAATTCAAGGAAGGGAGAATGGAGCCCAACTCCGTACTGCACACAATGCACAAATAAAAATTGCAACTAATAAACAAATAAACATGGAAAACAGAGTTGAGAAAATTGCTCTCGAAATGAACTGAATGACAGACAGGCCCAGGGATATAGATATGTACATATGTATGTACATATGTATGATGTATATGTACGAGTATTTACATGCATACATGCATACAAATATAGATAACTGAATGCATTTCCAATCAGGGAGAAAACAGAGAGAGAGATAGACATGGAGCGAGAGGCACCAAGTGGAAGGGTCAGGGCCAGACAGACCAAATGTGGAATCGTTTTAATGGATATCAAATAGGGAGAAAAACAAACATTCCCACACACAAGCGGACATCATGCACATTGTACAGTTGCAATATGGAATGCCATGAATCGGCCATTGAGGAAGGGAACCACAATCCTACAGGATCCCAGTGCAGCAGGGGCTCCAGTTGGGACCAGTCCGAACCACAATCCGAATGGCACCCCCAAGAAGAGGGAGAAGGGCGGAAAGGATGTATTTAAAAAGAGCAAGAGGATGAAGAAGAATGAAAGGAGCAAAAGGTAGATGGAGATGAAAAAGAAAAAAAAAACAACAGTTTTGTTTCATTTCCACAAACATTTCATGTTTTTTTTCTGTTCCTGTTCTGTTTTACTTTTCGCTTTTCAACTTGCATGTCCTTTCCCTCCCTCCCTTACACCACTACCACTCTCATGGTGCAGGCTCGTTTTTACTGTTGCCACTCTTTCTTTTATTTCTTTTGCAAGTTGCGTTTTATTTTGTGTGTCTGGCAGCTGCTCGACAACAGCAACAACAAAAGCAGAAACAACAATATTGATTGCAATTCCAGCCTGCACTGGAGTCCAAGGGGAGAGGGGAGTCTCTCTCTCTCTCTCATTCTCATTCTCATTTGGCTGAATGGCCCGGCACAAAAGCCTAAAAGCATACACAAACACACAGCAGGCAGACAGATAAACACACAAACACACACACACACACAATGCAGTGCCGGCACACATAGAGGAGCTTGGCTTATGAACGTCAGACGACATCATGCTGGTATAAGGAGAAAGCAGTGGGGCATTGGGAAGAAGTGGAGTAGGCACTGGAGGAGTAAGCAGTGAAGGAACGAAAGTTCTCCATTGTGTGGAGGGAGAACGGAGAGCGGAAGAGAGGAGCATGGAAAATGCTGAGCCAACGAAGCCTTTCAAGTTGGCAAAAAGCCTGCGGATGGATGGACGGGCTCCACATGCACACACATGTGTGCTTGATAGCCATGGCCCTGGCTCTGGCTCTGGCTCCATCTGTGGGTTTGCTAGTTGGTGTGTGGGCGGATGGCAACTGAGGTGGGGCTTGAAGTAGAGTTACCCTGGCATTGTCTGTTGGCAATGAAAATACGACAATAATGACGCTGACAACGTCGACATTGGAGGGACCTCTGCCTGCTCTCCGGCAGAGCAACACAGAGGCATGCGCCATTCAATAGGCGCCCTATGCATGTGCATGTTTTTGGTGTGTGTGTGGATTTTGTATAGGTGGGTGGCACGGCTTCCATGCAGTTGTATGCGAGTGCGTTTACCGTTTTGGTAAAGATTTCATTAATGGCTCTGCAATGCATACTTGATTTGAAATTCAACAAATGGTGAGCCCATGTCCCTCCTCCATCTTCTTTCCTCATCCCACACATTATGTTCCTTAATTTGCAAATGGGCCTTGCGGTTACAGATTTTATGCTTAGTATAATCCAGCAGGAAGTAGGAACCGGGAATTGAACCGTGTCCAGACCCAGTTCCATTGTCACCCCCATCCCCAAAGTGTCAGAACTCGCTTTTTTAATGTTTCCTCAATTTGACTGCCAAAAAGTTCGTTAATTGCTTTACGAGAGCCCGCTGCCCTCCCGTGGAATCCATCGAAGGTCTGCCCTGTCGGCCCCTATAGACGGGTTTCGCATATGTATATGTATGCATGTACATATGTATACAGCACAAGTAGCAGCCCGAGACCTATTTCATTTCATGCTTCGCTGCTCGGTTCGCAGCCCGCGTTTTTGAAACAAAAGTGCAACCTAACCTCACACAAAATATGCTCATGTAAATACATACCTATGTATACTAAACGTATGCTATGTATGTACATATGTATGTATTTACATCTCTACATATTTATTATCCCCAACGTAACAGAAAATATTCCAATACAATCTGTACAGACCCGAAACAGCATCGGAAACAACAGCAATCGCCGTCAATGGATGTAATAGTGGTTCCGCTATAATAAAAATTGTACAGTGCAGAAATTTATGTTTTGCGTCTAGACGACAGTTTTTGGAACGTGCTCAATTAGCGCAAAGCTCTGTGGTTCGAGGGTTGAGGGTTGGACACCCCCGCTTTTACTAACGAGAAAAACAAAAACGCAATTTAAATGAAATTTTGTGATGCTTTACGACTATAATTCAGTCATATTCGTAGACTTCGCACCAGCCCCATGCCGAATACTCAGATAAAGTATGGACGTGGACAGACTTGGATTGGGCCTCCGCCTCCATGTCTCCCTCTGCCACTCACACTTCTCCTACTTCTGCTCTGGCAGTCCCAACAACAAAAGTCGTGCGAAAAAGTTAATTTTTTGTTTTAGTTCTGTTTTTCACACTATAAAAACCACATTCACAATGGTAGCTCCCGCCTGTGGGGAAGGGAGGCTGTTCATTCTAACAAATTTAAAAAGCAAAACAATCTACAAAACAACTGGAAACGACTGGGAGATACCTCAGAAACATGCATAGAGCCTAGAAATACTCATCAAGACTACTGCATGGAATTCTTACCACATGGCACCACTGTTTTCGTGCATTGCTTTAGGAATGCAACAGTAACTTAGCCCTTCTATGACTCCCACTCTAGCTTCAGGCATTTCTCTTGTTACATATAACATATTCACTGGACATACCCTTTCCATCTCTCTGTTTCTTTCTATGACGTGTAATGGGTATGCAAATTTAAGACTTTGTTGTTACTGTGTGTTAACCGCACCCGCCTCTCCTGATTCCTCTTGCTTATGTATGTGTGACAGCATGTGCATAGTTGTTTTTGGATCTATTTTCGTCGTGCCTTTCGCAATTTATTTGCAATTGCGCTCGCGATATTTTTTGTTGTTGATGCTAGAACGAGAATGTTCGGGAAAGTATTGCGCCAATGCATGGGGCAGGGAAGTTAATGGGAGGGGAGGTGTGAAAGGAACACCCACGAGTGTGCGTTAGGCATATGCCGCCGCCGCCGCCGACGTAGATTGAGTCGGGGATTACACGTCCACCCACTCTCACAGCTGCCGCAAATAATGTGCAGACAGGAGACGGAGAGAGAGAGAGACCAAGCAGAGAGAGACCAAGCAGGAAGAGCTTTCTGCAAAACAGATAGCTTTAGGCAGCGGCGGAAGAATGGAAACCAGAAAAATAAACAGCCTACCGCCTGCCCTCCGCCCATAACCCATCGAAAATAAATACATAAAATTAATCTTAACCTTGACATTGGGCTGCAAATACATCCAGAAAACAGAATACATCCAGCGGAGCAATAAGCCGGCAGACAAAACACGCCAACAGCAAGAGAGAGAAAGAGAGATAGAGGAGCGCTGGAGAGTACAATGAGATTCATTCATTAAAGAGAGAGCAGATAAGGGAGCAAATAACCGTTTCGAATATCAAGCTTTAAGTCACTCAAGATTTTATTTATCGAAACACAATAAAAAGTGCAACAACAAAACAGACAAGAAATATAAAATGGGCCGCGTGTGGCGCTAAAAATAAACTTAAAATAAATACCAACAAAAAAACCCAAAAGGCGATAAACATTTTAATGGCAGTTTATTTTTGAATTAATCACCAATCAGCCCTGTTTCTCGCTCTGCTGATAAGGGGAATGCAGCAATCAACAGAGAATTGTAAGTGCAGGGTGGCACTACAGAGAGAGAAAGAGAGAGCGTTGATGATCAAAAGCACACACACAACATAGCATTGGCCTTGAAAACACATCACTAAACACACACACACATATGTATATGAATATGCACACATGTGTACACACATGAGTACAATAAAAAGCCGAAACAGAGAGAGATAGGAATATATGTACAAACCTACAGACTGAATGAATTATGCCATAGAAGGCAAAAAAGAGAGTGGAAGAGCGGGAGCTGTAAGCCTAAAGATCGCCTCAAAGCAAAACAAGAACAAGAAACTGAAGAGCAAAACAACACCGAACAAAACGATCTAATTCTTGTTTCTCTTGCTTTTCGGTGCTCTTCTGCCTCTCTTCTTCTTTTTTCTTGAGCCTCTTGTTTTTGTTTTCTTTGCTCGAATGTATTTTTATCAGACTGGAATGAATAATATTTTTACTAGCGCCGCTGCCACCCGTTTGTGAATTTTTTTGGAAACGGAAACATTAAAATTCGACTTAAAATAAATAAAAGAACACACATACATATGTATATGCTGATATGTGCGGTATGGTAGCAAATAAATTTCAATAATTCTAATTTCTTATGATTTATGCATGCAGCAGCAGAAACAATCCGAGCAACTGGAGGAGGAACATATGTACATAAATACACACATACATACATACATATATACTGCGGACTGACAAAGGAAGACAAGCCTTGACCCAAAGCAAAAGATAGAAGAATAAGCGAAAAAAAGTCAAGAGCGAAAAGCTAACATTGAAAGTCGAGGTTAATGATACCCTTCCAGAACCACTGATGTCTTGCAGTTGGTTGATTATTATGAAATATACGACATATGGACTGACGGACATGGCCATACTATGCGCTTTCGATACTTACACTGTATAGGGTCAAAAATACCCCCTTCTCGACATTGCAACACAAACATAAAGCCTGAGTATTAAAGCTCTTTCTGAAGGGTATAAAAAACTGACATGGATAAAAGTGAAACTTGGAAAACGAAAATGGAAATAACAGCAAAAAGAATCATGAGGATGAGATTGAATCGCAAAAAGAGAGCAGAGAACTCTGGTCAGATCTGCAAGAGCGAGCAGCTGTGAGCTACAAGTACATATCCCATGTACATGACATGGCGGAAAGGGATAGCAAGAAGCTGGAGCACTGCAGTGCCGGCAGAGACAGCCTGTCGACTGTCCCATCTTCCAGTTTCCCCTCTCCAATCATCCACTAGCACATAACGAAAACGATCAACCGTTAAAATAATGAACTTCCTTAAAAGAGAATTTCGCAAAAGGCAAAATCAAATAAACAAGAATATTTTATTTTATATTTGTGCAAATATCGAAAACGTTTCATTCGCGCAGCTGTGGCCCGAGCGGAGAATTAGTCAAAAGAAATATCAAGGTTATATAAGCGATTCGAGCAATTGTCGATTACACTGCTAAACAAAAACTTAAATTATAATTTTTAGCAAATTTCTGAAACAAATAGAAAAATACAAATTTACAATATTTCGTAACCAGAGTCGAAAATAATTGCAATTCACTTTCGTCAAGCATATTAAGTTCGATTTCCCTGTTGGGCAGTGTATTTGATAAAACTTTTTTGAATAAATATTGAAATTGTTGATCGTCCGACCACATGTTGGGGAATTTCACTCTCACTCACATTCGCACCCTCATTTCAACTAATTTTTTGAACTTACCGCACACGCTCCGAGTATTGCTCCACCTCCTTGTTCTTCTGCTGCTGCACCAACTGCTGCTGCTCGTAGCTGACCAACGGCTTGAAGTTGCTGATGTTGGCCAGGGCAGGCAGCGCCGGTGGCTGCGACAGCAGATTCTTGGAGAGCCCGAGACCGTTCTGGAGGAGTAGGGCGCTATTGGCGGCGCCGTACCCCGTAGTAGTGGGTGCCACCAGGGGCTGCATAAGCAGCGAGGTTTGCTGCTGCTGCTGCTGTAGGAGCTGCTGCACCGGCGAGAGAGAGATGTCGGCGCTGGACTGCGAAGCCGAGGGGGAGCTGGAGCCACTGCCGGCGCCGCTGGACGAGAGGCTGCCGGCCCGGGCACGGAGATCGAGACCCAGCACGTTGTTCGGAGCCAGGATGTTGCTTAGCGAAGCCACCACACTGGGCTGCAATCCAGTCCCCTCTGAGGATCCACTGTTGCCGTTCACGTTTCCATTGCTGCTGTTGCTGTTGTGCGGCAGCCCGGATCCGATCACTCCTACATTGGGGTTCGGGGTGAGTCCAATGGAGCCTCCACCGTAACCATTGCTATTGTTGGTGCTCAGGGGAGCCACTCCGTTCTTCTGGCCGCCGCCTCCAGAGCCAGAATTTCCGCTGTTTCCATTGCGATTGCGCTTCTTCTTGGCCTTCTTCTTGTCGTCGTCCTCGCTGAGGTTTCCATTCATGGAGCTCCGTCCTCCTCCATTTCCACTTCCATTGAGAAACACCAAACCGCCATTGGAGGCCGGCACCGACCACTCGAGATCCTTGCGCAGCTGCCCGCGACCGCACTTGCAGCTGCAGGCCTTGTAGACCAGGTCGTAGCCCTTCTTCGTCCACAGGTGCTGGGCCCTCTGCCGCTCCGACCAGCTGCGCGCCCGGCCACTCGACTTGAGCGTCTGCAAAACACCCGCCTCCCACACCTCGAAGCATTCGCGGTGCATGTACTGTCCGGCGCCACAGTTCTCATTGTTGCACAGTACCCGGACGCACTCCGCCAACGATGTCTCCGTGATGGCGATCAGGGCATCCAGCTTGCGGCACTCGCCGCTCGGGTAACAGCAGCGCACCAGCTGCACGTTGGAACCCTGCATCAGTTGCATGGGCGCCATTCTGTTGCTGGACGAAGGATTGCTGCTGCTGTTGTTTTCGGTGAAAAAGTGGAGAAACTGTTCCTGTTGTTGCTGTGGGAGCGAGAGCTGGAGTTGTGACTGCTGAGGTGGATGCTGCTGCTGCTGGGAAGGATTGCCGCTGATATTGCTGTTGCGACGCGGCGCCATAGAGGGTTTAGGATGGAAAATCGGTTCAATCAGATCGTTGTGGGATTTTTCAAAGCTATGCCTATTGTGACCTATTCACCGATACGTCTGAGCAGCATTTCGCACAATTTTTCATTTCATTTCCTTTAATTACCTTAGGATGCCCAAAAGTTGGGGTTTTCTTGTGTATACAAAATATTTCCAAAAAGTGTTTCGTTGGTTTTTCGCCTTTTTTGCAGTCTATTTTTGCTGTTACCTGAGCTGAGTTTTTTTTTTTATTCTTTTGGTTTTGTTGTGTAGAAGTATCAAAAAATGATTCTATTGTTTATCTCTCATCTACACACTCGGCGCCATTGTGGTCGGCTCTCTACATTTTTCTTTACACTCTCTCTTCGCCGATTCGCGGAAGCGAGACAGACGCGCTGACGCTGTTTTCTTGTCGCTCTTTGCTTTGCTTCACCGTCTGTTGCTGTTGTTTTACCGGCAAGGAAGAAGGAAAAGACCGAAAACACACGACACTTGTACTTTCACCGATAATTCTTGCAAAGTTCACAGAAACTTAGTCAAATTGGATTCTGTGGTTCAGAGCCAGAGAGTTGAAAAATCACACAACCAGGACACAGGAAAAAGTTTTAAGTTGATAAATACATATAAATATATATTTTTTTAAAAATCAACTTTGATGTTTCTGAGCTTATCACGGCACTCCAAATTCTGTCAGTTTATCACTCGGAGAAGGAAAAGGCGGCCCGACTTGGCCAACCAAGAGGCAAAAACAAAATGTGATAAAAACAAAACGCGCGCCACTATTCTCGTCGCTGCTTCTGTGCTTTTTCGAGGTTCGACACGTTGCGTTGTGTATGGAAAAGCAAACGAAACCACCCTCAAACCGAGTTCGGAGCTGCGTTCGTGTTCGAGTTGCGATTGCGGTAGCCGAACGCTCAAACCAAACATGTTTCATGTTGCTGAGTTGAGTTGCTTCGGTCTCAAATGTTGCTGGCCTATACAAATTATGCTGCCAACGGTAAAATACGTAAGTGGTGGTGGCATTCGACGTAAGGATGGAATCAAGACTCAATTCCCATGTTGCGAGGTGGATTGGAAAACCTATATACCAAAATATACCTTATAAATATATACCATTATATACGGATCAACTCAATATCGAAGTCGAAATATACTGAGAGTATACACATAATAAACCTTAAATGGTCATACCCTGCCAAGAATCAAAAACAAAACGGTGGGTTGCAAATAAAACCACCCTCAAACCAGGCTCGGATCAGCGTTCGTGTTAGAGGTTGCAATCGCCGTCGAGCCGAACACTCACACCAAACATGTTTCATGTTGCTAATAAGAGTTGCGTCGGTCACAAATGTTGCTGTGCGCAAAAATGTTTGCACGGCAACACTGAGTGTTGCTATAGGGGTAAAAACGGGTATGGACAACAGGCAAACTGGTCCCACCTTAATTTTCTCAATTTTAGCCGTTAAAAATAAAAATCAGAAAGATCATCCCTAAAAAATAAAATATTAATAAGAAACAGTATTTATATAAATAAGGTTAATGAGACAGCACAGGGGCATGCCCACACATAGCATGCAGCACAATCGAACATGTTTGAAAAGAGCAAATTTTGGTTGGCTGCATTTCACTTTCCACCGCCCCGAAAATGCTTGTTTTTCATTTGAGGAAAATGTGAATGTTTTTGGCGCTAAAGAGTTTTTGGGGGTTGATTGATTCCTAGGAGAATCTCACTTTCAATGCGGCTCGACCGCCTGTTTCCCCTCCAACATGTTCGATTGAGTGCAAAAACCGGCAAAGAAAGTAAACATGGACAGGGTTGTCGAGAGGCCCAAGTCGGAGCGCTCTCACTTTTGCTTTCCATCGTTAATCTGCTAATTCGGTGTGGAATGAGAACGAATCCGCTCAAATAACTGTTCCAGCTCTCAAATCTACGTATATATGTGTCTCTTTTCATACAATTTGTATATAGTCCCTGCATATAGACGCACACAGATGAGCAAAAACATACACACTTGTGCACGCTCGCACAATGGCCAACGAGTGTCGACAATAAAAGCGGCATTAAAAAATACACAAACAACAGCAGAGACAAAACGCAGAGCCGAAGAACCGGCTACCTCGAAGCGCGATCGCCCTGCAAGCTCGTGTTCTGATAGTGTTTTCAATTATGATGGGGGGTTGAAGTAGGGTACCTCGAATTCGCAAGGCTTTTCGCTTTGGCTTTTTTTGTATCTTCAACTGCCTTTATGTACTGCCCTCGTCCGCTCTCACCCTCTCTACATATTCTTATATAAAAATTCGAGATGCGCGTGCTGCGAAAAAAATGAAAATTCCAAGAGAAATCGAAGAAGCGGCAAACTAAGGACACGTGTGGTATTTAAAGAGGGGGACAGTGTTCCAGCTGGATCCTGAAGGATTTCTTATAGGATCGGCAAGGATCTCGATGGTTCTGGTTCTGGTTTTGGTGCAAAGTCAACTGGTGGCAGTGACTGCCTTGGGGGCAAGATCTCGTCGTTTGATCCGCTACCTGCGGGAGAAAAAAACAGAGGGGCTGGATATAATAACTAAGAGTGGAGTCAGTCAGGTAGGCAGATCGAAGCCATTGCGTAATACGTGCGCCTGTCCTGAGCGTGAGTGTGTGTGAGAGAGAATTGTTTTTTGTTCTAGCTGAAAGGATCGTGTTCAAAGAAGAGAATGAAAGAGAGCTTACAAAACATGAACTAGTTTGTTGTTGCTTAATTCTCAAGGATGCTCGAGAAGCCCTCTCCTCACCGCTCCCCGATCTGACCTAATTTTAATGACCAAAGAGGGAAGAAGAGGCAGGAGAAAAGACCGATGTAGTGTAGACTTTATTATGCGCAAGGTGTGTGCGTGTGTGGAGAATCGTCAGGGCTATAATTCTTCGGTGACACGAATCCCATCTTGCAAATTTTGCGTAATTAATGGAGAGCCTTCGGGGCTTATTTGGCTTAGGGTTGCCAGGTCTTGCCAAGTTTTTGCGTGTTTCTTGGCTTCCTGTTTCCAGGGTGTGAAAGCGTGTTTCTCAAAGGAACTTTGCGGTGGCCCATGAGTATCTGCAAGATACTTTCCCAATCTCACTCTATATTTGGCCTAACGATAGACAATCCCCCATCCCAGACCACAGAACAGCCAAGCCTTCACCATTCAACCATTTATTTATACTCTCTTGACTCAGTTCAGAGTCGTCTCCTGAGTCCTGAGGGTGTTTCAGGCAGATGTACATATGTACACACCACCCACCCATACCCCTACGCACACCCTATCCACACACTCAACCCAGTTCCCCTGTCCAACATTGTGAAAGCAGAAAAGCATTATTTGTAATTACTCATACTCCCGCATTTATCCAATCGGAAGCAACTTTGAAACCCAAAATAGGGTTTGAAATTTTACATGCGCTGCCATGGCAACCCCGACTCAGTCCAACCTCAAGCCAAGGCAAGTACACAGCGGGAAACATAATGTACATGGTAAATATGTACATGCATACACAGGAGAGTGGGCTGTGTGAGAGAGGGTGTCGTAATTTCGTTTCGTTGCCAAAAATAACCCAAACTCCATTTTGTCAGGCCCTTGATTGAGGGAAGAGGAGTTCTGAAGCTTCGGGTTTGGCTCAGTCCCGCAACTCATAGCCCATTCTCCATCCCGCCCCCGTGGGACTCATGTGGGTCTGATTCATGCTGCTGCCGCTTACATAAGCGAAATGAAGTCAGCATTCGCCCTATAGACATACATATTCGAATAAAGTATTTGAACGGGATTGTTATTCGCATCGAATCTGGGCGAACAGTCAATGACGACTCTGTAAAATATAGAAACAGGACGAATAGAGCTGAATATGGCCGAAATTTGGATACGATTCTCAAACGGTTCAAAGGTATTTTCCAAATTCATTTGGGAAAAAGTATTCTCCTTACTTCCAAACTAAATTCCAACTAAGAAATACAAACCTTCCTTAGCAAACATTCAGAACTTTATTTTCCTTCGAATTTCATCCCAAAGATGGATTTTGTCAAGATGCGAGGAGTATTCACACTGTTCCCTCCCACTTTGACCGTGGCCCTTTGTGTGGACCTTTCTCTTCGGCGCCAAGTGAAAGTGAGCGAGACAGCAAATGTGAGCTGAAATTTCATTTGTCCTTTGTAAGTTCGACCGACAGAGACGAGGGAAAGGACGAACGAGGAGGTGAGGTATGAATGTATGTAAGTAGGTGGTGACAGGAAGAAGGGAGGCTACGATAACGATGACGAGGCGCACGCACTTTCTGGCGAGGATTTTCGGGGGTATTTTTTATATGCTGGTACACACAATACACATACATTTGTGTTTGTACATACATTTCTACATATGAACATATGTATGTATGTATGTAGGGTTTTCCGTCGGGGGGAAATGATATTTCCACTGAGTTTTCTCATTGAATTCGTTGATAAACGGGGAAACTCCGCCCCCTTTGATGACTCTGAGGCTCAAATTCAGGTACGGTGCGAGCACGGGCAGTGCTCGACATGAAAATAGAAAATGACGGAAATAATGGTTGGAAGGAAAATTAAGTAAACGAAAGGGAAAGTTCATAAAATTACATAGGGCCTCTGCACTCAGTGGAGTTCTTGCATTCCGATTTTACTTTTTGGTTGGTACTCATAATATGGGGGTTGGTAAAACTGTCCAGACTCCCTCCTCTTTCAAAATTTGGTGTGACCAACTATGATTAGATGCTACATGTAGTATATACTATAGATATGTATGTAAATCACACACACATGTAACTTTAATGCAATTTTTGCTAACACGCTGACCTTCAACATCAATTCGCTGCCGCCGCGCTGCTGGTGGATAGCGTGAGGGAGAGTGAGAGAGAAGAAACCAGACCCTGGCAGCGAAAGAGTATGAAAAAATCAGCACCAAGCTGCAGAAGCAGCAAAAAATAACGAAAGGGAAGTCTGAAAGGAGCGACAAAGAGCTAAAAATATGCACACGCCTGCTGCACATTCTCAACACACACACACATACACTGAGCAAAAGCAAAGCCGAAGAGAGCCACCAACACATACGCACGCGAATCGTTTTATAACATGAAATTGAAATTTGCTGCATGAAAACGAAATTTGCAACATTCGACTGCATCTGCAGTCTCTGCCGGCGGCGCTGTTCAAGTGCTGCTTGCCGCGTGAGGGGTGGGAGAGGAGGTGCGCGCGCATTAGAATGGCATGCAACTCCATCGGTTTTCAAGTGCAAGTCCAAGGGCAACGACGTCATACAACTGCAGCAGAGAACGCCAGCAGAGGAGCAGGTTCTGGAAGGCAGCACAGAGAGAGAGAGAGAGAGAGAGAGCGCGCAGACCTTGAAAGCAGCTCTTCTCGTGGCTTGCAGTCGTCTGCTTTGTACATACTCTAACTTCACTCCTACACGAACACACACACACACACAACACATGCACTGCAAACTCGCATTCTCTATTTGCGACCAATTGTGTGCACATTGTTTTCTGTTTTATTGCTCTTCTACGCTTTTCTGCAGCTTCTTTCTGTTGTGTTTGCCTGGCAGGAGAGCACGAAACAAGTCATAAGAAGAGAGAGAAGAAGAAGACTGTTGAGTGGGCAGCAGCGTAGACCAGGCTCTTCTTGCACCTTCTTCTTCGGCTCTTTCTGTCTGCCCACTTTTTGACATTTCGCCCACTTTTTCCAGTTCTTCCGGTTTTTGTTTTGTCTGCTTTCCTGTTTTCGACCCATAATCCTGCCCCGTGTCCCGTGCCCTGTCCTTACTATCTTCTTGGGGCAACCACTCACGCTTATGTAATACTCGAAAACGTGTTCTGGTCTTTGGGGTCCGGCCGTTGTGTCAATATTTCTATATAAATATGTATGTATGTTCATATGTATGTATGTATGTATGTATGTACATACAAATGTACATATTCTCTCTTCTATTCATTTCTTCAGAAGACTCTTCAGTGGTGTTATTGTGGCTTGTTATTGATGTGGAAATAAAAAATTGTTTCAATGTATGTACATACATACGTATATAGAACATGTACATACATATGTATGTATGTATGTATGTACATACATATGTATGAAGTATTTTTGATTTGTTTTAATTGGAAAATTTCGCGTAAATAAAACGGAATAAATATGGAATAAAAAAAGGGAACTGCAGTGTATGTACATATGTATATGTAAATATGCATGTTGTCCCTTTTGTACTTTCTTGTAGATGGTTTAAGATATGGGCTAGGGACCGAAGATCAGACGCAGAACATGTGTAGATATTCTTGCGTTTGTGTTTTCAGCTCTTCAAATAATATTCCGTTATGTATGTACATGTATCCCCCTTACAATGAACCATAATTCAATTGATTTTCCCCTCCAAACGTTTTTGTTTTCGACTGTTTCCCGTTTTAGCAGGAACAAATGACTCATTTGTTTTCTTCTATTTTTTAACCGTACTCCTTGCCCAGCTCCCTGTCCCTTAGCCATTATCTATGCCAATGTTTTCCTGTGACCCATACTCCTTTCGGGCAGGCAGGAAGACTTGAGGGGGAGTGCGAGGCCAGCAGCAAACACGTGGTATCAAATTTTGCCCAAAAGCCGAGGGCCATAAATAAACCTCAATCGCAAGTTCGTCCGCAACCCTGGCAACATAGACACAACTCCTACTCCGACTGGAGTTCGAACCCACACCCACCCCCAGCCAAACCAAAAGCCAGTTCCAACCAGAGAGACAACAAAAGGCACTCCCAGCAACTAGCGGGAGGTCTATCAAACTCCATTCGTTCTCTCTCGTTTCCTCCCACTCGGTTGAGAACTCCCTCCCTCTTGCTAATTTGCTCCCCTTCTTTCAGGCTCCCACTCCTTCTTTCTCTGCTCAGTCACTAGCTCTCTCACTGCGCAGCCGCTGCTTGCACTCTTTTATGCGAATATCCACCACCAAAAGCGTTTGCCAACTCCGCCTCTACTGCTTCTCCTCACACTCCATGCTCCATTCCAACCTCCTCCTATGCTCTCTAACCCTCCTCTTCCTGTTGAAGTACATTTTTGCGCGTGTCGCTCTCTCGGCCTAACTCCAACATCAAATATTGTTGGTTGTGGTGTTGCGGGGGATAGAAGGCAGAACTTTCCATGTTCTTGATCGTGAATTTTCTAGGACCTTGAAAAATTGCTGTGTGGAAGAGAGGTGGAGAGCGGAATGAGAGAGGGAGAGTGATGGTTAGTGGGAGAGGGAACAATGAGAAGTTTGAGTTTGGCGCAGCATTTGGCGCATTACGTCAGTGCGTCAAAGCCAAAGGGAAACTCAAGCCCATACACTGTAAAAAACGAATTATAATTATGATAGTTAAAAGAACAGTTCACTCCCTCCACTCATGTTCCACTCTAAAAATAATTGTATGACATCATATGCTCTTATGAATGTATGTTGTACCTATGTACATATAAATATACATATATATCTATGTACCTCAGTGTAGGTAATTTTTCTACCGTGGAGTTTCTAGAACTTTGTACATATGTAAATGTGCATAAATATGTATATACATACATATGTATGTATGTTCGTGTGGTAAACCCATAAATACGAAATACATATACACAAATTCTATGCGAATATTTGTGCACATTTGCACATAAACATTTATTTTTCCTGGCTTGGTTTTTTTCGTTATTTTCCGCCTTTTGGATTTCCTTTTCAATGCGGCAGCAAACGCCTTGCATTCATTTGGATTCTCTCATTCTTCCTAATTCTTCTCTTCTTCCCCTGTCCTTATCCACCAATCATGGCATCTTCTTTCATCCTTTTTGAGTTGGAAGTTTTCTGCAAGTTTGAGAACATTCTCTTCCTTGGCCGAGGTCGCGTCTATGTGGGGGTAGCACAAAGTGGGCAGCGACGGAGATGCTGGATTGGGGCAGACGGAGGACACAAGGTGTTTTATGTTGGGCATTTCTTTTTTCCGGCCTCTCCCACAGCTTTTGCCAGGATGTTGGTTGGATGCTATGTTATGTATAAACGAGTAAACATATATACAAACATACATATACGACATAATATATGAACTTACATACATATGCACAAACAATTTTATTTTTACTGCGCAATTTTTTGATTTTGCTGCGTAGACTTCAAGTCAGAGGAGAAGCACTTTCATGTTTGTAGATACATATGTATGTATGTACATGTGTACCTAAATATGGTACGAACAATATTTATATTTTTGTGGTCGCCCGAGTGACTCATAAATGTCTGTAAGGTAGAATGCGTATGGTAAGGTGGGACCACGAAAAGGTTTTCGGTTCGCTGTTGCAAGAAGACGCTTCCACAACAAGAGTGTCTTGTCCAAATCTGTACGTAATCGGGGAACAGAAGAAAGTATGGAAAGAAAATGAAAGAAATTACTGTATTTGGATTTACAAAATAAAAGACCCTTGGAAAACCCTTTAACCGTGGAATTCCAGCACAAAAGAAAGTATACATGTACTAGCTGGGATATTTAGCTTTTACAAAACTTAACAGTTCACCTTTTGGCTCTGCAGCACTCTCACATTTTTGTTCTTCACCAGGAACCTCATACCTCTGCGGGACCCATGTTGGATGTACAATTGTACCACCTTACTCACTCTGCCGTTATAACCTTTTTAAAATTTTGTTCTGCTCCAAGCCATACACTCGGATGCTTTTCCTTTGTTTTTCCGTTGGCTGTACATATGTACATATGTACATATTTTAAAATTTGTTGTTTTGCGAATGAAAATGAAAGTTCTGTCTCCACACAAACACACGGAATAATAAACCCTAACACAGATGCGGGCAATGTGTTGAGGTATGTACATACATACATACATACATATGTACATATACATATGTATAAAGAGCTCCACAAACTGTTGGGGTTCCTCCCACCAGTGGCCTCTCCTTCCCCTTCATCAACCACCTCTTTTTGGGCCTTCGTAAATTTCATTCATTTATTTTTGGTCATTTGTTACTGCAATTTATGTCCATCTGAGTGTGCGTGTGTGTTTGTGCAGTCTGCGACATGAATATCAGGGCAGTCAGGCGTCACAGCGGTTTAGCAGGTTAATTACATGAGACCGGACCCGAACACAGATCCCCCCCACCACAGCCATTCCTCAACTGCACAAATTGCAGAAGCTTCAGTTTGGCTCAGTTTTGGCAACCTGCTCCAACTGCAACTCTACAGCTCCATTGTCATGCAATTAGGTGGCGGCAATGGGAGGGAGGACCTTTGTTGCACTTTCCACAAGCATCACGAACATCAAGCGACTGTTTGTCATTCGTTTGCGGACCGTTACATCCGCCGTGGGTCTTTTTGGCGGGACGAATGTCACAATTGGAATTGGATTAATGCGCCTCGCTGGGCCGCTTCGGGAGGGAATAAGCAAACCCATTGATGTTGATCAAATTTTGCATGTCTGTTTACCCCTTTCGGTGAGCAGGGCTCAAATGCAACTAGACCGTGACCGCCATAAGTTAGTATCTTTCGCTTTTTTCCGCCACTATTATGTTCTCGTCGGGATTGGGAGATTTTCTCACAGGATTCCAATTACCCCTTTTTCGGAATAGCCTTGAGATTGGACAGACTACGTACACATAGCTGCATGAATTGCCTGTTTATGTACGTAATGCTCCCTCAGTGACAGCCTCGCAGAAGAATCCCATAAATCAACACATCCGCTTAAGTTTCAGGAACACGCCCCAACAAAAAGCTCCGTCTATTTCATTATAAAATGAAAACCAAATTGTTGCCATTCATTTAGAGGAAGCACAAGAATGAGGTTGCTCCGCATATAAGGGGCAAGGGAAGATGTACACCCCAACCCAGAAAGACTTTGTAGAAATCGAGTCTGTCTTTCAGCATGCGTAACTACGCATTCGGATCTGACCGCGATCTGAGTGGGGGAACCCAACGAAGCCAAGCACAATTTGGGACATAAATCATTCACATGCTAAACAACAAACGAAAAATGGAACAGAAGTCAACCCAATATATAAATACTCTTTCAGAGTTCCCGAATGGCTGTTAAGAGAGATCATCCATGAGTCGCTTAACTTTGGCTATTCTTTCTCATAGAACGGAAAGCACTTTAATATATGTATCAAGCGCCACCAGATAAGGTTACAATATTGTTCAGAATCAGAGTATATGCGACGAGTCGCAGAAAACCCCCTCGTAAATTCTGGGGTAACGTCCCTGACGATCTGCACTCCGATCTGGGCATGAGAAAATGCCCTCTTACTGGAACCCTCGGAGACAGCTGCCTATTAAAACCTAGGCGATCAAAGCAGAACAGAGAAAAGAGCAGAGCGACCAGACTCTTTGGTAAATTAACAAATTAAAATGGACCGCACCAAGAGCTCAAGCTCCACACTCCATCCTATACGCACATATCGGACATTTTTGGTGCCTTGGTCCCATTTTTTGTGGGCATTTTTATATGAATTTATTAATTTTTTACGACCATAGATTTTGTGTAGCTTAAGGCAATCAAAGTGCCGCCTATCCAGCCATCCCAAATTTGCGTGCCCCAAAAATGTGACTGGAAAGAGGGGAGTGCTCACGTTGCGATCTATGTATGTATGTACGTATGTATTGGAGAGTCACACGAGAGTTTTCCCGGAATTAATTCCTTTTGATTAGTTAGGGGCAAACGAAGATTCATTAAACCAACAGAAGAGGCAATTTTGGAAGAGTATTCGGGGCTAAAAATAGAGTTAAATGAATTTGCAGAAATTTGTAGTAAGCATTCCACTCGTTCGAATTATTCCTGAAGTTATGAAATAGTTATTCTCTGTCACCTGCAAGCCCTTACCCCAAATAATTCCATTTGTTTCTATTCTATACCTACATAGTATGTTTGCATGTACATAAATATCTGTCTATCTACTTTTCTAGATCTGTTGGCAATTTTTCGCTGTTTGACCACAGAGTCAATTGGCTCCCATCAATTCGTGGCATTTGTTTGCCTACTCAATGGGTTCCCTGTAAGTGAGTTGCTCATGCGAATAGCACAAAGAAAAGACGGGACAGAAGAAGCTGAATTCATTAACTTTTCCCAAGCTGAGTGCTGCAGTTGCTTGCCCCCAAAATGCTGCAACGCAATGGCCTGGGAGTTCAAAGCTGCTGACGAGTGGTTGAACGGCCTACAATCTACGGCAGGTTGAGCGTTGAGCGAACAAGGCCTGCAGAGCCTGCCTCTGCACGGCTCAAGTGCAAACAATGGGAACTTCGTTAGCCGCTTATCACTGGCCAAACAGGGCCTGCAAGTACGGAGAGGGACCGGAGGAGGTACTGGTTCTGGTTAACAGCTGCAGAAACAAATTATCTTTTGACAAATTGTTCGATGTCAACGATGGGGGAATTGATGTGGCGCTGGATGGGAAGACTGCACACATGGGTTGGGCACGCAGGGCGGTGCAGTCAATGGCTAATCAGTTTGCAGCCGCCTCGTCCGGCTATTAGCTAATAATAGTTGTTGAAGGAAGGAAAGGAAGTGGAGTGCTGAGGCGTGGAGAGGAGAAGAGAGGAGTGGAGAGGAGAGGGGGAGTAGCAAGAGCCATAGAGGAACAGACAGAAAGACATTGCTGCAGACCCCAGAGAGGTGTTTAAACTTTTTCATGGCCAAACCCGGTAAACGTTGCAAATGCAGTTCCAACAATTGCAGCAAAGGAAGGGTGGGTCAGGGGGCAGGAGATAGCATAGCTAAAAAGCAAACGATAAGCCAAAGAGAATGAAGCGAAAAAAGCAAAGGCCAAACAAAAGGCATGAAAAGTGAAACAAATGGCAGTGTCAACGCTGCCAATTGAGTCGTTCGTTGAGTACGCGTATTCCTCTGTATGCACCATCCCAAACACCCTGCCACCCTCTCTTCCACCCCATCAAGCAGCGTTGCCTTGGACTTGGTTATGGCTCTGTTGCCGTCGTAGTCGTCGTCGTCGTCGTCGTCGTCGTCGTCGCCGCCTAGGTTTCAATGCCCCCGCAGTCAGTCTCCCTGCAGTCAAGTCATATGCAAATGCAGACTGAAACGCGGCCGAGGGCCTAGCAACACCAACCATGCAGCAGTGCAGCCATACGGCCACACATTCAAACACTTAGAAACTCACAAAAGAGGAGCCAACACGACTTCTGCACAGTACAGTGGGGCATCTGAGCAGAAAGTTTCCTATGGGTGTCGATCAGAGGGGGTTTCTGTCTTCTGTTCGATGATAGAGTGGTAAGTGTAGGGATATGGACGATTTATCTGCCATTCCGAGAGTGGCGAGTGCTCACTGTACCTCAAGTATGCACTGGGTCTTTCTTTGGGTGTGCGGATTCTAAAGTTAACCGCATGACGAATCACTTCGCATAAATTGAAGCGCTACGTTGCATGCACCACGTCTGGTTAGTCGAGTCCCAGAGGGGGGTGGATGGCAGCCAAGTGGAGGTAGGGGTAGATTTGTGGCTGTTGCTGTGGCTCCTTCGGAGAAATGTGCGTCGCCGTCGCCTCATAATTCTTTAAATGCGAGTGTATGGTCCCAGGTTGGGTATGGGTATGGTTGCGGGGGAGGGGTGTGGCGACGAAGCACAGAACTGACGCGTTGATGAAAGCCTTTGACTGCGACGCCGCAGTCGCCGTCGCTGTTGCAGTCGCAGCTCGTTAAATCCGGCGGCAGTGCCCCTACTCCTCTCCCCCCTTAAGTCTGAAGGGGGTGCCGAACCCGCAAATGCTAACAATTTATTTGCGTGCATGCTAATTACCCATACACTCATACACATATCAGTGGCTGTGTGTGTGTGTATACTCGTATGAGTTTTCTTATCCAGATAACGAAGATAATTCTACGTGAAGTTTTGTTTGTCCACTCAGGGCCTAACCTTTGTAAAGGTAATATGTATATCGGTCAAGAAGGGTTGCCAGTTGTCGGTTAAAAAAATAAGTGAAACTGGCTGTACAGTCTCTATACTCGTACTATACAGAATTCATTATCCCCAAGTCGTTAAATATAATGTACATACATGTGTACATAATTGGGGCTGTGCATAGCGAGATGTGCGAGTTAGTTGATATCTTCCCTAGACACAAGTGTATGTTCCAGCAGTCACGACTCTTCTTCATCTCTGGTGTTCCTACTGTCACTCTCTCTATCATCGACTGCTCCCATTTCGAGGTGGAATGATCAATTCCTTTTGCCACTTGTGATTCTCCAGCTCTCGAGGTGCGTTTGCCGCAGTTGCATACAAGGTCAGTTGCAAGTCTCGTGAATGGGTGTCTCGAGGCGTCACCCGCTGGCGGTGCTCATTCCGTGGGAGTTGAAGCCATAATAAGGGTTTAACTTCTGATATGGCAACAGCCACAGATACAGAGGAGTAGTTCATAAATCTATACTTTAATTGGATTAAATAATGCTCGGCTGGGCTCGGCTTGGCCCGACTCTCGGCTTGTGCTCCGATATCTACTACTCAAAGAGTGCAACACGGGGTTTGGGGGTCGTTGCCTCATTGTTGTCATAGAAGCAGCCGCCACGTCTGACAATCTCTAAGACCCCGACCCAGACCGTGGCACTATGACTGTGCGGCAGGGGGAAGCGCATGGAGCGAGACAGCTTTATTATCTAATTTGTGAGACATGTCGATGCGGATTAGGGTCACACGTATCGGAGAGCAATGCAAAGCTGACAATTGAGATTAAGGAGAGTTGCCTGGCCCAGCTGCACCTACATACACTATGTATACGTACCCGTATATACAGATCTACACACATACATACATACATACATACATATGTATACTGGTTAGATGCTAAATCGAATTTGGTCCGAAACAGACCGATACAGACCGACCAAGACAGAGGTACAAGCAGAACCAGAGGAAGCGTCGTTTTGAGTTTATCTCCGATGCATCCGGTACAGGTTTTTGCATTTGCCTCCATTTGAGGAAGGGTACTTCTTGTGGCTCTGGCTCTGGTTATGGCGTGGGCAGAGCCGCAGACAATGGTCGGGGCCTTTTTAATGAACCCTTGAACTTGACACGGCCACAAGTCAAGGCATGTTGCATTGTCTGGCCAGACATAAACAATAATTAATGTGCAGCAGTGTCAGGCCAGTGCCAAAAGGCCATGACCAAAAATGCAGACAAGGGAGCCAAGCCCAAGCCCAAGCCCAAGCCCAGGCTAAAGCTATATCCAGACCCGGCCCTTCAGAATACCATTGTAAACGATGTCCTCAGGGCCACGTCAGACAAATTTGCGGCCGTCAGCTTAGTACTTTAAATAAAAACACCTTCCAAAAGTTAACTAAAGCTAAGTTAGTTGAGTAGTTTCAAATCCATATCGGCGACTTCACGTTTGCTCACGAAAGGTGAAATAAGTTCACATAAGATCACGTAATTAAGGTAATCGTTACGTAAGGTAAGGTAACATTTAACGTAACGTTACCTACCATCATTAACGTCACTATAACAATATTGTTGCGTGCTCCCCAGGTCTCTGAAAAACGTTTTGGACAACTCAGTTGCGGCCCAACATTTGCTGGCTTACTCTGTTAGTTTGCCGCTTACTTCGAGCCAAGTGAAGTTCTGTTCGAGTCATTTTCAAGGCCAGGCCAAGTAAATGCAATTTCAAGTGCGGACCGCCAAGATTGCCAAGAGAGAGAGAGAGAAAGGGATGGGCAGGACATGGTCAGGGGCAGGAAGGCGTTCTTATTTTTATACTTTAAGGCCTCGGCGTATCTGTCGACACCAGCACAGCAACATCTACCAACAGCGAGCAACAGCGAGCAACATTCGCAATGCAACTTCGTGCACCGCGTGTAAATATTGTTGAAAGGGGTGGTAGGGCGGGCAGTGCAGAGCGGAGAAGACAACGACGACATTAGTGCTAACAATGTTTGCTCTGGCCAGGCGTCGTGCCAATGCATCTCCAACTCCCCGACTCAACGTACAGTGGCCCCAGATTGATTTTCTAGAATGCTGCGGAGATAAGCTCTGATACTCAAGGCAGCAATAAGAACCCAATTCATGCCAACGATTTACCACGTCCAAGCAAAATAATGTGATGGGCAATAGCTTTCCCATTTTAGTTTGTTTTACTTTCAATCCCAACAATTTGAGTCTTTCCGAATCAAGATATTTTTGGCTCTATATTGCTACGATCTTAAACCACTGCCGGTCGATTTTGCTGTTTACTTTGCACGCCGCCTTTGTGCTGATCCCGTGACCAGAGAGAGAGAAAGGAAGACGGAGACAGAGGGCCAGTCTTCTGGCTGTCGCTTTCAAGGTTTTTTGGGTGGGGGCCGCAGTCATCGTTGTTGCTGGAGTTGTCGTCAACGTTCGGTGGGAAGTTCCCGGCATCCCGTCATCTCGGCATGCCAACTGCACATTTCGATGTCATTGAAGATCGCAGTTGCAGTCGGCAGTCGACAGTCGGGAGGCAGCACCGACAGCATGACTGATGAATAGTTGCAGCAACTGTGATGTGGAGACTGGGACTCCTTGTGGGTCCAATTGTGTGTTAATTGGGGTGGGTGTGAATGTGAACCAGTCGGCGGCAGATGGGAGATGAGATGCAGATTCCAGTGGCGGGCAGACGACTGGCAGTCGCGGAATAAAATAATAAAAATGATCCTTATTAAATGCTCAGAACATAAATCATATTTATAGCAATTGAAAGGCGCGCTAAATGCGACGGATCCCGCTCTGAACGAACATCCTTTATCCACCGTCTCTGTTGAGCCATAAATTGTAGAACTAATTTCCGAGGCAACCCTTTGAACTGCCTCTTGGGAAGAGGGGGTACAAGGGTATAACCATCCCCCTTTGGGCCCATAGCTGAATTAGCCCACTTTTGTTGGACGATTTTTTTAGATTTCCCTCTGTTTTTATGTTATTTTTCGTGGCATTTTTAAATTGAATTTTAATTTCCTCGCAAGCCGGAGAAAAACCCTTGCAGCTAATTTAAATTGAGACACATGCAGGCGCCAATAATTAAAAGAGCCCATTTCTTTATTCTTTTTTTGTGGGTCGCCTGCAACTGTTGGCAACCATCCTCAACCTCGGGCCCATCCCAAACCAATCCCGCTGCGACCCCGTGTCCGTGATGCAGTACATTTTCCACATGAAATAACCACAAAAAGTGAAACTTTTTTCGCATTGGAAATGGGTTAAATTTAATTGCTTTTGTCATTTTGATTTGCATTTTTCTCTGTAAGCAATTTGTTGGCCATGTTCAGGGGATCTGGGGCGGGTGCCGGAAGATGGTTGGACAAAACGCTCCCTGGAGTGTCGTCCGTCAGGCGGATTCGTTGGACTTACTTCTACGGCTTCTTACCCGCAGCCAAAGTAGTGAGTTATGAAAATAAATTTATTTTTGTGTGCTTGGTGGTTTTTCTCTTTTGAGGATGATGCTAAAATATTTCTGGCTCCGTCGAATAATTAGAGAAGGGTTAAAGGTTGTGCCACTGTCAGCACTGAGGCTTGGGCCATAAGTTTGGATTTGTACGAGTTTTTTCTTTGATTTATCGAAGGTTGCCGAGTGGTTCTAGGTCCTGTGCTTATCAGCGAACGAAGACGAGCTCTGAAAATGTTCTTGAGCGGAGTCCCAACAACCATTCCATCTGGTACATACAAATGTACATACAACATACATATGTACATACTTATGTACATACTGCATAACGTATTGTATGTTCGATTCGATCCACAGCCATACAACAAATACTTTGATTCTTTATTCGCTAGAATTGCGTCTTGAGTGTATGCTTCTTTTGAGATGTTTTCGAAATTGGTTCGTAATTTATGGCGCTCGCTGACACTTGACACTTGGTGCACGGACATTGTGGCATGTGGAATGAAAGCCACATGCTTAGAAAGGCTGGCATCGGGGGATCGCGTGACAAAACATTTGTCGGGAAAGATTTATAGCAGGCAACTCGAGCAAGTGTAAATATTTGGAATAAATAATCCAAATCAGGGCCTCGAATGGAATTGCTGTCCGTCAGCCGTTGACGACCTCACACCGCCCACAGGGCAGCCAAAGCCATCATATCTGGGGCCATGGATATGGATCGACGCGTTCTCAGACTATTTTTAACACACACATACATACATACATAAAACCATGATGAGGCGATGTCGGAACGTGATTCCCGGACGATAGCCTGAGCACGATTTGCGATTAACCAGGGACGGGACCGAACCCTGCCCCTGCATCCTGGCTGAGAAGTCACTTTTTATTTTGCAGATTGCAACAATGTGGCATTAAATGGACTACCCATGGTTCCCAGTCCCAGTCGCATTGGCAGCCAACAACCGCAGTCGAAAGTTATCTGTGTAAAACAGGGCCACGATAGGGTTAAATAATTAAAAGCCCATTGTGCTGTTATGGGGATAGAATGCATAGGAATGGGGGGTTCCCTTCTAGTTGCTCTCCACATGTCGTGTCAGGCCGAGAAACCTCCTGCCTTACTTTAATTTCAGCTCCTTTCGCTGTGACACACATAGATACTCAAACACACACGTTGATGATATAGAGTCTACCTACTGACACCGACTAAAGATACAATTGTGTCTACTGGCGGACTCTTCACTACTGCCCGCTCTCCTACCCCTTATCCAACATCTCCCTCTCCCATTCACCCTTTCTGCAGAAGCGATCGTTGTGCAATCAGTGAAGCATTAAGTACGATCGCCTTCGCTGCCTTTGGCTGCTGTCCCTCTCTTTCCCCTTCCGAGCACACTTTGTATACCCTTACAGAAGGTATTACGATTATGATCACATATGTATGTACGTATGTACATATGTGCAACGCTACATAAATAAATTGTAATAAATAAAATGTATTAAATCAGAGAAACGAAACAGCGAAATCATTAGAAAAGGCCACTCCAATTAAATCAGAATGTATCACCATACATATGTACAATATTAAATATGTAAATCTCCAATTCAAAATATCGATCTGGAAGGGTATCTGTAGCCTCGGCCCACGAAGCTCGTGTGTTGTCGCGAACCATGCTTTTATGCTGTGGCACGTAATGCTGGAAACATCGGAACATTCGTTCGTTCGTTTGTTCGACTATATACATAGCCTGTTCTCTCTATATATGGACATGACACACACATGAACAAAACCCTTGTATACATGGAAGTGGAGGCTTGTGTGGGGATGGGGAATATGCATGTTGTCGCTGGAGGCTCGGGACACTAAATAAAAGCGAAACTTGTTTGCGATTTCTCAGTTTGCCTCTCTCTGTTTTTTCCTTCTTTTGGCCTGTTTTCTGGTGCTCCGGCGGTTGTCTGCTGGTTGGGGGCCTTGGATGGTTGGGATCCTGCATTTCAAACTTGAACTTGTGTGTGTGTTTGTTGGAGGTGGAAGTCCAAGGAGAGCAGCACCAAGTGAGTCTCCCTTTCCGTCTCTTTCTTATGTCAGTTTCGCTGCTGGTGCTTCTCCTTCTGCGGTTTTTCAGTCTTCTGCATCTTTTTGTTTCTTTCCTGCGGTGATGATATCATTTCTGTCATGTGTGTGCGGGGCTGTGTGTTTGTGTGTGGCAGTCAGACAGTTGCTACTTCACATTCTGTCTCCCCCCTCTCAACGACTCCACGATCCACCTATTCGCTTAATTTAATCGTTTTTTTTTTGCGGCACATTATCTCTTTATCAGTTGACAGAGAAGACCTTGAGACGCCTGCCTCGCTCGCTGCCCATTACGCTGCACTGCTCTGCTTAGAAGGGTTCGTACAGTGGCTGGACGGTGAGGGGTATGACAGGAAGCCGTCTCCCTCGCGAATTGGGTAGCAAATAAAGAAAATCCGTTTCAATTCAAAGCGCTTTCAAGGGCCAATCAAAATGGAAACACTGCATTTGCCCCGGCTCCGTCTCCTACAAAAGATAACTCGAAAAGAGGGAAACCGAAACCAAAAAAAAAACAGACACTCAATTATAATTATAATAACCCTGATGATAATGAAGCCGGCCCACTGTTAAAGCAGTTTGCATTTTTGGGGGATCTTCGAACACGAGAAACAGGTTGAGGTACACCTATGTGTGGTATGTACACACATATGTACATATGTTTGTATGCAAACTACCATTTGCACACATTTTTGGATATTTATTTGTATGCCAAAGAAAAAATAGGCAAGGGATTATCAGTGTGTGGCAGAGTGAAGAGAGTAGAGAAGGCGTACACAGCATAAAACAAAACAAAATTATAATAAATATAGTTATAAAAATCGTGTTTATGAAAACCAGCAGGAGCAGCCGCTTATCCATATGTCTTTATGACAGTCATAGTCATAGGTGTATGTAGTACATTTTCTGACATGTTTTGGATAATATGTACATATGGAGGACATAAGGACATGATGGAGAACCATCAGAACATTCTGAAGTCAGAAATCGGTCTCGACTATATTCTCTTGTGCCAAAAATATAGTACTATCAGAGGAGACCTGAGATCTGAACGGATGCAGCTGTTTATCAAAGGGTATGTATGGAAATTGATTTTTTAATTGCATTGCACATTTTTATGTTCATACATATGTACATACATATGTAGATGTTTCGTGTGCACTGCATTGACAGAAGGTTGTACCCAGCCCTCGTATTTTTTAATTAAAAATTTAAAACTCCACCTTAGGATCAGACTCATCTGATGCTCTGATGCATAAAAGAAACATTCAATTTGTCAGTAATTGCAATTGTGCCTGTCATTGGGGAATCTTTCCCAGAGTACTGGCACCTTGAAATCCTTCTCCGACATAAATCAAGAGTTGCTTTCTGTTCTTCACGTTCCACCCTACGTGGATATTGTTATTCTCACCTCTTCGCAGTGTAACTGTTTTGCCTCTTCTCTGTCAACGTCTGTTTACCCCACAATTTACATTTTTTTTTTAAATTGTTTTCTCCACTTTATTTTCATTTATTCTGTGTCATGCTCTATCATCATTAAAACGTCCAAATCGCTTCCTTTGTACCTCTATTTTTCGGCAACAATTTGCTTATCTAGATTTAACATCAACAGGCGGTAGACATGGGCACAGGGTAGGGATGGGGCTGGTGTTGGTGGCACAGATAGGGGCGGTGCCAGAAGGGGACCGGCGGCTGTTGGTGGCATGAAAATCACTTGAGCGTGTTTCCTTTTGACCAGGCCCTGTCGGTTGGGAGTTTTGGGCTTTATGTTTGCAGGTTGTGTAGTTTTCCATCCCATTCCATCCCACCTGCAGTATTTTCACACTCAGTTCATTTAATTTAATTTGTGTATATTTTTTCGGCTGCCTCAAAGAAGGAAACGCATTGTAAACTGATACCAGCTTAACAGCTTTCGGAACCCTGGATCCTGCAGAGGTGTTGCAGAGTGTTAGAGAGCGTGGTTCAGTGTGTGCCTAAGCATTAATTAATTTTAATGAAGCTGTTGCTGTGCGAGTAGTTTTCGTGGTGCGTGTGAAGTGTCGCAAATTACAGACAATAAGCCCCCAAATGTGAGACGGATGGAAATGTTTGGAGTGACAGCTGACAGCCAGCGCTGTGACGATTAATGCTGCAGTTAGACCTCTGAATTGGAGTAGCGATTCGCATCTGATTTCAATCTTGAGTCTGAATCTAAAGTTGAGGTTTTGGTTTTGGTTTTGCTCAAGTGGCTGCGTTCCAGCAGATAAGGCAGCCTTTGGCTTCGCTTTGGCCATACGACGTAATCAAAAACCAGTTTATAAAAAGGAAAAAAAAAACCTTCAGTTTAGGGATTTTTCTGCTCCTCTTTGCCACAGTCCCGTCCTGTGGCCGTGTCCGTGGATACATGTACATACAAATGTACATACTTATGCATGTATTGCTTGTTGCATGAATGTGTATGTATTTATGTACATATGTATCTAGAGACGTGTTGTTTGGTAACCCTTTTTGACACACAAACACCATTGCAGTAGTCAGCTGAATGCATGTGCGTGCCCATTGCATCTGCCGATAGTTTGATTCTAGGTTTATTTAGGGAAGATGGATGTACGAGCTCTCGATACATACTCGAAAATCAGAAAATCGTTTGCAATAACCAATTAAATTAGGCTTCTATCGAATGGAGTGTGTCATATTTGCAAAAAATCTCTGGTTTGGGTGTAAACTTCAAGGTTAAATTTACATGTACGTGTACCGTATGTATTTATGTATATAATTATGTGGAATTAAATACTGATTTCTTATGCAATGTCGGAGTGATGCGCCCTCCTATCTTTATAGAACTTCATCACCTTTTCCCTACCTTTCTTAATGTAAGTATGTATGTATGTATGTACAATTCACACACACACACAAGCACATTAACCATAAAGTATGGCATTATATGTATATGTACATATGTACATGCATACATATATAAACATATCCATACATACATAAATTGTTTATGAAATTCTCTTGACTCCTTTTGGTTCTGTTTTCAGCTTTTGTGGTTTTTGTTGTTTCGCATTATGTATTTTCGCTTGGCTTTTGCAGCTCTTTCTGTCTTCTGTTCTCCACCATTCCCGCACGATGTAGTCTGCTGCTATTGTTTATTCCGCTTTGGCTGCATTCTCACTGTCCGCATCTGTCAAGTGTCCGTCTGTCGGTTGCTCCTTAGACCTTGACCACTAACATAGAAACTGCTCGAAACCGGTTAACGAGAAAACTCGATTTGCACCACGATTTACCGCCACTGTCCTGTCCCGGAGACTCCCCAACCCAACTACCTTTCAACCATTCCCATTATCGAGTCCCATACCTGGGTACATGTACACAATGTACATTCATGCATATGAAGGTACATATGTATGTACAATATGTATGCAATACCTACACACAGGTATGACTGAATGAATCTGTGAGCAGTGGATCCATGTGTGTGATTCAATTACCGAATCACACCCACAACCAACGCCAATCCGAATGAAGGTCTTCCAGCTGTGAAACCGCCAATTAATGGCCCAAAGGCTGACTGACAGTGTCACAAATTATTAAATTGGTTTTCTATTATAATATTAACATCTAATGGTCACACGCACCGCGCTCGGTCGTGCCCCAACTTGAATAGCAGGCCGTGCATTTTAATTGCTGCGGGATTTTGTGTGCCATGAAGCTTAACCAAAGGGTTGCCGAAATTAATTACCAAAATGTTTGTTAATGCTCATAATTACAGGGGAGAAAGAGTCGTGAGTATAAACCAAGATCGGATGTGTGTCGTGATATCGAAATTTGCCGCTCAATAAAGCGACTTAATGACAGACCTACTACAGACGACTCCCGGAAATGTCTTCCGGAGCTGCAAGCAGCTCTGCCCTCATAGGCACCCCCATCATCAGCAGCACCGTTCCTGGTGACCTAATTTCAGTCTCTCGAGGACCGAAAGTAATGGGAACAAAAGCAGTATAGTTGGCATAATAATAAGTACAGGAGAGCGACTATCTAGCATTGGTAGCCAAAGGTACAGATACACCTAAATACTGTCGGCTTCCTGCAATCTGACAGTTATTGTGACTCATCATGCACTAAACTATAGACGATTTGGTGTGAAAAGCCATGGTATATGCATTGCCAATTTCAGGGAACCTTCTCCAAGTCTACACTGAATTTTTTAATAGGTTTATGTGTCAGCACTTAAGGCTCTTTGCTGTTATTATTGTGGGTAATTTGATACCTTAATGTTGCCGGGAATCACGTGATTCGAGTTTGATTCTCATTTGACCCCCTTTTCGGATTCCCTGTGGATCGACAACATCTGCATCTGGATCTTGAGGTGACCTTGTTTATGGTTCTTCAGTTTCAAAACAACCCAACTAATTGATGCTCAACTTGTTGATAAACTTCGCCCCCAAATTGGAACATAAAAGAGGCACTCACTAAGCTCACCAAGCGATTGGCTATTTATTTGGTAAATGAATTGCTCCATCAGCCGCAGCGTCTGATTCTTCAGAGGTTGGTGAGGGCATTCTATAGGGAGTGGCGGGAGGAAGTGCTCATAATATTAGCAACTGTAGATTACTGAAAAATGAACTACTTACAGCCAGATCCCCCAGACCTTCGTTCAACTTCTTGATATAAGGGGCAGCAGCATCGGCGGCAGCGGCGATCGTCTTGGCACTCACAGCCTGAAGATAAAAGATATTTAAGAATTGCGTTGGGTGAAAGTGTTCAGGGGAAAACTTACTCCTTCTTCGGCTATGATAGAAGCACCATTAGACTACGGGTAAGAAAGATGCAGAAATAGTCAGCACTCAAAGGTGGGATATTCTAAGATTATTCTCACTTACAGAAAGACTACGAGCCTGTGGTCCGCCCTTTACTTGCACGCTGAGAATGGTGATGGCATTCTAGGGAAATAAAGCGTTAGATCACCATCCAGGTTTTTTAAATACTCAAAACTTGCAGCCAAATCACCCAAGCCAGTGCCTACACCACTTAGAACGTCCCCGAGAAGGTTCGAGGCTTCGGGCTGGACATAATCTGTCTCGACGCTGATGCTGGTTATGGCATTCTACGGAGGAAAGTTGGTTAGAAGGCTTTCCAACTGGGTAAGAATCGACTGGCTTACAGCCAGATCGCCTAAACCATTGGCCATGTCGCTCAGGATATTCAGGGTTTCCGGTTGAACAAACTCGGTCTGAGAGGCTCCGACAGCATTAGCCAACTGATGCCAAGCCTTTTCTCCGGCCACAGCCACCTGTGAGGCATCTCCCATAAGGCTGCCGAAGGTAATGGTTCCCGCCGCGGCCTGGTAGGCCAACAAGGCGGTGGCCATAATTGTGAAAGCTTTGAATGTTGCTGGCATGTTGTCTAATGAAGTACTGATTGGGTTCTCGGTCAAATAATGCATTTATAGCCTGTTCTTATCACTATCACGAATGCAGAGGTACGATTATCAAAAACAAATCAGACTCAAGTAGTGGGCAATGACTCAGCCCTATCGGTCGGGCGGCTTTGATTGATGGCCAAATGGGTTATCTGACTGAAGTCGGGGCATTTCTCGACCTATCTGTGATATTATAGAGGCTTAGATTTTCCGTCTCGAGTGGGTTTCGGAATGTTTAAGGGAATGTCTGAGGGAGCAGAAAATAGCGGGTTTAAAATATAATATAAGGTAGTCAAAAAAAGGTAAACACAGCGGCTATCTCGAGAGCAAGTACTTGAATATATTTGGAATCGCAATGGAATTAATTACGCTCATTACGATATTTGACTCAATACACATATCGAAAACGATTCAAATTTAATTATTTTACAGCTAAAAAAGACTAGCAATCGAATGCGCGAGGCTGGATGCAACAGTTTCCGCAATGTCTGGCTTTTGGTTACCTGGTCAGTGCTGGCAGCGACCTTATCAGTTGCGGATATCTAAAGAAAATATAGGAGAGCTGATTGCATAAATACTATTCCGATGAACTGTTCACTAATCGTTGAAAACGCAGGAGTTGCTGAAGAATCAGAGGAAGAAGACCTATGGGAAGACTAAAATGAGATAGACCATTAATTAGCATTCTGCAGGACATGTTGAATTTGTCGTTCGGTAAACTCACAGAGGACTGGACCTCCTTTTCCAGAGAGCCGATTTCATCACTGCCAATTTGTTCCTAGCAAAAGAAAATAAATTTGTGCTTTAAATTTCCCATCCCATAGCATTCCGTTCAAAGTTAATGGCGCTGTGTGTGGCCTGCTGCTCGAAATCGGTCCCCTCGTCTCCCAATTCGTGGCCAAGCTCTGAGGCGTCCTGACCTATCTCATTTTAAGGTTCTCAAGGTTTTCTCCCTTTATATACCGAAAAGACAAATTGATATAAACTCCGATATGGATATCTGAACATTCAGCCACGGCCAGGTCGGGCCACGACTCTTACGTCTGGTCAAAGTTCTTATCTAAGGAGCTAGAGTGATCAATCCGTTTTATAACCAAACAATGCTTCTATCAATAGTTGGCCACAGACCGGGTTAATTTTTTCGAAAACAACTACAGTGTCTTAATGTTTATTGGATAACCTTATTTCATGGTATTGATCAAGCAATGACTGTGTGTTCTGGGGTATCTGGGGTTCTCACATTCTATATTATTTCCTCTCTCAAATCGACCTTGCAATTCACATTCCTAATTTGAAATTCCTCAAGGAAAGCTTTCCAGTAGCTGTGTTCCAACTATAAATACACACGTTTGAGTGGCGTAAGTCATGCAAATGCTTAATAATTGATCAGCTCATATTTGGGAATAGTATAGAATTTGTGTGTTTTATTTTGCATAGATGTGTACATATAATCGATTGATCAACTATGTTCTTATCTGTGATTAATTTTGCTTGTAAATAAGAATAATAGTAACTGTTAGATATCTTCACCTTTAAGTGGAAAAGACTCGAAAGGATTGGGCAATCCGTTTCGAAGTCTCTTCCCCCGAGTCCGCAGCATCTTTGGCTGAATGGTGGGCGAAGACTGATCCACTGTCGGCTTGGAGTTTCCACGGTTTTGAAAGTTAAAGTTTATAAAGTACGTTGGCTGCTGTCGTCGTTTGGCACTGTGTCTTTCGGAGGGATGGTCGCCCTGTGGCTTGGAATAACTAATTTGGACTATGGCGTTCTTGATGGGCTGGATTCGGAACATCTTCTTGTCAGGGCTTGGCGTAGCCCGCTCCGTAAATGGTTTTCCATGGGACTATAAAAAGTTATTGTAGGCCCAGAAAACCGTCTCTTCGGATTTGACTCACAACATTCCTCTTCAACTCGTTGTCCATTTGGACGGCTATCTTCATGTCTTTCTTCATTTTCTTTATGGAGTCCCGGAATTCAGATTTCTGTACGCTTCCCTGAATCCACAGTGGCGACAGGACAAGGTTTACGAGTACTACCAAAAGTGCCCTCATCTTCCTACTGACAAAGTAGAGCTACTGTCGGATAGGGAAAATCGTTTCGATTCAGTAAGCTACGATTTAAAGTGTGAAGATTTACCTATTTGTATTCGTTTGGGTTCCAATCAAATGCATTTCTTGATTGTAGATTGTAGTCTCTGCCAAACCCAAGTGTATAAAGAAAAGACTTGCTGAGTTCCACATTCAGGGTAAACAAATATGACGATGGTTGTGAGGTTATTACACTTGTGTTTTTCGTTGTCAAATTACTAAGAACTCCTTCGTGTCGGGTGCTTTCGTTTGGAGAACTCGAAGAAAATGGAGTACGTCTGGCCGGGCTTGCCGTTGATTTGCGTGGGCGCCCTCTTGCCTGAGGTCTCTTTCTTTATGTGTTCCCCCAGTTTCTGCTGTGTGATAGTTTAGTTTCAGGAAGTTCCGTTTGGAGAAGACTTACAAACTGATTTACGATGCTCTGGCTCTGAAACGCACTTATGCGTTGTCCGGATTCCATGTCCTTGGCCATTCGATACATGTCCGCCTCGATGCGCTTTTCCCCCTGCTGGCCCTCTGCTATCGAAGGGGCTTGGTGGAGCAGCAGAATCAGGCCGAACAGGGCCATTATTGATTCCACTGTCAAGCTCACCTGCCTTTCCTGACCCATTTGCCGCTTTAAACGGAAGACGCGCAGTCAAAAACCTAATTCACTTAATCTCCGATTCTCCTTATACTTGTTCTCGTCAATTGTCCACGCTCCAAATGGGAAAATCGATTCGTTGCAGTGTTTTAATTTCGGATCTTAAGTGCCAGAGTATATGTGTCAGTGGTAGCTGGCCACTCTCAGAAAAGTCTCCGTAGCCCTTGCCACGATTTATTGCCATTTTTATTCAGCATGCAAGCGACTCGATGGATTTTTGCATAAAACGCTTCCCAGCTTCCCAGTTACACACAACATATGTATGTACTATGTATGTATGTATGTACATGCCGTACATACATATCCTCACTCGCCTAATGTAAACAAGTTATAAAATACTCGTAAAAAGCGGAGCGAAACTATGGCCACATAAAAAGGCTATAAAATCTGTTGCTATTATTACTTGCTACCGTCCTGAATAAAAATTATAAAAGCCGGAACGAGATGAGTTCATCACTGGTCGAGACTTCGTATACTCTTGCAAGATCCGAAATGTAAATAAATATATGTTGTATATGAGTACATAATAGCAACAAGTCTAGATCTGATCCAGGAAACTCTTCTCAAATATGCATGTACATATGTTTGTATGTACCCGCTGTTAGGGTATGCTTACTATAACCAAACAAAGCGGTGACAGAAGGAACAACAACCATTTTTTACGGCGATGCGAAATGCTAAAATCGTAAACCAACAACAACGTGGGGTGCTTGCGACATCTAGATGGGCACAGGACTAGGAACAGGGGGTAGAATCAAAGGTATCCTGCCCCGCTGTAACCCCAGACCCGACTCTCATTATCGCAAAATCAAAATGCGTTTGTCAATGAATTAGAATCGCTTTGATGGCGTTGGCAGTCGTAAAGTTTTCTCCGTTTACCGCTTTTACTATCGAACTATAGCGTACATTAGGGTGCAGACAAACACAAAACAAGTATATTGTAAGGTTCTACATTGTTAATAGACAACCGCATACAAATAAATATGTTTAAAAGAGTTAAATCGCCTGCGTATTATATTTTAATATATTGAAACGCTAAGACGGAGAAACTAAAGATTAATGATACGGGAAAAAGGAATTTAAAAAGAGTTAACAGCTTGCCTGCCGTCTAAGCGCATATGCACACTACTACTGTCTACTACTTTTCCGTGAGAGCAAAGGCAACACTGCAGCATAAATCATCCCCAAAACTATGCCAGAGTACATATAACGAACGGGCCCACCGTGCCTTCATGTAGTGCTTTTGACACGAAACGGGCACAGGCAGCGTGGCCGAGCGGTCTAAGGCGCTGGTTTTAGGCACCAGTCCGAAAGGGCGTGGGTTCGAATCCCACCGCTGTCAGAATAACAAAGAACGTTTTTTTTGGTGTTATTTTTTAGTGTTCAACATTATATTTTATAATATTTCAATAAATAACAAAATTTCAAATAACGATAAATCGTGCTCCTTAAAAGAATTTTAATTCCACTCGCATTTGGAAATCTAATGGTGAATGTAATATTTATGGATAGTCACAGAATAAAATGGGTTGCGTGTACTTTGAATATAACTCTGAATAATAAAAACTTAAAAGCATTGTTCTCATTTTTGAAAAATGTTTTAGATATTTGTTAGCGCAGTCGTTAGCAACCCCCTGGCAGGTCGGCGACAGAAGGCAGCGTGGCCGAGCGGTCTAAGGCGCTGGTTTTAGGCACCAGTCCGAAAGGGCGTGGGTTCGAATCCCACCGCTGTCACAACGTCGTGAAAGTATTTTTTTCCACGCACAACGTCGTGGAAATATTTTTTCCACGAACGATATCCTCTTTGGATTCCAGCAGCATCAAAGGATGTTTTCTCTTTTACATATTCCACGCCTAATTAGAAACCGCCAACGAGTCAGACCATCAGAGTCGTGAACCCCTCTAACCCAGGTCCCGTTCCCGGCACTGACAACGTTTATCTGGCGTTGACATATCCCGTTTGCTCCGTTTTCAACATAAACCCTTTTGCGGTAACATTTTGATCCCGTTAACAACCCGCGGTGCGGACCGAAACTCAATGAAAGGGAAATGTCAGGAAATTAAAAGGGTTTGCGGTTCAAGATGCGGAGTGTTCTTTGAAATTGATGATTAGATGAAAGTATCAAATTTCGGACAAGCCCTGTGGATAGTTCTAAGCTCCCACTGACTCTTTCATACCACAAATAATGTCAGGATTGTATAGATTTGCTGCTGAGACATTAGGGCAGTGCTAGTAATGAGCTAGTCGTAACAGTAGGTTTATATATTTAGAGCTATGGAAAATTTTTTGTAATTTTTCCAAAAGACAAGCCAATCGACTCATTAGGAACTGGTTTAACAGATGACGGCGACAGAGACATCGTTAGGACGGACAGTCCAGTCTTGGTTAGACTTAACACGCCCCTAATCGGGTAAATCACACTGCGCATAGGGGGAAATGACTGAGAAGATTTCGAATTACACTCGAAATATCGCTCGAGCCAATATGTTAGTGCAAATGTATGTATGTATGGTTGTACATATGTATGTATGTATACTCAATTGCAGATGATGCATGACAAATGGGCAAATCCATAAAGGGATGCTGGTGCTAAACTATATAGAACACTTTTATTGCATGACAGGTGGATCGATGAGTGTACCATGAACATAGGTTCCGCTTTAACAACTATACTTTGATCTCTACTTCCTCTATTATCAGCGTGTGACGCGGATTGGAATTTCAGAGCTGCCGCTATTGTTCTGAGGTTTTTGCTTAGATAGAGTTCATTGCACCTTCTGTGGATGCTTTTCTGTAGCATAATTTTTCGGTAGTCTTGCTCCGCTGGAAAACCTTCAATGTCACCCAGTGGCATGCATCTCTTAGGCATTTGCAAACTATCAGTAAATACTTTAACCACAAAAAACGAGCCGGGGAGAGAGAATAGAACAGACGCTCTTCATTGATACGAAACCCGAATGCGGCCTCGGCGACGGCGTCGGCTCAAGAACCGAGCAAACGAGGCTTGAACGAAGCTTGGTCTGTCGCCGAAGCTGATGCTGTGGCTATAAAAAGGTGATGCAAAATGCAGGCATCTCACAGTTTATTTTATGGGTCAAGTGGAATCGTTCGATCACAAGCGAATAAGAGAATATAATTAATAATAAAAATGAAAGTGTTTGCGGCGGTATTTATCTGCATTCTGATTGCCAACGTTACAAGGGCCCAATGTGAGTGTCAAGTCCAGTTCGCTGGAATGCCAGTTAATGGCGATATCGCTTTACAAAATCCCCAAAATGAGTGGGAATCGCACAAGTGCGAGAGAGTGCAGTGAATAATTCTAATTAAGCCGGTTCTACCAGTTCAAAATTCGAATGCACGCGCCACGCTCAAGTGGGGTATTGCACAGAGTAAAGCGATTGGTGAGCATGATGTGCATGACTGAACCACAGAATTGGCTCCTCTTTAAAATGTCCCATGTTGCAGTTGGGCAGACGACCGCAAGAATGTCGCCGGGGGGATCGCTTCTCTGGGAGTCCCCTAAAAACAAGATGTTGATGGTAATTATTTTCTGCTTTCTTGCTCTTCTAGATGCCCGATGTGTGAACCCGAACCAGAGGGCCGGCCTTTGTGTGCACATCAACGAGTGCCAGACCCTCTACTCGGTTTTGCAACAGGCCAGCATCTCGACGCTGGAGAAGCAGTTCCTCAAGGCCTCTGCCTGTGGGATGGGCACAGACAACCGTCCCTTCGTCTGTTGCACTCAGGACACGGGCTACACGAGAAACAGGCGCGTCACAACCCCCTTTGCGGACTATGACGGATTTGGTGGGGACTGGAGAGAGGAGAGCCAAAACAACTTCGCATTTCCTAATGAAGCACGTCGCTCCTGGAACTTTGGAGGTAATGGCCAAAGATTTGACCCTAATTCGGCTCAAACACAACCGCGGGAACAGTCGATCACCGGCGATGGCTCCAGCCTCCTTCCCCAGCCCCCCATCTGCGGTGGTATTGCCATCAAGAACAGAATCTACGACGGCGAGGACACCGACCTCAACGAGTTCCCCTGGATGGTGCTCATGGAGTATCGCAGACGTGACGGTAACGGCCTCTCCACGAGCTGCGCGGGATCGCTGATCAATCAGAGATACGTTTTGACAGCAGCTCATTGCCTGACGGGCCGCATCGAAAGAGAGATTGGACCACTGTAAGTGTGCATTTGGATTTACCTTTTGAAGGGGATTCCTGCCATGAAGTTATAGTTTGCATAGGTGAATCCAGAGTTCTGTTGATTGGTTCAGAGGGGATTTCTAATTTGGACTGGTTTTTGGCGTAGGAAGTGTAAGAAATGCGTGGGACTTACACATTTTAAGTAAATTCTTATGTATGTCTGCGGATGTCGAAAGGGGGACTTCAATTATTAGAGTCTGTGGGGTTCCTAATCTTAAAGTAGGGCCATAGGGGATTTCTACCTTATAAATGCATTGTGGAGTTTCCGTATGGCCAAGTGGGAATTTCAGTATCTAACACATACCCATTGATCCGATTAATGAATGGAATGAAGCCCGACTCCATACAGAATCAAGTTCTCCTTTCCGGTATTTGTGGTACTATGACTATTCCCGTCAAATCCAGTTCCAGTTAATGGGCGAAAGTGGCTTATTCATGTTTGTTTGTGCGCTAATTCCGGGAAACAAGCTGCATTCTCCGGGTAATAATCAAGTTCAAAGGGATCCCCAGAGCTCTAATGCTTTGACTGTCGTGGGTCGACTCTTGGTTAATTTAAAGAATATTAATTAGCTCGATAGACGGCCAAAAACCAGATCCAAAGTGTTTTGCTGCCTGCTGGCTTGTTATGATTCACAATCAGCTGGAGCGATTGAGCGAAGCAGGGCGCCAAAGTGGGGTCAGGGAGGTTCTCCAACAAGACGCTACGCTCTTAATTTCGGTTGATTTTCAAGCACCAATTAGCAGACTAATTCTAGTGTTTAATGGTCTGCGTTTAAATGTTCATTCTATCTGTGTATCTCAAAACAGCTCCTCGGTTCGTTTGGGCGAGCACGACACGCGCAGTGCGGTTGACTGTCCCAGCGGTGGAGGAGGTTGTTCTCCCGAGGCCCAGCGCCTAGGCTTCGAGGAAATCCGTGTGCACGAGTCCTACAGAGAGAAGTCGCCCAACCAGATCCACGACATTGGCCTAGTCCGCCTGGAGCGCAATGTTCGCTACTCGGATAGCATTCGACCTATTTGCCTTCCCGGAGTCGTGGGTTCGGAGTCGCGGCAAGGGGGGCAGGAGTTCACGGTCGCCGGATGGGGTCGCACTCTGAAGATGGCGAGAAGTCCGGTGAAACAGAAGGTAGTCGTGAACTACGTGGAGCCGTCGCGATGTCGCCAGAGGTTTGCCCAGATCAAGATCAATGTGGAGCCGACTCAACTGTGTGCTGGCGGACGGTTCCGCCAAGACAGCTGCGACGGTGACTCCGGCGGGCCCCTTATGCGGTTCCGAGACAATGCCTGGGTCCTCGAGGGCATCGTCTCCTTCGGTTACAAGTGCGGCCTCAAGGACTGGCCGGGAGTCTATACGAGTGTCACTGCCTACGACATCTGGATTAGACAGAACGTGCGGGCTTAGAACCCTCACTGAAAAAGGGTATCCGCTAGATTAAGTTCAAAGCTCAAAATGTGATCTATTTTACTGATAGATTAATGTAGAAACTAATTTAGATTGTTTAACATATAATCAAATAAATGAAATCCTTCAACTAACAGCGCTTGCGTCGTCTCTTATGCCTTGATCACAGAGTAACCTTAAATATGCTGTTTTTTTTCCTATCAAAAGTGATTGAACTGTTCTGAAAAACCTTTGGATTTTCCAGCACAGCCGGTTGGTCCAAACAATCGCCTAACATTGACATTGGCACAGCGCTTTAATTGGCTAAACCACAAGAAAACTTCCGGTTTCATGTGCTTAAGCTGCCTTGGCTTGGACTTTGGCCAAAGTAAGAGCCAAAGAGCTTTCTGCCAAGTACTCCTCCTAAAAGTGGACAACACTTATGGGATAAAGCTTTGCAATGCCGCTTACAAACGGGAGCTCGTACTGTGGCCCGAACGAAAGTGAAACCAGCTGAAGAATTGCATAACATAACCGAGTCCAACCGGACCAGTTATCTGGCGATGCTTGACCGCTGTTCCCGTTTCAGTGCCGCCTTCCGACTGCAGTTTTGGACTCGTTTTCGTGCCAGACAGAAGCGGGGGCGACAGCAGCAGCAGCAGCAGCTGGGATACCGCTTAATGGCTCATTTGTTGACACCTGAGTTTCAGCTTTTTTTTCTTAGCTCTTCGGCTCTTCCGACTTATCGGACTCTTCAGTGGTTTCGGTTTCGGTTTCAGTTTCGGTTTCGGTTTGTGCCGCGACTACGTATGTGACTGGCACTGGTACTGGATCTGCCGCTCTGCGCATTCAAATTCAATACACCGCTGAGCGTTCACGCAAGCGTTCGGTTCGGCGGATTGGCATTGAGCGACATAGCGATTGCGATTGTAACAGTGATTGTGATTGTGATTGCGTAGAGTAAACCTCTCTCGCCGCGCGGTTTCGCAAGTCAGTCAACAATCACTCGAGCGATCGATTGACTGCCGATGCAGTGGGCAGCGCTCACGCTCTGGGCAGTGCTCGGCTGCTGCTCCACGCAGGCGGAGCGCCAGGCCTGCGACATTCCCAATGAGGCGAAGCGAGGCGTGTGCGTCCAGGTGAGCCAATGCGCGGCCTATCTGCAGGTGCGAAATGTCACAAACCTGCCAGCCGAGAAAGTGAACTTCCTGAAGAAGGTGCAGTGCGAAATGGAGCACCACGGGGAGGAAGAGGACTCCTATGAGTCGCTCGTCTGCTGCCCGGCCAATGGACAAGACTACCTCTTCCCGGTGCTGCAGTTCTCAAAGTTCGAGTATCGGCGTTTCCTGGACGTCACCGCCAGATTCAAGCGGAAGAAGCTGAAGCGGCGCATCCACACGGTGGAGCCAAGCGCGGGATTCAATCTGCTCAACGAGTGTGGCAAGCAGGTGACGAACCGCATCTACGGTGGAGAGATCGCCGAACTGGATGAGTATCCTTGGCTTGCCCTCCTGGTCTACAATTCAAGTAAGTCAGTCCATGCTCCTTCTCCGAGATCGTTGAGGCATTAACCTTTTCCCCCAAGATGACTATGGTTGCAGTGGAGCCCTAATCGACGATCGTCATATTCTGACTGCCGCCCACTGTGTCCAGGGCGAGGGTGTTCGTCAACGTCGAGGCCTGTGAGTGGTTCCATTGCACGCATCCTCAGATCAATGGCTGAGTAATCGTTTTTTCACTCCAGAAAGCATGTTCGGCTGGGGGAATTCAACGTGAAGACCGAACCGGACTGCATTGAGGAGCCCAATTATCTCAGCTGCGCGGATGCTGCCCTGGACATTGGATTCGAAAGGATTCATGTGCATCCCGAATACAAGGAGTACTCCAACTACAAATTCAACGATATAGCCATCATCCGGCTGAAGCATCCGGTGTCCTTTACGCACTTTGTCATGCCCATTTGTCTGCCAAACAAGACATCGCCTTTGCCCTTGGCAGAGGGCCAAATGTTTTCCGTCTCTGGCTGGGGTCGAACTGATCTTTGTGAGCTTTAAATATCCCCGCATAGTGTAATGGATGGATCATAATCTCATATCTCTTATCTTTTATTTTCAGTCAACAAGTATTTCATCAACATTCACAGCCCTATAAAGTTGAAGTTGCGAATTCCCTACGTCTCAAACGAGAATTGCACCAAAATCTTGGACCTATTCGGAGTGCGTCTGGGCCCCAAGCAGTTGTGTGCTGGAGGAGAGTATGCCAAGGACACGTGTGCCGGGGATTCCGGAGGGCCACTCATGTACTTTGATCGCCAGCACTCGCGGTGGGTGGCCTATGGGCTCGTCAGCTATGGATTCACGCAATGCGGCATGGCCGGAAAGCCCGCTGTCTACACAAACGTCGCCGAGTACACGGATTGGATCGCTGGCGTTCTGCTGCAGCAACACCAGCACCAGCACCAGCCGCAGCAGCAGCAGCAGCAGCAGTCACCGATCTCTTGACGTCAGATTTCGGGGGCTCCAACAATTGGCGCCTAATGACAGCCCAGATCTGTTTGTACATATTTTGCTAATTATCTAACAGATATCAACTATTTGACTAAGCGTGTGAGTTAATGAGTGTGTTAGTGCTGCTTGGAATGTGAACGCGAGTGTGAGTGTGAGTGTGTGTATCTGTGACTGTGCGCTAACAAGAGTCTGAAAAACATGTTTCTATTTAAATAAACTATTCAAAAATGTACACTCCGTTGACTCTAATTGAAGCGGAGAGGCAGGAACATTAAAGCTGCAATAGGAGATTGCCAATGACTCATCTGATGACTGCCCCTCTTGGAGACAGACTGCTCTGGGCGAGGCATCAGCTGTTTCTCCTATCTTTCAAGAGCTGGTCAAACCTGATGCCAATGCAGTTTCTTCTCCGTCTCGTCTTGATGTCGTCATTGATTGCCACACTTTGCTTTCACTCCCCTTTCGCGTGCACTCAAAAACGTAGCCGAAAAAGCTCGTAAAGCAGCGGCACCGTGATGCAATGTCCGCCAATCCAAGCCGATTCCCAGGCCAATACCGAAACCAAATCGGAATCCAAATCGATGCGGGCCATTCATCAGGCCCCCGCTCGAGCCGAAAATAGCCAACCCCAGAAACGATTCATTGATCCATTTGTATGCGATGCGCAGGTGGAGCTCTGGCTTAGCCCCCTCTGCCCCTTTGGACTTAAGAGTGTGTGCCAGTGACCAAAATCGGCCAGCCAGGGCCAAGAGGAAAGCACACGAGGGGAAGCTTCTCTGACCAGTAGCGCACTCATCTCACCCGTGTGTCATGGTAGGCGAGTGAAAGTGAACTTGACTCTTGGACGGGTTGGATTTGATTTAATGCCAGTGCCTATGCTGATGGTGATGTTGATGCGTGCGATATGCGATATGCCGCATTAATATTCATGATGTTTATCAGCCGGCGACACCACCTGGCCGAGCAGCCCACAGCGGGGCAAAGCGGCACCACCAACGAGCTTTGATTGTGCAGCTCATTATCGACTTTTGGCGATTTTAACCTTGAACCACATACACGCACCAGAGATACACCCATACGCTCATCAGCGCATAGATATGGGAATTGGCAAACATGAATGACATTGAAATGGAGGGCTCCCCTATGAAAACCGGTTTTTCATTGAAACCCGCTGCTCTCAATGAACTGGGCAGACATCACTATGTTACTTGTTTTGCGTATCCAAAGTTTATCAATGGCACGGTAAATTTTGTTGTGATGCCCCGAAATACAAATGGTATACGAAAACTTCGTATCGGCGTTGCTCTGTTGTTTCAATCTGCAGATGGAATTCCGGTAATTGCTTCCATTAGATCCGACATGGAGTGGCACATCTGCCATGCGCCACAATTAACGTGACAATCAAAATAGAGAAAAAATCGCAACCGCAGTACCATTGAATGAGCCAATGTGCAGAATAATTCGGTTATAAGCGCGCCCACCCGGCAATTATAAAGTCAATTTGAGCTTCTTTAAAGAGGGAAGAGGAACCAGAACAGCGGCAGGGCACAAAGGCACAGGAAAGATAAAAAACCTTATAATCAATTTACGGGCCGACTGCGGGCAACCCTCCGTCGACTTTGGTAATTGCATTGGACTTCGCTTTGTGGAAAGTTTGTTTTCAAATTGGGAAATTAGACGGCTCGCTAGGAAATTAGCCATATGGCCAGGCTAGACCCGAGCGAAGGGTTTGGCACTCTACTCGCAGGTAGAGCGGAACATACTGGTTCCAGAGATGTTTTGTTTTCCCTTTATGACATTGGCAATTGCATTTCCATTTATGCGCAGCTGAGGCGCGAGACCCGCTCTCTCTACTATAAAACTTTATCGACTTGTTAACTCAGCTTGGATCGTATCAATAAACGCCAACGTGCGACACAGACGTTGACATGCCATTAAACGTCACTGCCAGGACAGGACATGGCACGAATACGTACACGGACTCGTACACACATCCTTCTGCACTCTATTCCCTGCCACTCAACTCTGTCGTATTCGCAAATGCTTTGCATGAGGAGTGAGCACTTTGCACACCCTCAGTGAAGGAAAATACGGGGGACGGGGCAAGGGTAACATTTGGGCCAAATTGTTGTATAAATTCAATGAAATTAGAATGCGAAAAAGGGGAAATATATGTACATGGACATAAAAATGGGAAGCATTTGGATCGCTTTCATTAGTTAATGGATGCTCCGTGAGGGAAAGAATTACAAAAATTGCAAATTGAATTAAACGCAAAGAAAACGACTGGCTCCGAGTTGGGTACTTCTTATCACAGTAGAAGAAAGTGTCACAGCAACCACCGGATGGCTCGCTCGTCTCTGGTGTTGGTTGCGCTGATTCTTCTTGTGACATCCATTGCAAAAGAAACAGAATCCAGAAGCTACTCTTATCAACAATAAAGGACTCTGCTAATGACTTGTTCCCTTCTTTCTTGAGCGGGCGCAGCCTCTACACATATTCTGGAATTTCCATCCGTCGAGACTATACCCGCTGAGGTAAGTCTTTTGTGGAAGAATGCAGCTACTGCATTCAGGGACACCGAGAGGATTCATTCCTCGGAGGGACTCATGCATCGCAATCGCTTTCGCAGTCGATCAATGCTATCCTAATTGGATACGTACATAAAACCGCAACATTTCTCTGCATGTACAAGCAGAAACGTACTTCATTTCTTATCGGAAACTTTATTGCTTGCTTATTTTTGCAACAAATAAACATTGCTCTAATAAAAAAAACTCTCTGTACATACATCCATGCGAAAAACAAAACGTTTTCTATGTAATGTTTCCCTGAGGTTTGCACTTAAAAATAAGACGCAACTGTGCGCTCTGTTTAAAAACAATTTGAAGTATACTTTTGCGGTGGATCTTGTACTCTTCATACCCGGTACTCAGTACAACATCAGCCCCTTACTGTTTTTTTTTTCGAATTTTACATTTAATATTTTAGCCCTCGCCTAGACTACGCCTAGGACTCTCGCCATACACTACACGAAGCAGAGTGAGAGAAAATGTGCAAAAACTAAAAAAAAAACACTTTACCTCACAAATACAATATATTTACTCTTCGAATACCGGGTATAAAAACGTATAGGATATATTTGGCAATTGACTTTCATGTATATGTACATATTGTTATTCTATTGTAGATTAATAATGTTTGGGCAGTATCGCTTATGCTTCACCTGGTAAAAATATTCTCAAAACTTTCTTGCAATCGATAAAAGTTCGTAATGCCAGACGATTCGAAACTGTACTGAGCTTATCGGTGCTGAGATAAACGAGAAAAATCCACCAGGCCACGTCAAGTAGAACTTTGAATCTTTTTAATATACCAGCCATAAAATCGCTCTGTAACGGGAAAACGGGCTCGATAATCGTCCTCGTCATCTATTTATCGAGCTATAATCACGCACGTGATGTAAAAATGTGATGACTTTCTTTGGATGACGAAATTATTATTCCTAAATTTGCATACTCAGAAAACCACCCCTACGAATTTATACAAAATTCGCAACATGCTGTTGAGCAAATTAAAATACAACAAAATGATTTCAATTTATACTGGCGTTTTGCCGACGTGTTGAGTTCCTTCCGTTTATCTCGTATGACAGCAGGTACAGTGCCAGCAATTATGATATGCTTCATGAGGTTAAGATCTGCTCATTCAAACCAAACGAGCGTCAGACCACGATACGGAAAATGTTTGTGTAGGGCATTGGGTCAGGAGCCACGGGTCACGGCCTCGGGCCAAACAGGTCTCGCAATAAAAAGAATACTTAATTCCAATTACGCAAAGGGCGATGCGACACGGCACATTTGCATATGGAAAACTTAATTATAAGCATTTTGTAGCGCTTTTCCAATCCGAAACATTTCTAATTGAACTTTTCAACTGCTGAGCAAACAAATGGAGCGCCTTAGGTCCTGTCCGGGAGGTTGTGGCTAAACAAACAACGACATATGTGAGAGAATCTCCCATCCTACCAGGGGTGGGATCGCATTTGCACTGTGGACTGAGGACTGTACCAAGATGACAAATTCGTGTAATTTGGATAGGGAAATAAATAAATAAGGTGAGAGCAGCAATGTCACATGTGTGCATGTGTCCTCTAATATGCGCCTTTTGGCAACTTTCCCAGGACCTCAAGTGGCTCTCGTCGCCGTCCACGGGTTCGAGAGGTTGCAAAGTCGCTCAATTCCGACAGTTTTTGCACATTAGCACGCAGCACTCGAGATAATGCGGAACACTGGAGGAGAAAAATAGAGCTAGAATTGGAGCATTAGAAGAAGAAAAAGCACTTCAAACTGTCAGCCAGACACTTACAGGCTGTCTTCTTGCCGTTCCCCCCTCCTTGAGCAGATTTTGAAAGTCAAACACATTTTGATAGCCAGGGACAAAGCCAAAGCCAACGGCAAAGGACCAGTTAACGAGGAAGGACTGAGTGCCGCGGGCGGGGACACCAACAAAACGTTCTAAATTGGACCACATGCGGACCTCCAGACCTTTCTCCTCCCTTTCATGAAACCTTGCAACCCACCAACTATGCAAATAACATTAATTGTTTCACCAAACAAAGCGAATGAAAAACAATATTCATGGAGTGGGGTGGGAGGAAAAATGGTAAATGTTAAAAGGGAAATGGAAATGGAAATGGAAATGATACAATTCGGAATTTGAATTGAAGTAGGAAAATTATAATGTGTGTATGTAACCCTATAAAGGAGGCCAGGGGCCACCGCATGCCGTCCCGCACTCGCGGAAAGCGGAAGCGATTCATTCAAATTTGATATGGGATACGACGATACTCGTGCTTTCAGCGATATTTTCGGGTACAGTCAGTCCAGAAAGAACCAACCCCAGAAAGCCAGTGGCGTGAGGGCTGGGAGAGAAAGAGCGAATACGTCAAATACCACCCCACCACCAAGGACTTTATAATGCTCGCTACACACATTCCTGGTATATGTAGATATGTATATTTTTGGGCAACAAGGTGAAAATCCCCTATCCTCATCCTTTTTGCTAGCACTTTAAGATGCTGCCCGGACTGCTTTCATATGCTAAGCATTTGAAGTTCGAGCAGTTGAAGTTTTCTTTTAATCGCTCAAGGGAGCAACAATGGGAGCAAGCGCTTCCATTTCCCCTTACATTTTCCTTAACATTCCCAGTGACTTTTCCCTCTTCATGGCATTGTTGTGTTACAGTCCAGCGATTTGCATATGAATGAACGTAATAAGGCAGCGAAGGCAAATTAAAAGTAAGCAAAGCTTCCAAATCCATCCACATAAAAGAAGGCATACGTATTCATATGGATGCGGAAGTGGATGTGTGTGGAGGGAGTAACTGGTAATGAAACATTCCACGAGTGCGGAATTAATAGGAATGATTTGTCTTTTGTTGTTGGCTATGTGAAATGCCTTGAGAAGGATTCTCTAAATTGCATTCGACTGTTTAATTGAGCGGAAGGAGGTGGGCCAGAAGAGCACGCAGCCAAGGAGGTGAGTAGGAAAAGCATTCAAACATCCAAAGAATAACTAGAGGACATTGTAATTGAACTATTTGTAATCACAAAGTTACCGAAACGGAACTGCTTGATGCACCATTATAAGCTCTCGGCTTTAAGAACAAGGGAACTTTTACTAATCAAGTTCTTCAAGTTCCTCACTCCCACTGCCTTGATTGACTCCAATTATCGGTTTGCGAGATCCAGGTCCAATGCCATATCACTCTCCATGCACGAAGAGCAAAGCAGGAAATTACTTAAATCGAAATTACGTCGCATTAGCCTCTAATCAAAGCACAGACTGAAGTCCGGGCTTTAGTCCAGTTCCTGCTCAATTCCCGACACGACATCGACATTGAAATTTAATCAACTTGGGTTTTCCGGCCAACTACTCATCGATGTTGATTTTTTTATTATGCTAAGCGTACAAATGAGCTCGAAGTGACCAAGGGTCGTCCGTCCGCAGGGGGGCGTTCGATGGCCACGCACGAAGTTCATTGATTAACGATTTTCACAATGGCTAAGATGGCAAAGTTCCCCCTGGGAGCACAGGGACATACACGCATGCCTTGGACGTGGGACAGGAAGTAGTCGGGGGAGAACATAATCAAAAAATTAAAATCTCTTTATGTTTTTATGCTCGCTGATTGAATGGTTCCATTGTTGTTATTGCTCGGACAGTTTGATGTTCCATTGATGGACTCTGGACTCTAGCTGAAGAGCTAGCTAGCCACCCTTCGTTATCCGCCATTCGCTGTTCAGTATCCGTTTTCCTTAGGGTCAGCTTCAGTCGAGTGTAATGGATATATGCGATATGCAGGACCAGTAACAGGGCCAAGGACCAGTGAAACACTATCCTTTTTGTGCGGCCAGCCGCGGGGCATACAGAAGCGAAAAGAGCGAAAGTCGATTGAGTCCGTAAACCGCGGCACATGAGTCGGGGAAAATGGAAATTGTTGCTCCTTTGTGTGGCTTCACTTTCACATGTGGAAAGTCCCTTGCCTCCTTCCACCGTGCCATTTAATTAAGATTCGGTTCAGGGTGCTTCCTCCTAATCTCTAATCAGGTTATTAGCTTTCCACCGCTTTCCCTTTGAGGTGGAAATTCCTCTTTGATTCTCGTTCCAGCGCTAATTGAGAGTATGAGAGCCAGGGAGATGGGAGACTTCACACCTAACGCCCCTCAAGGACGGGTCTGACAGCCTTGAAGTCTTTGAAGTGGACAAGCTCCAGCGCAGGAACAATAGAGAGGAACCCGAGTCATGAAACTTTCCAATGCTCAACAACTGTAAAGCGGCAGAACTCAAAGACCAGGGAGTGGTCGCTTCGACAGCTGCTCGCCTGCTCGTCGGGAGGAACTCATTAAGGGCCTTAAGGTATCACTTGAAGAGTCCAATAAGCTGACCATGGGCCAAGAAAATGACGTACCAATGTGATGACAATCATCGAGAATGATGACTAAGCATTGCCAACCCTCGGGGCAAGGGCAAGTCGTTACCTCCGCCCTCCCTAAGTGTCGTCTGCCTTTTCCACCATTTTTATTGCAATTTGCGAAAATTTACTGAATGTGAAAGTGAAAGGAACAGCGGCGATATTTGATTACGAAATGTTGTCCGGAATCCGGACTAAGCTCTGGGGCTGGGTGAAAGTTGGGAAACTATTCACGAGTCAATAATGATAAACATAAACCAACAGATTGCCAGCACGATGATATGGTTTGGAGGAATACTGACATTTGAGGCTCACTCTCTTTCTCCCTCTCTGGTTGCAGGGACGGACGGAGACGACCCCCAGTCGACTGTGGCAGGCATTAATTGCGAAAATTAAATTTATTTCTTTCATTAATACATGGAAAAAACCAGGCGAGAGAGTAGATGTCAAGTAATCAAGTACATCCTGTGCATGAGTCCTGAATGCAGAGTGAATAAGGGAGAAATGTTACATTTGAATGACAGCCGAGGTTTGACATTTGCAGTGCATGTCATTCTGCTTATTAAAAGCATAAATAAGTATAAGTGGATGATAGAGGGATGCTTGATAGAGGGGAAACGTTTTGGTGAGTGGTTGAGTCCACCCTCGAGACTATATCCTGGCAAAGGCTTGACCAGAGAAGCACTAGAAGACCAGGTACTGCGCTCATAAAACTCCAATCAATTTGTAACAAAGAAAATGTCTCAGAATCTGCTGCCTCTCCACATGACGCAAAAGGAGGCAAACAATGCCGCTCCTTGTACGGGACAATTTGCGCCGGACAATGGCCACAAATCAACGTGGAAACTGTGCAAAACTTCGATATGTACCGACAGATAAACAGTTTTTCTTACGGCTTCCTCTGGGTTCGCCTAGTATGTTCCACTTTTCAACAGCTCCTGTCGTTAATCAATTAACTTTACCCCGGTTCCTTAACTCGGAAAGGCCGCCTCACTTAGAGGCGGCCACCCACTGGTTGGGTGGGTGATTCATGCTTGACCACTTCAATATGTCAAACGAATCGAACTCATAACCCCCCCACAAAACCAACAGACGAAGCCACAACCAGACACAAAAGATGTTGTCCGAGCAAATATTGAAAAGTGAAAAGTTTATATGCTGCCAATATGTGACTACTGGTGGTCCTTTCAGCTTTGATTTATGCCCAACATTTCGATAATTTATGGCTGCGTGTCTAGGGGAGGACAAAGTAGATGGTATAGTCGACTGGTTGATACTCAGGATGTGTGGTCTCTCTGATTTAGCCATGAGATCGTAGCAATAGCTGGGACATTAACTTAGTTTTGTTAAGCATAGTCGCCTGAACATGCAAATATGTCAATTAATATCTTATAAAGTCTTAAGTATTCATCAAAAGTGTGCTCACACTTAAACGTCACAACTTTCTTCTAACCTGCGCATACACCTTCTATTCCGTAGTTTTGCCGAGGGTAAGGGTCTACTCAAGTGCTTGCTGGTTATGTTTTTGATAGATTTCTTTGTGTTATTCTTTGCTGCGGAAATTGCATTGATTGAAAGTTGTAATTTGTTGAAACCTTTTGAGTGTTTGAGTCTCGGGAGGTAAGACTTGTCCCCCTTCCACCAGTGTCCTGCTCTGCCAATTAGAAAAAGTTTCCATCTCGCCCTTGATTAACCCAGAAAATGGGCAAGTCAGTCGAACACACATAGCTATTGCGATTCCTTGCTTGATTAATTCGAGATCCCAGTAATCAACTTTTCGGCCAGAGCTTAGATCCTTGAGATGTCCTTAGAGTCGTTTTGCGGTTGCACGCTTCCCTTCTTCATCTCCGACGGAGCCCGTCCGTAGACCCTTCTGCGGTTAGACCACACTCATGTGCCCCATAATCTCGTTTCGCTGACCAAAATGACCGACATCCCCAGGGGGTGGGGTTAGGATTCAGACATGGAAAGGGCGTTCTGGCGTTATGTAATCCAATGCTCTCTCGTTTTCATTTATTACTCGTACAGCTGCACCCTTACCCTCAGCCTCCACCGCCGCCTTACCCTTCCGTCGTCATGGAAGACTAAAGCCCGGAGGCCGAGTCTCGGGCTGATTGAGCTTGAGTGATGGCAACAGTTGGCATGATTGAATGCTGTCTTCGGCCCCGGGAGGGAACCAATCTGCTGGACATATGAATTATTGCCTTGGCAATGACGAATTCTTGGCAAATTAGGCAAATAATTCAAAGTAATTAAGAGCAGTTCACAGTTCACAGTCCACGGCATTAGTCACAGCACCTTAAAATTCCATCAACCCTTCGTTGCGAGCCCTCGAAATGGTCACGCAAAGTGCCCATTGGAGAGGCCATTTCCATAATGCCAGTCCGATGAGCACTTGGCACTCCATAATAATGAAATTATGAGTGCTTATGACCATCCAGGGATATCAAATGGCGCACCCAACATCTTTCCCAATCCCTTCAATTGCCACAACTACTTTGGTGGCAGCTTTCACTCACTGACACAGATGGTGTCCCCTATCCGCTTTTCTTGGTTGGAAAACTGCTGCTCCTTTGTCGGTCGTCGGGTCAGACGCTAGCCATTAGTCTGTTGGCTCGTCCACACAACAAGGAATCCATTTCCGATATTGGGTGATAAAATTTTATGAATGTAATTTGCAGCGATTTGTTGCGTCGTCTCTGACTGGTCTCGAAACGTCCCTTGCTGGGGTTGTACCGGATAGTGGAAGGGTTGGGCGGGTGCCTGCGTGTGTCATTGCCAAATTGTTATTGACAACATGATGGGAGACTCGTAAATACTTATCTAAATATCCGAATATTTACGAATATCTTCGAATGTAATGTGTAATGTGGCAGCAGGGTCAGACGCTTGCATTTTCGCTAAATTATTAAAAGCATTTGCGTAACGACATTCCAACGGGTTGAAAGCCAAGTAGAGTTTGCCTTTTACGCTACGTTTTCAAATGCAAAGATGTTGATTTTTTAACGCAATTATGACTTAGGAATAGTCGCAATAAAAGCAGCGTGGGCGTGGCTTGATGTGCTACTGAGGCACCGACAATTAAATAAACTTTTGTTTACTTTCCAATATTCTGCAATTCTTGCTGCCTTGTGCTGATTTAGAAAAGACGATTTAATTGAAGAGTTGTTATCTTTAACAATTTACTGCAGCTGCATGTTGACGTGCTAATCGCAATGACCTGACGCGGGGGCGTAAAGCTAGCAGCGCCATTACTGCTCCGCTCGAAATTATATATTTTTTTTAGCAATGTGTGTTTGTTGGTGTAGTCTGACATTTGAGAAGGAGATAGAGCAAAGTGAGCATTATTGCTGAGAAGCATAGCATTCTAGCATTCATATGCTAGAAATGATATGTATATCATCTGTGAAATTTGTCTTTGCTTTGTGTGTGTTGAGGATGATGTGGAGAACGCGGATGAGAACCCTGATGAACTCGCTCGAGTTATCCTTAGAGATAATATTTCATAATTATCCATATTATATGCTACCGAGAGCTTTATGCCACGCCCCCAATCCAAACCATTTCGAGCAATGTCGTGCATGATAAATGACGTCACCTTGAGTTGAAACTCTGCTTAGCATAGAAAGCACATAAAATCATGAACAGGCCGCATAAATAACCACATTAAAAAATCGAGAACAATGCGGGTGGAGTGTGGTATCACAAAAGTGTGGAAAAGTGGGGGAAAATAGTGAAAATGTGCAAATTAGACGCGCCCGTGGAGAGCTGGCGAAGATTTTATGGGCCATTTTAAAATGGAAACTGTTCCAAGATGGGATAGCTGCCTCCCTCCGTACTCCTCTGAGACTGAGAATCCTCCCACTCATATCCCATCTCATCTGGCACGCATGTGTCGTGATATATGAGCGCAAATTCCTGATAAATGTGCAGGATTTGAAGGGTTTTGCGCAAATTACAATAAACGAGAAGGTGCTGGAGACAGACTTGGCCTAGATGAGGTCCTGCATCGAGTGCTCCCATGTGCGCATAATATTCTCCTGGTCACGAAAATCAAAGTAAAAAATTTCGCAATTTGATTTATTGGCTGACTTAGCGAGGCCAATCTGAACGGAATGGATCAGAGAACGTGCCCCAGTGAATGTTTTCGCAACTGAAATTGATTTACTCTGATTTCGGATTTTGCATTTTAAATTAAGGGTAGCGGAGCACTGCTGCTGTTGCTGGTGCTAGAACAGGGTCTGGGACAATGGGATCGATGTCAATTGGTGACGTCTTTTTGGCGCTTTTGTTTTGCTGTCGCTGCCAATTTATTTTCAATATATCCGTGTGTGTACGGGATAGAGTGTTTGTCGAGCACTAAGCAGCCATAAATCCCATTGCATTATGCGACCCAGAATGACAAAACACTCCAGACATAGACCCCTCAATGCGTTTGGCCAGGGGATACACAGGGCAGAGCACGCGGCATGCACGCAATTTTAAATGGATTTATTGATACGCTCCAGTGCCACAACGACTGCAACAAAGGGAGAGGTTGGTTGCATGTTTGCAAACATGTTATGGCAGCAGCAGCCAAATGTGTGGCTATTTCTCAATTGTCACAAACTGAGACACCACCAGCGGCGGTTGGCGAATTAACCCATCAATAGGTCGGCGGACAGGAACAGGGAAACAGATTTCGATCCCGAACCTATCCTCTATGGTCCGCTGCCTGGGAAACACAGCTTTCCGCTTTTCAGTTGATTATGCGCATCATTTGCGAATTTTGATTTTACTGGAGAGGCAGATACTGGTGCAGGGGATAGATGAAATTGAATTTTGATTAGTTGGCAACACGCGTCTGAAGGGGGAAGGGCTGCAAGCACAAGAGTCCTTTGTAATTTTGATTGATATCAATTATTTTTCAGCGATGGCGGTAAGTCAGGAGCTGCGGTTGCCTCTGCAACATTTTTTACAACCATTCTGTCTTTTTCCCGAGCCAACATTTGACGTCGGAGACCAATTTTATGCTAATTTCTGGGTAATTGAAATTCATTTTAAGTCTTCTTTAATTTTTAACTTGTGTCACTTGCAGCGGTAAATCGCCTGAAAGCAGTAATGGGGAAATAGTGATTATGTTGGGTAAATGTGTTTTTAATTGTAGAATCATAATGAAGTTTTTTAGGCGTATTTTTTTAAATTAATTTATTTTCTTCATTTATCGTACAGATAAACAATATGTACAGGGACAAATTTTTAAACCAATCTTATGGAAAAGACTTTATATTTATTTAGCCTTCACAGCAATTTTCCATCTTACCCCTCTCTATCTGGGATGAACAAGGCCGACACACATGAATATGCACTATACGATGTGGGAAATCCCAATCTAAAGTCGACCCTCTTATTTTCATATGCATAGACTCATAAATGGCCGAGCAGCGGCCGAACACTCGCAAATTTAATGGACCTCAACCTCAGCCGGAGGAGCAAATTTTGAAAGGACAATCACAAAGGAACACCAACAACAACAACAGTAATAAATAATAAATAATATTTCTCATAAATAATTGCTTCCCCTGTGCCTCGCGTTCACTACCCTCTTTCTTGTTGGCTTGAGGACGATGGAAAATAAAAATATGTTAACTAATCACCGTAGGAAAGGATTTTTATTGGTTTTCATTTCCGCACATAATCGACTTATCCCACAAACTTGGATCAGATCGGGGCTTTCAAGGAGCTGGCAGGACCAGAATCCAGGCGCAGTCAAGGGGAAAAACCGAAGGCGGATATGTGGAACGTTAGCCTGGAGATAGAGGGAAGAGGAGGATGTGGCAGGGATGCCACATATTCGAGGTGATATATGTCACTTTGCGAAATGTTGCCGTAGAAAAACGTCATTTCCTCCCATGGGTTGCGGAAATGAGCAGCCAGAAGGGTGGGACCATAAACAATCCTCCAGATTGAGTCTCCCAAAACTTTTGACACAAGCAAATCAAGTGAAAGTCGAGGCAATAAAAACTACGGGGGGTGTAGTTCCTTTCTCTATATTTATGGTTATTGAGGCGACGCGTCCGACAATTTCTCCAGCTCGGCAATTACAGCGGCTTAATGACTCGAGGATTCCTTCGATCCGAGGCATGCCTCTCGTCGAGTGGCCGAAATGAAAAAGAAGCTGGCCAAAAGGGCAGCCGCCCAGGCAACGCCGGCGACGGATGTCACTCGCAGCGCCTTCAGATATCCTGCTCGGAGGTGTCCTCCGTGTAATTAGATGCCTGAGGAGATATGCGACGTATGCCACATCCAAGATAAAAACACCGCGGTGGTCCTGTGAATCTAAATCTCAGTTCGAATCCAGCTTTGACTCTGAATGGCACTCGTCAGTGGCCTGTGAGGTGGAACAAGTAACCAACAGAAAAAAAAGCACAAAAGGAGACTCCGCAGGACACTGCAGCAGCCACTTGAGCTTTATCATTTGCCGCACACCATGACGACCACTCCTGTCGCCCGAGTCGACGAATCCACATCCACAGCTAATTGTAAATTCAAAATTCTTTCCTTCGCCTTAATGCTCTGAAATTTGACTAACGCGCGCAGTCCAGAGAAATTTATTGCGTTCCCTTTTTGATAATGACATAATATTTTACGCTTCGACAGAGTGAGAAGGGGGACTGGCATTGGGCATTGGCATCCGCGTCCGCGTCCGCGTCCGCTGGACAGGGGCAGGGGGAGGCCACTTGAGCATCACGGGGTTTTTATTTAAATTTCAATTCTGTGTGTCGTTGGCTACACATTTCCATTAATTTTAAGTGCTCGCCGCTCTCTCCCGCTACCATGGACTTTGCTCCGCTCTAGACTGGTTCATTGTTCGTTCCGCTGCCACTGTGGGATCTGTGACTATGAGGTGAGGCGACTGTATCCGTATCTGTATCTGCATCTGCATAATGTTATTGTTATTGACTTTTGCGCGCCGCTCAATCATAATCATTACCAATTGCTCAAGGGGGGGTTTGCTTCTGGCGTGGTGCTCACCTGCGCATGTCCTTATCGCAGGGTGCCATTTGCATAATGGCAGAGTCTGTGGCGCATGTCACAACCAGCAGTGGACACGCTGCCAATCTATTCAGCAATCCAATTGAATTTCTACACGATAACCAACTTTCTTTTTCTCTGACGGATGCCATTCCTCCGGCAGGACCATCCATTCCGCTGATTTGTCTGTACGGACCTAGATAAACCGCTTGAAAAATCAAAGATTTGCACAACAAATACAATTTGGCAACATGTTTGCTCAGCGACTTAAGAGCCCGCAACCAGGAACCGGAGGAACCACAACATGAGGTTATTGGGAGTTGGATTGTCGGGCTGGGGAATGGGTATTCTACAGGCCTAAAGTGGATTGCTTGACGGCCACGTGATATGAAAACGCAATCTTCAAAGGTAAGGCCAATAGACAAACAGAATGAAATGCGCAAAATTGTGACCTTAATTTGCAAAAGTAAATAAAAAGTAAAGGAAGCTATGGAGGATGGAGGATGGAGGATGGAGAAACCTGAAAGGATTTTCAAATCTAATTTCCAATTTTGATGATAGAAACCGCCAAAGCGAACAATCACGACAAGGGGAACTGCTCCGTCCAACGGAACCCCTTTTTTTCTTCATCGCAGGGAAATTTACATGCTACGGCCACGCACAAACCGACACACATGCATATTATTTGCAAATTAGGCCTGATGGTGGAAGGGGGTGCGGGTACACTTCACATGCGAAATGGAACCAATAAACCGTGAAGCACGCAGCCGACAGTCGCCCGTCGCCCGTCGCCGGTCGCCAAACACCATCCACGGCTGAATGGGCCTGATTTTTGTCCTGATTCCACTGCCGCCTCATCTGCTGCTCCTTCTATTGATCCTGCTGGTGCTTGTCCTCTTCCTGGGTTTGGTCCTTGTACTGGTCGACGCTGGATGTCATATTGAGAGTCGCTGGCCGGAGGGCAGGATGAATGGATGGATGCTCCCTGTCTTTGCTGTCCTTTCCCAGCCATTGTTTGCTTTAAAGTTTGCAAAAGTTGTGTGTTTGTACCCTGTACTCTTTTGGTTCTTTAGTATATTTGCCTTTACATTTTTCAGCTAATATGTCAAGGACGACGTACAATAGTTATATGCTGAACTTGTCAGGGACCGTAATCATTATAAGCTATTTTTTTTTTAAATAGTATGATTATATTGTTATTTAAGTTTTTAGGATATGCATTATTCATAATAATTATTGATATTTATATTATATACATATATGTACAAAAAACATGATGTACGGTTCCTGAAAAATATGTGTAGACCCAGGGGCAATGGCTATTTTATAGTCGGTATAGTTGAGTGATGCTTTCATTTACTTTTTTGCGGTCCTTTGCCGGTATCTGCGGCAACCGAACGGCGTTTCATTAAAGGGTTCGCCTCTGGGGCTGTGGCTCCCGGACTGACATTGGCCCTGTTTGACATGTGTGGCACATGATTTGAGCAATTTCTGCTTCGATTGCCCTGAATGGAATGGAAATGACGAAAGAGCCGCCCCGTCCCGTACGCTATTTGCATGCTGAAGGTAACGAAGAGGCCTAGTCTCGTTTTGCAGGCACACTCTGCCACTCCCACTGCCATTCCACAAAGTGTCCCCGCACAAGTCGGATGCTTTGAGTACAACTGTACCTGACGGAGCAGGCTTCCTTGGGCAATCATCGGTCGGGAGCTCCTCTGACTTTCACTCCTCGCTGCCATGCTGGGACGCTCTGACAAGCGGCAATAAAAATTATTAATGAATTATGTTAACAGAGGAATGAATAATCTCAATTTGGATCCAATAAAAAAGAAACCAAAACTTGATCCCCTTTGTGGTCGGTATTCGGGGTAGAGGGTGCGGATGCAGCTGGGGTCGATCGCGTGTCGGCCAAAACAAATCATTAATCATCGAAATGTTGCAATTTTTGATGTTAAAATTAATTTTGTAGAAAAGTACCAAACGCCTTTGGGACTAAGAGCGCGGCTGGGGTAGTGGAAGGACTCTGTTCCATTGCCTCGGGGAGCAAAACAACATTAAAAACTACTAAACAGGCGACCCGGGCGGCAGAGACAACTCCCCCCAATGGGGAGGATGTAGTGGGATGAGGTCTTGGCCTCTCAAGCCTGTGGCTGACACATGCGGAGTCTCGTTTTTTATTTCCCCGTCCTTCCGAGGCGGGGGTTAAGAACAGAAAAAAACTTTCACACATTGTTGGGAGGATGTGTAGCGAAAGCGCCGCGGGATATTTTTTCAGCTTCTCCACCCACCCACCGCACCCACTCGACGGCGTGAAAACGCACACATTACGAGGAGGATGGGAATCAGTGCATAGAAGCTGAGGGTGTGGGTGTGGTATAAGGGCTGGGAGCTGGGAACTCTTTGTTGTACTGTGAAAAACGATTTGCGACGATTTGTGTCATGTGTGTAGGTTTGGGCGATGACGAAGCCGCCACCAGGACAGGGATCAGGTCGAGTTCAGGGAGAGTTTCTTGTCATCGTCGATATCATTGATACTTTGTCAGACGTGTAAATTACATGGCGCATTCCACATGCCGAATTCCTTACTTTCCCATTTGATTTTCACATGCAAATTTTCCCAAAAACGAGACGACGACAACGACATCATCATCATTATTCAAAGGACTTGGCATGGCAAGGAAATCCCAAAGGGTTCGAGCAGACGCGTGTTTGCGAAAACTCCAGGCGGGAGGGAGTGCGGCAAACTACTTTAAATTTCAACCAATTTCAAATGACTTCTTGTCACACATGTGCGGATTACACCGAGCGGTGGGTATTGTGGATGCGGGCGGGGCGGACTGCATCGTTAGTGCAAATCGCATCATCAGATCGACCAACGACGGTGTCGCGACGTCTATCGTCGCGTGTTTTGATTGATGTTGGAACCTTGTAAGTCCCAAAACGAATCCCAATCCAGCTCTCCATCCGGCGGTTTGACTGAGGAACCCTTTCCCGTCGATTTGGTTGTGAAGGCTGCTTTGCATCCGCGTTCATATTTCGTAATTTTTCATCAGGAATATCCTCGCATTATGCTCTCTCCTTCGACGCGGTGATTTATGAGGGGTGGGAAGTGCTCTGACAGCTGTGACTTGTTTATAAGGGTTAAGCTGTTTCAATTTCACTCAGTTATTAGGTTAGATAAAGATGATAATGATAAGGTTGTGACAGTGCTGCCAATCTCCGATGCTGCTCAAACTGTGATCCCACTTGGCAGGGGCACAGTGGGTCAAGGTATGGGGGCGGGTGGGCCAGGACAACTGTTTAACTTGTGTGCAGTGAAATACGCAACAAAACAAAGGACAGATATTGTCCACTCATGCGAAAAAATTGGACATTGCCTCCTGGACCCGCTTCCTGACCAGTCGTTTGTCAAATCTGACAGCTCTCATGGAGCTGCTATCAACTCTGGCTGGCCTCAGACTAGAGAATGCCGCCAGCTGGGCAACCTGTTTGATGTTGCATGCTCATGTGACAAATGTTGCACGCGCACCAGCTCTAAAGTATTCCCCACACACAGACGCAGAATGACTTTCAATTAGACAAACACCAAGGGGCAGATACGCCAGCAATGAAGGACAAAAACTGGTCAAGTGGTCAACGGGCTGTTAATTGGCTGACGCGTGCAAGCAAGGGTTAAAGAGTGACCACCAGGCGGGCATAACCAGAACCGGAGCTCCAGGGCCCGTTGCCAAGGATGATGACGATGATGATGCCGCCAAACTTCCAAACGCATTTTCCGCTCGTTAAGTTTTGTAGCAAGTTTTCATTTAAACATAATAAAGGGCGTAAAATGGCTTTGCCGGTCATTCTGGGACTTTGCCAGCGCTGGCCAATCAAAGTATTCATGAGTGAGGGTAGCGCTCAGAGAAGGTAAATTCGTATTGCAGTCATCTATCTGGGAAAAGAACTCCCACTCCCAACTTATTCGATGCGAATCATTGCGAACATAAGTGCAAATCAAATTTTGCTCAACTTGCCATTTTTCAAGCTGTCACTAGCACTCACTGCCACCATCTCCATCCACTCCCCCGCACACTGCCACACACTGTGGCCCACTCTGGTGGCACAATGAAGAGACAAACAAACATATTGACAGCTCGTTGCCATTTAGCGAAATGTTTAAATAAAAATTTGCATTCATTTGGCAAGGAAGAACCGCTGGCTTCACCGCCAACCCTCAGCAGATGCCGCTGGCGCCAATCAGCGACACGTCAAACGGAAACTTCGCTCAACATATGTTCCAGTCAACTTCCTTGCAAATTTATAAAAATTGCAAATGTCGCGACAACAACAATAGGGGAAAGTGTCCTGGCGTGACTGAGATGTCATCAGCATCACTCAGCATCGTGGCATCGTCATCAGCATCAAAATGTAGAGCCAGCGATTGTAAAAATTAATGATGTTTTCTCGCTAAATAGTTGGGCTGGGAACCGAGGCACATGTGTGACTGAGTGACTCCCTGAAGGACTCCCTGCCTTTCGCCTGACTTCTCATATCCGTTTGCAATTTTTCAGCCTTGTGGAACAGTTGTTTTCTTTGGGGTTTCTCTCCTTTTTGGCGTTGGCGCGTAAAGTGACACGACTTTGCTTTCTTTTTCCCTGATTTTCTGAATCGTTATGCTAATGTTTCTTGGCCCGAAAAAAAGAGTTTTGATTAATGATGTCAAACAAGAACCACCACAGTTGCTTTACCGATACGGGACTGTTATTAAAAATATTATAAAACCAACCATCTAAGGGGGAAACCTATCCACTTACAGAAATTATGGCTTGGGATGATATCAAGGGAAGGTCCTTCTCACAAGCTTTCATAACGTTACTTTACTCTTTCAATATTTCATCAATGCTGAGAGGTACACACAAAAGTCCAAGTCGAAAGAGCAAACAGTCAGCCGTCAGGAAATTTCACTCCTTAATCAAAAAATCAAACAATTGACATTCAATATGGTCTAATTTTTTACGCTGCCATTAAACAAATTATCGGGAAAATGCGGGATGCTCTCGAGAGAAAGGCCAAAACCAAAAAGAGACCGCTCAGACCGTGCTCCCCAGAGTCCCAGAGGACCGCAACGACAACATATCAATAAACCAAACACAACGGGCAGAACAAACAGAACGAGATGAAATGAGATGAGGATGGAGTGTGGAAAGTGGAGAGCAAAGAAAGCTGAGACCTTGATTGGTAATTGAAAATTTCGAATGAAACTCTATACATAGCACACGGTATTGGGTAATTGGGGTCGTCACAGCGAGCACAACTGTACCCCTACTTATGAGTGGTACGAAGACTGTCCTGGGGGTTCCTGGGGACGACAGGACAATAATCGTGCTAAATTTGGTGTAAAATGAGGCAGAAACGATGGCAAAAGTCCGACTGTTTCTCTGCTGGCCGCATAATTAAGTGCACTCAAAAGGTGTCGGCACAATACACTCCCAAGACTACGGCCTGGACAGGACAAGAGCTCACTCACATTTACATAATGCACAAGGAGAAGGACAGCCAGAGGATTTATGTGTGGCACTTGAGTGCCAAAAATTAATTCAAATGAAATGCGCTGGGAACAAACAAATGAACAGATCTGGGACAATTCCAGAACTTAATCCTTAGACCTATTGTATCCCTGTCTTCCTGTGCCCCCCCCCCCCCCCCTCTCCCCACTTCTGTTTTCTCTGTGCTTCCCTCATCGACTAGTTCCATGCAACTCCGGCACCTTGGAGTCGCTTTTGCCTTTGCTTGTGATTCGCGCTAATCACAAAAAGTGTCAGCGACCAGGAGAACTTGGTGTTTGCCTCATTTCCGCTTTTAATCACCCCTGGAGCTGGACCAGAAATGGAACCAGGGAACCAGGGAAGGGACAACGACCGGGGCCCCTTTGTTCGACAGATGAGAGCGAGAGATGACAGAAATCAGAGCAAAACTAATTTCCCGTTAATGAGGGTCGCTGGCCCTGTTGCTGTTACCGCTGGTCTCCTTTCTTGGCCTTCTTTCGTCCTCTTTTTCTATCGCCTTGATTGAGATTTTTTCCCACTCACACATGTGCCTCATTAATAATTTTTTCGCCACTCGCTGCCGTCTCCGAAGCTGCCCGAGATCGAGATTAATTTACGCCTCGCCAGGATTTGACGTGTGCCCGTCAGATGGAAATGCCTCTTTTCACTCTCTTTCCGAGCGAACATGGTCGGCGGATTCTTTTATCTTTGTTTTATTGCTCGTCGTGGAAAGGGCAGGGACAGGGACAGGGGTTTGGTGATGATGACGGTGATGGTGGAGGAGGAGCTGCTGAGGCGTCAAATTGTTATTAATTGAAAGTCAAAAGTTTTTTGTGTGTGCGATGCCAGTTTTAATTGGATTGCTCGCTTATCGCAATGAGAATTAATTAATGGAAAATGGGAAATATATTAATAAGAATGTGGTTGAAAACTTCTTTCAGGATGAAACATGGTATTGAAACAGCTGATGTATGTACATATGTACGTATTAGGGGTTCTATATCCATTCCAGTTTTCACCTCAGGATTATTCATGACTTTGATTTTGAATGCCTAATAAGTTATGCAATCTAGATATGCTTTACTCACTCTCATATGTATATGCATATGTATTTGGGAAATCATTTTCTGCTTCGGATTGCCAGAGTGTTTAATCGCACAAGTTTCTCTGGCAGACATTCAATCAGAGCTTCAACATCCTCCATTCCTCATGTTCATATTTATAAGTGGAATTCCTCAGCCTATGCTCTGGTCTGCTTATTGGGAGGCATTCGACTGGAAGCTGAGAACTATTCCAAGGATTTTATTGCCCCTGGGCGAGGGTTATGCGCTGCCAGGACCTCATCTCAATAGCTGAGTATAATGCAACATATGTGTACGCAGAATAATAAAAAATGCCTACACTGGGGACTCGCTGTCGATATAGTCGACAACGTCGGCGAGCCAAGCAATTTCATTTCGTTTGCCCTGAAAAGGCACCCAAAAGCGCTCCCATTGTTGTTTGTCTGTTTATTAAATTGTTGCTCCGCATCCCCGACAGGGATGAGGGGAATTTTGGATATAGAGGGGTAAAAGGTTGATGGGGCGGGGCCACCTTTGTTAATCGTCAAGCTGGCAATAAATCTTCTACGTGGCATTTTCGACGGGAATCGGAATCGGAATTGGGTTTGAAATGTAATTCCCGACTTGACATTTTTCATGCTTACATGAATCCTCCGCACAGATACTCACTCACATACTCATTCCTTTGTAGTAGACAAAAGAGAAAGGAAGAAGGGGTAAGATATACAAGCATACATATATTAAACTCTCGTTGATTGTTTTGCCAAATATAATTGTATGACAAGATATGTATGTGGCATGCAAAGAGCAGAGGCTTTTTCTGAGTTTCCAAAATACGTACGTATGTAAGTACATAAATACATACATATGTGTGTATCTACATACTCGTACGATGATGCGGATGAGTGTCGGTGATAAAATGGAGTCCACTAAAGTGGAGTATCCAACTAGCACGACATCGTTAACTGTTGGGAAATACTATAAAATTAGACCTTTCTGGTTTAGTATAATATAATATAATAAAATATAATATATAATCGCACAGATTATGGAATTTTAAATATGATAAATTGTCAAACAAATGAAATTGTTGCGTTGCACACTAGTCAGAAAACATTAAAAAATAATTTTTAAAAAATTAAAAAAAAAAAAGATTTAAAAAAAAAATTGTTTATATAAATATTAAACTGAAAATGTTTAAAAAAATAGCTTTATTATTTAAGAAGAAGAATTATTTTAGATTGGCTGTTTTGCACAGTGTGCGTTGAAGCCAAAGGAAAACCGCATTGCTTGTCAAGGAGGGAATGCGGTAAATCTCACCCAACTGCGACTGACACCCGTGGCAGCCCACATTAATATTCCAAAGTCCCCCCGGCCAATACTTTAAAAGATATTCCCCCAACTTGACATTGAGGGTAGGCGAATTGAATTTAAATTTGCTGATTATGCTCGAGTAGTGCGAATAATGGTTATATTGAGCCATAAAAGAAATTAAGTCAAACATTATTCTTGGCTGAGTACTCTGCTTTCGCCCCCACTCTCTCTTCCTTCTGTGGGTAATATTTTAAAACAACTTTCACCACCTTTTGAGACCGGGTCGAGCGGCTCATGCTCAAATATTATTGATACATCGGCGGTCTCTCAATGGTTTGTGAACGATTTCTAAAGAGTCGCTACCGCTGCATTGCTGGAGGCGGAGCGAAGCTGTGCCCGCGGGGGGCCACACGTCCAGAAATATTCGTACTTATTCCCCTGGCTGAAGCTGCGACGCACATTACACTTTTTTCGACATACTCTCGAGTGCTGTTCGAGGGGCTTACGGATGATTTTCTTGGATTTGCTTTATGAAATTTCCCAATTTTACAATTTTTACAATCTGCGCGACGGGCGGGCGTAAGGAGGAAATTACTCCAAGATGAGCGATTTTTGTATGTAATTTCAAAATGATTATTACTTTGAGAGGCGGAGGGCATGGGCGATGGTGGTGTGAAGAGGGGGACAGAAACACAGGGCAGAAGGGGGAGGGAAGAAATCAATGCATAAATTACAAAATACAGCCGGCAGACAAAAGCTGATCTTTATTGTTATTCAAATCATTTGGCAGCTGCTCCTGCTCCTGTCTTGCGCTGCTCCTCCTCCTGGTCCTGCTTGTCATTTGAAGTTGAGTTTTGAGGCGGCGCTGATGATAATGATTGAGTGGCACATGATGCTGCTCCGCTTCGCGTCTACAATCTACTCCGTGTCGGACTAAGCTGCCAATAATTCGGAGCATGTGCTCTAGCTTTTAGCGCCTTTGAGCCTGAGGCTTCCAAGCTGTCGATTTCCCAAGCGACTCTGCCTAATCCGCTGGAGATGTCATGTAATTAGGCCGCGTCTTCTTTGCGACACTGAAGCTGTCTTTAAATTAAACTCGGATGCGGTTCCGCTTTCGTTTTGGTTTGGGAGTGGAATTCTTTTCCCCCACCCGTCATGAATTTCAAGAGCACCTCAGATACTCATTAACTTGTTCTCATTGTTTTCCTCTTCTCCATAATATATTTTCACAGGAGGCACTGATAATGTAATGTAAACTTTGCGGTCACGTGCAGCGACCCCCGTTCATGTAAGTAAATCAAAGAAAATTACCAACAGAACACATAACATACCACACACATGGGCCAAGGGCACTCCCAGAACCCATCTCAAATTCAAGTTTCTCCTCCGCCCTGAAAAAGGTTCACAAGTGTTTTGACATTTAAACGCGTTTTGTGATCCAAATGACCACCAACAAGAGGCGGTGGGCAAATGACATGAGGTCTATTGCCCAGGGGAGCCCTTACACTTGTGCTGTGCACTGCGAATGCTTTGAAAATCCCAGGACAACTGTGAGAACCAACCCTGGGAAACTGTAATCAACTTCGAGTTGCCAAACTGTGGGACTCACATATAGATTTCGGGATGTAGGATAGTATGATTTCTAGTTTGATCTACGGCTATAACTCATGCTAATAAATAGGTTCCTAAATATGTTTACATTCTAAAAGGTTCAAAAGGGTTTTCATCCTCTGGCTGTCGCTGCTGCATTGGCGGCGGCCTGTTGTGCAATTCCCACAACCTGAATGGTGGCATTTCGGTGTGCTGGCCAACGCGTTCCTAAATAGAATAATACGAGCATCCGTAGAGATTCTAATGAATTATTGACCTGCGTCTTACCTCACAAGTCTTTTTCATAGTTTCTCCAGCCAGCCGGCTTCCGATTGTCCCACGCTGATGGCCAGGTTCAGAGCAACAAAGATGAAGATCTCGTTGAATTCATGATGAGAATCTTGGAGTGTTTTTGTGATTGTAGACAGCAAATGCTGCTGATGTGGCTATTTTTGTATGCGTTGGGTGACTGCTGATTTGCCTGAAACGACTGTTCCGGGGAATTTCTCTGCTAGACAAGAAAGACAACGACCAGATTCGATGGATACTTACTGTGAATCCCCGATCAGAACAGAAAATATCATAGCGTGGTGTTTGGCCAGATGCTGATACGAGCTTTATTGGATTGATACTCGTACACCGGGAAGAGCGGGAATTCACACAGAGACCTCACACACAACTGTACGTGGTCTATGCGAGGAGATGTCCCTGGCTCGGGCGTGCCGGGCGGACCTTTGTTCACATATCAACCACCACAAATGTAACTTTAATTTCAACCATAAAAAACCAACAACAACAACTGCAAGAAAAAATTATGAGGGGGCAGACAATAGACTCGAAGCAAAGACAACAAATGAATTAAATCAGTAGGGGAGGCTCAAACACAACACAACACACTCACACAAACACAAACACAGCAAGTCAGATATGGAGAGGGTAGGATGATATGCGCCTTGTCAGGATATGCCACTAATTTCCTTAACAAGTAAAAACGCTTTATTCATCTTGGGCCTTGACTTTGCCTTACACTCTTATGCCACATAACAGACTCTGCTACTGCTGCTTCTGATGCTCCTTTCCGGTCCTGTTGCCGCACAAAATGTAAATAAAATCGCTCGAATTAACCGCTGAGTGACAGCTACAAGTGGCAGGAGACTTGCCACAAGGAGGAGACACAAAAGGAGTGGGATAGCGAAACAGAGTTCTGTGTCATAACTGCCACTGCTTGTCCTTAGACAAGTTGCTTAAGTCCACAGCAGCGTAAGTAAGTGGGTAAATACCGCAACTGGTTCCTGGATATACTCAAGCCTAAGAGCGATCCCAAAAGCCCAGTGAACTTCAGTTGTAAAACAAAACTTGGAGACTATTCTCGACTTGAGCTTAACAAATTAATGGGAAAGATCGAATACATAGCAGAAGGAAGAACGAAAAACAAAAAATGCTTACCTACATGTACGTTAAGGAAGCATCACTGATGACGAAGACATTGACTTAGGCGTTGGTTATCATCCTCCACTTATTCGTCATAAAGATGATTGTCAGGCTACCTGGAGACAATGGACGGCTATGTAAATGTTTGAATATCTTGCCCGTGCTTAACTGAAAGGGAAGCAATTTGCAGTAGGGGGAACTTTTTGCCTCAGTCGCGACTGGGAATCACCAGAGCGGGCCCAGGGCACCATAACTGATATTGATAAAGCAGAGACGCGCTGATAAAAAAAAGCCACAAGTGAGAGCGCATTAATGAACTGCACGTTCCCCTGTTCCACTGATCACTCGTGAAGCGCTCTACTTGGGTATACTATGCATTTACATATGTACTATGACCAATTGCGTTCATTAATGGAATCATCATACATATGTATGTTGCTCTATTTATTCTCTATTTTTTCATTCGGATGTTGTTCTTGTTGAAACCATAATTCTGCCATTGATTTTAGGTATCATATTAGTGAGTTTCAATTAAATGCATTTTATTTACTTATGTCAGAGAATTAGGTTTATGAAAATATATCAATTATTTTGAAGTTAAACTGCTGGTCTGAACAGTCTCTCTTCATCCCTCATTTGATGTAAAAACTGGAAAACTGGAAAACTTACTAAATATGACATCTGAAAATAGGTTATTCGACGAGTTCGTTAACTTTTTCTTTCAGACGAATATTTTAGTAGGATGTCTACGTAACAGGCAAGTAAAACTATCTCGGAACGTATAAGGCACATTAATGTACAAAGAAAACACGCAGATAGATATGGCCATTAAAACATATAGAATGTATGAAGAAATATTGAACTCGAGGATTAGGAAGCATTAAATGGATTGCTTCAATGTTAAATGTGTAACTTTACTCAGGTTATGAAATACATTTTAATAATATTAATACAATTATTTGTAATTAGGAGACCTCAGCCTTTAGCTGTGGCTGCCACATTGGCTGCTTGTTGAGCAATGCCCAGTCCCTGGATGGTGGCATCCCTAGTGTGCTGGCCAACGCGTTCCTGTCAATAATGTTATGGTTTAGATTTTGAAAAATTTGTATATTATGCAAACGTCTTACTATTTTCTTGCCAATTTTCTTTAGCCAACCGGCCTCCGACTGCCCCATCCCGATGGCCAGGATGATGGCAACGACGAAGAAGATCTTGTAGAAGTTCATGATGAAATTTTCTAAGTATATTTCTTGCGTTATAGAAAGCGAGATGCGCTGATTATATGTTGTCTTTGGAGTTAACTGAACGTCTGATGCTTTTTCCAGTCAATCTACCGATCTTATATAGCGCCCTCCGTCATGCCGTCAGCTCCAAGCGATGCGATGCTGATAAGGTGCGAACGGGGGTTTGTTTAGCAAAAAAGTACACGAGACCGAATCGGATCGGAATCACCGTCGATATGTACATACATATGTACATATGTAAGTACATAGCTGGGGCGATATGAAATTTTCTGTTATTCATTTCGAGATAAAACTGGAAAAGTGGAAAATAAGACGGGAATTCAAAAGCAAATATGTACATATATGTATTTACAATTGTTCCTAACAATTAGATACAGGAGTTTATTTTATTGTATTATTTATTTATTTATTTTATATATACAATTCTAAGTATCTTACAGGTCCAAGAGTGTTTTCGAGTTATAAACGACAGCTTTAAACATATGGTTGAGTGGTTGAGTAATTCTGGGGTGTAAGCAAAAGTTGCTCCTGATGCTGATATTGCTGTTGTTCAGAGAATAATGACATTTCAAGGAATTCTTCAGGTGTCACAAAACATAAAACAAATAACTGAAATCAAATGGGCATTTCTCTTGCTGGCCTCAATTGTTGTTGAGGTAACAAGTGGCATAAGCCAACTGAAGTGCAGAATTCTAGATAACCAAATTCTTATAAACATGTAATTAACTTCACATTAGTTTATTTGCTTTATTCAAAAAATACCGATTATTAAAATAATAAATGTTTATAATAAGCTTTGGGACCCAAAAGTTCCGTCACCCTCGAACAGTGGCTGCTACATTGGCAGCATAATGAGCAACTCCCAGACCTTGGATGGTGGCATCCCGAGTGTGCTGCCCAACGCGTTCCTGTTATTAATTATATAGTATAGATTCTGAATAATTGTATCTTTTTCAACAAACCGGCCTCCGACTGTCCCACTCCGATGACCAGGATCAGGGCAACGAAGACGAAGATATTGTAGAAGTTCATGATGATAGTGATTGAGTATTTCTGGGGTGTGTACGGTGAGGCGTGTAGCTGCTTTGTGAGAAAGATTTGTTTTTGGGATCCGCCGAAAAATAGGCACTGCAGGCGTACCAATACGGGCATAGTTCTCTTTATAAATTAGCGGAGGAAGCGAATAAGCAAAGATATGGAGAGCAGAGAAAGCAGAGACAAGTCGATCAAAAGAAGAGCGAGTTCGAAGGCAAATTTCGAATAGAGATAGGCTTTAAATAGAGGTCGGCAGGACGCCATTAGATATCGCTATCGGAGGTACCGACTGTGAGTAATTAAATATGTACAATTGCAATTATTTCTTGTTTGGGCGAAGTGCTCCGTAAGTAAGGCCGAATAGGAAAAAAGAAGAAAGAAAACACGAAAACACATATACCCTTCCCACTAAAAATATAGGGTTTAGCAGTGCAAGTGCATGTTTGCAGCTGTTTTTTTTTTTGTCTCCACATTTTCGGTCTTGCTTCCCATGCCTTCACCCTTGTCTATTTTCCCCTCTCAGATGTGCATTTATTGTGCTTTTAATTATATTTTCTTTTACTTCTCTGTAATCTTAGAAAATCATAATCTTTAAATTTAGTTTATCTTAAGCAACATTTATTACATTTATTATTACAGTAAAAATTATGGGAACTATTTTTTTTGGGAAATTTATAATTAATGTTTATTAGAATTAAATAAATATTTATAGTGCCTGAACTCTTACAGCAAGCCCCTGTAGGCCCCTCAAAGACAAAGGGGTCTTGAAATTAATATTTTTTTTTTTGGCGAATTCAAGACCAAGATAGGGTGGGCGTAGCTGTGCCTAACCAACATCAGAGGTATGCTGTCCGTTGTCCGTTTTACACCTATAGTTATAGTCTTCCGTTTTAGGCGTTTATGGCTTTTTGTATGCACGTTTCAATTTATTTAAAGTAATAATAAGGTAGGCCTTAGCTAAGGACAAGAACACCACACTCGTAGCCGACGAGCCGCAGCCGGAACAAATATTAGCCTGCCGTCCAGTGCTAGGAATAACATCTTGCGTATACATGGGTTACCCGTTACAGGTGAAAGCGAATATTGCTCCTGATGCTGATATTGCTGTTGTTCAGAGAATTATGGCATTTCAAGGAAATCTACCGAGATTATATAGGCCCACCCACCAGCAAAAAAACAAACTAATTAAAATCAGATCGGAATCACCCTAGACGTGACGTTCTTGATTCATTAGGCTATGCCCAACAGGGGATATACAATGCTTTATATCTTCTGTTACTTTCTAGTTTGAGCTTTTGTACATGACAGTACTGACATTACTTTTTTAAAATTTTGTTTGTATTGCATAGGTACAGCGAAATTGGATGGTCACCCGACGATGAATCCGCATTGACCAGGTACTTCAGTTTATGTTATGGGAATGTTTCTAATGAAAACATTTTTTATATGAAAAATATATTTTACTGAAAATTTTGAACTCCAAAAAGAGTTGTATGCCGAACGGATACCAAAAATAGAATGTGATATTACTTTCCTTACATATCTAAAAAATTACATAATCGAAACGATTCCTTCCTTACGAGGGATTAAATGTGTATTTTAAATTTGTGCAGGAGCGCGAAACAAAACTCAAGGCTTTGGCGCCATCTGTGGGCTTCACGTTGAACGAGACGATATAAATGTCAGTTTTTACTTGGCGACAAAAAAAGGCGGACTATTCCGAAGATGCTATTTATAATCATAACCAATTTTAGATATCCTCAAAATAATTGGGCTAAATCGATAGAACACCATAGAGAACAAATATATCAAAAGATTTAAGATTACGGTATATTTTTCAAATGAGAAATTGCATTTTTTTTTATATTTTTGAGGGTCTGACAGTATTTTATATCGTTAGTTTCGCGGTCACATTGGTGACTCGGCTAGGGATGTCATATATTTAAAAAATGTCGGTAATATCACTGCAAGAATCGATATACTTCAGCTCGACAAATATAGATCTGCTTTATTTCCGCGAGGTACCTAGCAAACAGAAAGTAAAGTCTCAATAAAATGGAGGCAAAAATGCCGCTGAAGTGGAAAGATAATGACCACCGTGCGTCTCAACGAACTTAAGGCCATCAAACGTCAAGAAAAGGAAACAGTCATTATAGATTAATGAGATTAAATTGAATTTATTTGCAATTTTAATATGTTTTACTTATTTGAACGCCAGTAACTTCTTGTTGCCAAGAAACAGACCTGTTAACAACATATTTTAGGTTGTTTTCCTTTTGAGAATCATACCATACATTGAATCTTACCTAAACACTACGGGATGTGTAAAGGGTATTGTCAGATATTTATATACTCACATTAACATATGGACAAACGGTCGAAGAACCTCCTGGTTTCTTTCCTGCAGAAATGGGTTTACTCAATGTTGTCGGCGCTCATTTCGTTGATTGTCCTTCTCCACCGGTAATGATAGAGCCGCCAATCCCACTAAAAGTAATCTCCTGCACGGATCCATTTTTCTTGCATTGTTTTTTTAACCTTTTATTAAATTTTCACACATTTTCAAAACTAGCTAGTAATATCAAATAGAAGATCAAAGTCGAGGAATAGTGCTTCTATATGTAAGTGTGAACGTTTATTATTTTTGGTATATTTCTGTGGGATTTCTGTGCTCGATATCGAACCGCAAAAATGAGGAGAGGAGATAATCTTGCTCTATCGCTCTCTGCTGACCTAATCCTAAAGCTCGCTAATATAGCTTAATTGCACTAATGAACACTGAACAACTAAATATAAATTAATATATATTAATATCTGACTATAGAAAATATATGGTTTATGGTATTTATTTATTTATGTATTTTCAATTTAGAATTAACGGCTAATTATGGAATAGAAATAAATATAAATTAAATATGAGTATCGGAGAGGAAGCAACAAAAAATGTACAAATTTGCTAAAAAAAAAAGAGAGTGATGGTAAATGTTAAATAATTATAGTTATTCATAAAACCTGGAAAGGTTCATGCTGTACGTAATTAGACCAGCATATGGTGTTCGGTGGTGGGGGAAAGTACGGTTGGTCTTTAGCAGGGAACGCACCGTTTTTTCGTTTGTGTTTGAAGACGCACGCAAAACGGTACCCCAATCCATTCGTATTGGTACGAATCACTGTAATATCCGTGTACGTGAACGGCAGCGCCTCGGCAGAGCCTTGCTTATTCACAATAGATGATAGATAAGGCCGTGCCGAGCCCTGGTCATCGCTAAGCTTTTGTATTGATTCTCACACGCCTATTCTTTCACGTTTTCAAAACAAAACTGTACGGACGCGAGCCGCGCAAGACTATTGATCGAGGTAAAATTGCACTTTAAACATAAATTCGATCACAGGATTAGCTTACTTCTTTTATATTTTTCTATCTCTAAGCTTTCGTAATTTGGCGTAAGAAACACAAGGAACCGATGGAACCCAAGCGCGAACGGAAGCGGCTGTACCGCGGCTTGGACAATCATGAGCGCAATCTGTCCTCCTCGTCCTCGTCGCCGGCGTCGGTAGCTAGGCANTTGCTTTGTTAAGGGAGTTTGAAAGCTCGCTAATATAGCTTCATTCCACTAATGAACACTGAACAACTAAATATAAATTAATATATATTAATATCTGACTATAGAAAATATATGGTTTATGGTATTTATTTATTTATGTATTTTCAATTTAGAATTAACGGCTAATTATGGAATAGAAATAAAAATAAATTAAATATGAGTACCGGAGAGGAGGCATCAAAAAATTTACAAATTTGCTAAAAAAAATAGAGTGATGGTAAATGTTAAATAATTATGGTTATTCATAAAACCTGGAAAGGTTCATGCTGTACGTAATTAGACCAGCATATGGTGTTCGGTGGTGGGGGAAAGTACGGTTGGTCTTTAGCAGGGAACGCACCGTTTTTTCGTTTGTGTTTGAAGACGCACGCAAAACGGTACCCCAATCCATTCGTATTGGTACGAATCACTGTAATATCCGTGTACGTGAACGGCAGCGCCTCGGCAGAGCCTTGCTTATTCACAATAGATGATAGATAAGGCCGTGCCGAGCCCTGGTCATCGCTAAGCTTTTGTATTGATTCTCACACGCCTATTCTTTCACGTTTTCAAAACAAAACTGTACGGACGCGAGCCGCGCAAGACTATTGATCGAGGTAAAATTACACTTTAAACATAAATTCGATCACAGGAGCTAATCTTACTACTTGTATATATTTCTTTCTCTAAGCTTTCGTAATTTGGCGTACGAAACACAAGGAACCGATGGAACCGAAGCGCGAACGGAAGCGGCTATACCGCGGCTTGGACAATCATGAGCGCAATCTGTCCTCCTCGTCCTCGTCGCCGGCGTCGGTAGCTAGGCAGGTCTCGTCGGAAGCCAGCGACGATCCCCGCCCGACGACCAGTGCAGTGGCGGAAGCCAAGCGCGAACGGAAGCGGCTGTACCGCGGCTTGGGCAATCATGAGCTCAATCTGTCCTCCTCGTCCTCGTCGCCGGCGTCGGTAGCTAGGCAGGACAGTGCCATAACCATCACAAGTTCATCACAGTCCAGTGGGACCACCCAAATGGTCGTCTCGCCCGACGATCCCCGCCCGACGCCCAGTGAGCACCGCCGTCTACATGCCTTAACCCACATAAATGGATCAATAATAGTGAGACTACTAAAATGTTCGAGACTATACTCGGAATTGCGTCACTTGCCATGAGCCGACGGATTGTATGTCGGTTATGGGTCCGCAGCTCTCTGCCATTAGGATTTATTCTTTCGGTACCTATATATAGACCGTCCCTGATGTCGCGGGTAAAAATAATAATAATATAAACCCACTAATAATTATGTAATTAGATTTCAACATCTAAATAAAAACATATCTAGATTCTGGAGCTTTCAAATTCTGGTTATCAGACTAAATCGGAGCACCCAGACACTGTGTGGGAGAGAGAGAGTGCAATATGTTTACGAGTGCGTGTGTGTGGTTGCCGGGCCCGAAAGAAAAGGAGAAATAGACAGAAGAAAACAAGGAAAGGCAACGCGGAATGGAAAAATAACACTGCTCGACAAAATCAAACATTTTTTTCAGCTTCGAAGCTTTGGTTGAACAAACTTCTTAAAAATTTACCCATAAGAAAACATTGCCATCGAGAAATAAAATCTCCACCGCGAAGATAAAAATAGTATTGACCTAGCTTCGCCTTTTTAGAACAGCTCATCACATTAATAATCATGAGTAATTTACCGACGCCTTCAGTAACGCGTAACGGGGAAAACCATTTATATGTATGTAGGAGATGTATGTACTGAACTTCCAGTTCTTTCTCCCTTTTGTTGTTTTCGTTGCTTATTATTTTATTAGGGATGGGCGGCACTGAAATGGAAGTATCGCTTCACATTTATACAGAAATTAAATCCAATCAAAGCACTGTTTGAATACGCATTTATAAGATTAATTTTAACAAGTGAGCGCCCCATTTTTCGTTATCATAAAATCGTATTAAATTGCCGTATGTTTACCTGTTAATATAGACTACGATGGTGTTGATGGCTATCGATATTTTATAAGTTTATGAAAGATACCATTGAAACTGTGAGCCGTTTCGAACTATGATTTAACTAATATGTACTAAATAATATGAATGAAACTGTTGATGAAGAGATCTTCATTGCAAACATCTGAGCCTCGACCGTATCAACGACGTTGCGCACCACTCTCCCACACCTACACGATAGCTTGATTCAGTTACGCAGCGGCTTGTGTCGGCTTCTTTATATACAGGATGTTTCTGTCTGGAACGAATTGAAGATCTCGCTCCACATGAAGCGTGTGACAAATTTCTACACGAAGTCCTACCTATTGTGAACACATATCAATTGCCGACAAAGGTCAAAAAGCTCCTGGGGCTGCTGGATCTGCATCCGTGCTTTCGTCGCATCCAGCAGGGCTATCAGTACGTGCCCAATGCCGAGCTCTCCACGTGCTTCGTGCTGAAGGCGAATCGGGACTTTCGTCTGTCCAGCGCGTTACCAACGGTAAATAGAGGACCCAAGGCACAACTATTACAACAAATTCTAATTGTATTCACATTCACTCCACTCCTAGTCTAACGACTCTGCGCAAGCCTCCCACTCCCACACGGTGCTCATTAACGACGCGGCAATTAAGCAGAAACTCAGTGTTGGCTACTACTTCAAGATCTCCCCTGAGACTGCCAGCCTGTTCTCGGCCATAGTCTTCAATGACATGGAGTTATCAATTGGACAGCGGCACGATTTGGCCGATATCCATCGCCGCTTGCGGCAGGTAAAGCAATCCTTTGAAGCCACCGCCAGAGTCTTGGCATTCGGCAGGAATATACATAACGTGGTCTACGACATGGATATCTTTGTCAATATAAGAACGAAATGATGCAAGGCAATTAACAGAAACTATCACTAATAGACAGATTAGACATTTAGGATTTTTGTTGTTGTTGCAAGTGGAACGATTGACGAGACCTAAATTATATTAGACATAATATATAATTGTACATTATAAATTATAAATTCGAAAATGTCTCATCAATAAGTGCTTGAGGGTGAATGAGAACTGGAAGCCAAGTCCATCAAAATTTGGCGACTTCTTTTCGACGACCACAGCACGATTGCTATACACGTCAAAGTCATCGGGCATGGTGGATCCACAGAGTGTTTGCCCCAGTTTCTCGCTTGCATCTGGCATAACCTTCTAGAACTTAATATTATCCAGTTTACAATTGGTCTCCGAACCCATGTTGAAGTCCGTGAAGGCGATCCTCAGGATCTGTACATAGAATGCTGGACAGCTCTTTAAATATCGCTGTTCAATTGGATATTTCAAATATACAAACATATATTTTCATACGGGATAGCTAAAAAAAAAAAACACCCAAAAGTGTTCGTGCCGTAAGACATTAAACCTATTCAATTGCACCTTACATATCTGTAAGTGTAAGGCATATTATATATCAAATAAAACATAAGATTCATTCACCTGCCGCGGACCCCCACTGTAATAACACACGCGCTTGGGGCTCCTCT